>NC_136650.1:16186387-16786387 GCF_949748355.1 Melanostigma gelatinosum | reverse complement strand
GGGAATGAGAATGGGAATTATGTGTCTGCCCGCATACTGTAAGCACTGCAATATCCTCCATGGACCCATATTTGCATATACTACATCCTACAGTAGGGTGTAAATGTTTTAGTGACAG
The DNA here is from genome assembly GCF_949748355.1 of Melanostigma gelatinosum. NCBI lineage: Eukaryota > Metazoa > Chordata > Actinopteri > Perciformes > Zoarcidae > Melanostigma > Melanostigma gelatinosum. The sequence continues at coordinate 16,786,269 of NC_136650.1, read as the reverse complement.
AGAAAGAATAGTATGTTTCCCTCTTAGATCGGCTAAAAATAGTTGCATGCAGCATGACATAATGTAGACACGTGCACATACACAAGCATGCATGGATACACAAAGGCATCGTAATTATCATCATCATCATCTTCATCAGCATCAGGATGCATACCAAACTTGGGAAATATTTGTTCTTGTTAAAAAGTCGAAAACAAGCACAGAGAATGCAGTCAGTGTTTTCTCTCTTGCTTTATGCACTTTTTGTTCTAACTTCCTTACAGTAGTGTGTGTGTGTGTGTATTCATTTTTTTCACCTTGCGAAAACCATGTATGTTTACTTTTTCATGTCTTATGTGTGGTCAAGTGTTTTCTGTTGATCTTTTTGTGGGTAATTCATCTTTCAAAAAAGGAGTGACAAGTCAAATGCTGACATTGCACCATTTTTTCCTTTAAATCACTGCAAGGCTGGAAATTGTCCCGAGCATAGCTGCAGTCGAAGTCAATTATGCACCAAGGCAATTTTTTTGTTTTGTCACGAGAGGAGTGAATATAGATAGTGTAAACAAGCAAATGGCATGACCCAGAACATATGGCTGAGAGGCAAAGTGACCCAAAGTCAAAGTTTTGCTTCTTAATTCTTTGCAGGCAATTAATGCTAACTCACACAAAGCTGTGTAACCAGTCAAAACGGCACCCAATAACTGATAAAGCAAGTATCGACTCAGTCCTTACTCGTATACATGCAGTAACCTTTTACCGTCATTGTTCCACACACCTGTGACATGAAAGTAATGCCTTTTTATAGCTTAGTTGTACAACATAACTCTTTCTCACATTTACACCCCCTGTGAGAACACTGACAGAGAGTAATGGCATGCAGGTATGACTGTGGCTCTGTTACATTAGATGTCACACACACTCACACTTACACATCTGCATTATTTTTATCATCTGTGTCTTAACACGCACACACCTGCATGTGGATATATCATGGCTGAGGTGGGAGTAGGGTAAAGGTCACCGCTGACTCAGGAGGAAGCAGATGGAGAGACATCTTTTATTTGGATGGCGGTTTTACAACAAATCGGTCATGGGTGATGTATAAAAGATAGCTCTTCTCTTCTGCCTCAAGGCGTTTTCCATCCTTTCTCTTTGAACTTTACCTGATTGATGACTTTAAAATTTACCTGCAATCTCCTTCTGTTAACATTGGGCAGGGCGTTAAAAGAAAATAAAGCATGAAATACTGTGATTAATACCTCTAAAGCTGAATGAAGTATAAAACCATAAAAGACTATATGAGCGCATGTTATCTGCCTGCAACGGTTTTGAACTGGAAGACCAATAAAGGCTAATGGAAGAGGAGATCAGGCTCTATCAGCTCGGGTGAATATCTCTCCGCTTTCCTCTGTGTAATGGAAGAGAACTTGGCCCACTTCCACTTTGCCCAGATAACTTAAAGGCTTAATTATACCTGGTGTTTTGTAGTTTAGTGTGACATTTGGAAGGAGTATTACAGATTGCGACCAAAAAACACCCACTAGCCCAAATTGAGCTGATGTCAGACGTGAGGGTGGGTATTCATCATTTTGTTGTATTTACTGAAATTTGTGTTCCATCCCAACTGCAAACAATGAACCCCATGCACTCATTGCGTGTCACCGGAGTCCTCCACAAGCTGCTAGCTTGGCACTTAATGTTAATTCTGATAATTTTGGGGGTGTGGCTTTGGAGCAAAGCCTGATTGGAGGGTCTGTCAGTGTTGTCAATTTTCTCGCTTGACTTAGTGACTTAGTTGACTTATTGCTTTACTACATTTCATCGAACATCTGGATCTTCGTGTATCCACGTATCCCTCTTCGTGCATCTGTATGTGTTTATGCTTGTTTACAGACCAAACGTGGGAGAACACCTGTATGCATTCAGGTGTGAATCTGTGTACGACTTACTCAGTTTTCATAGCTTCAAATATCCCCATCAACTGCTCTAAGAGGCTGTCATCAAAGCTCGCATCTCAGTCACCTGCTAGTCCACAATAGTTGTTTGAACACTTTCAATTCACCATTCTCTCTCTGCAGGGCCAGCTATCTGGTTTTGGGATTAGCATTTTCTCTTAGGCCACCTGTCTGATCCAATGTAAGCAATCTGTAACCCCCAAATGGCTGAAAGCGTAACTACGTTTTACCCCAAATCGTTTAAAGTCCCTAAATGTAGGACACAGCAGGCACACTGTTCACTGCCATTTTGTTTCTCATCATTGTCTTTCCTTTCTTCTGATTCTTGTGGTTGAGAAAGAAAAAGACGGAGCAGATAATAGTGAATGTCGCATCCACTTGGATTGTATATTGTCCCAAAAGTAGGCATGCAGCTGCAGACTTAGACAGAGGGCGGGATTACAGGGAGCGATAGCAAAAGAGGGAGAACAAATGCTGATCTCTAAAAAATGAACTGTGAAAGCCAGACAAAGGGCCAGTGAACACAGTGGTGGAATAAAGACCGTCTCTGTCGTTTTTGCATCCCATACTTTGCAGGCCATGCATTAGGTAGAATCTTTGAATGGGTTCACAATAAAATGGCATCGTCAGCGAACCTCAAACTAATTAAAAGAAAACAACGACACAGAGCTCTTGGGGAAACAACTACTGATGGTGGACAACAGGAGGGACAATGCGTAACTGAATGTAGTGGCTGTGGTTATGTTTTGGACGTTCTCGGATGATTGATTCGCTGTATGTTCTGTGGAAGTTACTCATCTCTTGCCTGTTTCTACCTTCCACCATGGAGCCGCCTTACTCCCATATTTGCCATTCCCCTATCGTGAAAATGTAATCTATTCTCACATCCTCAGTGAGATGTTACGTGATCAGAAAAATCCGAACAAACAAACTGAAGTTGTCTTCTTCATAGAAACATAGAGAAAGACAAATGCACTGTTACATGGACAGATGTTGAGTGAGCAATGCCACGAGGGACAGAGGAGTCTGTATGAGATGAAAAGGGACCAACTGGGACACCAGATGTCCATCTCGGGTTCATCCTCTGCCCTTGTCCAGCTTGTCCGAGTGGCTCATTACCACATGCAGGAGGCAGCCAAACATGTTGCTTAACAATCTGAATGGGATGATAATTGCTTTTACTTCCTCTTCAGCTCAAGCCAGAGTCTAAATAAGCATTCTCACAAAAGGGGGAGGGGACAGTACAAATTAGAAAATCATGGAGAAATACTAGTGAAGGCAATTTAACCTTTAGTGACTTTTGGCACGCTGATGCGTGATGACACGCTGTCATCAAAACTGAATTTTCCATCTGAAAGACATCACATAAAGAGTTGACTTTTATGAGCACAGTTTGGAATGGTGCCTCAAGGCCAGAGAAACACACAAGTGTAGATGAATGTGCTCGTGCATTTGCAGGCATTGTAGCTTTGCTACGTATTCAATATAGACTAACGTTGAGATTTGTTATTTGTCTTCATGCCATGACTGTGTTGAGTAATTATCCTCATGTAGATGGCTTTTACTTCACAGATCTTGGCTTTGACACCTAACTGTATTCTGTCTATTGGCTCATTTCCTTAGTGGGACCCAGCCCAAAACAAGGATTTGCAAAAGGAGTTAGTTGAGTGGTTATTTCATACGTGGGAAAGGGTTTCTGTATATGCAGCCAATGTGTGTAACTACAAGACAAGTTTTTTTTAATACAACTATCTGCATGCACAATTGCAAGCACAAACCTATACCAGAAAGTGTGATCCACTCATGTTGTAGATTTGGTGACTATAGGCACAACAGTGTTACTGGAATAGCACAGCACAAACTGGAAAAGAGGCTGAGAAGGATGATCAGCCTCTATGGTTGTCTTTGCCATGTTAGGTACCAATAAATGCCAGTGCTCTTCAACAACTAATGTCACTCATTTCTTCCCGAGAATGCGACGAACAGAACAATGTATGCAGAGAAAATATTGATAATTGGATGTGATCCTGAGGGAATTTCTCCTGAGCATTTCCGGGCCAGTGACATTGTCAGAGACTGCCTGACTTTGCATTTCATGACATTTATATCTACATAGTAATGTTGTCACCATACTGGATTTTCTAACTTCAATACAATACCTTAAAAAATAGTGATATTCAATTCATATCAAGTGAACGCAAATGAATACAAAGGGAGTGAATTGACTCAACAATGATTCAGAAACGTTGGAGTAGCCATTAGCAGCGTTGCTATTCCCTCAAACACGTTTTACAGTTGGTTACAGATGTAGAGAGTGAAATTCATGTTTTCTCTTTTTTGGCTTCTCGTTCAGTGAGTTTTGGTCAAAGAGTGATGAGACTTATATTGCTGGATTCTGTGTGTTTGCAGTGTGCTCATTTAGTTGCGTGGTGTTTGAATTGTGTTTTTGTTTTGGTAAGAATGGTTATCGTGAGCTTTTAGCTGAAGTTCTTCTCCTTATGTGGCTATGAAGTATGAGCATATTGCTACATGTTTAACCTAATCTGGTGTTTGTTGTAATACTTGCCAAAAAAGCATTCAAAAACTACACTGCACCACCTGATCTGCATAATTGCAACTTCAGTTGCTCTGCACTACCCACCTTGGATCAAGGGGAGCTTTTGGATCCTGGAACAGGTGTAAGCACCATAAATAGACTTAAATGGTATTTTGTCCATGTTGGTGTTATTGAGAACTTAGCGCTGGCACGACACAGAGTTTTAATGTTATTCATTTCTGTTCAGGCAGCCTTTTCAGCATCCAATATAACAGAAACTGCAGTGCAGTGGGGATTTGAGTAAGGAATCACAGATAACTAACACCAGTAAAATATGAGGAGACCATTGCAGTTGATGTAAGAGCTAAAATAGTAGTTGTATATTGGAGTGGTTGATTTAGAGTAAATGTGAAGTGTATAGATAATAGCCTGTGAATTCAAAAATGGTATAAACATTGTATTTGCATCTTGGTGTGGTTAAAAAGCTCTCCCTGTCATTAATCCTCTGCTGGTCTATTTTCTCACACTGGTTCTCTACTGATTCAAGCAAGCTGTTGTGTGAGGATTTGTGTCTGGTGTTGAGAAAAATAGGTCAAATTCAATTTGACCTCTTTTAAGTTATATATGGTCGTAGACATATAGTCTTTCAAAAGAAACGTTTTAATTGCTGGCTTGGATTTTAATGATCATTATTACTTTGTATATTTTTCCCACTCGTAGTTAATTAGTTTACTTTATACTTTATGTCGACCTTTACTTACTGTACTACCCTTTAATGCGTGGGAGCCTTGGGGCTTATTGTTTAAAAGGGAAAATTCTGACTCTGCACTATTCAGTGCCTTCATTATAAAAAGTGCACAGGGGCAGATTGTACAGCAACAGAGGTTTATACGCCATTTAGTTTTATGAATGCCAGTAAGTTGCTGTAATTGGCTGCTGTTAAATCATGCATGTGTTTAATGGCCGTACGAACCTCAAGAATAATTTTAAAAATGATCTACTGTGTATGTGTTGCCAACAGTAGCCATTTGAGGTAAGTAAACGTAAAAAATTTGAGGTTATATTTTGCAATTTTTCAATACCAGTGAAAACTCCCTAACATCTTAACATTCTATAATTAGTGCAACAAGAAAATGCCTTGAAGCCCCCGCCAGGCTTCAGCATTGAGTCATTCTTTTAAGACTACAGTGCGGCGGCTCGATTGGAAACATGGATACAATGGTTGGAAAGGTAACCAGTGACATTTGTAGGTTAAAATGTGAAAGCACTGAACACCATGTCTGAGGTAATTTTGTTTCCCCCCCTCATGCTTCCAACTCGTAGAAAAACTGTCCGTAACTGTCATCACAGAAACTACAGGTCCCTACATCAATGCTGCCATCGGTCTGTCGCTGTTTAAAAGATCCTTGCCACTGTTAGATCCTGGGTACTTCTGGCCCGATACGGGGCTAATTACTGACTCAGCTCTCTATTAAAAGATTCTCGAGCTGGTGTTCTGGCGAGGGAACTCGCCTGGCTCCGCTAACTGCCGTTACTCCCGACGTCTACCCTGCTTCCTCCGGTCAGAGCGCGCTCGGCCGAGAGACCAGTCCTGGCCCCGGGCGCTCCCACCAGTCGCGTCGGTTATGGCAGCTTCCCTCTTATGGATCCGCGCTCTTGGTAAATGCCAGGTTAGGTTTTAACGGCTAGGATTAATTCTTGCTAAAACCGTAAGGGGTTGTTAAGTGGATTCGGTCTCTAGGATAACCTTTCAGAACTCAGTTGTTAGACATACAATAGCTTTAACTTTTTACTGTCACGAGGAACTTATTACTACTTCGGCAAATTAATGCACTTGAGGATTTCACTTTAAATGCAGATTAGATATTTATTGCAGGTTATATTTAGTTAGTTTGCAGGGGTTACAGCTACAGCTCACATAAAATGTCACTACACATAATTAGTCAATTTAATTATCTTCTTCGATTATACTCATTAGTTTTAGTCGCCGAGACGGCTCGGTTGGAGCTGGATGTCCAATGGTGCGATGAAAAAGGTTATTTTGGAGTTGTTAGGAGCGAAGGTCAGGCCTGACCCTCGATCCTCCCGCTCCGCAACGGAGCCCGTTCAGCTGTTCTCAAAACTCAGTACAAAGTCTTTCTCAGGCAGCTGCGGCTTTCTCAGTTGTCCAGATGTTAAGAGGCGAGCGGTGGGGAGAGTTAGAACCTTCGTCTTTCAATCTCAATGTCCACGAACAGAGGTCTCTTTTCCGTGAACAGAGACGAAGTCCTCAATACATCAGCTGCAGGCTTTAGTATCTTCTTCCGATGCGCTTGGTACGGCATCCGCGATGAAATCCCAGCTTTGCTCTTTGCAAGCATGTCCTTATATTCCTCATATGGGCTGTGATCAGCCCCCACCTGTTTGGTCCATTACTCATCCCCCCTCCCTCTGGAAAGGGCGTTAAGCCGAACATTGCCGGTATGACTCAACTATTGCATCAGTTTCCAGAACTTTCTTGACTACGCCCAACATCTGGTCCTGATTACAGCAATGTCATTCTTGCCCAATACATTTCATCTCAGCTCCAATCTTACACAGAACACACAGAAACATTCATTACATTTGTTTAAATCACTTCTATGCAGTTAAACATTTGTTACACAATTGATTAGAACATTTCGTTATACTTATTCATACATTTTTATCAGTTTGATTATACTTCAATGTTGAATATATGCTTTGTGCGTTTATAGCCTGACTACTTCTCCCTTGAATGTGTCGACTTGTTACCGAGGCAGCGCTGAGAGGTCAACTCTTCTTGACACCCCCTTCTTGAGGTCTCAAGCTGCCGCATTGTGCCCCAAGTAATCCTCTAGGAACTCATCGTCGTCCTCGGCGGTGATGATGAGAACGTCGTCTTCCGGCTCGGATTCGTGTTGCCAGCTGTCGAGCACCACCAGGCCTTCCATACCTGGTGGCTGGAAATCCAGGAGGGCGTTGTCATCTTCCTCGTCATCTATGGCATCCTTCATCTGCTCGTCCAGGCTCAGCACCAGGGCCAACACATTCTGGTTCAGAATGCTGTCAGGGGAGAGGGAGGCCGGAGTAGGGACGGGGCTGGTTGATGCTTTGTCCTCATCCTCGCCTGGAACTATCAATCCTTCAGGGATTACCTCCACCAGCTCTCCGCAGTCCTCGTCGTATCCCCACATCCCCATTAGATTTGGTACTACTCCTGCGAGCATCGTCTGGCTACCCACGTCTCGGTGTTCCACACCCGGGCTGCTTGCCGTGTCGTCGTCTTCTTCTGGAGTTGGTAGTGGATACTGCAGGGCGGGCAGGCGGGGTCCAATGACGACGAAGCGGCCGTCGGTGAGGTGGGTGCTGGACACCCGGATGCCATCAGGATATGCCCATATTTTTGTGTACACTGGGCAGTATACACCATCAGCATAGAGCAGGACCTCTGGTGGGGTTCTCCCAGCGGAAGTCCACACTGGTTTTGCTTTAGCCTCTAATTCCATACAGTCGACTACATTCATCGCAGGCATATAAGGGGTACTTCCTTTGCAGAAGAGGCCGCTGGCTGCTCCTACCGGGAATTGCCCCAGGTAGCATTGGGTGCACCATAGGGCTTGGTTTACCTCCCACAGGTGCAACATTAGCTCCGGAGGAATCCCACAGCGGACACAGCAGACCTCCTCCTGAATGTTGTTGAACACAAAGACTTTCATTAATCATTACATTTTTTTAGCGCATTTTTACAAGCTAAGCTTTAGCAAGCAGGGGGTGGTCTTATTTTCATTCTTTTTTAAGGCCCCCTCTCAGTATTGGAGCGCTTTGCAGAGCGCCGCAGAGCCAGAGAATGCAGCCATGGAGATGCCAACACCATTGGAGGAGGTGTTAGGCCTGGGCTTGTAGGCCGAACCCTTCTTGGAAACAAAGGCTCATACAGCATGAGCCAGGCTGCTATCCCGATTGATGATTCAGAACCCAACCAGTAGATGGCGACAGTTATGCCCCAACCTATGCCCCAAAGAGCAATGGCGCCGATCTTGTGGAGCCAACGCCCTCTTCCTCTTTCTTTCATAGCCATGGTCATGACCACGAGATACGTCAGGGCTGTAACCGCCAGAAAGGCCTCGACGATTGCCGAGACCATCTTCAGGGGGTTGTAGAAAACTGCAGCGACGTCGATTACCAGCCAGATGATCACCATTCCACCTTTTACTAGACCGCAGCGAGTAGAGTCGATGTGGATTCTCCCCAGGAGGTATGTAGCGAACCATGTCAGGGTAAGCCACAGTGATCCTCGATAGATGTTTTCAATCGCTGTTTTCAGACACCCTACAACCAGGGCCAGTATTCTTAGCGGCTGATTCATGGACCATTCGCCCATGCAACAGTAGAAGAACCATATGATCTCAAGGACCCAAAAGTCCAGGTCGGTTAAGCGAATAAACGGCCTGCATCTGCGTGCTGTGTCGGAGGAGTTCTGTAACGCTTCAGTTATACTCATTCCGAAGGTGGTCATGCCTGGAGTCACAATTGTTGTGGTGTTGGTCATACTCACTCCGAAAGTGGTCATGCCTGGGTGAGAAGTGGTGTTCATGCCGGGAGGTGCAATGGTTGTGGTGTTGGTCATGTTGGTCATCTTGGCTTTTTAGGTTTATTCGTTCTTATTTCAGTATGAGGCTCTTGGTTCAGGTTCCGGGTCTGCAATGGCTATGGCGCTCCTGTTGTTCACCCTTTATAGGTGGGTGGACTCCTCCTTCCTTCGTGGGAGGAGTCCCTTCTTCACTTCTCCTTTTTCCTTCAACTTCCCCTTAAAGCACGAGGCAACAGTGGCTGCTACCCCGCCCTTAATGGCGGCACAGATTATTAGGCCCAAGATGACAATTCCAATTATCATCAACAAATAAGGCCAAAGCCAGGAGAACAAACTCCCCATCCATCCCTTTATGACCGTGAATCCTTCTCCAATCTTCCCTGCCACTTCTTCCACTACGATGGTTGCGGTCCCGACTATGGAGGCGCCCGTTAGTTCGATCCAACTGCACTCGTGTTCTCGTCGGCCGCTCCCGCAACTCAGCCAGTGTTCTTCTGGCTCGTAGCATGTTCCGTTCCCGTAGAGGCGGTTAGCTCCTACCCATTCAAATCCTTTGTCTTCTTTACCCTCGCAGAGGCTTTTCCTGAAGGCGTGGCCCTCAGCTAGAAAGACTGTAGGGTCGGTTACTGGGGGAATGATTTGGCCGTTCACGTTCACTCGGTCTTTCATGCGATGGCCCAGGATTAAGTTGGTACAGCTGCTAGTCAGAGGCCCTGACCGTCTCCATTTCTTGTCTTTAGCCTTCACCCAGGTTACTTCTTGCACGTGGGTTTCATATTCTGCTCCATAGTGGGTCTGGCAATGGTCTTCCCATCCTGGCACAGACTCACAATGTCCCCCGGCCAGGCTGATGTTGCAGGTCGTGTTTCCTCGATTGCATTCCATCTTCCAGGGCCGCGGGCCCACATATGGTTCTGGTCGGCTCCAAACACCAGGCCAGATGTCTCTTTCTTTCGAGTACACTGTGGCCAGGTACTGATACTTCACCCAGTAGTTGTTGGTTTGAGTTAGACATGGCACCACCCATTCTAACATTTCATCCTTCTGTAGGCCCCACCAGGTTGAACCGTCGTCCCGGGTGTGGGCCTCTTTCCATGCCTGCAGGGTTCCTTTGATCGTCTTGTTCGTCTTCAGGCCTGTGCAGTCATATAGCCATGTTCCCCAAGCCCGATACCACTCTTGCCAGAGTGTGCATCTCGGGGAGGCGCCGTCGGCTAGATACTCTGTTCCGTTCAGAGCGATGAACATTTTGTTGGTCACACAAGTGTCAATCTTTTGGAAATCCCCTCTTGGGGCTGTCATCAAATCCTCGGGTTTCGGCAGCTTTTGTACATACATGTCGGTTGTCCGTGGTCCCAAAAGGCCGTAGCTGGCTCTGGAGTATCCCTCCTTGAAGGCTCCTTTGAAATGCTTTAGCTCGGTTATCCATATCCACGGCAGGGTGTTGTTGAGCCAAGCCTCGTGCCGGGCATTAGGTTCGGGTAGATAGATGAACTTATGAGCCTGATACTGTGGTTTGTTTACCGGAGTTATTACGAAGTAATTCTGACCTTCGCAATAAAAGAACACATTCCAGAAGCACTTATCTAGGAGAGGGAGCTTGCTTTTTATACAATGCTGCGTCCATTTCCTGCTTCTATTTCTCCGAAGACTGTCACTTGACTTGAATAGCGGCGGCGGCTGTTCTTCTTTTTCCTCTGGAACCGTCTCTGAAGCCGTAGGTTGTACTTCCACTACTTCTTCTTCCCTCTGCTGCGTGACATTCACGGCTCGGCTGGTGAGGTTGCTCCGCTGGCAGTCGGTGGAGTTTCCTAGTGTGGTGTTACCTAGTGGCCTCACTGGCCTCACTTTAACTTTCACCCGCTGTGGTTTACGTCGCGGTTGTGTGGCCTCACAGGTGAGATTGTAGTGTCCCCAGAACATTCCGTCTGCCGGTAAAATCATCAAACACGTATCATTGCGGTGGCTCGCTGCATAGGTTACCTCGGGTTTCCAGTATCCCTCGTTCCCTTGCTCTGACCATGAGACACATGCCCATGAACAGTACCAGCCTGGGACACCGTTTTCGGGGTAGATCCAATTACACTGTGCCCGTTTTTCGTCTTGTGCTGTCTTCATCAATACCGTAATCTTCATCTCCGCTCCTAGCGTAGATACTTCATCTATCCTCCATGTCGAATTCTCTATTATCTTCTGGAATTCGCCTGCCCAGTCTGTTTCTTCACCCGTGTCGTTGATTTTCGAATCGTTGATTTTCTGATCCCAGATAGTCATCCACGCGATGATAGTAGCTGTCAGGTTCGGTGGCGTCCCACCCCCTTCTTGGACTTGACGGGTTGCATTAGAGCCAACCTCAAGGTCCAACCAGGGCGAGGCGCGCTTCTGTCCAGCGAGTTGAGAGAGAACGATCGTTCCAGAGTCGACCGTCCAGCATGTCTGGTCGAACTTCTTTGTGGTAGTGTAGGACACCCTCACATGAGTGAGGGCCCATGGGATACTACCATAGTAGTACAGTATAGCCAGGACAAGGCATAGTCCTGTTAATACTGCTACTACTTTAGCCATTAAGCAAAGCCATAGTCGTTTTCCATTCCGAGGTCGTTCACTTGATTGGTCCAGTCGCTTGCCGGGGCGTCTTAATGAGACGGGGGTAAAGGTTGAGGATCGCCTAAATTCATGAACTCTCCCATGAAGTAGTGGGAGATCCATGGTTTCGGATTCTGCAGTGCTCTGGTCGGTAGCACCTCTGGAAGAGGAGCTAGGCATCCGGAGCTGAGGCGCGGGGGAGAGTCAGGATCGCACTGACTAATCCTGCCCTTCAGGAGCTGGTGATATAGCACCGATGGGTATCTGCCAATGGCTAAGTCCAGCCCCCGCCACACCCACTGGTAGTAGGTGACGATTAAGGAGGGGGAGCAGGGGGGGGGTGCAAAGCAACCCTCGTTCACAGCATTATTTTGCCGCAGCCATGCGTAGATCTGTCTGTCCACTGGGTCGATAAGGATCCGGACTTTGGCAAGAGATGCATATAACGGCTGACCGTCGTCCGTCTGGAGCTCCGTTACTTTAGCCCATGCTGCCAAGGGTTCGTGAAGGTTAAGCCGGCCAAACCCCGTAGTCCGTAATCTGGAAGGAGGCAATTCCCTCATGGTCAGGCATGGGTCCGGGTTCGGTGGGCCAAGGCCTGGCAGGCGGTAATGAACCATACGCAACTCTATGTCTTGGTTCTCAATTACACAGCGCGCGCTGTTTTTCACGTGGAGCGCTATGAGACGCCGCATGACCGGGCTGGTGGTCCAGATCACATTTTCACCCAGCGAAAGATCAACATAGTCGTTTTGCAAATAATCAGCATAGTTAGGACCCCAGCGCAACTTCAACCGCAGACCCATAACTGAGATGAAAACGGTATTCAGGATCCAGGGGGATTGGTCAGGACAAGGGAGGACTGGCTGCAGCAGCCACGGATGGGTCCGATTGACTCTGTCATATTGGAGTTGCCATCCTGTGCGAAAAGCAGTCAGCAATTCCGCCTTCCCGGGTATTGACAGGTCAATCGAGCGCCTATATTCGCCATTGCTGCAGAAATAGGCGCCGGATCCACAGAGGCCTTTTCGGTAGGCAAAATCGCGTTGGGGTCTGTCCAAAAAGACAGTTTCGTTCGGCAATTGCAGATATGGCCGTCTTTGTGCGAGGAGAGACTGAGAGACTATTGATAGGTCCCTGCAATCTTTGTTTGGTGGGTTTGGCAGCGACATGTTGACAATCAAGTTCCGTTTCTTCCAGCAGCTATACTTTTCTAAGTGCTGCTACTGCGAGGCTTTCCACCCCGCTGCAGTTTGCGAAATGACTTCCGTGCCCAAGCGGTCAAACCTTTTGCGTCTGCGCGTGGGTTTGGAGGAGGCTCCGCCTCATCCGCTCTGGTCAGCTCCACCCCGACGGAGTACACACCGTCGAATGGAACCATCACGGTTTTCAGCGTCACCATGACGCGCATTGTGCGGGTCTCCCATGTAGGCGTTGGCGCTCTGGACGCCCAGGAGCCCGGTATTTGCATAGCACCGTTTCTGCGCCATCCCTCTGGGGTGACCGTGAAAATCTTACTCTTTTCCTTGGTCCTGGCACCGGTGTGGTGGAAGGCGTCCAGATCTGTGGTGGAATACTGGAGATTCGTGCCGCGAGCACCAGCTTCTGTTGGTACCGGGGCAAGCTCACGTATTGGCACATCAGGATCACAAAACACCTCCTCAATTAACTCGCGCCAGGTTGTCAATTCCCAGGGCCCCAGCCACCCCTCTCGTGTTGCCATCTCCAAGCGGCAATCGGGTAGGTTTGCTGCGGTGGCTGTGTACCCTGGGTCATCAGGGCTGCGAAAGACCCTGAAGGCCGCTGGGATCTGTACGGAAGACAGGGGCGGGTTGACAACTTCGGCCTGGCCTGGGCTGTATGGCCAGTTCCTTTGCACTGACTCCCACCAGGATCTCATGGGGACTTCACTACGGTTTCCACTTGCTTCTTGTGGGTCGCCGTCGAGTAGGCCCATAGATGGTGCCGAAGGTCCCCCAGTCGCTGCTTGTGATAGATCAACAGGAGCGGCAGCACCCTCACCTTCCCACGAGGCGGGTGCCAGGGTTTGTATCGGCTGAAGAAACTTTCTCACCTGCCATCCGTCGGCTGCTCCAGCTTGCACCAGCAGTCCATTCAGCTGGAGTACGGAGCAAGACGCACAGAGGAGCAGCCTGTGTCCATCCCATTGGCAGACACAGTCCTTAAGGTTCAGCTTTGTCCCCCGCAGATCCCACTGGATGACGAAGTGCATCCTTGGTAAAAGCGCTATACGACAAAAACCGCACACATATGCATCCAAAACCTTCACTGGTTTGTGGGTCATACGGTCAAATTCCTTTCGGCGTCCAGAGACACGGTGTGGTTTCTTGTTTCCGGGTCCCTGCCATGTGAGGTGAAGGGTGGTCGGCAGCAGGCAGACCACACAATCATTCTTGATTTCTTTCCATGTTAAGACTTCATTCTCTTCTGAGAGAAAGCCCTTTTTTGCATACTCCAACTTCTTCATGGCTCTTCCTGCCCAGAGCCCCGTAGTACTCCTTCTCATGTTAACCACCCCTTTGACATTGGCCACTCTGACAAAGGGTGGTAAAGCTTGTATGTGGGTGGCCATTTTTGAGTTCCTGGTTTTCTCCTAGTACGGAACTGGCTTCAGCTGCCCTACTCCTTGGATTCCTTTTTTCTTGAGTTGAACAGTATTACTGTCCAAAATCTTGACAACTATGTCTGATTTATCGTACTTGGCTTTGACTGCAGAGTTAGCAGCACCGACCTGAGCCTTGATCCAGACGCGCTGTCCTACTCGAAGTGGCACTTTTTGCTCAAGCTTGGGCTCTTTATCTTCGGAGCCCCGCCCCACTTCCTGTGATGTGAAGGGGCGGCGCATCAGCTCCTCCGCTGGGGAGGGCCTGTCACTTCGGTAGCGGTCGTTCAGGGTTTTGGCGATTTCCAGGGTCTTAGTGCTCCATTCTCTCGAGTTGGCATTTTTCCCAATCCAACTTTTTACCAAGCCAATGGTCCTTTCCACCACCCCGTTAGCCTGGGGGGTGTATGGGGGAGAGTAGATCCTCATTACCCCATGCTGTTGGCACCACTGGTCCACTTTAGCGTTGCGAAAATGCGTTCCGTTGTCAGTCCTGAGCTCTTTAGGTAACCCTAAATAGCCACAGACTTGGTCCAGCATGCTAACAACACTGTTGCCATTAGCTTTTCTTACTGCTTTTGTGGTTACATACCCTGACATGGAGTCCACAAGCACCAACAGGTACTTTTCTCCACATTTACCCGGTACCCCTAAGGGTCCTGCCACATCCATGCAGATAGAACCCCAGGGTACGGTACTTTTAATGGTGAGTCCTCCCACTCTTTGTCCTCTCCTTCCTGCGTTGTATCGACCACACAACTCACAGTCTTGAAGGATTCTGCGGACCTCTTTTTCAGGAATCCAGAGTCGCTGCTTTTCCAGTTCCCTTCGCGTTGGAACGGTGCCTGCATGTCCAAGTGCTCCATGCACTGCTTGCACCACCTCCTTCACGTTCTCTTCTGGGACTACCCGTCCTTTGGGCAAATCTTCCCATTTCTCGATCCCAACAAAGACAATTTGTCTCATCTGGACGAAACGATCCACTTCTTCGTTTCCTTGCCAATGAGTTCCTGCTCGCGTGTGGGCCCTCTGGTGCACCACTTCGAGCTCCATTGTTAGCCGCAATTCGGCTATTTTTCTCCATAGGTTTTCGTGAGCTACTTTCTTGTTTTTAGCACTCTCAAAACCATTTTCTTCCCATATGGACAGGTCTTCGTTAAGGGCCTGAGCACAGTAATAACTATCAGTTATGACTCTAGCTCTTTTCACCTTTCTTCGCTCCAACTCGAGCAAACCTTCCAGTATTGCTGTCACTTCCCCGGTCTGGGCACTGCCGGGGGTTTGGCCTCGTTGTCTGAAGCGCTCCTTCTCATTGTGCTTGAGAATGAAGCCCCAGTAGGCTTTGTCGTCTTGTCCTTTTCTCGAGCCGTCGGTGTATAGAGTCCACTCTATCGGTGCGGCTGGCTTCTCGTCCTGAGTCGTCTTTTTCTTACTCACGGGTTGTGCAGGGCCGATTTCGAGGTCTGGGTCCAGCAGGATGTCTTCCCAACGTCCCCATCTCGCGTTCGTCGCCTTCGTGCTCTCTACCGTGGCTTTTCTTAGGAATCGATGGACCTGGCTTTGCGTGAGGACCCTGATGCCCTGCCCTTGAGCAAGGTCTTTCAGGGTGCTCCAATACCTTGCCAGAACTGCCAACTCCTTCTCTTCTGCTGGATATTTCTTTTCCACGGAGGACAGGGTGTAGCTCCACAAAGTGACTATTCCCCCGCCCTCATTGCACACTTTTACCACTGCGTCGTCGTCGTTGCAACTGACCTCTGCCACCAGCTTGGTTGTAAGGCTTCGTGGCTCCAGCCGCAAAGCGTCTTTAATGGCTGTCTGGAGGTTTTCCAAATTGTTTTGATCCGTTGCGGTCCATTCCCACTTCTTGTGGGCATCTTCTGGTTTTTCTTTGCGTAGTTTTACATACAGTGGTTTTGCATGCTTCTGGTAGCTAGGGACATGGTCCCTAACATAGTTGCAGAGTCCCAGTACTCTCTGTAGTTCGTTCAGCGAGGTTGGTGGGTCGATCTGTTCCACTTTATCCCGGAATCCGTCCGAGAGTCCCAGGTCGTTGGAGACCTGGAATCCCAGGTAGTTCACTTGGAATCGTCCAAATTGGCATTTTTTCAGATTCAATTTCAAGCCTGCTGCTGTTAGTCGTTCTACGACTTGTCTCAATTTTTGCAGATGTTCTTCTTCGGTGTCATCCGCAATGAATACATCATCGATGTAGATTGTTGTCTCTAGGCCGTCAAGTATATCCATTACGGCCGACTGGAAAACATTCGGAGAGTTTTTGTAGCCTTGCGGTAGCCGTTCCCAGACGTACGCTTTACCTTTGTGGGTGAACGCTGTCTTGCCTTGGGAGGCTTTAGCTAGCCTCAACGAGAAAAATCCGTTTGCCAGATCTATGCAGGATTTGTACCTTTTCAGTCTTAGTGTCTTCAGCGTCCCTTGTGGGTTGATCAGGCTGGCTCGATTGGCGACAGTCCTGCGGTTGAGGGCCTTGAAGTTGATAACAGGTCTCCATCCTCCTCCCGATGACTCAGGCTTCTTGACTGCCTGTATTGGGCTGTTTGTGATGGGATTTGGCTCCTCTCGCACCACTCCTAGTTCGCTGAGCTCCGTGACTATCAGGTCCATTTCTGCAACGGCCCCTGGATTCAGGGGGTATTGGCGGACGGGCGGGTGTACACCCCCTTCTATGGTGTGGGTGTACTTCGCACCCATGTCTCCACAGTCATTTTTGAACCTAGCCACTCCGGCTTTGGAAAGTATGTCTTCTAGCGTTTCTTTTCCCTCCGGAGAAAGGTCGCTGTCTTCGATTTGTTGCTTGGTCACTTCTGGAATGTTCACAGGTTTGTACCACTCCGGTGATAACGATCCCATCTGGATTAGTTTTGCCCCGAGGACTCTGAGTCGCTGTTGTATTGGGGTTCGATTTCCTGGGCTGCTATGCAGCTCTTTTAAGTCTGTTATTGTCATTAAATTGTAGGGTCCTAGAGCCCATACAACTCCTTTCCAGACGCCAAACGGAATCTTTTTGATGGTTCCGTCGGCTAGTTGAACAGTCAGGTGTCCTTTTGTTTCAAGGCATTTGCGGGTCATCGACACTTCTGCACCAGTATCTACCTGATAGGGGATTCCATCCACGTCGGTGTATATGTCGTCCCCCACCCAATAGGCATGATCCACTGTGACCCGCGCCCGCTTAGCCATTACTTTCTCTGCCCTTCGCTCCCAGCTTCTAGGCGGGAGGCACGAAGGGCCTGTTTCTGTTCTGTCGTCAGCTTGTTGTAATCCTCGGAAGAGAGAAAACCGCTCTTGTTGGCTGGCGGGGGCCGTGGCCCCTCCTGTTGTTGATCCGGCTGGGCCCTGTGGTAAACGCCCTGCCTCTGGAAGCCTTCTTGCCTTGGAGCTTGCTGCTCCCTCTGGTTGCCTTGTGGACCCCGCTGAGGTCCTTGCTCTCGCGGGTAGCCTTGGTAGCCTTGAGAACCCCTCCGGAATCCTGGCTCACGCTCGTAGTTTTGTGGACTCCTCTGGAATCCTCCCGACTGCCTTCTCTGTGTCTGTGAAGGACCGGGTCCCTCGGTGGGCCTTGCGTTGTCATACGAGGGCCTGGGAGCCGGCGGCTTCGGCTGGTTTCCTTTTTCTCTTTTGTCTTCCAAGTGTTTTTTCTTCAAATCCCATTTTCTTACTGTTTCTTGGATTTGTTCGGTGGTACTTTTGTTGATGTTTAGGGTCACAAAATCAATGTCATTCATTAGGCCCTTTGTCAGCTTCCTTAGGACTTGCACACTTCTTTCCGGCGGAATCGCCTGTCGCAAGGCGTACCATGCCTGGGTGAGAGTTTGCCCTTTGTCTAAGCTTTTTCTTGCCTTGTCGATGTGTGACTCCTCGTCTTCGCAGTCTTCCAACACTAATCTTCGGTAGTGCTGTTCCGCGGTTTCTTCGGGACCCATCGGTTGGTCCGTCACATGAGCTAGCCACAATCTTTTCGCCTCATCGTTTGTGGAACTGGCTTTTACCATAAGCCATTTCTGCGTCAGGTATTCTTGCACTGATTCTTTTGGGTCTCGGTTTGTCACCATCGCCTTGATCTTTTTGAACTCACCAAAGCTCTGGGTGGAAGCCCGCATCTTTGTTATGCAGTCATTTTCTTCAGCGGTGGTGGGACAGCTGCTTCGTGCGAGGCCCTGCCCTTGAGGTGGCTGTTCGTCCTCGCTGCCCGAGATGTCTTGCCTCCGCGCTTTGTCTTCCTCCGCTGCCAGCTTGTAGGCTGCTTTCTTCAGGCGTCGCAACATGACGTCGTACACGATTGTCACAAAGCCTGTGCGAAAGTTACCCGTCAGCTCCGTGGCTGTTGCGAGGGAGCCGTAGGTCGGGGTCATTAGAAAATTCGCCCATTCTCTTTTTGTCGCGTAGACCATTGTTCCTTTCATTCCTTCGAGGTCGTGCAGCCATATTTCTGGAACATCATAACTTGTTTGACCGACCTCTGGAGCATAGGCTTTTCTTCCGTCTTTGGTGGTCATGGGCCCGTAACGATCGTCTCGGGGGAATTTCAGCGAAGCCGTGCACACTGAAACTAGGGGCAGCGCGTTCTTTTTGCCTTTTCTGCTTCCTATTCTCAGGTCGGTCATTCCTCCCGGAGCCTCGTATTCGATGGAAGTCAGGCTTGGCGCTGTTTCTTCTTCATCTGAACTTACATCTGCGGCTTCTTCCTGCGCCTCTCGTTCTGGTTCTGCTGACGGCGAGGCCGGCTGAACTGGTTCTGGCGTTCTTTGTGGAGCCCTGGGACTTTCCCTGCTCCCGCCAGGACTTTCGAACCTTATCATGTGCGCTTCTCCGCCTCCGGAGTAGCTCATTGTCTGCACGCCGACGGACTCTGCTGGGCTGGGGATCCCCCGTGGAGGTTTGGTTGGCACGGGGGTTTCCTCTTCTGTCTGCACCGCTACTGTCCGGGGAGAGGGGATTGGAGTTCTTCTTTCCTTTTGTGGTTTTTCCTGGCTTGAGCTGACCTGTGGACGTCGCTCCTCCCGTCCTGAGGGACCGGGTGTTGATTCCTCGTAGCTCCTCTGCTCGGTCCTGGTTTCTCTCTTCAATCTTACTGATTGCGGGAGCCGTGGCAGAACTGCTTTCGCAACTGGGGCGTTCTCGTCCTTGTATTCCGGCGGTCCTGCCCTCCAGTTGTTTGGCCCCTCCGTTTTGAAGAGGGGTCTCAGTATTCTCTCTTTTCTCTCTTGGTATTGGGCCACCGAGGTGACTATCACCAACTCGCGGATTTTGTTCCACCCGTGGGGAGCGTTCATCAGGAGGTGCAGAATCCTCATTGCCGCTTCTTCTGCTACCTCCCATGGTAGGTTGCCGGACCTGGCGCCGTCGTTACATATAACGACTCTTTTGAAGGACAATTCACTCGCTCGGGTGACACCTTTTTCTAATGCCTCCTCTATGCTGTCCCGATAGGCGTCTTGATCTTCGCCATCCTCATATCCTTCGATCGGTACGTGTAGCACCGCATAATGTCTTGATTCTCCGCCGCTCGTAACCACCACCTCCTCCTGTCTTTGTCTGCATCCCGGGAGGCGCACCTCAAGTTCTTCTTTGTAGAGGCTGCCTGCCTCTCTTACCAGATTCTTTCTGAACCGGGAGATATGAGGCTTTAGATGTGAGTTGGTTAAGACAACCAGTCCATGGCTGTCTATGTCCCAAGGCTCTCCGAAGTGGTTATATGCGGTTAACCCTGTCTGGTTCGCATATTTTTTGGTCCCCTCGGGCATCTTTTTCAACTTTTGAAGATGGTCTTCTGGGTTCGGGGAGTGAACGTGTCTTGTCTTACCCTTAGCTTTCTGGGGCCGCCTCGGCTCTGGGCCGTTGTAGTCCTTCAGGACCTTTTTTACTGCAGCGGCAGCGGGAGTCCCGGATTGCATGAAGGGCGGGAGCAGTTGGTACTCGGCGCTCCTGTCCAGCGTTGAGTCGTCCCTCACGTCGTCCTCCTCTGAGATCTCCCCGTTGCTGCCGCTGTCCTGTCCGTCCCCTTTGTCGGATTCCGAGGACGCCCCCGCGGAGGAGTCCGTGTGCACCGAGGTCCCTTGGATGCTAAGCTGATCTTCGTGGGGAGCCGTGTGGTAACTTGGTTGTCCGGCTATCCATGCCGCTATGGCTTCTCGCTCTTTTTCACTTTCTCTGTAGCGGGGGGTGGCTTTTACATTCTTCTGTATAGTCACTGCCCCCGCTACAATTTCTGCGGCCAGCATCTTTACGACTGAGTCGTAGTCTTTTGACGGGCTGATTACGGTGACTATTTTTCCTTTTATGACTTTCATCACTTCCAGCCACCAACGTAGCCATTCTGTTATCTTCGGTTTGCTTTTCGGCGGTCCTTCACACTCTACTACTGCCACCACCAGTCCCGACTCAAGGGCAAGGGGAGCAAGATAACCCCCCTTATCTTTGCATATTGCTTTTACTTTTTCCCCCACCTTCGCCTTATCTGCTTCTTCATGCAGGACGAATAGGTGTTGTTGAACAGATTTGTCCCAGGTGTCCCATCCTCTGCCATTCAGGATGATCTGATGTTGGACTTCGCTTCTGCGTTGTGCCCCTGGATACGGCATCGGTGTCGGTTCTCCCGATGTCGCTCCTTTTGGTCCAGCGTCGTCCTTCTGCTGGTCCGGGCTGTCGTCTACTGCCTGGTCCGGGGTCGATGGCGCTGGCACGTCCTGCTGAGTCGTCTCCGTCTGCGGGCTGCCTCCGTCGCCGTTGGGTCCTCTCTGCTGTCCGGTGGCGATTCCTCCATCAGGGCCGTTGGCTCGTACCGCTGGGTCGCCTCCGCCGCTATCGGATCCTCCGGGCGATTCGTCCATCTTGGACTTTGTCTTTGTCTTTGTTGTCTCGAGTCGCCTTCCTCCCAAAGCCTCTCGTCGCGCGTTGAGGAAGGGATGGGATCAGGCTCTGGTCCCTCTACAGGTCGGGCGAGTCTGGTCGATGCTCTCCGTCGCCTGCGGATTCTCCTGTGTTGGCCTGTAAATACCACACACAGCTTCGATTCGTGGATGTCTTCGCAATCGGACTTCTTCGAGGCTTGGGCAGCTTTGCTTTCTACCACAACGCCTCACCTCAGGTCTTTTCGTACACGAACGACAGCCTCTCTTAGCTGCCGGGGTTCTTCTTTTGGACTCAACGTACTCCTTTTCCGTCGAGCCCCACGTTGGGCGCCACGTGTTAGATCCTGGGTACTTCTGGCCCGATACGGGGCTAATTACTGACTCAGCTCTCTATTAAAAGATTCTCGAGCTGGTGTTCTGGCGAGGGAACTCGCCTGGCTCCGCTAACTGCCGTTACTCCCGACGTCTACCCTGCTTCCTCCGGTCAGAGCGCGCTCGGCCGAGAGACCAGTCCTGGCCCCGGGCGCTCCCACCAGTCGCGTCGGTTATGGCAGCTTCCCTCTTATGGATCCGCGCTCTTGGTAAATGCCAGGTTAGGTTTTAACGGCTAGGATTAATTCTTGCTAAAACCGTAAGGGGTTGTTAAGTGGATTCGGTCTCTAGGATAACCTTTCAGAACTCAGTTGTTAGACATACAATAGCTTTAACTTTTTACTGTCACGAGGAACTTATTACTACTTCGGCAAATTAATGCACTTGAGGATTTCACTTTAAATGCAGATTAGATATTTATTGCAGGTTATATTTAGTTAGTTTGCAGGGGTTACAGCTACAGCTCACATAAAATGTCACTACACATAATTAGTCAATTTAATTATCTTCTTCGATTATACTCATTAGTTTTAGTCGCCGAGACGGCTCGGTTGGAGCTGGATGTCCAATGGTGCGATGAAAAAGGTTCTTTTGGAGTTGTTAGGAGCGAAGGTCAGGCCTGACCCTCGATCCTCCCGCTCCGCAACGGAGCCCGTTCAGCTGTTCTCAAAACTCAGTACAAAGTCTTTCTCAGGCAGCTGCGGCTTTCTCAGTTGTCCAGATGTTAAGAGGCGAGCGGTGGGGAGAGTTAGAACCTTCGTCTTTCAATCTCAATGTCCACGAACAGAGGTCTCTTTTCCGTGAACAGAGACGAAGTCCTCAATACATCAGCTGCAGGCTTTAGTATCTTCTTCCGATGCGCTTGGTACGGCATCCGCGATGAAATCCCAGCTTTGCTCTTTGCAAGCATGTCCTTATATTCCTCATATGGGCTGTGATCAGCCCCCACCTGTTTGGTCCATTACTCATCCCCCCTCCCTCTGGAAAGGGCGTTAAGCCGAACATTGCCGGTATGACTCAACTATTGCATCAGTTTCCAGAACTTTCTTGACTACGCCCAACATCTGGTCCTGATTACAGCAATGTCATTCTTGCCCAATACATTTCATCTCAGCTCCAATCTTACACAGAACACACAGAAACATTCATTACATTTGTTTAAATCACTTCTATGCAGTTAAACATTTGTTACACAATTGATTAGAACATTTCGTTATACTTATTCATACATTTTTATCAGTTTGATTATACTTCAATGTTGAATATATGCTTTGTGCGTTTATAGCCTGACTACTTCTCCCTTGAATGTGTCGACTTGTTACCGAGGCAGCGCTGAGAGGTCAACTCTTCTTGACACCACCGACAAATACAACTTTTCTGGCAGAAACCATGCATACTGTCTACGGACATGCAATCACACACAGTTCACAAGTAAACACAAACCAAGATGCATGCAAAAACCCATAGACGCTTCTCTCGTAGCTCAACAATTGAGTTATTTCAGGATGCTCTGGTGTCGAGGGAATACAATGTGCCGGCTGTGTTTGGGGGATTTGACAGTGTTGCCAGGTTCAATATCATTAGCATGGTTTCACCTGTCTGCTCGCATACTGCGTCATCTCAGACTCACTCTGAAAAACTAACAGCTCATACACACAAACCACAGGGGGGTAGAGAGAGACATGAAAACAGAGGGGGAGAGAGAACTTGTCCAATGAAGCATAGATGTCCTCCTTAACCTGACTGATATTGATGATTGATATTGTTAATATTAGTACAACAAACGAAAACCGCTGCAGGCTGTGATGGTTTTACTCGCTTAGATTGCAAATATATATTAATATAACATTAAAAATCCCTTAACACTGTTAAGAACACAACAATGCCATGTACACAGCGGGTATCTTTAAGGTGATTGCTCATGCAACATATGTTTGGAAAACTAAGATTCTTGTGATTCAATTGATGCAACCCCTTTCAGGATACAGGAGTTTCAGTCTAATTTAACAGCAGTGGCAAGAGATTAAGGTGTCCACATTTGCTTTAAAGTTGGAGTTTGGGTCGTGCACTAGTTTGCCTCCTTGCCAAGAATTAGATGAAAAAGTCAATACCACTCATGTCTGCAAGGTAAAGTTTAAGCTACAGCAAGAATGGAAACTGGGAAACCTGTTAACCTGGCTCAGAGGTAACAAAATCATCCTCCAGGCACTTCTGACACTTACTAATGCACATGTTATATAATTGTTGTATATCTCGTACATACAACAAACAAAGTGTAAAAACAAGTTGCGGTTTTACAGGTTAGTCTTGTTGTCAGCATGCTGTTGCAACCAGCAGAAGCCTCCAGCACCACCCTTTGTCATGTTTACACTTTGGTTCTTTGAGGATCAGTCAAACAGGATGTAATTGTGTTCATTGAAGAGGTGCTGGTTGGCAGAATATGTTACCTTTGGACAGAACCAGGCTAGCTATTGTTTTTGAGGGAAATCATTTCATTGTTGCAATATATTGTTGATTTGGGGGGAAAGCAATATCACTGACGCTTCAGTTTGCAGTGCTTGTATTGCAGACATCGGCTCTGGTTCTGTGAGTAATTGTAGCCCATTCTTTGATGTTTAACAAAAGCCATTTGCTTCTGAACAGTTGCGGAGCATGACTTTCCAAGTGGGAGAGAAATACAACGAGTTGAACATCGGAAGTGCTGGCGTCAGGATCATTCAGTGAGCTTTGATGGTCGTGGGAAGTACTACTTTAGAAGCCAACCTACTAAACGCAGTCACTGTGCGTTTTGACCGAGGGCATGATTTGTTTCAAAAATGTTCTCCGTGTATATCTCCTCAAACCTCCTGTAAAAGATAAGGAAGATGCCCTTGCAGACGGCCCGAGGATATTATAGGCATTTGTTTATTGTTGTGTTTGATAGATCCGCAGAGAGGGCTCAATTACCGCTGCCGCTTTTAAGAGTCACCTTGGAAACTCATTAGTACCTCTCCCGTTAACCACAGATCCAATACCGCCCGCAGGCGATTACACCCATTGCAAAGTGCGCACATATTATTTTTCACTTGCATGATGTGATTGATGCCGTCTATGTCCGATGTGTTTTAGGGTGTGACTGTGTGTTCCACAACCTTGCTCGGTGATGATTGCGAAGTGTCATGTCAACTGCAGAGAAATCAAACAGAAAGGGGAGAAATGGCGATAACAGCCACTGGTTGGACATTGTTTGTATTTGTATTTTGCTTCATCTTAGTCAAACAAGTCATTTGTGCCTGTGGAGGTCATTTTGTTGAAGGCAATAATAATCTAAGCCATTAGGCTCTGTATGGTTCCCTCATCAGCATTGTTCCACAGTCCATTCAATAGCAGTTCAGTCCTCTTGCTTTGCTCTCCGCGACATCTACCTTGACTTTTTTTAAGAAGAGTATAATAAATCACACGGACACTGGAATCAATTGCAGAACGAGTGGCACTGAATTCTTTACTTCAATGAATTGAGCTTTAGTTCATGTTTCTGCCCCATTTCATCTGCTTGTCTTTGTGCGTTTTTGGGCCGTTTTCAGAATATCTCAGAAAGTAACTTTCACCTTAATACTACCAACTGGGGTTTTAACTGAATACCACCAAAGCAAAACAAAATACAGGTACCATGCAAGGCATTAGTTTGAGTTTTGGGTGAAGTTTAGGTTTGCTTTTTAAATGGATATTAAAGCCAGCTCCTTAAGGTCCAGGTCTTAAGTTGATCACGGTCGCTTCTAAGAGATTTATTTTGGTAAATTCTACCTTTGAAAAGGATTTGGATTATTGCAATCCAATTTCACCATAGAAATTATCTCTTCAATAATCCAAAACTGTTATTGACTCAACTTAAACCTATATTAACCTGACAGTCTTTCTCTACACACAGCTGACAGATTTGTGCCGGTGTGTCCTACCATACATTACTCTTTGGTGAAGGAAAAACAACAACCTGGCAATCGTCTTTACATTTTCCTCACTTTGATACAGAGAACTCAGTTTGGATTGAGGAGGAAATGTGTGTATGATGATTGGTTATGAATGCCAGGATCATGGGAGGGTCAAATGGCAGTCACAGAGTTATCCCCAAGCCTGAGGTGGGTTTTACCATCTACTATATTTACACTATTTTTAAAATGACTCACCGAAGTGCATTTGTAGGAAGCTATAAGATAGGCTTGAAGAAATGTAAAAATAAGGGGAAGATGAAGGCCGGTTTGTTCTTCCCGAAAGGAAATTTCTTTCAATCAGTGTCCATATTATGTGTTCTGTGAGGGCAGAAAATGAGTTGTGGGAAGGGGAAGAAAGGAATCCCTCAGAAGATTTAACAAGGCTTTCTGATGGGGCCAGAGGTTATTTCATGAATAATACATGAGGGCTGAGAGAGGATGAGGTACAGACATTTTGGCTCTGTTGGACCAGGGAGTCCAAGAGAAAAGTAAGCATACTGGCTCTGATGGGTCTGCAGTTTTGGCCAGTGGAGGTTTCAACCACCTCTGTAAGGCCTTGTTTTTGTGCACAGACCCACGAGACATAACTGCCCTGACGGCCTGTCTTAATACCACTGGGGGGGGGGGGGGGGGGGGGGAAAGCAAGCGAAGAGATGTGATCAAACAATGTAATTAATCTGAGAAATAGAATGGAAAGCGACATATTTTGCAAGCTAATAATTATTACACTTTGGATGCAAAAACATTGTTTGTGTGCTGATGCCTCAGATAGAAGATAATTAAACGGTTTTAAGCATACTCCAACCAAATAGACTATGGGATCTACTATAGGGAGATACTTAGTCCAGTGAGGTATTTGGTTGAGATATGTGACTGACTCCTCTGTAAAGCTCTCTTAGGATCATTTAAAAACATGTGGGTGTCTAGATGTAGACATGATTGGCTTTGATTTGGAGGAAAACAGTACTTGTTTATAGGGGAAACTCTTGCTGCAGTTGGGCCTCAGGTTCAGTCGCTCAACTTAAGCTGAACACAAGCTCGACTGAAGGACTGGAGGCAGAGACAGAACGAGTGGAGAAGAGTTGAGGGCAACAGGCCGGAGAAATTGCAACAGAGTATTGAGACAATGATTAAATGAAAAAGAGAGATGGCATATCAAAATGTCAATGATTTGGCTTTTTCAGCCACACTGCACACAGACAGCAGGAAGATGGAGCAGACTGCAGCAAAGAGAATATGCCACTGATGAAATTGTGTGTTAACTCCTGTCTTCCATGGCTGCTTTCGGGATGTAGAAGGTGTCAACGAACTCAACCCATTGAAGCAAGCTTCACCAATCAAACAGTTATGTTCGAGTGACAAAATGTTACGGTCAGCATCAGGAGCCCAGTTTGAGTTAAACCTGGTGTCCTGACCAGGCGAAGGAGATACTTTCAATACTTAGTGTCTTGATGAAAAGCAGAGAAGCCTTGGAGAAAAGTGTGGGTGTTTAAAGTGCATGCAAGGTGTGTGTATGTAAAAGTGTTGATCACAGTGTGTGTGTGTGCAACATGTGGGTTGTATGTATAAGCCACAAACGCACTTGCTCAAGCAGCCTCTGGGACATAGCTGTTAACCTCTTTACCACTTTAGCTACTTTTAACAAGTCAATAACGCCATCTTCTTTTTTCCATTTCTGGCCATAATTAAGTTACTTTTCTGATGAGATTGTTATTTGTTCCTTCATGTCAGTGCGGCCAGGGGGCTGCATGGCAGAATGAACATCAGGCGGAAATGTATAGCCATGTTGTAAAACGCTTGACGGCATGTGCGAGGTTGATAAAGAGAAACGGCATGCCTCAGAAGATGTTTCATCACTTTAAAATGAAGCGTTGAGGGGGGCCATGTAGTGTCTGGCACGTGTGCATTTGGTGTGGTGCTACTGGGATGGAGAGCGCCAGCATCATCTCTGGCTCTAAGTACAAAGCTGGGTCCTGAGACGGCTCAAAATCCTGGGCACTAAATCTCACACCAATAAATTACAGTATGATCCACACAGCCCACATGCACATAAAAAGGCCTCAAAACACCAGAGCCAAGATTTGAAAGCAAAAATCCCCGTTGGAGTTACTCTTGTTTTCACCATGGGTACAAATAAAAATGTCCCTTTGAATCAAAGGGCAATATGAGCTGGATTCAACTTTCATTAACACACAAATTGCAAACTAAAGACTGACTTAAGGTTGTGATAAACTGCAGCAACGGCAGAGGATAAGGAGCTGATGTGTATGCTATGAAGGATTAGGGACAAACAGACCACCATAAATACCACTTTGACCTCGTGTCACCTCTGCCTTTTCCCCATTTCACTTTGCGCTCCTTCTTTTGCTGAAAACATGAAAGTTTTAGGGTGAACTTGACCATGCTGGAGCAACAGAAAGAGTCCTGAGCTGGCTGACGGAGGTCTCCTGAAGGGTATTGTGGGCACCTCTATAGTTCATTTTTCACCTCACCCTAT
Source organism: Melanostigma gelatinosum (assembly GCF_949748355.1). Lineage (NCBI taxonomy): Eukaryota > Metazoa > Chordata > Actinopteri > Perciformes > Zoarcidae > Melanostigma > Melanostigma gelatinosum. The sequence continues at coordinate 16,758,287 of NC_136650.1, read as the reverse complement.
CGCGCTCTCTCTGTCTGGCTGACCGTATTAGAGTTTATGCGGAAGTGTCTCGAGAGTGCAGTGCTAAATCAGTTTCCATGTCCAGGCCCCAAAGCTCTCGGTCTGAGTCAGACTTTTGTTGATTGTCCAAGAAAAGTATTTTGGGCAAGGCAAGGTGAAAGAGGCGGCCAGTGGTGTTCTTGAGGGGACAGAGCTGTGAAACACAATACAATACAATGTTTATACCATTTTTGAATTCATAGGCTATTATCTATACACGTCACATTTACTCTAGACACGCGGAGCTTTCTGGGAAACAGCTAGGTTCTGATGCAGCTCATGAAAGACATTCATAAAAGACCTGAAATGGTGTCATGGTTACACAACTTCATAGGCAACATCCGAAGTCAGACATGCAAATCCTTCTTGCATAGACTTGTCTTTCCTTGACATGTTAGGATTGAGAGTTTCAGGATTACACAAGACCAGTCAGAATACATTTGCGCCACACTGGCATGGCGATACGTTCCATCCTGATGAGATGTGACTCATTAAATTGTCAATGCCTTTCAGGATTCTGAGCAAAGGTCGTCGCCATCACGCAAATTCAGCAAAGCCTTTCCCAGTAGAATGGGTCTTTTTTTTTGTTCTGCTTTATATTCATCGTTTCATGTCATCTGTTCTCTGTTCGAGGGGCGAAGGTGTCAAATTACCCCACGCATAATCAGTGATGGGCGGAGTGTAGGTGTCAAAGGTGACTGGCTCCACATTAGGATCAAACGCTTGAAATAACCACTCAGCGAATTAATTCATTGTGATGTGGTATCAGATGACCACATGTGCGTTCATGTGTGGGTGGTTGCATGCATGCGGTGGCTAAGTTCTGGACGAAGAACGTCCCTATTAATTGCAGCTACTAAGGTAGATCAATCAGAGCTCTGCTCAGTATGCAGGTCCCGGTGCTTACAACAGACCGGGGGTCACAGTGACTTTAAAGCCAAAACTTTCTGCATTTTAATGAGGCTATGTGAATTATAGCATAGGCCAGTCGATCCAGATGTGCGTGCAGGCTCACAAACCCACACAAGCAAACATTCACAGTTTCAAACAAGTACACAAATAAGTTAACTCTCGCTCTGACTCTCTGTTATCCTCCCTAAATAACACAAACACACTATCACTCCCTCTCTCTCTTTCTCTCACACACACCACATCCTTTTGGGGTAAAACGAATCAGTGTGGAAGGCCCTTAAGTCCAGAAAGTCGATATTAAAGCCCTGGCAGCGGAGCTGTATGTGTGACCTTCAGATGTAACCAAGACCAGACATACACAAGGGATTGAAATGAACCACCAGAGCCCCCACTGCTCCAAACAACAGAGAACCCTCAACTATGGTCATTCATTTCTTCAAACAGCAACCACCCAGGCATTAAAAGCCATCAACCTATTACTATAAGTTAAGGCCAAAGTATTAATGAGAGCTGGTCCGAGGTGTGTATCAGTAAAAATCTCCTCTATAGAGTGGAGCGGATATGTAGGCGAGGGAGATGAGGTGGACACAGTTGGGGAAATGCAGTTTACAGATGGGCAATTGGAATTAATGCGCGCACTTGTGGGAAATGTGTGCCTGAGCATATGGGTGCATGTGTGTGTGAAGTATAACTCACTGTTGTTTTTTTTTCAAAGCGGTAAAAGGACTGTCCTTTCTTTGCAAATGCCAATGCTGATTTTTTTTCCTCTCCCATTTTTTTTTATTCGGCCACAGTTTGGTTAAGAGTCGTTAACATTATAGTTTCCCTTTAGTACCAGACCTTCCCTTAAATACATCTTTAAGGTGTAACATCTTAACATAAGTGAAGGCCACAATCATTTTTGAAACATTCGTATAATTACTATAAACAGACAAGATAATTACTGTCAGGTTCTGCCAGCCTCTGTGATGTATAGTCTGCCATTGGGCTTGACTTTATTGGAAATCTGATGGATTACAAAATAACTTTATTGCACAAAACATAAGCATGATCCTTTCTTACAATGGACGTTGATTGATTGAAGAGATGATATTGAAATGACTTTTGTAAGCGTCACAGTTAGTCATACGGCAGGATATTCCAACACAGTAAACTGTTTTACTCCTGGATCATGGTGTCCATTCGACCAACCAAACAAAATAACAAAATACATAATTCAATCGATAATATGACAGTAAGATCATCCAAAAACAGACTCAGGTCTATCAAAAGATATCGGTCAAACAGGATTTTTTGTAGGCTAATATAATAACAATAATTTGGAGCAGGAAAAGCCAATTAATCTTCTGATACCGGAGTTAATCACATGGACACGGTAAAGGTGGCCCTCCAGTGATCAGCTATGATAGTCCTGCTAGGATTGCACCAATGATACGCCAAATTATCTACACCATGCTTGGAGGCTAAACAGAGACGGTGCGCTTTTCGGCAGCGCAGCAATTATCTTCAGTCGAATAAACGATTAATACCATACTTTAATCACCAACCGTATCATGCTTATACTTTATTAATAAAGCTGTGTTATATGAAGTTAACTTTCATTCGGTACACACTGACCCCACCTATGGAGCCTTTATGAGTGCTTAGACTGATGCTACATATTGCATTGGTACATGCCTGGACTTCAATCTTAAGTGTACAGAATATGCTAAATACTGCCACAGCTTGCAATCTGCTACTTTCACATTTGGTTATTAAAACAGTCACGTTAACAATCAAATTCAATTGTTAGAATGTTAATAATCAAACGCACTCTTGTCTACATTTCTGTGTCTACAGGTTCACTGGCCCCAACCTTCCCTCACCCATCATTAGCAGCAAGAATTGGCTTCGGCTTCACTTTACCTCTGATGGCAACCACAAGTTGAGAGGTTTCAGCGCCCAGTACCAAGGTGAGATGAAGAGAAGTTTTGATTTTACAAAAGGATGTTATTAATGTGTACCAGGTTTAACTTTTTACCAAGGGATCAGCAAAAGAATTGCTGGATTTTCATATTTGCTTCAGATATGGTCCACGAGGGAACCTTTCCCTCGTGCCAAAATACCATATTCCACTTGTTTGCAAGAGATAACAATGATCTAGTCACAAACGGCCCTGTAATGCAACATATTTGTACTTCCCAGAGGACTAACTCTCCCATAATGAGCTATCCTCATGAATATTCCAACATATATATCATAATCCAAGAGGCGCGTTCCAATGGAATGTTCTGAGCACACTGTTGCTCCTACGGGAACAAAGCCTTCCCAAATGATATGAATCAATATGTTATGAGGTCCAATTAAGAAAATAAGATGGTAGACTGACATAATTCATATTTCTAGGGCAAATGAGCTGCTATTTCCCGAAATATGATCTGCTTAAATTTTAAGATTTTGACCGTTTTGAATTAATCTTGCTATTTTGGCAAAATAGTTGCTTTCAAGATTTGAAGACTTATTATTACAGGGCCATAAACACACACACAAGCACAAACACACACACATGCACACACAGACAAAATCTTGTGTCTCCCGAGCATCCATTTCAGGTTCAAGGATCAACTTTGAGGCGGAATGAGCAGGGAAAAATGATTAGTTCATCCACAAAACAGGTGATCTCTAAGGACCTCACCTCCAGCCATCCGCTGGAAATCTCACAGCCGATGGGACAAGAATAAGAAGAGAGCGAAATGAAAAAGACAGGGAGAGAAAGAGGGGGTTTAGAGGGTTTACAAGTTCAATTTTAGATAAACATGTTCAGAAGATCAGAGAGAAATTGGAGGCGAATACTTTAGTTCGATCAAACACTCTGCCATCCCCCATCTCCTACCAGCCATTTTCATCATGACAGTTCCCATGATTCCACAGCAGCGGAGTAATGTAAAGACTGCCGTCTCTGTTTATTTTATGCTTCAGTGTCCTTCATTGTATGTGGCACAGGAAACAGCCGCACCACATCACACCCTCCTTTGTAACAAATCTGAAAACAATTCTGTGTTGTGATTTTTCATCCGGGCGCAGAATGAACCGACTTTTTGACACATGGCTCAGATTGGCTTTGAAATACAACGCAGCTAAAACTGAGCAAAGAATAAAATTTAAATTTAAATTTCCGTCGTCAGGAACCGTGAGTAATTCAATTGGATAGATTTAAAGTGTTGCAGGCACGATGCTGCTGGTGTTTTTCAAATATGTGAGTAAATATGCATTTATATGAGCCTCCTACTTTGCTTCTTTTTTTTTTATTTGTTTTTTCTCCACAATTATTATGAAACTCAATCATTTTAATTTATTTATTGTATGAAACTGTAATTGTATGACACTTTAATTGTATAAAACTGTAATTGTATAACGTGGTTTTGCTCCTCATTGACCCTGCCCTCTAATCTTTGTCATGAAATAGTGATTTTAGTTCCTGCAGCTTTCTATCCTTACAATTGCAAAGATATTGGACACTGTTGAGCTCTCTTTTTCTACGTAAACTAAATGTATAATTGTCATGAACATTACAGATCTATGTTATAGATCATTTTATTGTGAAAATGTTTGGTTTTATTGTTGTAAGAACTTCTGTTATTTTCCTATTTGGCAAGTTTACTACATTGTTGTTCAATTGCTTTGTGAAAACTGCTGTGAACATATCTGGCTGGGTGTATGGTGTATGGATTGTTTTATATGATACACTTTATCTGCTGCAAACATTTTGGCTCTGCAGAAATGTGTGGGCGTCATTATTGCACTTCCTGCTGTCTTACATGCCTCTCTGCTCTGTTTTCCGTCGACAGTGAAGAAGATGACTGAACTTAAGTCTCGAGGTGTGAAGATGTTGCCTAGCAAAGACAACCACCACAAGATATCAGTGTGTAAGTTGCAAACCTCAACTGTCAACTTTGTTTTTGCAAATGAACTTCAAGTCACTCGACCATGTCCCCAAAAAGAAGTGTGGACGGATATTTACCTGGAGCAGTGTGGCAAAATGGAAAGCACCTCTAAGTCAGCATCATGTTCATGTCTTCCTTGCCCTTGTTCTGTCTCACCCTCTGTCTGAGCTCACCGCTTATTATCCCATTCAGCGTCATTCCAACATCTCTAACATTAACAACTTGACAGCGATGAGTCACCCAACTAGAGTGACACAGAGGGCTGTAGAACAAAAAAAAGAGATGCATTAATGGTAATCCTGCCTCAGGGCCATTTACAATTAAGTTGATCCACTTCTACATCCAACTTTATCGTTTGCGTACGTCTCTCAAAAGGTTTTTTCTTCTTTCCTTTCATTTGCATTGCTTTTATGCTTTTTTTTATTTCACTTTACCTGCTTCCACTTTAAAATAATTTGTCCCACGTACTTTATTTTATTCTACATAATTGCACTGCCCGTTGCCCCAGAAAAACAACATGCATATTATGGGAAATGTTTTAAAGTCTGATCTAAAGACGTTCACATCAAATATAAGTTAAACCAATTGTTTTTATGAATAAGACCAAATGCAGTATCTCCTATAAAGATGTGATGAAGCCTGACAGGCACAGTCACACAGATTTAACACAATCCAACAGTAAGTCTATCTTCCCCTTTTTTCTGCCAATTTGTAATTGGCTCTGCTGACACCAGTGAGCCTTGTTTAAAATGCATTGCTGTCTTGCCTCACACTGGAATCCTGGCCAATGAGCAGGTGTCACATCGGTTTGGCCCTGCGGAACTTTGACCCCTCCCAGTCAGTCAGATGGGTTCTCCGGGTTGGCCAAGTTTTATTTGACCCCTTCTGGCACAACCTTCCACTGTTTTGTACCCGGTGGCATGAATAAGCAGAGCACCACCAGGGACGGTCAAATTGTATGCCGAATGAACTAATGTGCAGGGTAAATATCAATAGATCAATATCAATACTATCTTTACATTTCTTCTGCAATGATAAAGGGATTATTGGCCACCAGAGGGCAGAAATAAACAACAAATCAACTCAGAACAATGAGCCTTGATATTCTTTAGCAGTTTCTTATCTTCTTAGGGGAACTGTGCTTGTCAAGACTTTTTGCACAGACACCTAGCCAAACGTAAACAGCACAGGCAACACGCGGTGTCAAACAGAAGTCCAATATTTCCTCCAACTAAAGTCGGGCTGTGGTGAAAGGACTGCCCCCATTCATCATGTTACCCTAGACCTAACCCGAGTGCAACCAGCTTGTGAAAACACACAGCCATGTTCATATGAATGGAAATCTTCCGCAATGCATCAAAATGGAACATTTTCAGAATTCACTTTTTTTGTTTTTACTTTCTTTTGTTGGACACCCTGTCATCTCATTTTCTCTCTGTATTCTCCCATTAGTGTCTCAGATGGGTGTAGCGCAGGGACACAACATGTGTCCAGACCCGGGGATCCCTGATCGAGGAAAAAGAAAAGGCACAGACTTCAGGTAAAAGCGAGCGGAGGATGATTTCAGAAGCAATTCATTAGGTGGCAATTGAAACTGAATAGATACAAATATTCCTAACAAGAACAGGCTGGTTGACACAATGTGACGGTCAATCAGGTTTGTAAGATTTGCTTTCCTTTATTGAGACAAAATGACAAAGGACCCTATTAACCTATAATACCTATATTACTAATACTGCTTGAGCTTTGCAGTAATAATGTCTTCTGAAAAAATTGCAGGATAGTTTCTTACTTCTGCAGTTTTTTTGTAGATATTGCATCCATCTGCCTTATATTTAAATTTTATATGCGAATTTTGTCATAATTCTTTAAATAAGTAGCATTAAAACAAGGTTTTGAGTTTTCGTAATTTAATGATCGAGGCCTAATTTGGTATGAAAGTGATCTGTGACAGTTTGTTGTGAATATTTTATTCTACATTTAATGTTGTCAGTTAATTCGTCTCGTGTTTAATATTAGAGTTTAATCCACTTCCAATTTCTCTGGGAAGAGAAGAAAAGTTAACTGTTGTAATAATGGGACAACGTTCATGAGTCAATGGGTGTCAAAAATGCCACCGTTTTGATATTTTGCTGTTTAAAATCCAGTTGCAATTAATTCCAAACTTATCTCCCAGGACACCATTTATTCCTGTGGGAGCTATTCTCTCGATTAGTGGTCAACTGTAACACAGACAAATGGTTAACATCTGCCTCCCACAAAGCAAAACTTTCTGAAATCACACCCGGGGAGTTTTCGGAAATATTAGTTCTCTTTTTCAGCATTGAACATCTTTTTTTCTTTTTTCTTGGCGCTCTCAGCTCATGTGCACTCCCACTGCTAAAAAGTGATTTCTACAGGAATGTTTGTGATGCTGATGTGTTTCCCCCGTATGCAATCTGACTGCAGGCGAGGATCCACAGTGCATTTCTCCTGCGACGAGGGTTATGAACTGCAGGGCTCAAAGAGCATCAGTTGTCTCAGAGTGACAGACAGCTACGTCGGCTGGAGTGACGATCGGCCTATATGCAGAGGTAAGGATTGACGCGTGGGTCGTCCATCTATACTCATGCGTAATGGTGGTCGTCTAAATGTGACTCACATTTGTATTTTCATACTGATGTTTATGAGTTTGCGTGCGACTGTGCTGTCGATTTGTGCAGATGCCCAGTCCATCTCTTTTTTTTTGCAATTTAGTATTCATTTTGTCGTGACTTCCCTGAATTTGTCCTCTGGCCGGCCTCCTTTTGCTTCCTGCTGTTTATCCATGCTGGCATAGTGCTGCCCGTCAGTCATATCTTCCTCACTTCAGACCATTTTGTGACAGGCAGGAAGAGTGGTCAGACTCCCTGCTCTGTGTCCCTGATGCTCATGGTTCTGCTTGGTTTCAGTTTTTAGCCTCAGTGAACTGAATAATCAGAGTTGATTTGATTCTTTTTTTGTGTCGAATAACGATTCAATTGTTGGATATCTGACTTGTAAAATGTATTCGTTGGAGCAGGACTCATTCATATTTAACCTAGTGGTAGTGTTCTCTTAGAGGGTACAAGTATACAACCCAAAGTATCCAATCAATAAGACATGTTTAGCAATGTTTTATTTCAGTAGACTACAAAATGAATACCAACATGTTTTAAGGCATTGTTCTCTGGTCTCAATTTCACAGAGTTAAGTATTTATCTGAAATTGCTCTGCCCGAGTGGGCAGAGCAAAATAGTGAAATGCAGTGTCTTTGATCAGTGCGAAGCTACATATTTGTAATGACTCAGCTCATGTTAGCAAAAAACATAAATGGGCCTTAGTTTTTTTTTTAATTAATCATGTTCCACCATCACAAGCAATGTCTTGGTAATAGTTGAGTAGACATTTGGCAAAGGCCAACAAGGAAAAGGCCATTAATCAACATGTTATATCACAATGATTGGTGGAAACAGCATGAAGGGGGCCCCCTGCTTTGCAGCAAGCAGCTTTTTCAGTGAGACTGTTAAACGCGCTGTACAGCACCCGCGCTGTTGATGTTTTAAAATTGATTTGAATTTATTCATATGACTGCAGGTAATGCTTTATCATTATTCTAAAAACACCTTTTAGTTACAAAATGCTGAGTCTTAACTGTGTTTGAAGTAAAAATGCCAAACAATTTGGCAACCGATTCTGCATTCATGTGCAGACTTTGTAGTCATCAGGTTTTTGGGTATCGGAAGATTTCTGGTTTTTCGTGTTTGTAGTCCAAGTCGCGTTGACTGTCGAGCAATCTTTGGTTGAACGTTTGGAGAGCGAGCGGGGCGGAACGCAGTGGCCTGAATGGAATCTCAGAACCCTGTTGCTGTCGTCTAACGATGCTTTCGATTTTTTATTGGTTTAATATTTAACTTTTAAACTGGCTACTTGTGAAATATACAGTTGTACACGTCGTCTCTCAACTCCAACTCTAGTCTTGCATCTCAAGTTCCTAATCGGGCTGTAAACAAATTTGCCATATTCCGCCCTTGGTTGGCTTACCTAGATGGTTTTTACCCAAAATTTCTATATGATATATCTTCATCTATCAAAGATAATGTATGTCATCTACATTTCAGAAAAAAATAACAAATCACCAAACAGTACTGAAGGCCTGTTACTGACACCTTTGTCTTATGTTCGTAATAACGTCCGTGAAATTGCCCTTTAAGAAGATCTCATTCCATCATCCTCATTTAACTTTTGATACTGAGCTTTTGTTCTGCTTCAATGGAGGTTTAAAATCATCCCAGAATAATTGAATATCTGTATCCTAAATTAGGATGAGCCATCATTAAATTCTACATCGTTATCATTAGCGCAGGACAAAAAATAGGTGTTCTCTGGCTACAAATTCATTCCCCTCACATGACATCCACGGGTCTCTTTGTGTTCATGTTCCTGCTACACTTTCATGTCACTGATCACACAGGATGTGGGTGTATCAGGCACGATAATGAAAAAAAAGAAAAGATAGGAGTGGATATGATAGTTTGGGTGGACATCCTCTCTGCTGCATATTTTTGTTAAGGTCACCCTAACTGTCAGCAGAGCTCACATTAATTACTTTATTTTCCCTTTAACGTCGCCAAAGTTCTTTTTCACATTTTAATAGGGGTGATTTCGTGGGAGACGGCTGGAGTATGGAGCCACTGAGTGGGGCCTAAAAACCCGTAGGACCTGTCTCAGACGTCACTCATTAAATTTAGGGGAGCTGGTTCAGGCTCTTTCAAATACTTCCAGGTTATCCCCGCATATGTACACACTCACTTCCCTTAAAGTACGAAATTCTGCTTTAAATTGAAGGGGTGTTTAACAGTTCTGCCATCTAGCTGCCCTCGGACCTTCAAAAAAAACAGTCACAAAGCTTTGTTTGCTAACTGCTAACATTTGATACATGTATTGTTTTCCTCTGATAAAGTCACCCACACATCTCCGATACTGTACCTGGGCAGGCCCCGACTAGTATTCATGACTGCCTTATTTAGAAACATGTACAATGCAGAGGATCATAACAACAGTCATATTCTTTTGTATTACCCTGCTAATATTTACTCCCCAGTGTATTTTAGACCAGTGGTAGAACTGTGTGATTTATGGGAGTTTTTCATGAGTCTATTGTCTCTGGTGCCTCACTAAATTGGCAAGTCAAGCGTTTGAAGGATGCACAGCAGTTGATAACGGTTTAAAAAGACAAAAAGGCCGAGCTGTCATTGCCAAGGCAAATAGCTTCAACTTTCAAACCTGATGCTTGCTCACAGTTCAGTCAGGAACACTGACGAAACCTCACATTTGGCATGTTTGCTCATTAGGATTCTCTTTAGGATGCAATCCATGTCACTTGGTAAAGATTGAATTGGGAGGTTTGAAACCCCCTTAAGTTGGTTTTTTTTGCACAAATTCATATTACAAGTATGAGTATTAGGAACCGTAACAGGTGGAGGCTGAGGTAGTTGAGGTATGTCGAGCAGTTTGACGGATCCCACATCTTTTCTGGTTTATAAATGATTATGTGTGCTATTAAACTGTCAATAACTAAACATTTGCCGCTTTCTGTGTCTTACCTTGCAGCGCCAATGTGTGGAGGACAGTTGAGAGGACCAAGTGGTGTCATCACATCTCCAAACTACCCGGTCCAGTATGACAACAATGCCAACTGCACTTGGCTCATCACAGCCACAGACACATCTCAGGTAAAAGTCATTGAATGTGCGATTTAAAGCAACAGCGCATTGCTAATTTAGCGTTTGCCACTTTGATCGCCTGTTTCCAGCAGTGTGTTAAGTGGTGTGTTTAGCTGCCAGCAAACTGAAAATCAGTTGACTGGTGTGTCTGCACCTGTTAAAAAAGGGTAACGCCAAAGGAAGCTCTTCTCTGACACACACGACTCACTTTGTACTTTTGATAATTGCTACAGGACATTTAGGGGGCTGTTGAGCACACCATGTGACTGAAGCGCTCTCAGAAAGAATGTGGGACACACGGCAATGGAAGAGGTGGGGGAGAATAGTGTATCCAACGGAAGACGGGGAGAGTTGTTAGAGAATCACCTGTGGTGAGGAAGAGGAGAAAAGAGAAAAATGGAGAGAAGAGTAATGGAATGGATTTGAGAGCATGCTCAGAGGATATCATGAAAGTGTCACAGCCACTCTGTCCAGACTATTGACTTTGGAGTTGTGTTCAAGGCCACCCAGCTGTTCTACTGCCAAATATCCTGCTCTGAACTCCAACAAAATGGTTTTTACAAATGTGTTCTCTTTTTGCACTTTGCCGAGTTAAGGAGAGGCTATGTGAGGTGAGAGTCAAGGCAGAGGGGGGTCGTCAGATACAACGTACACCTACCCAACCCCTCCGCTTGCATGCATGCATACACACACACACACATAGGCACCGCTGCGTATACCGAGCCGGCAGGCAGCTTGCTGAAACAGACAACGCTACTTTGGGCTGTCTCTCGCTCTGTTGTCTGGTGCAGATGATGATGGAGCGAGGCAGTTCTTTCTGTTTCCAGATGTAATGGGCTCATATTCCTGCCCGTCCATAGGCCCAGCCAGAGGAGACGTTAGGTCAGGCAGGAGACCGAGGCGGAACTGCAAAGGGAGGTGGGTAGGACGTGACTCTGCTCTTCTCGACCTAAATGCAGCCTCGTGCCATCATGACTAATGTGGGTTCTTGTCGAGTGTTGTTTATCTGACAGTGTCAGGGACACTGGGGTCTCTTTTCTGAAAAAATGGCAAACAATATAAAGTATATATGTGGTTGCTGTGTTTTTTTTCCCCCTTGTCTTGTTCATTCCACCCTCACCTCCTGCGTCACATGTTGGCTTGCAGATGGGAGATGAGTTTGTGGTGTGAAACTCTATTTAACTAGTGATCTGACCTATTTTGCCTGCACACCATCCATCTCTTCTCTCCTCCTTGGCAATTTCCATTAGGCACTGGGTTTAACATAGGACAGAATGCAATTTGCATTTATATAAGCTTTTTCATTAGGCCTGACTCTCTCAGCCCTCTGAAAACATTAAGAATTTGGCGGAAATCATTGGCAGCCAATTTAAAATAGGAGATAAAGACAGCCCTTGTTTTACTTTTTACTTATTTATATTTTAGTCTCGCACATTACCCTGCTGTTTTCTCTTATGTCTCAACATTTTGCACTATCAGGATCAAACCGCATTTGTCTGTCTGTCTTTATTAGAGTTGCCCCTTGCTTCCTTCAGCTAGGGCACGCTTATTGATTCTCTTACCTTGTTCCACCTCTTACACTCCCACCTGCAGCATAGAAATGAGATGAAATGAATAGCTCTGCCTTTTCCTCACTGTTTAAATCCAATTCATAAATCTTTTAAAACGTGTGTGTCACCTTTATGATTATATATTCACCTCGCGGATAACTTTAAATTCCCTGCCACATCTCCTGATGTGCTTAAAGTCATTTTGAGTCTGGCTGGATAGGCCACAAAGGCATCTGCAACCTGCTGATTTGATGAGCCAGCTAGTAGGGGTCACGCAGACCGTCTGGCAGGCAATCAGATATTTGATTGGTGGGTGAGGTTTCATAATAACGATAGATAGGAAGTCCGATGTAGCAGAATATACTCACACAGTCACGTGCATCAACAAAACTCTGTGGCCATATCAAACTGAAAAATAGAAACAAATTGATGACATGTGTGGAGATGGAATTGTGCCAGACAAAAGAGACGGATGGATGGAGAGTCACAGATGTGAAGGGGTCTCTCCTCTGTACCTGCTGTCAGGAGCATTCAAGCATCTGTCGCTTACGGTTGTGTTGGCAATGCCCCTCCTCGTCTATAGGTGATCAAACTGACATTTGAGGATTTTGAACTGGAGCGAGGCTATGACACCCTGACGGTGGGGGACGGCAAGGTGGTGGGAGACCAGAAGACCGTCTTCCACGTGTGAGTGACTCCTTCGACCCGTGTTTTTTTTCCCTTTTTAACCTTCCCTCTGTTCTCTAACTTCTTCTGGCTTTCACTTTGCACCATAGTCTCCTTCAGTTATGTTCAGTGTTTGTCGCTCCATGTAATCAAATTCGGACTTTTGCTTTCTCTTTCCTCTTCACCTTTCTTTAATTGGCACACTTGCCTTTTCTCCTCTTCTACTTCCCTGCAACGGGCAGCATCCCTCTCTTTTCCCTTCACCCTCCAGCCCTTTTCTCTCTGTTGTGCTGTGTCTCTTTTATTTCATCACCACCTGATGCGCTAGTGCATGAAAAATAGATGCTGCGCCACCTTGTCAATCATCGCTCTTTTCAATGTTAAAAACAAACTTCACAGCCATGTGGTTCAGCATTGCAAACTGCATATTGATTCCCCTGATGGAGTGTGTGCTGGCAGACGCTCCATTACAATTCACAGTGTGTTGTTATTAATTGTGCAGAAATTTACCACCTTAATAAAGATTTTATGGATCAATTCTGATGCGAGATAGCCTCACAGGGGTGGGAACTGGAAGGAGGTGGGAGATAAATGAGGGGGAGATTTGTGGAGGAGGGGTTTGTTTTTAAGGGGAGATCTCCCTCACTTTTAATAGTCTTGTGCATATACTTGCACAACACAGAAACACAGAAAACGGAAACAACAAACAAACTAGAACTCATTTGGAGAATACACTGCAGCTATCTGCACAGCTTTAATTTCGGACTATATTTGTGAATCAGCGGCGCAGGCAAGTGTGTGCATCGTTTCGGGTTTTTTTTGTTGTTCTAATTTTAAGATCAGAGGCATGTTACCGTATTGCACCACAGTCATACATGTGGTGGTTAATAAGAAATGAGACACAGCCAATCAAATCCCCATATTTCGCTTGAAAGACACTGTGCTCACTGTACACACTGACCACATGAGTTAGGTTGGATGTTCCATAACATTGTCCATACCTGCAAACCTCTGTTTATAGGAAATATAATTCATGGAATTCTATTGGTCAATCAGGCATTTGAACAAATGAGTGAGTCAGCTTTAGTTGTATGAATGCAAACAATATAAAGAAAGGGGAATGCAAGGGTGAATCCCCATGTGCCGCACTGTGGTGCTTCTTTGGATGTACTTCTTATTGCATTTTTCCTCCCACTTATTCTTAGACAAATTCACAGAAACTCACCACAAATTACAAAATGGCTGCAGGAAAGGACAAAACACAGACCCAACCTATCCAGGCACCACTTCCTTATTATTCCCTCCGTCCTTTGTGTGCCATCACTAAAATGAGGTCCCCTAATCACTCACTCCACAGATATACACTTCCTAATTAGAGTTGGGGGAATTACTATTCAAACAGGATTAAATTACTTCTGTGGCATTGACTGATCTTGCCTTCATTTTCTACTTTCTTGTCCCCAACTGTTTTGAATTAAAGGGTTAGGGAGAAAAAAAAGGCTCCTCAGAATAGAATTGCCTGCAACCAATTTAGAGCACTTTTCTTTGATGAGAAAAGTCATATACGGTAGTTTAATATATAACTTCAGGTGTTGTTTTTTTTCTGCTCCCGTGAAAGTTGTTTTAATGATGCAGTAGAAAACGGGGCCTTTGGCTATTAAAGTGACACCACATTCTGCAGTAAGTGCAAACACTGCTTAAACATAATGTATCCCGGTTTCACAATTGACACACCTAATGTTCTCAAGAATCTCAGAAGAACCTCTTGTCTCTTTCTTTTGTTTAGCCTGTCTGGAACCACCACTCCAGACCTTGTGGTTAGCACCAGTCACCTGATGTGGCTAAACTTTAAAACAGACGACACCAGTGGCTCCCTGGGATTCAAGGTGTCCTACGAAGGTAAGGCTGCTTCAAAATGTGTGATTGTCAGTCAGTGGAATGCTTGCTGACAGCATTTCAACAAAAAAAAAGCAACTCTGTCTTTGAGAGTCTCGGTTAGAATGACGTGTCTTTTTTTGGTCATTTACCCTTTTGCATTGTGACAAATTGATCAAAGCTGACCAATGCCTTGAGCCAGGACAATTTTGGTAAAACAGGCAATGTAGAATACTGCAGATAGCTGATGCTTTCGCCTAATCCTAGTGTGTATCTGTGTGTGCGTGTACCATTATGTTTGTGTGTGTGTGTGTGTGTGTGTTCATGTGTGAAGACCAGAGAGACAGAAATATAAGTGTCTCTATGTATGTGTCCTGTCTGTCTGTGTGCATCTCTGTGTGGATTTGAGGAATTTGCCAGAGTTCTTCTTCTAGATAAGTCTGCCGTTTGCCTCTCAGAAGCACAGCGAGTCTTCTCCCTTGCCCGCAGATGCTTATTTATAATCAGTAAGAACAACAGAGAAAGTGGAGCAGCATGCTAAACCAAAGTGTAATTAAAACAATGAGTTCTACTTAATGAAGGGGAAGAAACGCTTTGAACCACTTCACCGCCCAGATTGGAGCACCCAGAATCTAATTTGCATTCACAATTACTTGTATTTTAAGCCTGATCATCAAGTGTAATTGCAAACACAGTCATTCCAGTAAACACGCTTCCACCTTACTCTTCAATTTGAGTGTGGATTGCGCACACTCTGCAGTGGCCGCAATCTCTGAACTACTATTTTAAGTTTTTAACAGGATGCTTTTTAGAGCCCGATCAGACGCTTTAAATGGTTGAAAGTTGGAAATGTGCCACGTGTAACTGTCTGCTGGCAAAATGTTGTCGTCAGTGCCTGAATGGGGCTAATACCCACCGATAAGATATGCAATTACTTTTGCTTAACTGCACAGTTAATGCAGTTGATATTAGTCGACATTGTCCAAATGTTGTAAACAGGCCACTTCACTAGTCTGTAAGGCTTTCATGTGGTATTGGAAACATTGGTCCGTGAAGCCACATTGAGATATTCTGTGTGTTTTACCAGTGAACTTTATGATTAAAGTCCTCTTGTCGTTTTAGGCCTCAGGAGATTGCGGTGACTTTGTTGACAGTAATGTGAGTCTGAGTCCCATTACGATGCTTGGATTACTCCAGAATGTCAAACAGACAGCGACAACAAATACACCATCACATCTCTTCACTTATTCATAATCAAATGCCTTTGCACTCCGACCTGCTCTTATACACAACAAACACACACACACACACACATTCACAATCTCATGTATACCAACAGACAATGTTCACACTCACTTCAAAGGGCTCTTCTTCATTGCCTCTATTTTCCCTTAAGTTCTAAGTGTGAGGCCCCTTGAGAAAAATCACCGCAGGGGGTTTGAGTTCTCCAGTGTGTCTGTTATAGTGTCAAACAAGTGATTGTGTGTGTGCCTGAAAGCATTTGCACATGTATGTATTGCTGTGTTTGTCCTATAGCTGTCGTGTTCTTCCAGATGTAGTTTCTGTTGGATCTTATACATTCGCTTTAAATATTTCAATGTTCTCTCAGGACCCAACTCAAAACTCGCTTTCAGCATCCTCCCTTTTAAAAACGTGACTTCGATGTGAGATCAATGAGTTGTCTTGTGAATGAGGCTGCCTTAGGACAGCCATACATCCGAACCGCATTGAGCTCTAAATATGTGTTCTAAATGATGATCATCATTAGGGCTGAGTATGGATTTATACCCAGCACCGCCCCTGGTGCGATTTCAAATCGTATTAGGCCATGCCATCATTTCCTGGATGGATGAGCTTATTCGCGTTCTGTGTTTCCCCCATCCGGATGCCCCGATAGGATACCCTCCGCATTCCCATCTGCAAGATGCAACCTCCGAACAGTAGAAAGAAGAGTGAGTGAAAGAAAGAGGGATGCATAAATCTTGCAAGAATGAAATTGGCGTGTGTGGTTTTAAGGAAGAAGGGTTCATGAGGTGTGTGTCTGTGTGTCTGTGTGCATGTACCTTAAAGTGCTCACGTCAGCTTCCAACGCAAGTGTGAACGTTTATCACACATTAAGCGGAAAGATACAGTTGCAGGGGGAGAGAGAGACCGACGCAAGAGAGGTTTGCAACATAAGTGATTAACGTTTTCGGGGGATAAAGAGAAGTAAGGACGACTTGGTGAAAAATGAAATTGTCCTGAAATGTAATACCTGTTAAGGGACAATAAATAAATCACATTGATTTTGATGCCATGAATTGTTCATGCTAGTCTGCCTCTTCAGCCCCAAAGTTAACTCTTCACTGATTCAGTCATTGCTAATATTCATTCAAGTTGCTAGACAGGACTGTCTTTGATTCTTTCAATAAAAACAGGAACAGTGAAGCAATGACCCCGGACACTCTTCAGCTCGAGATTCATGAACCAACTGAGGTTACTGCTGAGGACATGTACCTTTAACCGCTAGTTCTCCAAGATGTCCCACTCCATGCAAACCCTCTCTATTGTTCAAGTACTTTCTTCCTCATCTTGCCCGAGGTCAAAAAATAAATAAAACTTTGGCACAATGTTCCTGTAATAAGAGCTGGTAATAATGTAGAGTGCATCCTATTCTGCATGCAACGTCCACCTTATTGTTTTCCACAAGTTATTTTCCTCGTCGTCCCTGTGGGAAGGAAGGTGGACAATGTGCTGGTGGAAAGTTCCAACATCCAACAGTTGAGAGTTAGCTGCAGAATAGCATTGTACAGAACGATAAGGGAAGTCATTTTTTTCCTCTGGACTGCAGACGACATGATGACTGCACTATTCTTCCAGGCTTCCACAGTCAGCAAAAGAAAAAGAAAAATATATATATATATATCTGTAAATGGGAAAGTAAATGAATAAATTAGTTTTTGGGGAAATATTTTTCAATTGGCCACCTCAGGACTTTTGCCCTGTCAAGATACAGGGTCAGACTAAATCAGTAGTGATAAGCTGAATCCACATTTTCCTGAAAAAGGGAATTAATGAGAAACAGCTCCATCTGTTTTAATTGAGTGTGAGGTCCTGCATATTCATATCACGTATTGCCTGTGTAGTAGTATCTTGTCAAAATCTGCAGGAGGCTGCCGTCAGTAATAACCTGAAGTTGAGATGTCTCTTTTCTCTCTCCCCCACCCTCCTCTTGTTTAACTAATCCATCTAGCATTTGTTAGTAAAACTGTAGAAAGGACACTTATCATCTACAGGGCCACCATTGTGGTCCATTATGCTAAATGCATAAATCGTATTTTTTATTTCAGATAATATAAAGGTTAAAGAGAGGAGGAGAGGGCTTGTGTTCATTTAATTGTAACCTTTAAATGTATATCTATCGTGATTCAAACAGGAGCAGGTCTTTATTTGTTTTATGAATTCCTGCTTTGCATGCTTAACATTCTTACCTGTATGTATTTATCTTTACCCAAACAGAAATTGACCAAGGCAGTTGTGGAGATCCCGGAATCCCAGCTTATGGCAAGCGGGAGGGGACAAGTTTCCGTCACGGGGAGCGACTCTACTTTGAGTGTCTGCCTGCCTTTGAGATGGTGGGGAAGAAGAACATCACCTGTCAGAAGAACAACCAGTGGTCGGCTAAGAAACCCAGCTGTGTTTGTAAGTTCTCGGACACCGTGTGTCATTTAGATCCTACATGCACCATGTACAGACATGTGCTTCGCGAATCAAGAGGAGCATCAATATGTATGTTTGTGCAGAGGGGGCTGCATCATTTATTTTATTTTATTTACTTGTGAGCAACGCTGCTGTAATCCTGTCATTTCCCCACTGAGGGACTAATAAAGGATTATCTTATCTTATCTTATAACAAATGATCAGATCATCCCCCACAGTTTGCCCAGCAGAGGCCTTGGATTTTGAAACAGTAAGAGTGCTTATTCAGTAATTAAAGCCACGAAAGACAAACGCAGAGAGTGCGAGAGTTAGAGGGGGAGGGCAAAAGGAAAAGAGAGCTGACCATGCAGATAATGGCCACTGTTTGTGTTCTTGATATGATAATAGGGTGGACAAAAAGCTGCAGTACCTAGATAAACATCACTGAGCTGAATGACTTGCTGGCACAACCTTTGGCCAATAATATTGCTCAACATTGTTTATTCAGTTAGCATTTAACAAAGTATTTTAGCCACGTCGACACAATGCAGGGTGCTTGTATTCATCATCCAATATGATCATGCATATAGCCTACTTATTTATTTACACATTTGGTATGAGGAATAATTACATCCTCATCATTTATGAGGGGAAATGGAAGAATGAAGTCATAAAGAAATCACACATAGATGCAGAACTAATTGAAAGTTTGAGACAAAGCCATTCAATGTATCAGTGCAAAAGGCAGAAGCTTCGTCATCTCTCTCTCTTATTCAAACGTAGGATGAGAATATTAGTTATCAACATTGCTCCTGCACTGCTGGGTAAGCATTTGAATAGGATTCATTTCATCATTAATAATATAAAAGGGAACCTTGGCTGCAGATACAACACTGTGTTGTGTTACTGAGACTCGAGTCATCTTACAAATCGCCCTGTAGCCTTTCTGCATTATCTCTGAACTACATTAAACTTAGTTAGCGTTGCTGTTGAGCTCGCAATTAAGTTTAAGGTTGTTGAAATTGAATTGTCTGGTCAAATGCCAGCCTACGTCATTTTTCTAAATTTACTGTTCAGTGAAACATCCTGACACCGGTCAATAGATCGCAGCACCTGGAAGCCAGAACAACCTTCTTTTTCACGGCCTATGTTTCACCTCGAATACATGTACAAACCAAAGGACAGTTGAAGAAGTGGGGGGCAAGTGCCAATGACAGCCGAGTAGCGGTCTGTGTATCCAATCAGATGTAGATAGCTCCATGACAGCATCGTCAGTGCTGTCATTTTCATTCCCAAGCATATACTTGCTTAGCCTCCACAGAACACCGTGACCAGAGCAGAAGTCGTGAGCTGACTTTTCAAGGAAGGCTATCTGCCCAGTAACATCCAGGTATTGTGCCGTTGCCTCCTAAGCACGTGAATTGGAGGTACTGGGATCAAGTGACAGCCTTGACAGTATTCAGGGAGGGAGATGAGTCTTTCATGAGTCTTTCAACACTTTCCTTAGATCTAGACATTGCTTGAAAAGCGATGATTTCTCTGGTTTTGTTGTCAGATATTTGTTCGGCTTAGGCTTCCTCTATGCCCCTTTCATTCCACAAGGCTTTCTTATATCAGATGTTCTTTCTAGTGGGCTCTTATTCTCATATAATGGCAGATAAATAGTTCAAGTTTGCCACAAACAACCTCTTCTAAAATATCGTCATGGGCAAGTTCCACACACATATTTTCTTCAATAAAATCTATCAAATCATATTATCTTGTAGTCAGCAAAAGTAAATAGAATCATCCCGTATGATTTTCAGCCTCCGAAACAATAATCAGTTGCTTTGTTTTATTTCTGTTTCTCTCCATTTCTCTCTCTGTCTGTATCTCCGTGTTCCTTTTATAGTTTCCTGTTTCTTCAACTTCACCACTCCATCTGGGGTGCTGCTGTCTCCCAACTACCCTCAGGAGTACGGCAACAATATGCACTGTGTGTGGTTGATCATCACCAATCCCGACAGCCGCATCAATCTGGCCTTCAACGACATCAGCATGGAGAAACAGTTTGACTTCCTCTCGATAAAAGACGGTGGAAAGGTATGGTGTTGAATTGGAAGCTGTATTTCTCAGCTACTTTGAATAGCTCCTTTTTTTTGCGTCAACAACGATTGTGCTGTCGATCAGTCGTTGCACATGTCAGCAGGAGAAGCTGTATCAATATGTGTGCGAACTAAACCCGTCTTCCAGCATCATTGGACTTGCTAGTCCTTCTGTCTACCTCCCCATAGCAGCTGTTTACTCCCTGACTTCTTTTTTCTTTTTGAGCTTATGATACCGTTAATCTTTTTTGTCAGGCCGAGTCTCCTATCCTGGGTACCTTTTCCGGTGACGCCCTACCTCCTCCCATAACAACTAGTGCCCATGTGGCCCGGCTGGAGTTTCTGACTGACCACACCTACACAGACAGAGGCTTTAACATCACGTTTACAAGTAGGTGTTGAGTGTGATTGAATCATCTGCCACATCTGTGTCTCCCTCAGACGGCATAAACACCTTTCAGCGATCAGCAACTCATTATTTGCACAGAAAGCCTGTCTTTATTGTATAAATAGAGACTTGACGCAGGATCGCAGGATCCTTACCTGACGGATACATTGCAGCAGTGCTCTTTATATTCTATTCTGGGTAGTTGCTGACTTGTGAGGAAATTCCAGATGGGTTTTGTACTCTGACGCAGTAACCGTTGGCTGCATGCTGGTAAACCCATGTCTTGGATATACTGTACCATGAGGGTTTGGTAGTGGCAGTGCATTCATTGCATTATGCATCATTTTGTAATGAGCCTGATCTTTGCATTTTTACACATCCCGAATTAGATATTCCCTTCCATGGTGTCTAACCCTGACCCTATAAAGCCACAAAGATTGATAGTAACCTTTAAGGTGCCGTTGGGAGGTTTTTCTCAATACGATTTGGTACTAAATTGAGTAGCAGTGACTCACTTTAATGGAGGCAATAAAGTGTTATTTGTACTTTTACAGTTTGATGCTTTTGTATGATCTTCTTTGTACTCATCACCCTGGGTTCACTACATCATTACAGAGTTATCCAGCTGCTTGGGGGAAGCATTTCATTAGTTTGTTGTGTTAATACAATAATATGCACGTAAAAGTGTCCAGTCCACATGGACTTACAGTATATGACAACAAAAATACAGTCCCGGTGGTAAAATACAAGAACATAACTTCTCACATTACTTTGGAAACAAAAAACTTTTTCTTGTCCAAAGCTTGACACACACATAAAATCTGCCACGAAAAAAATGTTCCCTAAAATGCAGCTCACGTCTTTTTTTGGAATCATTCAACCAAAATAACTCGTATGCAATAAAGGATATTTTACAAAAGTATGTAGCCCTTAAATCATCATATAATGAGCAGTAGAACATGAAATGGACTTCATCTTCAATCTCATCTAATGCTGTCGGTTTCTATTACTAACGGTAATGTACCTGAACGTAACTGTGCACACAGAAATAT
The DNA here is from genome assembly GCF_949748355.1 of Melanostigma gelatinosum. Taxonomy (NCBI): domain Eukaryota; kingdom Metazoa; phylum Chordata; class Actinopteri; order Perciformes; family Zoarcidae; genus Melanostigma; species Melanostigma gelatinosum. Next base: position 16,736,397 of record NC_136650.1, on the reverse strand, counting down.
CAATGACTTTTGGTTTAACTGCTCCACATATGGCTCTACTTTAATCGTTTATCATGAACATGTATGTTCATAGGTTAGGTTTGTATACCAATCATAAACAGCCATCTCTCCTTGTACTTAAAAAAACAATGTGTGCTGAGCATCATAGTTGTTGTAACCTTTTAAAAAGGTGCATTATTATAGCAGTAAGGTCTAATAGCGAATAAAGTATGACACCGTGTTCTGTCTTTTCTGGGCCTATAAACGTAGCTGATAAGGTGTTTTGACACAAAAATAATTAGAGAAACTCTTCAACACAGTGTTAGTAACAAACTGAATGTTTTCTTTGTGTGATCATTTGATCCAGTACACTGTGGTAGCTGGTATGCAAAATTGCAATGCACTCTGAGGACTCATCCTGTATTCTGTTTCTGGTTCCTAAAATACTGGTGCTCTAGCTGAAATAACATACGTCAGCCTACCCCGGGGGGCTTTTGGGACCTTGCTCTTGCTCATTTGCAGACATGTCATCAAGCCAACCCAGGTGCCTCTGGAAAGCTGCAAATGGGGACAACACATGGCAACCGATGCATTAATTAGCCAGTTAGATGAATAAATAAATGACCAATGCAGCATGGTGAATGAATGTCAAGACCGGTTAATTGAAGATGGCGGTTTGTTCCTGAAAACAGTGTCATCCAACTGCAGGACTGGTTTTTTTTTTTGGGGGGGGGGGTTGTGGTGCTGAGCGGACAACTTCCATCATTCATGCTAATTAAGCACATGCCAAACTGTATTGAGGGGATTTTTGGCACTTTAATGAATAAGATGATCGTGATGGATGAGGTGTGGCTGGCACTCTGTTTGGGGTCCAATGGACACAGAAGAGGGATTCATCAACACCTACACGTGTCACCTAACTGCATGCGTGCACACGAGTGAGAGCGAGGGAGTAAGTGAGAGAGATAGTGGTGGAGGTGATGTGTTTGTATCTTGAGGAAAACTATGTTCCCCCCCGGTGTGTTTCCTCCACGTACCATTCAACAGTGTCATCTGGCCTGATGATCTGCATACGGTGTAGTTTCCCACCCTCTGGAATCACTGCAGCATATTGAATCAATGTGACTCACTAAGTGAAACAAATTTTCTCTCGTTAAATGCTGGCATTGCTAAATGCTGACAGTAGGGGAAAAAAGTTTTGTCTTGAAACTTAGGTAATTATTTTAGAATCTCTATGGAAATTAGCATCTTTGCACGGAAAATGTAATGTGTGACAAGGATTAATATCTGCCGAATTACAGGTGAGCTGTAACAGGGCACTTAATGTTTTCTAACAGTATTTGAACACCATCACACCTCTGTGCTCTCCTTCATACTAACCAATCTCTTCTCTGCATGTCCAATAGCATTTCGTCACAACGAATGTCCAGACCCGGGTGTGCCAGTTAATGGGAAACGCTTCGGTGAGAGCCTTCAGCTGGGCAGTTCAGTCTCGTTCCTGTGCGAGGAGGGCTTTGTTAAGACCCACGGCTCGCAAAGCATCGCTTGCATTCTCAAGGATGGCAACGTGGTGTGGGATAATGCAGTTCCCCGCTGTGAGGGTGAGTAAACAAGTGTTACCCTTCATGACAGCCATCTTACAACAGGTTTTCGGACGCTTGTTGCCGAACCGGAATATCTTAACTACACTCTCCGGCGTTTGTCAAACCTATTACTGGGGACACACATGGATGTAAACAAAAAATAACGTGTAATAACAGTTTTTAATATTAGTGAATATTAATAAGATGAGTGGGATTTATTCCGTGCTGTATTTTGTATCCAATGTCACACATTGCAGTTATGTTTGAGCTGGCATAGTTAGCTGTGTGGCTCAGAAGAATCCAGATATAGCCAGGGTAATGATGCAAAAGGATGCAAAGTCATTAAGAGGAAGATGTGCATATATTTTGATTTGAAAGCATTTGTTCCATGGTCCAGCATCTCATTATCCCGGTGCCCACTGTGTTATAGGTTAAGTACAACTGTTCTAAACCATGATATTAGAATATGCTTTTTTTATGTCAACTGTGGCTAATAATGTAGCATCACTGCAACTCAGGATTGTAATGAGATTATATATTCTGCACACCCAAATATTGAATGGATTATTGTATTCAAGATACGCAAAGCAGAAACCATGATGAAAACATGTCACTTCCCCCCGTGTGCCGCAGCAGCGTCGTGTTCCCCTGAGACCATCTATCATACCCCCTGCGTTTGTAGCTTTAATGCGTTTTATAGATGTCCTTCAGTATGCTGAGCTCGCTGATTAAGTCATTCCACTTCAAAGGGAGCGAGGAGCTGGCACTGTAACTAAGCCCTCTACTGTGCCTGTGTTCTGCTTTAAGGACATGCAGATACAGAGATGTACAGCAAAGCGAACAGTGACAGAGGTGAGGGTACGGGAGAGGGGTCGATGTGCTCAAGTGTCTTTTGCGCTGGCGATCAAAGACGTTCTCTTTTCTCTGTTTGACGGGGACGACAGCAGCACTTTTTGCAGGAGGGGTTTGATGACAGATTTAGAGACAAAGGGACAGGAGAGGAAACATATGCATGGATATGCAATGCATGCCCGCGTGCACACACATGCACACATACAATGAATAGGTGCATCATTCAACCTATTTGTTCCTTCTCTCCCTCAATATCTTCTTTCGCTCCATCAGCCCCATGTGGAGGGGATTTGAAGGCTCCCAGTGGAATCATCCTCTCCCCTGGCTGGCCAGAACTCTATAAGGAGGCCCTCAACTGTGAATGGATCATTGAGGCTCCTCCAGGCTACCCCATCAAGATCATCTTTGACAAGTGAGTCACCCATATGACTTCCTCTACCTCACTGTTGTTGTTGTTTTTTCTCTCAGAGTAAGCTTGGATTTTCTTTTACCTTCTTACAATCTTAGCAACCATCTCGCTGCTTTCTGTCACTTTTTTTCCTCTCTTCCTGCTCCCTTTCTGTCAGGAATGCAGTAGATCGAATGCACATTAACATAACACCCCCAACTAGGATAACATTATGTTTTATTTAACTTCCTGAAGATCCACAGATATGCTTAGGTACACACACATTTGTAAATGTATGCATTCGTATGGAATGCATATTTAAGTGGACATGATCTGTCAAGGGGAACCGGAGCGATGAGAGAGAAGTGAATTTGTCCTGATGTTTCAGTGCGAGACAGAGGGCCATACAGTCGTACCATCAAGCGCTACATTATGCCATCTCATCCTCATCCCTGCCACGGTAGCACAGCAGGCAAAATGAATACAACATAAATGTTTGTTGTTGTTTAATTTTTATGTAACATCAATAAAATATCACAAAGCGCTTCATTTAGATGACATGGTACTGAAACTGAGCAATTTATTCATGGCTTTGAAGATGAAGTGGCTCTGGCAGCAAAGGCAGAAACGCACAACAAGCATGCACACACGCACACACGCACACACACACACACACACACACACACACACACACACACACATCAATACACATACATACGCATACATACATGCTACACTGATGCACTCACCAAACTGTGCCAAAAGCCAAAGGAAATTATTTGATTTAAATCTAAGTTTTCAAATGTTGGTTAAAAGCAAAATGTTGACACAAAGAAATCCATACGATGGTCAAAATCTTTGAAATGATTGTCTATTCATCCGAAAAAAAAAGCATCATTCAAGCATAAATCTCTTTTCTTCAGTTTTCATGGAATATTTTCTTTTATGATTTTAAATGTGGCCAAACGTTGAAAAGCTAATCATCTTTTGTATTCTTGGAAAAGCTATTGTTATGGAATAGAGTATTACCCATTTATCTAAATTAACCCGCTTGGGGGCCCAGGGCAAAAAATAGCTTTCGGCCTTATTGACCTACTGTTTGCAGTAAGTTGGTAAAATGCTCATGTCTTTAGCACGGCCAATGTACACTTATTATTCAGTTCATCTTTAGTTTAACTGGTGCATATTTCCAAACGAATAAAAACAGCTTTTAGGGTTTGTGTACTCAGGACATTTGCTCACTATGTCTGGTAGGTAGTCCAGACTCGCACTTTAGCCCGCTGATCAGATTTACCAATGAAACGCAGACTCGAGAAATTGAACCAAGGTTATGTTGACACAAATACAGCGAGCTCGCTTGTCTAAAAAGCAAACTGTCACAGTCAAACTAAAACAAAAGCTCTCTGCATGTAGTCCACCTGTTTAGCTTAGTTCACCGCATAATTGAGAAACGATCTGCTGACTGAGACAAAGCAGTCCCACCTCCCTGTACCAGCGGTACCTGCAAGCAGTAACATCAGCAGAAGGAAGAGGATAGAAGACAGGATGAACGAGCGGTACTGACTCATGTCTTTGTTCCTCCTTCCTGCTAATCTTCACTCAGGAACATGATTTATTTTATTGACATTTTAGAGTTGTTTCCAGGAAGATATTAATTACTTTTTATCCTGACTTTGCTGGTGTACACATCACTGCTTCTGCTCTAGAAACAACATTCAGTTATATGTAAATAAATTCCAATCCTGTTCCACCTTTATTATTTTTAAAACAATATAAAAGTTTGCTAATGAAAAAGAGACAATTAGAGTTTCGATAAAGAACCGAACCAATTAGGTTTATCAATAAGAGTACGAGTATCGGTAAAATCTGAATGATGCCCATCCCAAGTGGGAACATAATGTGACCATATGTATTTGCATCACAATCAAAATATTGTATTGGAACCTTTTTTCAAATGATCTGTTCTCAGGTTCCGCACAGAGGTCAACTATGACGTCCTGGAGGTGCGCGATGGACGTTTTCCCTCTTCACCTTTAATTGGCAGCTACCAGGGTACCCAGGTTCCCCAGTTCCTCATTAGCACCTCCAGCTTCCTGTATCTCTTCTTCTCGACTGACAAGAGCCACTCGGACATCGGCTTCCGCATACGTTACGAAAGTAAGGGCTTAGAGTTGTGAGTGAAGTTAATAGCGCAGAGTCAAACCTTACACCTAAAGATACAGAATAGATCTACTGCAAAGGAAGGACTCATTTGCCCATGCTTCACAGAACCCTAATAGAAATGAATCTATTATAATACGGTGCTAATCAGAGACAGCAGCTATCAGCCTTGTTCACCGTACAAGTTATAAAAGCTACAGTCTTGGTTGTAAATATAATCTCTGCAGGCTCTCAATTCCACCATGACGTCGTTCTTATTACGCCACCTATAATTAGAAGGTAAATGGGGTGGGATTGTTCTTGCAGTTATCTCTGCCTTGCCGCACGATACCATGCTGAGAATTCCATGTGCACCCGACGCACACCGGTCATCACTCATGCTGTAAATCCAACCCTTAAAGCAGTCCTGTCCTCATTTCTACCTGTGTGGCTGACACTGGTAACCGTTTGCACTTTCCCTGTGATGAATCTCTGCAAAGCTTCAATAATTCACGACCACGGTTACTTAGGCAGAAACTGCGCACGGTGGAGTGGGAAATAGAGCTGAAACTTCCCATTTGTTCCTGTTCAAAAATGATGTTCAAGTTAATTATTTATCGGGATTTCTTTCGAAGAGCGAGCTGCCTTTTAACATTTCTAACGTCAGGGTACACAGGGTACAAGCCTAATTACACTGCGAGCAGGTGGACTTTCAGGATCTGTGTGTAACTTTTTTCTCCTTTTTTTTTTTTTTGCCCCGTTCCTTTCTAGCCTTGCAGTTACAGTCGGATCATTGCGTGGACCCTGGTATACCTGTCAACGGCCAGCGACATGGAAATGACTTCTATGTGGGCGCTTTGGTAACATTCAGCTGTGAGGCGGGTTACACACTTAGTGACACGGCGCCTTTAGAGTGTGAACCCAATTTTCAGTGGAGCCGGCCCCTGCCTAGCTGCGATGGTACGTTCCATAATATTGACCCAGAAATGAATCGTCTCCTGCCAGGTTTCAACCTATTCATAGACGGGGATTAAAGCTACATTCATTGTTGTATGTTATTCCAGATGAAACGGGGGGAAATCTTTCGAAGCACTTTGCTTCACATTGCATCACATTTAAATCCACATATATATGTCTGAGTTATTATAAAATCCATTGACGATAACGTTTCTTTCAGCAACTCTTGTTTTCGGCTTTAAAAGTTTCGGGCTCATTTCATCATAAACGTTTCATATGTAGGGCCTTGAGCCTCCCCTTTGATGTTTCCCTTTTTCCTCATCTGTAAATGCTTTTATATTTAAGGACGGTATTGATTTCTGCCCACTCTGTAATGGTATTGATGATACCACTCTTTCTTTTTTTATGCCGTCTTGAACGGCACCTCTTGTAAAATGTATTTTACCGCATTGTAAATGCACAGACAAGTTTTGCTATTTTTTTTTGGGGGGGGGGGGGCATTTTATTTCTGTCTTCGTCCACATTGTTTCGCCCTCTGATTTTGCCTCTCCTCTCATTTCTCTCCATCGTCCATCGCCCGCTGTACCCATTCGCCCCTGTGTCGTCAGCATTGTGTGGAGGTTATATCCAAGGCAACTTTGGCACCATCCTGTCACCCGGCTTCCCAGACTTCTACCCTCACAACCTGAACTGCACATGGATAATCGAGACCTCCCATGGCAAAGGTTAGCAGAGAGATTCTGTGTAAACACATGCAGCAGTCAAATTCAATTTCCCTTACAATGTCATGTCCCCCTACTGAGTGGCCTTTTTATCTTTTGCCGAACATGCTGTCTCTAGTAAGACGCGCTGAGAGGCTGGCCTAGGGCTGCAGCGCCAAGGGACGGTGCTCCAGTCATGTAGCCTTATTCGCAGATGCTCTCTATGCCTGGATGTGTGATGTGTTTGATAAGTAGAATAGAGGGAAGACAGGGAATTGATGCTCTATGCATTATGAAACTGAGAACATTTTGTTGACTTCAGCCTATTTGATGTGAACATAATATTTAGTTGTCTTTAGTTTTTTGAAATCCAACTTGCAGGAGTTCATTATTTGGACATATAGGATAATGAGAACACCAAGTATTTAATTCTAATTTACTCATGTAAAGGTCATGAATGGAAATATAATATTAAATATTGTCTTCCTCTTTTATTCAGGTGTCCAATTCACCTTCCACACCTTCCACCTTGAGAGCCCTCACGACCATTTGTTGGTGACGGAGAATGGCAGCTTCTCTCAGCCCCTGTGGAGGCTGATGGGCTCCACACTGCCTCTGACTCTCAGTGCAGGCCTGTTTGGAAACTACACGGCTCAGATCCGCTTTCTCTCCGACTTCTCTGTTTCCTACGAGGGATTCAACATCACTTTCTCTGGTAAGAGTGGATTTGGCTATTCCAAATGTTCAGAGACGAGAGGAGGGAAAGCTGAAACAAGTGCTGATCACCGTATTGAGACAATTTGTTTAGACGGGGCTGATGCCATGAGGTTAAGCACTGAAGGCGTTTTAGCGACAAAGGATCCGTCTTGTTCTAGTTGTAATCGGGGTGACTCGAGAAAAGAAAAAAAAAACTGGGAATTGATCGGGATTCCTAGGTCGGTGGGATGCCCTTCGCTGCTGAGAGAAACTGTTACTGTTGTCTTGTCATGTTGTATTTAGGTTTTTCACTTCTTCCTGGATATGAAACAGTCTCGGTGTGATACTGACGCCTCTATAGGACCACCGAAATCAAAACAAAATGTTGTTTTCATTTTAAGCCTAACTTTGAACTTGATTCATGACTTCATTGCATTACTGGAACTTTAATCGAAAGAAGTTTACACACTGCACTCAAATTAGCATGTAAACATGTCGCACAGAACTGCGAACGCAACCTCCCCACAAGTGTAGAACTACAGGATTACACAAACGCATGAACTCTCATGAGCAATACAAACAAAAGACATGTCTTTTCGAGCCATAACCCATTTGAGTTTCACTTTGAGATCGGACGTTTCAGGCTTCTGAGCACGGAGCAGAGACCGGCCTTCACCTTTTAAATACAAGGGTATGTTTCTACACAGACAGGTATGCTTATTTAAGAGGAGCCCATCATGAACAAGAAGCAAAAACGTATCTCAGTATGCGTCCTAGAAATATGTAATTGCAGCCACTCGAGAGTGAATTATAAAATGGTTAACATCCAGAGAATTGATTCATTTTAAATGATCAATTAGGATACAGCACAGATGGGCCTCTACCCACTGAGAGCATCATTTCACCTCCTTTTGCTCTCACAGCATCTCACAGACATCCCAGTGTACCTGGTATCTCTATGGACGGATAGATCTGTGGAGACGGTACCTTTACACCGTTTCTTTGTATTCTTCCAGAGTATGACTTGGAGCCATGTGATGATCCTGGAATCCCACCATACAGTGCCAGAAAGGGCCTGCAATACGGGGTGGGTGACGCCCTCATCTTCTCCTGTTTCCCGGGATACCGACTGGAGGGTCCGGCGAGTGTGATTTGCTTGGGGGGCAGGAGGCGGGTGTGGAGCTCCCCTCTGCCAAGGTGTGTTGGTAGGTGGTCACATGCTTTATTTTGGCTTTTGTCACTCCCCTTCTATCCCCCTCACAAATACCATGTAACCTCACGAGCCCTTTCGCATAAACCCACCCATCCACTTCCAAAACTGTCAGTCACGTTGGAAGACGAGCTATTTCCCTTTCAATTCTCCTCATTGTCATCCCTCCATCCGCCCACGTTATGTCTCTTCATTGGATGGCTTCCCAGAAACAGACTTTTTGTCTTTGTCCAAATTACATGGAGCAGCAGCTGTAATGAGGGTGACATTAACGAGCTGAAATATGTTAATTGTTGATGTTGCTCGTCGCTAATGCCTGGGAAACATGAGTACATCTGGACAGATTTAGGTCAGTATGTTGATTATATGATGCACCAAACCTTAAGAGTTGGATTACAGTGTTAATATGGAAACAAATTGTAGCCTAATGGGGCCTAATGATAGGCAAAGCACAGACCGTGACAATGACTGATCTGTTTGTGATTGTCCTTAGCATGGCTCCTTTCTGCATATCCATGCACTGTGAAACAGAAACTGCATATGGGACAGCAATTGTGAACAGCTGTAATTATTTGCAGGGGGTATTTATACCACTTGCCTATTGTTTTGTCTCTAAAGTAAGTGAGTCATTTGATTTTGACGCTCTTTTGGCAACAATTAATTACAGTTTAGTCAATGCAATTTGGTGAAGTCACATTTATTTCCTTTACTCGCACAAAATCTGTCAGATATGAATGTTTGCTGTGACTGTTTGGGCATGTGTTATGAGTAGGTCAAGCAATTTCAGTGTATTCACATTTTCTCTTTTGCTCTGTCTTTCATATTTCCTCTCGATGAATCCACATAATTAAAGGTTGACAGTGATGAAACATTTACTTATTTGTCACACTTCTGACCATAATATTCAGCCTTATTTTAGAAGTTTAACACTTCTCTTTATACTTTGTCTGTCACCTCATCTTACCTCACCTGCACAAGCTAATATTCCAGATACGTTTGTGGTCATTTCAACTGTTGCAGCTATTTTTCCATAGAAAACTTTGCCTTTCTAGTTTCACTCTCTTCCTGAAGTGATTCAAACGCAAAGCAATTTTCGAATAGAGCTGAAATTACCAGCAATCATATTCAGATTGTATTGTGATTATGATGATGTGCCACTCAACATTCAGGTATAGTCACTGACCGTATTCCCTCTCCCATCCCCGTCTCCCGCCTCCCTCTGCATGACAGCATGAATGAATACACTGTGAGTTTCAAGCATATAGCGATTGACATGTCCTCTGCTCTCTCCAACACCACCCACCCCTCTCCCCTCCTCTCTCTGTCCGTCTCTCTGCTCCCTCTCTTTTTCTCCAGCTGAATGCGGCTCATCCGTGACTGGCATGCAAGGGGTGCTGCTCTCGCCCAACTACCCCGGTTACTACGGCAACAACCACGAGTGCATCTACTCCATCCAGACGCAGCCCGGCAAAGGCATCCAGCTACGGGCACGGGACTTCAGACTCGAGGAGGATGACCTGCTCAAAGTGAGGGGGGTTTGGGGGGGGGGGGGGGGGGTAAATCGCAGCCTTGTTAGCGTAGCTGTGTGTGCCGAACTTATCATTTTAATGCAGACCCGTCCTCCCACTCTCCCTCCTTCCCTTCCAGGTCTTTGATGGCAACAGTAATACGGCTCGTCTGCTGGGGGTGTTTACCGGCAGCGAGCTGCTAGAGACCATCTTGAACTCCACCTCCAGCTCCATGTGGCTGGAGTTTATCAGCAATGCGGACAACACCAGTAAAGGCTTTGAACTGCACTTCATTAGTGAGTAACACACAAACACCCACCTTTTTTTGCATTTAATATTTACATTTAAGTTTAGTTAGTTTGATTATATGTCCTGTTCCAACCCCTCACTGTTGCCACATTCATGCTTTCTTCTTCAATACCATCCCACTAATTGTGCTGTCCTTCCTCACCGTTCTCTCTCTCTCTCTCGCTCTCGCTCTCGCTCTCGCTCTCTCTCTCGCTCTCGCTCTCTCTCTCCAAGGTTTTGAGCTGGTGAAGTGTGAGGATCCAGGTGTTCCCCAGTTTGGCTACAAGCGGGAGGACAAGGGTCATTTTGCAGGAAGCAGTGTGTCGTATATCTGTGACCCAGGCTACACCCTAAAAGGCCCTGAGGTGCTCACCTGCCTGAGGGGGGAAAGGAGGGCATGGAACAGCCCCCTCCCACTCTGTCTCGGTGAGTCAGATGCTCGTTGAATGGGTTCGAGATCGACTGTGTCCGTGCTGCTGGCAGAAATATTTGTGTATTTGCCAATATAGTTTTGGGGTCTGCTGATGTCTTCTTGCTCATTGCATTATATTTCCTAACTTTGTTACATCGTGCTGTGTGTGACGCAGGAAGCTCTCAGATCCTTGATTGAAGTAAACGTATTTACACCACAATGTACAACATATCCCGGTACAAGATTGGAAAGTAATAAGTACAGCAGTAGGATCAGCAAAATCATTTTAGAAATTAAAATGAGGTATAATGCAGAACCATCACTTTTTGACTGTTATATTATTACACTTACATTATATAACAAGAAAAAGATTAGTTTTTTAATTTAAAACAACTGATCAAATTCATGAAAAGTCTAAATATGCAATCTAACTCGTAGCTAAGGCTGACACAGAAATGTATTGAAGTAGAAGTATAAAGAAATGAAAATATTTTTAGTTGCAGCACATGAATAAATGTACTTGGGTACTACTGGTTACGTTGGCGACCTTATGTGAGTTTACCTCGTGCTACGTAACGTTAAGCTATTTTCTGCTGTCCTGCCTTACATCACAGTGTGTTACATGATGTTAAATTCAGCTAAAGGTGCGTAGAACAGCGTTGTATTACATTATGTTAGAGTATTTATCAGGTGCTGCCTTACTGTTTGACACATTAATCCTTACTCGTTTTAGTTTTATTCTGGTGAACTAAAATGCCGGACCGAGTTCTTCATCCTAATAATGACGTGAATATGACAGAGCAGGTTTAGGAAAACGTTGTGTGGTTTGTTTTAGCGCTGCTATTTTGAGACATCCATTTGGTTGCTTATTCAGTGCATTATCTCATCGCTCTCTTCAGCTCCTTATATTCATATTGCATCATGATTGCAAACACGTATTATTTATTTTGACCAAAATAAGATTCTCCCCCGCATCAACAGCACACCGGAGCACATGGGCAGACATTTAACCCCTCGTTGTCTGAGACTTAAGACTTTCGAAATCAACTTCACGGAGATCATTTTCTCCTGTCGAGAGTTCACCTACAGTTCACCTGTCTGTTGTCGACACCTGCCACAAGCATGCTAGGCGTTATATTCAAAGCTATCAAAGTGGCATACATTCACAGACATACTGCCTCATGGTGACTTGGTAAAAAAACCCAAAAATAGTTGTTGGGGATCTTCTCCTGGGTGACATTTTGACACGGTCTCTCAGAATCCAGCCAGCAGCTCGGTAAGGAAAACAGGCAGGGTGGTGTTCTTTGACATCAGCCAAGGTGATTAGAATAATATTGCTCGGCTCCCATTTCAACCCAAACTGACGAATGTAGCCAGAAGGAGGAGGGGAGGAAAATGAAATTGAGTTGAAAACAGTCGAGAGAGTTCATATCCTGAAAGTCACAGAAGAGGAAAGTTGCAATACAGAATAACTGAGCAGCTCTGGGGTGGACACAGAGTTTGAAAACAAGGTTACATTTTATTGACACTTAATATTACAGTGCATATCAAATTACATGTAGCGTCATGTCTACATATTAATGTCTCACTGACACGTGTTGCTGAAGTAAATTATTGTTATTACGATGCAGTGCATGTGTCTGCTTGATTTGATTGTCACCTAGATGTTTTAGTGTCATATATAAACATTACTTTCCACAATATGTCTTGGAGAGAGGGAGAGGCAGAACATGTGTTGATTTTAGAAAGGTGTTTGTGGAGACATAGATTGAAGGGGTAGGGTAGCTGAGAGGAGTTGCAGTGCCATGGCAGCACTGAGCAGTAGTTTCTTAGGTCATAAGGCGAGAAGAAAGAGATGGATTTGTCGTGCCGTGATAGATCACCCTCCTCTCTCTTGTCTCCGTGAAACAGCAAGATTCTTTCAACAACAAAAGCACAACAGAGGGAAACAGCTTGAAGAGAGACACATCAGCAATTGTTTAAAGATGAATACGTTCACGCTTTCATTGTTTTGCATTTTTCCTCTCTTTCCAAAGATAGTGAAAGCAAAAATGACAATCAAATCTTTCAAATCTTTTTTTTGTTTTTCGTTGCAACCATGCATAATAAACTCTGTTTCACGTGGTGTGTATTGTTTCGTGGGTTTGTGCTTTGACAGCAAAAATGATCAGAGGCCAGCTCTGGTGATTATTGCTGTTTAAATGTTTCATGCATGAGGGAGATGGAGGGAGATGGAGAGAATGGAGGAGGGCGACAAGGAGAGAAACAAAGGAAGGGTTTATTAGGAAAGGCATGTTTGTCAAATGGAAGGTAACAAAATGTTACTGCCTGATGTGTACGGAGAAACCAAAGTCCGTCCCTGTCTGATGGCGTGTTTCTTTTGTGTGTGTGTGTGTGTGTGTGTGTGTGTGTGTGTGTGTGTGTGTGTGTGTGTGTGTGTGTGTGTGTGTGTGTGTGTGTGTGTGTGTGTGTGTGTGTGTGTGTGTGTGTGTGTGTGTGTGTGTGTGTGTGTGTGTGTGTGTGCTGTGTTATTAGTTGGTTACGTCCTTCTTACTATTCTGTCTCTGGTTGTGAGTGTCTGCCAATTCTTCTGTATTTCAGTACTGGGTCTTTTTCTCACAGATGGATTTCACAACAATCATCATGATCATCTTCATCAGCAGTATGATTCCTTGACCTTCGTTTTTACCTGTTTGAAGAAGCTATTCTCCTGTCAGTGGAAGGAAGAAAAAGAACATTTGACCCTTTCTTTGTCCGTTTAAATTGCCTCATATCTCAACAACAACACTTTTCTTTTTTCATTTGCCTTTTTAAATCGAGTAACAGGTTACAATTAATTGAAGGGGGGCCTAAAATTGCTTCTCAGTCAGTATTTCTGATGGCAGTTCATTATTCAAAGCTGAAAATAAAACATCCTTCACACTGTTCTTAACTAAATGTTTTGGCCTCTGCTTTGTAATTTCATAAATATGTGTTTCTGTTGTTGTTGTCAATATATTGAGAGACTGAGTTTATGTTTGGTGTATGTTGTGTACCTAAGGGGGCCTGATTGAACCGTGTTACTGTACTAGAACCAGCATGTTGTCTACTACTACTTCTACTACTCCTACAAACACACCTGCAGGCATGCTCAATGACGTTCCTCTGATGAACAAATGATTCTTGACCAGTAGATGCTGACATCAGCGATACGTCCATAATGGCAACTGTGTATTCCTTCTGTACACTAAATATATTTTCTGATTTATCCTTGAAGATATATTCAATTCTTTGCCATATCAGTGAAAACGTCTTCTTAAAAAGTTACTCTGAACTTAATGTGTTCAATGTTCAGTCAACAAGTCCATCAACTTCCAAAGGCAACGGGATGAGGTCATTGGCTGAGACGGTGGATTGCTTTGGCTGAGCCAAGGAGATACACATGGAGTATATCGAGCTGGCTGCTCTCCCTCCTATCATTTAAATTGCAGGCCGTGTGATGAAGCACATCACAGTTTAGCATATGACTGCTATGTCAATAATTAATAATAATGAGAGGACACTGAAGTGATGTACTTACTGGAAGTGGGACGATCCGGTTTCTGGCATGTTAATTATGTTAACCTTGCTGAAACCTTTTGATAATTTGACTTCCAGAACATTGATGAGCTTGTACTTATTTTGCACTTTATTTTATTTGATTCCGAGTCATTGCTCGCCTCTTTAATCTCTCTCTCTCTCTCTCTCTCTCTCTCTCTGTCTCTGTCTTTTTAGCGGAGTGTGGCGGCAGCATCAAGGATGAGCCTTCCGGGCGCATACTGTCTCCCGGCTATCCAGCTCCATACGAACACAACCTGCACTGCATGTGGACCATTGAGGCCGCCCCTGGAAGCACGATTAGGTCTGTTTGTGCCTTCTAGTTTTCTGATTACATTGTTCTTTTCAGGCTTTCTTTCAATCGACCACCTTTCAATATACTTCCAATTTAGCCCCCCCCCCCCTTTTTGCAGTGGTATTCATCACTTTCACAGACTGCTGTGGAATCAATCTTCAGTGCGCCGCTATTGGCCAATAGTTGAGTTACTACTGGGTGAGGGGAAATGCCACCTCAGAGCCTCAAGAAAGTCAAGTGTTATGTGTTATGTGCTTTACTTTCCTGAAATTGATTACATTTAAGTAAGAACAAATCCTGGGAGGTGAACAGTTTTGACTCAAGGTTTTTTCGTTGATACCCTTTTCAGACAATTTAAACTTGGGTTATTCTCCAGCACCATATCTTGTTCTTGTTATGTATTGATTGATTGATTCCTTGGGGGTTGTGCCGTGAATGGTACACCCCAAAGAGGGGCAACCTGTGATCATTACCTGGGGACACACAGTTTGCTTATCAGCCACACTGTGATGGGGACACTTTCTTTACCATGTAATGAAGCTTTGGGAATAATCAGCTACATGATTCAACTTCCTCCACCTACAGCAATGTGGTTTCCAACCGGCTCTATTTTCTCCGTTGACTCTTCATGCGAGCACCCTCGCTCAGTTTGTATTCATATGACGGGAGAATACTGTTGGACACAACGGTGCATTTGGGCTCTAAATATTTTGGGTCCTGTTTTTCTTTGGGCCCCTCTGTAGTCTATGCAGTTGTGAGAATAAATATGTTTTAACTGTGATTTGTCAGACCGTAGTCCGTCTGATATTTATTGATCCAGTTTGAATAGTGCTAAGCCTAAACTAACCTTCTCCATTTCTATTGTGAAGTGTGAAGAATAGCTGTGCTACAGCAACACACCATCTCTTTACAGGCATTATTGTGCACATGACACTGAAACAGGAACTTCTTCCTTTTTAAATCTGCACACGTTTTGATGCTAAGCTTCCAATTTATTTTACCGACGACTGATGATTCCTTCTATTCTTATTCAACTGTTGCTAAGAGGGATCTTTTTTTGTTCTTCCTGCTCTTTCAATTGTCAGTGTGGTATAAATATTTAACAGCGACGAGTTATCCATCTACAAAACATGACTTTATTTAAAAACCCTTTAAAAAAAATAATATATATATATATTTGTAAAGAGGACTTTCAACGACTTAAAAGCATGAAAGACAATTTAAAAAAAGAGTCGTCTGAATGTAACAAATCAAGCTTTACTGGAAGATGATTCAAAACATTTGAACAATGGTGTATGTATGTAGATGGATTGGTGATTATATGGGTAGGCAGACAACATAATATATGTTTTAAGTGAGGGGGCTATAATATTTCTCTTCTCATGAATTGGATTCACTTTTCCTCGATGATCATCATCATCATAATCCGACATTTATGAATCCTCCCAGCACTTTTTATATGCATTTTATAAACAAAACTACAGGGACAGGAAATAATTCAAAATTCAAGATAAACTTACATCAAAGTGATCATTTTTGATATGTGTCCACAAACATCAGCAGAAGTTTTTAGCCTCAGTTTGATCCGGTTTTGTTTTTCAAGTCCAATGT
This sequence comes from Melanostigma gelatinosum, assembly GCF_949748355.1. NCBI lineage: Eukaryota > Metazoa > Chordata > Actinopteri > Perciformes > Zoarcidae > Melanostigma > Melanostigma gelatinosum. The sequence continues at coordinate 16,720,202 of NC_136650.1, read as the reverse complement.
TCTAGAATTATTTCGAAACGATGAAAAACATGTCTTGATACTTTCAGACTGCACTGTAAACTTGTTTGTTCACTGTGCCATGTCATTTCTATAACATCGTAGAGTTATCTTTGTGGATCTGTTTGTGTGTGCATGTCGCCCCATATATTACACATCTGACACTCCTAGGTCCCTCATGATTGCTGGTTTAGGTTCATTAGTATACCTTTGCTACCTCTGGGTTTCTGGCTTTCCTCTGCAAGGTATGCTCCATATGCATGCCTTTGATCCTACCCACGCAATTCATTATTGAGAAGAATGTGCTGTGCATTAGCCCAGGGATACATGGTATGTCAAATAGTGCAGCTGAAGGTAGCACATGAATCGGACCGGACGGAGAAAAAAGCCTACGGACTGGTTTGTCAAGAGTTATTGACGGAAGATAGAATAGATGGTGGGAGAGAGTGGAAAACAGACATACATAGATTATAACAAAATAGAAGGACTAGAGTTGATAAGGGAGGCAATGAGCCACTTCTCCGATGGATCGTTCAATGGTTACTGCTACAGAGATCAAAGGAGGGATCTAGGCCACATGGTACACTGAACAATGAAGCCATAAGCGTTCATCTTAAATGTGTTATTCAGCATTTATGAATAGATATTCCCTTTAATTTGAGAGCTCCACTCCTGTAAAAAATGGTGTACTCCGGGGGTTATGTAACTGTACGGTGCTTTTGTGACTGTTGTCAATGCGACTCCCCACAGGACTCGTGATTGCAGCGAGACTATTTTGTGTTGGTGTGTGAGCGTCTCGGCATTCTATATTTCTCTCTCTCTCTCTGTTTCCCTCATATGAATACAAAATGATTTCGGCAGAATCAAAAGAGACCTGAGAAATCGTTTCCATCCCTCTCTTCCCGATCTCATCTCCTCGCGGCAATTCCTCTGACACTTGATTGAGCGACTTTATCCCGTTAAGAAGGGGACAAGTGTAAAGGAGAGCCCTTAGCCGTGAACTTCAAAACATGCCTTTCTTTGATTCCACAAAACATTAACCGCACACACATTTCCTATTCCTTGGTGAGGCAGTAATTCCACTTCTGTCAACGTGTAGTTTTATTCATCCCTAATGCACCCTGCCCACACCCAACCACTCAGCCTCACCTCCCAAGCATGCAAAGTTGTCTTTAAATGGACTTTCCCCACCGGAAGATAACATTTCTCTCCTTGTTCCTCTGAAATAAACAACTTCGGATGACGAACTGTGAAGCATTTTGTTTGCATTTAACAAGTGCGAACCTGTGCACACACTCTACAGCTGTGACGGCAGGGTCTGCATCACAAAGCACACTTACAAAGCAAGATAAATGGCCACAAAGAAAGTTATGTTCTTGCCGCCGTCCTGCATCACTCTTATCCGCTCGCCATCTTCTCTTTTTCACTATCTCCTTATCCCGCCCCCCCCCCCCAGCCTTCACTCTCAGATAGTGACAAGGAGAGATAGGCTATTTAGATCTTGTATAAAAGGAACCAATTATCCTAACATGCAGCCCACGTCCATCCTTTCCATCCGACCGCTCAGCAGAAATCCCTCCATCCTTCAGAGCTTCCTCTGCTCTCCATCAGCCTCTTATCCTCCTGCCATCATCCTCTTCTTCCAGCAGCCAGGCAATGATTAACATTGGTGTGTTTTTGTTCCCTCCCTCACCTTCTGCTTTCCTTCAACGTATGTCTTCCTTTCCACCCACCTTTCCATCTTCCTTTTTGACACATAAATCTGGAAGGAGAACATGATGCCGCTCGGTGTCTTGACAGTCCTGAAGGTTGCATTAGCACAAGAGATCAGTCAGCACACGAGCACGGATCCAACACGTGATTCCGACATTGCCCATGCAAATCGCACGGAACCATCTGTTACTCAGTCTCATCCTGATAAACATATATTTCACACATGCTGTACATACTGTATGCACAATAATAGTTCACGCAGGAAGGCACACACCAGTACATGTATTAGAAAACATGCTCTTTTTCTTTGAATCATGCTGGAAAATCCAGTGAAACGCCTCAGCATCTCCTGTCTAGGGAAGGGAGGTGGAGCACAGGTAAAAAGATGATAGTACCTCAGGGTTTTATCGCAGCGGTTGCACAGCTAAGTATTGTGGTATGGCACCTGTTAGGTAAGAGCTGCCAATGAGCACTGCGGTCTTCAACTGGATCATTTTCGGGTCAATTTCTCTTCTCAAAAAGAAGGATCACTTTCACACTCACATCTTTTTATTCTTTTTATTCAAACCTCTGAGTTGTTGACACCCATGTCTTTGATCTTTAATCTGCAGCCACCCTAAGCAAAATAAATGGGCGCCTTCTCTAACTCTGAATAGACGAAACACTTAGGGGTTTGATTATCAGTGCCACAAGAGAAAACGCTTCGTTCACAGCTTTGAATGATTACCATATCTCACAGGGTATTACTTATGCTTCAGTGAATATTAGCAGCGATAAGGAGGTTAATGTCTGTACTGTATGCACGCGTGTCTCTCTCACTGCATCCGTTTACCAGGCGGGGATGCTTATGGACCCTTCAAATATACCCGGCAGTGCAAATTTGCGTGAATAGATACTCGTGCAACCTGCATGCATCTGTTTGTTTTATGTGCACTTCTTTCACAGGCATTACAACAGGACTTGTCAAGTGGGTTATGGACAGTATCCACACACACACACACACACACACACACACACAGCACATTGTTGAGTAGCCTCTGGCTACTGCTCACACATCAGATGGAGATCGGAGTCTGGCACCAATTATGCAGAAGCAGTGGGAACTTGTTGCTAAACCTGACGTATCAGCGGGTTGCTGCTTCTCTTCTGCATAATCTGTGTTTGAGTGCATGTGAAGGGATGATGATACGAACATCTCAGAAAGTACCACGATTTCCTCTGGTTTACTGGCACAGAGATGACCATTCAACATGTTCAACTTGAAATCAGATTTTTGAGAAAATGACGACTGGATAGGATAGATTTATAATCATCTTAAGCTTGTCGACGGAATAGTAGAATGAGCAGAGCTCTACGGACTGCTCTCTTTAAGCGGTGTTTGCTTTATATTAAAACTGAAATTATTGAAACATGAGGGAGAGTCAGGATTTGCTTTGGGGCAAAATGTTTTTTATTGAGTTTTCATGATGAAATCATTTTCATAATATATATTATTTTAATGACTCTTTGAATCATTCAAATATATTTTGAAGTCACAAACACCATACATTTTCATTCGGTTGGGATGCCCTTTTCTAAAACTTCTAAAGTTTTATCGGCAGTACCAGGATGTTAATGTGTTGAGCTCATATTTACCATTGAAGTATCTCAACACGCAGACAAGATGTCACACATCATCTCAGTAGAGCATTTAAAGCAACATTAAGAGAAGATGTTTTCTTTTCCTGTCATAAACAAATTGTTTTCCTTCATCTCGGCACATGCCATTGTTTTCTCTTATTTTGAAGGTATGCAAGAGAGCAATGTGTTTCAGAGAAAATAAATCGTACGCCGTGAATTGACGAGAGCTGACAAATATTTTCATCATTTCTTGTAAGCATGTGAGATTGAGCTGCTGAGAATACTGTTTGTCTTTAAACACGTTCTTCATATTGAATGGCAACATTACTACCAGTCTCTTGCATGTCAACACACGTACACTTACAAGGCTCCATGCAACATATCATTACAAATCGACAGCATTGAGGCTGGCGCATTTACACACAAACACGAGTACACAACCACAGTGCATTTCACATCCAGTGGACCACCAGCTGGCTGACAGCTGTCTGTGCCAAAGTGAAGGGAAGATATTTTGACAGCATCATCTTCCGCATGCCTGGACTCAAACTATTAAATGCTGTGGCAGACGTTTCTGCTTGACTGGCATCCATTGGATGCTCTGGATCTGACGTCTGTGGTTCACTTTGAAACACGATTTGTTTCCCTCCTTTATTCTTGACCTTTACCTGCTTTTTGTCTTTCCTTTGTTTATATTGTCTACTTTAATCACATTCATACCTTGTTGATTCTCAAACAAATGCTCAGTCGTTTGATGAAATCCTTTTGTTTCCTCCTCCTCGGCTGTGATTCATCCGTATTTACATTTTTGAAACAGTGAAATTACCTTTCTGCATTTTATAATGGCATTTAATTTTTGCCTCCATATAATACAAATAAACTGAATCTTGATGGCAGCGTTTTTGAAGATGGAGGATTTTTACACATCCACAATGAAGCTGTTAATGGAAACACTGCAAGATATGGGCTTCTGTTTAAATTGGCTTCTATTAAAAGGTCTGTTTGAACAAAATAGAACATAAATATGAGGTGGCAATAGTCAAAGCATCCGTACTAAAATATTTCTCTGAGAAAAAAAATAATTCACAGTATTTTTTCTGGCTCTGTATTGTAAGGGGATGTGTGGGGTTAAAGCCTTTATATATCAGAGGTTTCATCTAAATGTCATCTATTAAATGTCATGGCCTCCAATGTGTCTTTGTCTTCAACAGTCTGCATTTCCTGGTTTACCACACGGAGGAGGTCCACGATGTGCTTCGGATCTGGGATGGGCCCCAGGAAGGAGGGGTCCTACTGAGGGAGCTCAGTGGCTCAATGTTGCCCCCGGACGCCCACAGCACCTTCAACACCGTCAGCCTGCAGTTCACCACGGACTTCTTCACCAGCAAGCAGGGCTTCGCTCTGCAGTTCTCTCGTGAGTATAAAAGAGGGACGGAGGGAGGGAGGGAGGGAGGTGAAAGAAACATTGGTGGCACTTTGGTCGAATGGCTTGGTCGTAACTGGGTTTAGAGAAGAAATAATTCACCTCTGAACTATGACGATAACACCACTTTTTCAATTTGTGATTGAGGATCATTTTCATGTTGATCATGAAGTCTCCTCTTGCGCCTTCAGTCTCCACTGCAACCTCCTGCAATGACCCGGGCATGCCTACGAATGGGACCCGTGGCGGCGACAGCAGGGAGCCTGGAGACCATGTGGTGTTCCAGTGTGATCCTGGCTACATTCTGCAGGGAGCCAACAGGATTACCTGCACGGAGATCAACGGCCGCTTCTTCTGGAAACCAGACCCTCCGACATGCACAGGTAATAAAACAGCATGCCATCATCAGATATGGCTAGTCATGCTGCATGGACTACGACTTTGTAAGTTGGTAGACGACTGTAACTCCTTGCTCTCTGGCGTCAGCAAACACAATCTGTCTGCTGCTGAGATTTTGACTGGAAATAGGACTCATGACCACACATTTGAATCATCCTGAAATCCTGTTGGTTTTAGAAGATATTATGGATTATGTACAGAGCTCTGGGAGCTGATAGGCAGTCCATCACATCGCCTCTGTTGCTGGTCTAAAAACAGGTAGACAATACAGATTCCTAACATGATTACTTAACAGACTCCTTAAGTGAATCTTAAGTGGCAAACCCGATAGCTGTGTTCCCGAGACGTTTCCTGAAGTCACTGCAGCACACAGAGAAATCAGATTATCTTGTCCCTCAATCGCAAAACAGACCTCTCAGTCAGACCTCCACTCTTTTACAGTCTTTATTTTGAATATATGATCACGCTTGGTGCTCTACAAAACACTGTGAATAAACAATGGCGATTTAGGCCTTGTAAATAGCTGCCTTGTTTAATGAATGCATAGTTTAATTAGTTTGATCAGTTCTTTGGTGAGGGGTTGGGCAGTCACAGGTGAGATCATGGTCAGTCAATGAGCAATTTTAGTTTGTCTCTACCATTTCCTATTGGGAAGCCATCTACCACTTATAGTCATAACAATTTCATGACACAGCATTTTAATGATTTTACTCCGACAACAGATTTTGGATGAATGTACAACAGCAGAAAATTGGTGTTTGAGTTATGTTTGCTGCTGCATTTACTTATCAATTTCTCCCATTCCGTAGCACCATGTGGTGGGAACCTGATGGGTCCTAGTGGGCTGATTCTGTCTCCAGACTATCCTGAACCATACCCGCATGGAAGGGAGTGTGACTGGACAGTTACTGTCACACTGGACTATGTCATCGCTCTTAGCTTCAACCAGTAAGCTTTAGTAGCGCACTAATTGTCTGTAGCCGACATATTTCACACAACGAATACACAATACAAACACTATGATTGTCCATGTATGTTTATTCTATGTCCTGTTGCCTGATATTATATTTCTTATTTAAATCGATGCCAGTGAAGTGTCTTTTTGCCTTACTAAAGCTCATGATGCGACGTCTACTTACGTAAGTTGTATTTACACTTCTTTAACCAGGTTCAGCTTGGAGCCCAGTTATGACTTCTTACATATCTACGATGGACCGGACTCCCTCAGCGCTTTACTGGGTAGTTTTTATGGCACAGATGTTCCAGATCGCATTGAGAGCAGCTCCAACACACTCTTCTTGGCTTTCCGCAGCGATGCATCCCTCAGCAGCAATGGATTCATTCTTCAGTACACAGGTGAGCACCTTTTTTGCTTCCAGGAGCTTGAAAGAGTGTTTGGCTAATTGGAGAAAACTATCAAGCAAGTGGAAACTCACATGTTGCGTATTTTTGTGAAGGAGTTTTTTATTCTCAGTTCTTTTATCTCCCAGCGTCTTAAGATTCTGAGCAAACCAGTGAATTTTAAACAGTATTTGAAACTTCATCCCCTAAACAATTCATGTTCGAAAATTCTTCCTCTGGCAGAGTGAGAATGGATTTCCCCTCTGCTGCGTATCGACCTTGCATATTGTGTCTTTTTAACTTGCTCTTGTGTCTAGTCCAAAGCGAGTGAGATTAGTGGTGTGAAAATTGCTTCAGCTGAAGAGCGGGATGCAGCATCCTCATCACCACCCTCCCATTTGTGCTATAGTCTGCTTTGGCTTCATTATTGATCTCTGTACCTCCTCTGGTAGCCGAGGAACACATTATGAAGACGAAAGGCCGACAGCATGTGTGCTTTTAATTGTTTTAATACTTTGTGTTACTCTGCACTTTTTGATCAGTGCTTTACAGCTGCACAAAACGCTCCTCGTGAATTGGAGCAAACACCGTTTTGTTGTCTCATGCCTATGCTTAGCAGCATGTTGTTTAGTGGACACAAATTGTTTTGCTTACTCAAGGTGCTCTGTACTGTTCCATGGTGGGGAATGATCGCATAGACAGACAGCCAGTTGGTTTAAGGACAACACATCTGTGTTTTCTGCTCTAGTGCTTCAGCCTCACGGGATAACGCCTCAGTGCCCGTGTGTTAAAGCCTTTTCCTAACAAATACGCAGACGCTGAACAAACTCTAAATCAAAATGGGCATCTTCGTTAAGGGCTATGCTTGAGAGAACAGTGTTGAATCTCCCTAAATCTCCCAGCCTCAATTGGAGCTGTTTAAAGATATCAGACGTTTAACCAATTCCAGATCGACCCTGAGCTCTCCGTCTCTTGGCTCGTGTCGTGGTGTGATTTGATCTACACAAGCAATTCAAGTGATTCCGGGAATGCTACCTGTTTATTCAGTGCAGCGTCCTGTGATTCATTTGCGAAGTGTACATAAATGTATTGAAGCACGTTGTTTTGTTAAGACGGTGTTACAGAGTCTACCCCTTCACTCGCTCCCAGCGATCTTTTCTGCAGCGTGTGATAGAGTGTGTCATATTGTATGGCCAATCTGTTGGGGCAGATGGACTCAGTGTGTGGCTCAGAAAAAAAACTCCCTCTCCCCACTTCCAATTCTCCACACTAATGAACCATAACCAAATAATACATAAATTACCTCCTCAGTTTCAGACAAACAACATGGCACAAAGCATGTTTGGCTGTGGATTTGGATCTGGTTGGTGAGGAAGCAGGTTGACACGTTGGCCCTGCTAGTATTTCGTGAGCCCGCCACTGGAAATTGCATTACAAAATCTGCCCGAGGTGCTGTCAGCCTCTTTACCAAGCAATCGTTATAGCTTTCTGTTTTCCGTGTTTCTGGCCATGTCTGATTATGCTCTCGAGAAATATGTGGGCAAAAACCTGCCATGCCTGAGCCACACTTGAATATCACACATAGACACGGACATGGACAGATACACACACACACACACACACACACACACACACACACACAAGTACTCTGATACTCGCATCTGTCGTATCCAATCACTTCACTAACTCCTGTGCTCATTTCCACTTCGCATCACATCACTTAAACTCCTTTGAGTATTTGTCCAAAACAGATGATGCCACTCGCACATTTCCCCCCACACCTACGAATGTCCTGCGATAAAGCTTCTTAAATCGGCCATCTTCATTGTGGTGACCGACCTTCTCACCACTCTAGCTTGGGTCCAGGGCCGGTCCACACCTAATGCCTGCTGCTACATCCATCACGCCTCCGCTGTCTCTTGACAGGTGTGCTGGTTTAATGGAGGAGGCGGCAAGGGAAGGTCCAGGTCTACATCAGACTATGAAAGGGCTCAACCTGTCTAGAACAGGTGCTCCAGGAGACAGACCGCCGACGACAGACCACATGCCTGGGCCCCAGCACTCTGTTCAGCCATGAAGGGCAGCCTCCTGTCTGGTCAGCAGGGCCCCAGCTTTCATCTTAGAAACTCGGCATTTAGCCAAAGTGCTATGTGTACATTTTATCATCAATAAATCATGAGAACGTCACTTAGACAAAGACTTTGTGATAATTACTGGACACAGAAGATTGATTTTGCATGCAATATGCTTATTTAATTGCACAAAGGGAATTTGCTTGATGGCAAACAACAGGAAACGGTTGCAAATTGAGCCCCACTGTACTGGCAGACTTCAGTAAAGATAGGATGAAAAGAAAAACAGAAAATAAGTCGAACGGAAGTTACACATTATTGACACATTATCAGTTCTTTGGGTGACCCCGAATAGTCGACTGTCCAGTGATTCACTCTAAAGAGGCTGATATGAGTACAAAGCCAACCGTCGCATCGTCTCAGTGGCGGGAAAATGTGGTTATGAAACAAAAGGATCATTCCATTTGGGGTTCACATTCATTTTACATAGAATGATTTGGTGTCTCCCAACTAATCATGATATATAGCCTATCTTGGTGTCAATATCAGCCAATTAGTACCACTGTTATTAAGAATTTGGAAATAGCCATTTTTTTTGTGTGTGAATAAATCACCATGTGGACTGAGATGTGCTGTCCAAATTTGCGGGAACATAAGAGACCATCAATCAAATATGCATGTAATCATCACTACATGTCGCTCCGTTTCTTTGGACAGCATTGGGTTAATGCACGCACACTCACTCAAACAAAAAGCAGCACCATTACTCTGCAAATTATTTTGTTCTGTTTACTATTTTTCTGTGGATGAATGAAGCTTTAAAAAAGGGAACTCAATGAGTAAAAAGGATTTGACGATTCGTCAACTTGTCCAATTCAATTATTTGTCATTGACATGAATAATTAATTCTGAGGCGGATAATGAAATAACTTTTGTAAATACTATTTGCATGAGAAAGAAAGAAAATAGCCGTCTTTGTTGGTATCCACATTGACCTTTTACAAATACGAAAACATTTGAAGTGTTTCCGAATTAAAATTAGATTTCAGTTGGTAGATTTTGATGATCATTTTTCTGAGGCACGGAATTGTAAGTTGAATTTTCCTGATAAAAGAAAACATTTGACTTCCCTTCCCCTTTGTATGTGCTTGTGTGCGTGGCAAGTCATCAAATATTGACGTTTGCTGTGAGACAAGAGTGAACTGTGTTTAAGATTGAACTAAATTGCTTTGGGCATTTTTTCCTGTGACTATTTTAGCTGTAAGGTTGTGAAGAGTGCCAAATTGACAGGCCTCCTCTCACCTGCACATTTTCAACCTAAGAACAATGTGATGGTAGATTGATCGAGACGTCTTTCTTACGACCTCAGGAGTGGTGATTGATATGTGGTTACATACAGTGTGTGTGTGTGTGAGTGTGTGTTGAGGCTCAGTGTTTGTGTGTTCGCAAGAGAACGCTTGCGTATGTGCATTGTCTTCTCTAGTTGACTGCACAGCGAAGCGTGGCGTGAGCGGGGGTTGTTTGCAGTCAGCAGACCTTGGGCCAGAGCGTGCCACTCTCAATCAGCTGCCTGTCTGTCTCCCCAGCCATACACACCTCGAACAGCCACAGATGAAAGGGCACCGTCAAGGGCTCGAGAGAAAAGTGGCAGTCAGTGAGATCTATTTACTGAAAGAGGAAAGCACAGGGTTGCGGGAAAATGGGAATGAGCACAGAAAGCCACAAAGGAAGGAAGCGAGAAATGTATGTGTGAGAATATAAGGAACCTTAGGCAGAAAACTATTTCTATTCTAGCACCGCTGCTGCTTGATGCAAAAAAATATTTATTTTTTTTATTGAATACCAACACACATTCCCTTCTGTCACTGATTTTCCACTGTGTTACCTCTCTCCACAGAGAACCCCAGGGAGTCTTGCTTTGAGCCGGGCCTGGTGCGCAATGGGACTCGGGTGGGCGCCGACCTCAAGCTGAGCTCCACTGTCACCTACCGCTGCGACAGTGGCTACACACTAGAGGGAGACCCAACCCTCACTTGCGTCATCGGGGGAGACGGCAAGCCGAGCTGGAACAAACCCAAACCCATCTGCTTTGGTAAACACTGACATCTGGAGACAGCTGTTAGGAACACAAACCCACTTATAGATTCATCACATGCAAACATGCATGTGATGATCATGTGGATTTTGCACAGAGCCATGTCCTACCGGTATATGTGTGGAGCTGTGTGGGTTTTGCTCATGTTAATAGATGTGAGGGTGTAGCTTTAATTCAATCGCCACACGCTGTGCATATTCCCCTGAAAAGCTGGTAAGAGATTTCCGGCGCCACCGTATCTGGCTCTCACAGTGTGAGGCCTCAGTTACATGTCAGGTGGAATACAAGTACACGCCACGCTTTTTTTTCTTCACACAAGCAAAGCACACTGCCATATGGGATCCGCACATGCACCAAGATTAGAGCACACATAGAGCATTTGTAGGGGCTTTAAAAGCAGGAGAGGAGATTCGGGCCTGATCTCACCCAGGCTAACCCAGAGGGACACTTGGAAAACATTGCAATTTCACTCTGGCAACCACCAGGGACATCTTCCACCCAAAACTCAATCAGACAAGAAAAGTAATTTAGGAGTAATAGAAAAAGGGGGGGGGGGGGATGGACGAGCAGGAGGTAGTGGAGGAATGAAATCGTGCACCATTGGCTTTCGACCTTCCTTCCCTGCCTCTTCATGGCTCATCTCTGTGTCCTTTATCCAGCTCCATGTGGTGGACAGTACTCCGGTTCGGAAGGAGTGGTCTTGTCTCCTGGTTACCCTGGCAATTACAGCAGTGCACGAAGCTGTCTGTACACTGTGGTGGTGCCCAAGGATTACGGTAAGAGCCAAGGAAGTGCACTGTATTGCTGGATTAGTTTTATTTGTGCATTTTTGTGTTTGTGGGGATAATTATGTGTGTTTATTTAAGATGCAGTTTTTCTACAATGCACAAAATGCCCATATCAGACTCAAACAATGCTCAGGTGCCTGATTAAATTCCACATATTCTTGTACTGTGCAAACTAATGAAAGTAAGAAAAAAACTTTTTAGCTTTTTTTTCTCACACCCAAATATTATTCGTGGCAGAGGTGTAGGAGGCAACACGTTTGTGGAAAACTTGTAAAAGCTCCCACACACATTAAAGTGCTTTAGTCTGAGGTTCACTGAATGCAATTGTTTTTTTCATATTGTCCTACACACAGTGATTGATAGTTCCAATATCAATTTTGTCTTATTTCCATCCATGCATTTTCACATTACTTTGGTGGAACAATTTAATCACGATATCTTACACACCAGGCATACAATCTGTCTGTCTCAGACACACACACACACACACACACACACAACCAAACCAAAAAATAATTGGTGTCTGGAAGATCCAGAGTTTCCGGAGTTTCACTACGTTTTGGCATTTCCATCTTAAAGGTCACAGCTTGCTTCCAATATGTAATCTGATACTGTAGGAGCAGCAAATTATTCAGAAAGCAAAACAATGCAGAAGTATGACACGGCTCAAACATGCAAATACAGAAGCACACATGTTTCACTTAGTTGCCCACCAAGTCTCCCGGCTTGACTTTCTGTCAGTCTTTCTCTCTTTTTATCCCCTGTTTCCTTTCCTCTTTCCTCAAGTTATCAGTTTTGTGCCTCTCTAAGGGGACGCTCAAGTCCTATCATTGTTAAATCACACCAAACAGCAGACGTCGGCACGTGTTTTGGGTACTTAACCCTGTGTCTTTTGAGTGTCGAGGTCATGATGCCCGCTCAGAGGTCTGGCGCTGCTCCAAAGTGACTGGGCACCCATTCTTCTTGGACCCTGTCGGCAACATATTTTACTCAATGGATTCACAGAGTGAGGGGAAATTTTAATTATTGACGTCATTTGCATTTTCCTGGAAAATGACAGGGAGGCCCAAGGCAACACACGTTGTCGTTGCAGAGCCACAATTATTCTCACCTCCATTCTTGCCGCTCCTCATTAGGGCTGATGCACCTGCCCTAATAATAGACTGTGTTCCCCAATACAGAGGACAGGGCGGCTGTCACTGCAACCACTGTCGTCTCTTATCATGAGATGGAGATGAAGAGGATGTACGTGGAAAGGAAAACCACCGAAGCTGAGTAGGAGAAAACAGATGCTGAGTCATGTTTTAAGAGTAGCTGCCATTACACCTAATGGAGAGCACAAGTACTCTGTCCCCTCTGCCCTCTCCTCCTCATCCTGCTTCTCTTCAACGCGCTATACATAAGGAAACGAGACAAAGATTATATGTGAAAGGACTGAATATGAGCAGTGGCATCGGTAGAAAGGATGAAAGCACCATCATGGAGCTTTAGCCGCACATTGTACAACAGTTTGGCTGTCATTGCCAAAGCCTTTCATCCACTGACAAGCAATCAAGCCCAGAGAGGATTCTTGATTTAGTCGTGTAATGCAATTGTTTGGTTGCGTTGTCATGACTGGCAGTATTATTCACTTGGATTGAAATTGCTGTTGATAATATTTCCTTTTTGAATGCGGATACTACAGAGTACTTTTCATGATTTGTCTGTGTTCTTTTGAGTGGATTTTAGAGTTTCCAGTGTGACTGTGCTGCAGCAACACATTTTAGTTCATTTCAATTTGCATCTGATGTCAATTTTCTGTCCATATCTGTCTTTTCTAGTGGTCTTCAGTCAATTCGCCTTCTTCCAGACAGCTCTGAATGACATCGTGGAGGTTTATGATGGGGCGACACAGCACTCCCGTGTTCTCAGCTCCCTTTCTGGAACGCACACAGGTACCTAAACAAAAATACACCGGGTAGCTGCTGTGGGGGATGTTTCATCAGATACTAAACTTAAGGGGGGGGGTGGTTAATAGAAGCTATTCACTTTGAAATGCAGGTTGGCAAGACATGAATCCAACACACTTGTACAGGTTTTGTTTTATATTCAGCACCAGTATTTAACAAATCAGCAAATGAGATTGGGCTGTTTGATCGCCTGGCCATTCGTATCCCTTTCATAAGAATCCAGGGACAAATTGCTGACACAGGCAGAGCTGCCGTGGCTGCAGGTGGGCTCCAGTGAGCTGTAAAACAATTCAACAGCAACAACAACTTAAGAGTCACACGGATAACGTATCAGCAGACAGGCTCAAGACGACTCACCTGCACATACACAAACACATGAGATCGGGGGAAATTACATATTTAGCATTAAGACTTAAAACAAAGACACCGTCTCAAAACTGCATGAACATAACCGCAACTACCATGAATATGAAATTACAATTAGTGGCTCAACTTTTCAGCTTGCATGCAACAGTATCGGCTTCAATTTTACAAATCATAACTTTGCGGTAATACCATTATTTTTGTCATTATTTAAAAACGATACAATATAATCTAACAAACATTAAAGAATGACAAGAATTTTAAACCTTCGCAAAGACATTTCCTCAATTTAATCATGACGCCATCCAAGCCTAATCCTAATTTGAGTTTTTTCATTGAACCTAAAGATGCAATCAAGGCTTCAACTCTATCCAAAATTGCCAACAGAACAGAAGTGCAGCCAATATTAACAAGAATGAAATAAAGCAGTTATGTATGAGAATGGCAAGTGATGATAAGTGAGAAAGGGGTAAGGAGAACGAATGATTTCGGTTCTAACAGTGTTGTGGAAGTGCATTGTGACAAATGCCACAACTGTATTGAAGGGCTACAACAGAAATAGCTTGAATAGGGAAGGTTCAACCTTTCGAGAGGGGTGGAGTGAAAACGTGTGTGAGTTTAGGGCAGCTCTCCATCTCAACCTGCCCTGTGGCTTGACAAAAGCAAAATGATTACTTTGGTTTGTGTCCAGAGTAGCCTCCGAAAATCCAGTTTACAGCTCAATAAACAGGCTGCTGTATTAAATGAGGACTCCTGGAGGCAGGTTCACAGCGATCTCTAACCAGGCGTGGCAGAGCAGCGCTGACACACTTTGGCAAGAGAAGAGTGAGTTTTAAGCTCACACTGACGGTGCAGATGAAGAACTGGTGCACACGGGCATAACTAGCATGAATTAGGCATAATCCAGAACTGTGTACCTTCATTCACCATACAGATACAGTGGAGCTCACAAATGGACTAACACACACATCGGCAAGCTTAAAAAGCAAGAAATTCAACCGTACGGTCTAATATACTGTCATTATGTGCAATAAACATATAGCTGGTAATGAGTATTTTAGTGGCTGGCAGGATATTATATATTGTCACGCATCGTGAATCACAGTTGTCAAAACATAAGGGAAGTTTCCTCTGATTATCCTGACTGTGAATAGCATATTACATTAATGTAGTCTCAGTAAAGCATCCAACAGTAAAGTTCCATTACTCTCATGTGTGGTGAGGCAAATCCTTTCATACGCATGCAGAATCGTTTGAACGGCAACGTAGTCTGGAGCTGAAAAGTGACCAGAGAGTTCACAAGTTACATGCTGGATAAATACCTTCCCCGCACAGCAGATTATGAAACACTGTCACCATGACAGCACACATCAAGGGCTTCTAATAAACTACCCAGCATGCCTTGGGAATCCGACAGTGGAGCTCGCGCAATCATGGCGAAGACGCTTTAGGAACGATTGTGCCATTGGAGCTATCTCCGTACGCGGCACCAAAAAGGCGCCGAAATGTTCACGCACGCTAAAACGCCAGCTAAACATGCATACACAGGATCGACTCACTGACACAGACGCACAGACGTTGCCTCTGGGTTTAAGCACGTCTGACTTCCACTACAGTGTGACGGCAAGCAGACACGGAGTAATGAGATCCACTGCAGAGAGCCAGTCAGCGACACACTGAGAGGAAGAGAGCGCGGCAGAGACAGAGATGCTCACACTTTGTGTCAAACAAACAGGTTTCCACCACAGTAGAGACATCATGGGGGTGTTTAATTACCCTATGAGCTGATGAATATAGCAGGTGATCATAATATTGTAATTTCAGTGAGAAGATATGATCTGATTTATAGTCACAGATTTGACATTTTGGCACAGATACATGTTGATTTTAATGAATGAGGAAATATTTCACCGTGAACATGCAGGCAGCCCTGTAAAGTATTGAACCCTTAAATGTTTCAGTGAATTGTCGACGATTCACTGTTTAGTTTATGGATATGTGACTTCCATCACAGGAGGTCGTTCTGTGAAAGGCTCATGTGGCCGAGCAGCACTTTGCTAAAAGCGTTACAAACTGTGACTTTAACTTTTCCCCGTCGTAGGTGAGTCTTTGCCATTAGCAACCTCCAACCAAATCATGATCCGCTTCACCTCCAAAGGCCAAGCCACCTTGAGAGGATTCCACCTGGTCTACCAGGGTAAGTGTTTGCATTAGTTTGGATCCCCTCTGTTCTAACAGCTAATTACCAACTTTAATTGTTGAGTTATTTCGAAAGGATTCCCCTTCATCCACAATTTCAACTGTGATGTGTGTGTGCGTGCTCTCGAGCATTAACACTGCAGAAATATAGCAGCCTGTTGAAAAGATTGTGTTTGAACTCTTAGGTCTCTCTTAGGGGAAGAGAAGAACCTTTCTCTTGAACTGAAATTACATTTCTTGCAGATATCCGAAGGCAATATCAGCTCTGGAGAAAGTTTCATGAATAAATAAATCTTTTTTTTGTACTTTATTTTAAGTTACCTGAAGGAACCATGATACAAAGACCAAGCAAAACGCCATATTTTGTATTATTTATTTGGGACACAGTCTGATTATTCAGATAGTGACACCCACAGTAAGTAATACTATGGGTAATAGTAAAAGTAATACTTTTCAAATAAATCAAAGACGTATTGTTAAAGCAATCATGAACTGATTATCATCAGCAACAGAGTTGGCCGTCATAGCTTTATTTCTTCTTGGAAATGTCACAGATAAGGACTTCAAATCAACACCTGTAATCACCCTGTTTGTCACTCTGTCTCTCCAAAGCCGTGCCACGGACCAGTGCCACCCAGTGCAGCTCAGTCCCTGAGCCCAGGAATGGCCGCCGTATGGGTAACAACTTTGCCGTTGGTGCTGTGATCCGCTTTGAGTGCAATCCAGGTTACATGCTGGAGGGGCCGAGTGCCATTGAATGTTTGACAGTTCCCAATGCCCTGGCCCAATGGAACAGCTCCATACCCAGCTGTATAGGTACGGCATGAAATTCTCAAATACAGACACAAACACGCTTTTGTTGTTTGTCTCGCTTTCGTTCCTCATTCATTTGTTTCTCTTCAACTATTGTATTCCCTCTCTTTCTTTCCATCTCTCCTGCTGTCTCTGTGTCTCTCCCACTTGATTGAGTGTGAAACTCTTGTTACTACGACACAGATGCGAGCTGCCAGCCATTGCCTGTAGCGATTCAGCCATGCAGTACACAGGTGGCAGGCTCTGCTGAGGGTCACAAATACACACATACTCTCACACACACACACACACACACACTCATATGGAGATCTCAGCATGTACTTTATATACGAAGGAACGCTCTCACTCACACACTACAGTACATACAGCTGTAGCAGATGCTCCGATGCTGTCACCAGATATGTGGATGTGCTGAACGAGTATGTGTGCTTGCATGTCCAGGTGGTTAAGACTCCAGTCTAGTTGTGGTTTAATGATTCAATTTGAGTGAGTCATAAAAGCAGATTTTTCTTAAAACAAGCTGAAAATGTACCAAGTAAGAAACTTTTATAATAATTTGCCTTACCTGTCATGTGATCTTCATCCGGTTTTCCATGATCCTTCTAGCTAGAATCTAGCAGAATCACATGAATGCTTGAGGAAAGAGGATTAAGGAAGAAGATTAAGCAATATTCGTAATAGTGTTTAGTGTGCAAATGTAATGTATGCTTGTATGCATGTACATAATCGTACTCTTGCTGCATCTTTTCACATCCCATCTGTAGCCAGTGGTGTCCCGCTCATCCCTCTTTTGAATCCCTTTCTCCTGCAGTTCCATGTGGAGGCAATCTGACCCATCGAACTGGCACCATCTTATCTCCTGGCTTTCCTGAGCCTTACCTCAACAGCCTCAACTGTGTCTGGAAGATCACTGTTCCCGAAGGATCGGGAATCCAGGTTTGCATGACAAAGTTTCTCCCCTGGCATCAACGTTGTCCTGTGTGACCGAATTGCAATAAGCAGATCACGCAAAACTGAGTTCAATTTTGAGTGAATCGGAGATCACATCCCTCCAAAATACAATCCCATATTTCCAAACTGTGGAACCGAAGGAATTAACGCATCGTCTGTAGTCAAGTCAAAAACTGGGGAAGAGAAATTCAGTTTTGGAAGGTATTCTACATAATACCATAAATGGAACCTATCTTCACCCCGACTAGAAAAGCATCATAATAATGCAGCTTCATAATACGATACAACTACTGACTTCCAGGCATGCAATATAATAGATATAATATCTCCCTGCCGTCCAGCGTGATAGTTTCAGATTGAGGCTAATCTGCAGCATATATGAGTTAATAGATGTATTTGACCTTTAGCCTCTAGCTTTTACAGCTACATGGTCTTGACAACAAGCTCCTGTGTGATGATGTGTTTTACCGGCTTACCATGGGCTAATTAATGGAAATACCAACAGTACATCAAGTTGTAGCATTTACAATTCTCAGGGTACAGGAGAGCTGCTGCACAATAAAGAAACTTAAGATTGCACAATTTGAAAATTAGGAGATGAAGTTGTATATAATTGCCTGTTCAATTACTTTGCTTTTCTTTCTTTGGAGTTAATTCAGTTTGCATGTTCGTATTCATTGAAGCACGTGTGATGGAACTTTTACCAGGAACCTGTGCAATGTCCCTGTGGATCTGCCGCAAGGAAATGTTTTAGGCTTATGCTTCAGCCTCCGTGGCTAATGACCTCAGTGCAGTCCCTCGGCTATTAGCTCCTCCACGTCAGCCGGCTGTCCTTGCAGGTCAAATACACGAGACGGCCCACAGGCACACTTAGCATGCTGCACTACACACTAACATCTCAGTGGCTTAGAGGTGAAATAGACCGAGAATAGAGGAACAGAGAACTGGCTGCGCACGCACTCTCAAGGACAACGGCATGGCACTGGAACGCATACATACCGGAGTGACAACGGTATAGTTTGGAAATGATATACGAGGGTTTGTGTTCTTTGGACCCACCGCTGCACACCCGGACACGCGCTCGAACTCGTCGCAAAAGGGTCACTGTCTGCGCTTCCAAGATCTGACATGCTCACTGTAGAGGGTTTTCTGCTCTGTGTCGATACTCCCTGCAGCTGCGTCCTCCTCATCCCTATTATTCAGAGTCCACCTCATCTCTTCCACACGGCCATTCTCTTTCCCTCTGTTGCTTCCCTTCTACCAGTTAGCAGCGGCAGCATTAGATTGGAGTACCACGATCCAGAAGAGAAATTAAAGGAGCGAGGTGCCTTGCCCGCACATTTGTCGCGGCCCCCCCCGCCCTAATGAAAGATCAATCTATGATCTGCGTTGTCTCCCCGGGATCCACCGGAGCCCCTACCGCTCCTTTAATTGGCTATTATCTGATCTATAACCATCAGAGGCAGAGGAGAGGGCTGAGTAATGGAGTGAGCGGGAACAGAAAGGGAGGCTTTGAGAGTAAAAGGATGGAATGAGATTTTAGCTTTAACTTTAGCTGAAGACGTAGAACAAAGACATAGTAGATGGCTGTGTAGCCCCTTTCACACATTTTATTATTAGCTCCTTTCTTGTCTTCCAACCACTCAAAGCGCTGCACACTACATGTCAACGTTCCCACATTTACATAGTCATACACTGATGGCAGAGGTTGCCATGCAAGGTGCCACCTGCCCATTAGAATCTGAACTAAAGCACGTTCACAGACAGATGGCAAAGTCTTGGGGAGCAAGTTGGGGTTCCATATCGTGCCCAAGGACATCTACAGCCGGACTGGAGGAGCCGGGGATTGAATCACCGAACGTCCGATGAGAGAAGCACCCGCTCTACACCTCATTTCACTTGAATTTATTCGGCGATTTTATTTATTTAGGGTAAGCCTCCCACTTCCTTTGGTTGGTATTCAACAGCAAAATAAGTTTTATAATCCATGTTTTAGGCAATCTTTGTGAGAATCCAGAGTGCTATTCTTAAAGTAAGGTTTGTGGTATCTTTTTTTTTTTCTCAAGTGTTGTTTAGGGACACAGAGACACTTATTTGGAAGTCTTTGAAACGTGTTATCCATATCCAGCGTTCTCTGCAGTTTTCTTCAATTCAAATCCAAGGCCCACCACTTGACTGCAGCGTTCCAAAAGGATGTTTGAAATGTATAAAGCCAGCAAAAACATAGTATATTGCACAATGTCTGCTGTTCTGTTCTATTGAGAATTCTGAACTTGCGATTTGTGATGTCCTCACAGCTTTATTCATTCCAAATGTTTAACCTTCTATGTAAAAACTGTATTTACTTATATGCACCTTTAAAGGTACTCTAAACTTTTGTTTCCCTGTGAAACATGTTGTGTTCTCCTACTAATGAATCCTCAACCCTTCAATCTTATTATTGATGGCCACACCCAAACACACCCTTGACCCTACTGTTACTGCTCTGCTCCCTAAATCCCAAACTGTTTGTTGTCTTTCGCCTTCCCTGATCTCAGATCCAGGTAATCAGCTTCGTCACAGAGCAGAACTGGGACTCGCTGGAAGTGTTTGACGGAGGGGACAACACCGACACCATGCTTGGCAGCTTCTCAGGTTATTGCTGTACATTTCTTCATATGTCTGCGTTTATTTTCTTGCACGTTCTGAATCGTGTTTTCAATGTTTATTCCCACCTCAACCTTGGACATGAAACACATTTTTTAAATCACTCATACATACCTGCCAAAAGCATATTGGGACCAACACAATAGCCGAATCAGTTTTCACAGAGCAGCATACAACCTCGAACACATATTGTATTTGTTAAAGAACACGTACAGTACTAGAAATGGGGGCCTCATGTGGTACAGTTGGCACTGTCACATTGCTTCATGAAATATGTCGTGGAAACAGGCAGCAGATGTCGCCTTCGGATAGGTTAAAAAATTCCAAACTGGTTGAGCTTCCCCTGGAAAACCTCGGTACAATTCTTCAAAGCTTGTTCTTTTCTGTGTGGGATTGAATTGAACCTTTGCTTACAGTATCTGTCTTACTCCCCTCATAGTGCGGAGATGGCAACAGGGAATTCTCCTTTTGTTTGTTCTTGGAAACTGACCAAAAGTAAATGTTAGATGCGCCCTGAAGTGAAGAGATGAAAGAGAATTGCCTGGCCCACAAATTTGAGTTATTAAATGACCAAATGTAGGTCATAGAGTATCTGTAGAACATGTGCTTTTATTGAGTGATGTTTTAGTTCCCGTTTTTTTGGTACACATTTTTGTTTAATTGTTTTACGAGCTGAGTGCATACCCACACATTGGAAGATACAACTGGCTCTGTTCTTTGTGTCACTAGTAGGTCACACGATTATGCATCTGCTTTCCCAAATATCCGAATACACCTATGCACAATCATTTATGCATGCATTGTTGCTGCAAGGCAAGGCAAGTTTATTTGTATAGCACATTTCAACAACAAGGTAATTCAAAGTGCTTCACATAAAACCATTAAAAGCATCAAAACACAAGGCAAAATAAAAGGAGATTTAAAAACAATTAAAGAAACAGTGTAAGAAATAAAATGCAGTAGTAAAATGCAGAAATGCAGGAAATTGATTAATATATGAATTGAATGTGGTTCAATTAAAGGCAGCAGCAAACAGAAAAGTCTTCAATCTTGATTTAAATGAGCTGAGGGTCTCAGCAGACCTGCAGCTTTCTGGGACTTTGTTCCAGATATGTGGAGCAGAAAAACTGAACGCTGCTTCTCCATGTTTAGTTCTGACTCTGGGAACAGAAAGTAGACCGGTCGCAGACGACCTGAGGGGTCGGGATGGTTCATAAGGTAGCAGCAGATCAGAGATGTATTTTGGCCCTAAACTATTCAGTGCTTTGTAAACCAACAGCAGGATTTTAAAGTCAATTCTTTGTTGGACAGGAAGCCAGTGCAAAGACCTCAGAACTGGAGTGATGTGGTCCACCCTCCTGGTCTTAGTGAGGACTCGAGCTGCAGCGTTCTGAATCAGCTGCAGCTTTCTGACGGACTTTTTACAGAGACCTGTAAACACACCGTTACAGTAGTCCAGTCTGCTGAAGATAAATGCGTGGACAAGTTTTTCCAAATCCTGTTGAGACATAAGTCCTCTAATCCTTGATATATTCTTCAGGTGATAGTAGGCTGATTTTGTAATTGTCTTGATATGGCTGTTCAGGTTGAGGTCTGAATCCATAACTACACCTAGATTTCTGGCTTGGTTTGTGGGTTTTAACATCAGTGACTGAAGCTGAGCGGTGATTTTCAATTGTTCGTCCTTGGTACCGAAAACAATTACTTCTGTTTTATCTTTGTTTAATTGAAGACAATTCTGGCACATCCAGTTATTGATTGCTGCAAGTACACAAACACACACACGCACAGTCAGCAAATGTAAAAAGAACACGCTTTTGAGCTATTTGCCAGTAGCTTATATGGTTAGTTATGGTCGTCCTATGCAGGAGGTAGCATTGCTAAACTACACTATTAATCTTCACCCCCAAGGCACCACGGTCCCAGCTCTCCTCAACAGCACCTCCAACCTACTCTACCTCCACTTCTTCTCTGATATTAGTGTGTCTGCAGCTGGATTCAGGATGGAGTACAAAAGTAAGTCGAAAAAAACCAGTTCATGGCACTTGATGTAAAGTACTCATGCCCTGAAGACAAGTATTAAAGGGCCAGTGTGCATTTCGGGGGATCTATTAGTAGAAATTGAAAACAATGTTTTTATTCGTGAATAATCACCTGGAAAATAAGAATTGTTGTGTTTTCCATAACTTTGAATGAATGGTTCATGTCTAAAAAGGAAGCACAAAGTCTGCTTTGTCGTAAAGTGAGCAGCAGAGTGCAAAACCTTGCACTGCAAGCTGCCGTCTGACTTCCATTGCTTCTAAAGTAGGCTTGTGTTATTCTGGTTAGGATGGCCTGTAAGCGATGCACGACATAACCCACGATTTTTCACATTTTCTCATTTTTCATTGTGATTTCTAATCATGTCCTTCATGTTTATGGATAGTTAGTAAATTCCCCTTACTTTTTCGCCGTTCATGTTGTCTTTTGTTTCTATTTCTTAGCGGTGTCTCTGACCAGTTGCCCAGAGCCTGTTGTTCCTATGAACGCCATCAGAGTTGGGGAGCGTCTTCAGATGAATAATGTGGTGTCTTTCCATTGTGAACCTGGATATACTTTACAGGTAATATCTCCTAGTTTTCCGATGTGGTCAAGACATAAGTGACCCATTGATGCGTATCCTTTTTTGGCCCTTTTTTTGTTTATTTTAAAGGTTACCTGTTCATTTTTCAACCTCACTGAAATGTATGCTCTGATAATGTCAATTAGACTTCATTAATGTCAACATATTTGCAATAATACATGGAGTTCTGTGTTTTTAAATTTGATAGACGCCTGTTAGGGGGCCGATACTCCTCATGTGCATCTTTTTTTATTGTGACTAAATGATAATGTGCTTATCTCATTTTTGTTTTTGTAAAACATGTTAATGTCATGATCAATGGATACTTATCAGATCAGGAACAAGAATCAGATTTGAATAAAAACCAGTTTGCAGGAATTATTCAATCTGGATAATCAAGTAATAATTGCTGTTATTACTGTGAGTTTTAAGTTATGCTATCACCTTTCAATCATGTGAATGGACAGAATATTGCTTTGCTCCCAACATTTGCAGTAAAAGCATTATCAAGGACAGGCATGTAAATGAAGCCAGATGAATAAGAAGTCATTCAAATTCTGGCCAACATTGACGACAGAATGACATTTTATTGACCAGGTTAAATCAGTCATACTGTTAAAACACAGATACTGTATCCTGCATATTATTGTATGCAGAAGTTCCTTGTATCAACTTAAAAAGTCTCCGATTAATTATTGTTACTGACCTAAATGCAGGCCGTAGGCTCAGGTAGATAGGCTAAAGAGGAAATTAAGATATCGTCCCTCAACCTTAAAAATATTTAAAGTCTTTATTAGCCATTGCAGTATCAACCCTTAAACAGTGAGACATGTACAAGTGTGCGTTATGTTCAGAAGACTTCACCAGCATGTTGTATTTGTGTGCGTTTTAAACTCATGCAGAATCGTATGGCTCATCACAACACGTGCCAGGCTTTCTCTCACTGCGACACATTTTCAGTAAAGGTCAGCTGAGTCAGCCCATTATGTTGTAAAATCAACATCAATCAAATATGTTGTGTCAAGTTCGCTTTGAAACTCAGATGCAGAGCTTTCAGAAGACGAAAACAAATGTTGTCGTGCATATTTTGGCGGTGAAACAGCAAGCGATCATCTTAATATGCCAGTGAAGCTCGCCCTCTATTATTCTCTGTCACTTCAGATAGTCATTACATCGCCACATGGCGTCATGTGGAGACAGGCAACAGGTTTGATTAATTGGAGCAACAGTTGAGTGACAGAGGGGGGGGGGGGGGGGGCAATTTAATTAATCGCCTGTTCTTTGTTGTTCTTTGCCTGCTCCCTTCAGGGGAACTCACACATCACCTGTATGCCTGGAACCGTCAGACGATGGAACTACCCGCCTCCTCTCTGCATCGGTAAAAATATCCTCGATGTCTGGCCTTCCTTCCGTTTCGTCTCTGCATCTTTCTACATTCTTACTTTTTTTACTTGGAGATTCTTTACCTTGCCAAGCACACCGGCTAACTTTTTCAAACAACATACCGAGCATGGAATGACTTAACTTGTGTTCAGACGCGTTGCCGCTGAATGAAAGCGGAATAGAATTACCATATCACTGCATACTATAGGTGACTAATTGTTACTTTAATCATTTTTTTCAATACTGTTTCGCAGCTCACATAAGCAGTCTGTATAGCAGGCATGAAATAGCCCTTTAATCCATCAGAAAATTAAGAAAATATGAGATATAAACAAAAACGCAGGGGTTATGTTTCTCTACGTTGTGGTTTTGTTTGAGATTATCGGAGCGTTGGCACTTTTAAAATGAGTTTGATATTTCTACGTTGAAAGCTGGCTGCGCACACTGAAGGAAACTGCGTGAGGTTTCTTCTCTGTTCTCCACCTCAAGTCTCGCTCCCTGTGAGAGTGCCATGACAAACAGGTGCCACTTATTGCAGCAGCCTACTATTGCCTAATTAGTTCCATCTCGGACGGTGATTGGTTAAAGTCGAGGGAAGATGCATCGTGTTAACGAGCATCAGCAGTTTCCTGATTACCTCAGGCTTCTGGTGCCGCTACAGGATAACATTTAACAAAATGGTACAGCACACTGGTTCTCTTTGTGTGGTTTCACCCTCCTCTGACTTATGTTGGCTGCTTGTCACATTTATTTCTTAATCTTTCTTAATCTTACACGCAGTGTTTCTTTCCCCCCCCCCCTTCTAGTACCTCTGTATTCTTTTTCTCATTAGTCTGCAAATTATTTACAATTACTTTCAGCATCCTTTCATCTTAATTAGTTTTTTTATTTTGGTGTCAGGATCTCTCGCTCGTTTCATCTTTCTTGATCCAATCATTGCTTTTACTCAATATTTCGGTTCCTTTTTTCTCCTCACTTCACTTCTTTTAGTCGAGCAAACAGTTATCCATCATTGGTTTTAAGATGAAAGGAGAAGGATGAAGCACAGCAACATATACAGTTCAGTGCATGGCACCTTAATACCTCAAGTAGAAAGAAAAGAGCTCCAGAGTTACTTAATCGTGAGATAGAGTCTTTGTATGTCACTTTAAACAATTTAATACATTTTACAATTTTCATCTTCAACATTGTTTTCATCATTGTTATTGAAATTGTAACTACATTGATATCATTGAAAAATGAAACATTTAATGTCATGAAAGCGTGAGGGTAAAGGGGAATGTCCTTATTTAAACATTTAATCAAGAATAGATTGCAGCACATTGGCCTGCTTTAAAAACATCTCTTTCATTTGAAACACCACAAACAAACCCCGAAATATCTTTTCTTTCTCCGATAGTTGTAACTTCAGCTTTACAGGCTTTGGTATTCGAGTTTAAAATGACTAAATATTTCACCTCTGCTTTGTTTGAACTGAAACGAAATGGACTACCTTTTCTTTTCTCATATAAAGTCACCAAATATTTTCTATTAGTACTACAGTTGTTTAAGACTCCCAATATCACAAACAAAGAACAGCGTTGAACCGTGTGTGTGGTATTATTCAAATCTGGGAGAATCGCCGTGTGCAGATGCTCATCAAAGTGTTTTTTCTGCCAGCTCAATCCGGTGGAATTCGGGAGGAGATGGAGGGCATGATTCTCAGCCCTGGTTTCCCTGGCAACTACCCTAGCAACAGCGACTGTACCTGGAGAATCTACCTGCCAGTTGGTTATGGTGAGCATCGCGAGAGGCTCTTAAAAGCATTTCCGCTCTCTAGAACCTTAAATCATACAAATTGTAGGGCTTGAGTGGGGGATGACATTTGCGGTTGTTGATTTACTCTCGCCTCTTTCGCAATTCTGCTTCTTTTTTCCCCAGGAGCCAACCTTCAGTTCCTCAACTTCTCCACCGAGGCCAACCACGATTTTCTGGAGATACGCAACGGTCCCCTGGATACGAGCGCGGTGATTGGTCGATTCAGCGGCCAGGATATTCCCTCCTCCCTTCTCACCACCTCCCATGAGACCACAGTGTATTTCCATAGTGACCATTCACAGAACAGACCGGGGTTCAGATTCGAGTACCAGGGTAAGAGACCAAGAATAGTCTTGAAGAAAATCGTACTCCGAGATGCAGAGGATTGATTGCCAGAAATTATGATCAGCCTTAGGATTTTCTCAGACAAAAATAGTCTCTGCTAATATATAGTCATAAAAATGATCATAATCAGTTTTAGTTGAGCCAGTATCAGTATTATGAGTTACGTTATTCTGCACAGCTTGATAACACCAGTAATCACGTCAGTTGTCACCGGAGCTTTTTGTCTGCTTCAAACCATCTTTGCTGTCAGTGAAATGGCACGGGTGCAGAGAATGTAACTATAATGATCCGAGCTATTTCCCGAATCGACACAATCACAGAATACACTATAAAGTCTGAGATGAATTATGTTTAGTAACAGCATCAGCGTTAGCGTCACTTCAGTGTGATGCATGTAAAGCTCTTGGACTGACTGTCGGACTAATCAGCCCACAGACCCAGTAAATTCCCCAGAATCTAGAAATGTCTCCATACTCAACTGTTGATCACTTAAAAGATTTCCTCAGCATGTACCAATAAAAGGCTTCACTGCATATCTGTATGGCAGCAAGGAATATATTGCCCCTGTCTGCAAATGCAACAAGCACACAAAGTTTGTATTTTTTTTTTTTTTTCAACAACCAAGCCAGCAATCGAAAAGGTATCATTGTGCATTTACATAATTATGTACATTAGCATATAAATCAAGCATTATATTTGCAAATACCCCCCTCTTTGCAGTATTTGCATGAGTCATCTCCTACAAAGGGAAGCTATGATCCATAGAAATCAATTTATTTCGTCATATTTATATCCTGGCTCTTCAAGGCTCACTGCCTGCTTTGCTTTCCTTTCCGAGAGGAAGAAAAAAAAGAAGGAATTATTTACCCGCACTACTTCTGACGACTGCATCATGCTCCTCCAGCACAAGTCAAACCTGCTCCTGGCATCTTCTCACTCCTGTCTGAGAAGGAAGAGAAGTGAGTGGGAGGTTGAGCAAAAGGAGGAACAGAACAGGATCAGAAAGCAGGGGCATGTTGAGGCATATTCGTAAAGGTGTGAATTGATTACAAGCTTCAGGCAGTCACAGACAATGAGCATATGGGACCCTCTACCTAATGTTTTGTTTAACAGCATGTTTTAATTGTGTCTTAATGCTATGTGAGTGTTTACAATGAGTCTGATTAAAAGTATCTATTTCGGAAAAATGTTTAGTTAATTCAATAGACTGATGTACATGATGTTCTCTCCCCTCAGCTTATGAGCTACAGGAGTGCCTCGATCCAGAGCCTTTCCGTTACGGAGTGGTGGTGGGTGCTGGCTACAATGTGGGCCAGTCTATTTCCTTTGAGTGTCTGCCTGGGTATCAGCTCATGGGACATGCCATCCTGACCTGTCAGCACGGCACTACGCGCAATTGGGATCACCCTTTCCCTCGCTGCGAAGGTAGGGGTTGTGCGATTTGTCATATTAATATCATATATTTTGTCATATTAGTCTTCCAAACAAGTGGCCGACTACACTGCAAGTAAGAACATGACTTCCTGTTTAGAACGTAGTGAGCTATTGAGCATCATTCGTGCGAAGTGGGATAATGATTATCTATTATGAATAATGCAATGAAACTGAATTATTATCCACCATTAATGAGGCAAAGTATTCTTCAATGAGAATCAATACTGTGCTGAAGACGACTGGAGGCAAACAAAGGAGGAATGACAGAGGGGCTGAATTGAAAAGAAAAGTATTGGGTGCTCTTTCTTTTGCCTCGTCCTTCACCCACATTCTCACGCTCTAGCTGTCGATTATTCAATAAGGCTGGCAAAATTACACGGGGAGGTGATGGCCGAGGCACTGGAACTTGGAATGGGCGAGCAGGGAGATACATGCAAGTGAGATAGGGAGCAACAGAGGGAAAATGAAGAGGGAACAGGAGGGAATCGTATTCTTTCATAGCAATTTTCTTTTTTGTAGGCATCTTCAATATTCACATGACGTTTAAAGCTGAAAAATTATTATCCAAGAAAATGATACACCTGTGTGTGTGTGTGTGTGTGTGTGTGTGTGTGCGTGTGTGTGTGTGTGTGTGTGTGTGTGTGTGTGTGTGTGAGGGATGTGAAAGGACGCAAAGGACTAGGCCCACTTGCATACGCTTGTGTGATTATTTACTCAACATTTTTTAACAACCCAAATAGCCCATGGACTGAGGAGTAGTAATCCCACATGATTCATTATGCATCAACATCGAAGTCTGCAATTCGAATCCAATTAGCCTCCACTTTTTCTCTACTTCAGCAAATATCTCTGATCCTCCTGCCAGGTTTTTCTGCGTCATCTTAATCGGGAAAATCCTCATCTTATTGTACTCTACTTATATAATACTCTGTCCAAGGTGACTTTTTTGATATAAATACTGACATGCACGTTCTCGAGACATTCAGTGTTAAAGCGCTGCCTCTGGTGGTCACTCGGGAGAATCGTAGTTACATCGTTAACTCTCAATCCGATGCATATGCGATAGTATGGAAAGTTTGGTCGGTTGGTCGCCAGTTTACCCATTTACTGGAAGATAGTCATTGAGGACAGCAAATTGACAAAATAATATTGAGCTTATCTCCTCTCAGCTCACATGCATAGCTGTTATTACATGGCAGCAAACCATGCTGTTACATCTGTATTTGACCTACAGCCTGCTCTTCACACTCACTGTCACTGCAGGATTTGCACAGATTTTCTCTGAGAGGGATGAGAGACATTGCTTTTTGTTCCTTGATCTCCACTCACGTACTCGTCTTGGCATTATCATGACACAATGTTCTTACTATAAAGTGATATCACTGTGCCCTTCCTTTTTTGAGCTGTTTCTATTTCTCTCTACACTTAACCTTCGCTCATCTCTTCAATACATTCTTTTAATTTTTTTTTATCTCTGACCAAAGCAAGTTTTAAATAAACTGTTAAAAGAGAGAGTTGAAAATGTGAACAGTCAAATTTTGTGAGCCAGCAACACAGGGTCCACAGGGCTGAAGCAGACGGCTATATAACATGAACACATACACATAACCTGACACAGAAACAGAAGGATACAACATGCAATCTCTGCATTGGGAAAGATCATATGCCCATAGCCATCGACGGGTGTGCCGTTAAGCTAAATACTCGTCTGGGTTGCTTAAGATGCCTGCACTTCTGCGATTACCACTCCTTCCTGATTTCTCATGCTTCGCCACAGTGAACATGGGGTTTCTCCAAGGGCACCAGCGGGAATGTTAAGCTTCGTAATCGTTAAGTTGGTTCGAGCCTCCTGAGTTCCTGAGGAATGTTGGAAATACAGTTACAATTTCTATGCATGCAGATTGGATGCTGGGTGCAGGGTAGTGTGTGTGTGTGCGTGTGTGTGAGAGTGAGTGTTATTATGTATTTGTCAGGCTGTGCAGGATATTTATTTTACCTCAGGATGTCAGCCATGTGTGGATTTGTGGGGTTCTATAGTGTTGTCAGCTCTGACATAAACATGCTGTTTTATTTTTATTTATTTTTTTTAATATTTTTTATTGAAAGACACGAGACAATATTAAGACAATACATAGACATAACAACAAGAGGATGACAAGAACAGTGGGATAAAAGCCAGCAAATATCATATAGTCAGTGTGTGTGTATGTGTGCGTGTGTGTGTGTGTGAGAATGTCCTTGAGCCTTTCGAGATGGAGGGAAAAAAAACATATATATAATAATAATAATTTAAAAAACCAAACCAAAAAATTTTTTTTTTTAAATTTAAAACAGGTAAGTATGTGTGCATATGGATGTTCATGTACGTGGGTTTCAATTGGTTGTCCGGCAAGAAAAACAAAACAGAAAACAATAGTAAAAAAATACACAAAAAAAAAATATATATATACCGGTATAAATACTATACATATTTCAATATTAATAGAATGGGTGGTGTCATGTTTGCAGAAACATAGTAAGGGATGACCAGGTGCAATGGTGTTCTGTTGTATTGTATGTGATGGATGAGGTTCGATTTTCCATTGAAATATATTCTGTCATTAAGTTTCTCCAGTGTGCGATGTGTGTATTATTCCTTGTTTTCCAGTTCATGAGGATAGTTTTCTTGGCGATAGTTAGGGCCACAAGGAGTAATTTGCGGTTTGTTTTACTCAGATGTATTGTTGAGATGTCTCCTAGTAAGCACAGTGAAGGGGATAAAGGGACGAGGCAGCTCTGACATAAACATGCTGTTTTAACCTTTCCTGTCACTCAAACTCATACACAGATATCCACTTCTCATACACTAACTGTATACACACAACCTCAAAAGCCCAGTCCACACCAACCCCTCGCCTCATATCCACACTCTCTCTGTTCACCCCAGTGGGAAAGGGTTGAGGCCTTATCTGAGCAAAACACTCCATCCAAGTCCCCACTTGCTAACAGGCTTTACCGGCTAATCTGTAGCTCAGACAAGCACCTGGGCACTAGACGAAGAGTAAAGGAGAGGGGGGGGGGGGAGAGGGGGGGGGTGGGGGAGACACTGAGAAGCGAAGAGGAAGAAGCAGGGGATGAAAAATCCCCCTTTCAACCGATTGCGGCTGAATTATGGATGTCTCCTGTTGTATTCTTGGCCCAATGATAGATATACTCTGCCTTCCTTTCTCCCTTCCTCAGTGCCTTGCGGTGGGAACATCACATCGGACAATGGGACCATCTTCTCCCCGGGTTACCCAGAGGAGTACCCTAGCTCAGCTGACTGCTCCTGGCTGATCACTGTGGCTCACGGCTTCGGCATCAAAATCAACTTCACCCTTCTTCAGGTTCATGGGCCACACGATTTTATCACTGTCTGGTAAGAAATGACTGCCGCCAGGGGCTACAGATATGTGTATACTACATGTTATGTAAGGTGTGTGTCTATTTGCCTGACCGAGTATCAAGGGGGTAAAGCTTCCTTTCATCATCTCCATAATGCGCGGCTGGGCCTGCCATATGTTGCGACCAAAGACAGGATTTTGCATGCATGGCGGTTGCCAGTCCCAGTTGATCCCCTCTCCCTGAGACAAGCTCCAAAGGTCCCAGCTCTCAGCGAGACCGGAGATCTGACTGCCAGTCAACCTGGCAACTTGACGACCACATGAGAAGTCCACATGGCGTGGGGTGACATCTATGTGTAATGGCTTGGGCTGCTTCTCGAAATTTGTGTGAAGATTTGTTTTTCAGTGCATGTGGAGTTTATGTCAGTAGGTATACATGGCTAAAGTGAGCCAAAATGTCCACTTTTAGCGTATTGTTGATCTTCTGTAAACGGCACCCCACTGTCTTGATCTTTCCCAACAAGCGCATGCAGAGCCAAAATGGGGACTATCATGTTCCCCAGTTTCCAGTTACTACCGCTGTGTATCTATCCACTGAAGTACTGAGCCAAGGAAATGGGCCCCGTAATGGCGGCTTGGCCAGAGGGCTGTCAGGCAGCAGTCACTAGCCAGCCGTTTCCAGAGCTGCTTGTAATCTCCCATGCCCAGTCTGACAGCCAAAGACAGATGGTTTTTAAACTGAATGGTTGTGGCAGGAATCTGGGAGCTGGCTTAATCGGCCATGCCCACGCCAGGGGACTGCCAAGGCTGGGCTGCAGCTTCCAGAGACACTCCCATTGGATGGCAGTTAGCAGGAACAGCGCAATCCAGACCTGTCATGAAACACTCATCTGTCATTTTTACCTTATTTCAACATAATCACACAGAGCAGCCCAGAGTAATTGCCTCGGGTATGACGAAGTGAGCGCAGCTTGGTTATACTCTGCTGCTGGAAGCTGCTTGACACTAATATGGCATGCGGCTTTGTTTGGTTTTTCTCACAGATATGCGTCGCAGAGACTCAAGGTACTTTATGGTTCTCGAGCATGTGAGCATTTGAGCAGAGGCTGCTGACAGAATATCCTCATCGTTAATTGTCGTCACTTTACTCCAGTGAATTGCTCCAGTTCAAGTTTGAGTTGACCCGTGACCTTTTTCTTTTCTTTTTTTTCTTTTAGGGATGGTCCACAGGAGACTGTCAGGAAACTGGGAGTGTTCACTGATGGAGAGCCGAATGACCCGCCCAGTAGCACATCCAATCAGGTGCTGATACGTTTCCGCAGCAACACAGAGAAGGGTGGACTATTCCGCATCAACTATCAAGGTATGGAAATGACTCTCCTGCCCCGATCATTACTTCCACTAGACATCTTTGCACGTTCTGTGTTTGACTCCTTTCATGTCTTTGATACTCTCAATGAAGCCTACAGGCTGCAGTTCTGCCTGCCTCCCCCCATCATTCCTAACGCAGAGATCCTGATGGCAAGCAAAGAGTTTAAAATCGGTAGGTGGGGAAACTCTGTCACCAAAAGGCATATTCATCCACATGCAGCCACCCACAATCACTGCTATCTAGGCACTCCTGACTTTTTTTGTATTGGATGTCGATCCCGTCGTGACTTTATAATAGTTATTCCCACTTTCAATTCACATTTTGAATATGACAATTTACACTGCCCCAGGTTTACTGACTCCTATACTGACTAGATATCCCATAAGGCAATTGTACTGAATGCAGACTCAACCCCGAACAACAAAGGCCGGAGGATTTTGAGGCAGCATTATGAATGGATGATTGTGACAAAATAATCAGAAAGCCAGAGGGACATGAGGAAGGTGCTCTCATTCTCCCCTGTAGAAGACAATGGAGATTAATTCTCCTTATCTGTTTATTTGCATACCTCCTTGCCGCATTATTATCCAAAGACACAAAGGAAGCAACACTGACATCTATCTATAGGATCCCCAGTGAGGTTTTATTATGGTATGTTTTTTACTGAGACACACAATGGATCATGATTACTTCTGTATTGTGACTAAGGAGCCCTGGTTGGTGTATGAAGACATGTTAGCCTGGATTCTTGCCACCATCTCTGATCCCTCATGAACTGTATACTCTCCCTCCCCCCCCCATCTCTCTCTGTTCAGGGGACATAGTGCGCTACCGATGTCTTCCAGGCTACCAGTTAAGTGGAAACAGCATCCTGACCTGCCGGTTGGGGACACACTTGGAGTTCGAGGGGCCTCCGCCCTCATGTGATGGTAAGTGAATGCACTAGGCTTTGAAAACGTAACCAAGAAGAGGCAGGCTCTCTTTTTCAGTAAGGCCCTGTATACACTCACACGGTTGGCCACCGAGCAACTTCACTTGAACGGTTGGTTAAAGGTGGAGTCAGCGATTCTGGACGGAGATTGTTGATATTTGAACTCAACACCCAAAAAAATAACCCCCTCCGGATTTACCATACTGCTTGCTCTCACTGCCTTCCTCTTTGTACATCCATGGCCACTGCTCCTTTAAGGGAATTGCTCGAGAGCACCCTGGGGGAGGCATGGAGAGGCAAGCGCTGCTCTTTCACTGTCCCTGCCAATATTGATCCCGCTGGTCCTTGGATCAAACCGCCGACCTTGCACTCATGAGTTCTCCTTTTTCACATTTTGATCACGCTTTCCCTCTTACCTGCATTTAGTGTGTTTTTCTCATCCTGCTCCTTTACTTTTTATCTCCCTATAATTCTTTGGACTATAAAAATACTGTGAAAGGGTTCAGAAATGTCTTTGTGTTTAGTTATAGGCCTCTTTGAAACGTGACTGAATGCTGATGATTACTGAAGTTTGTTGTCCATATGCTGGTGCAATACAGTGTGTCTTTATGTCTGCATTATCTCCAAAAAAAATGTATATCAGCTGATCAAATAGCAGCTAACACAGAGGACACCATACTCATATAAGCGAGGATCTCTAAAAGTCAAAATCACACCAGCAGTGCAATGCACCAGCGAAGAAACAATCGGTGCAGCTGGTCAATGATGTGCTGTACATGCATTCTTTGCAAAAACAACAGCTACATTTCCTCTATACTACATATAAAGACACTTCATATTGACTACATGACAAGTCATTGTGTTACACAATTGAAACACTGTCTTCCTCTGCCAAGGGATCCTCTGTGAGTTGACGTTCAGCGGGGCTAGCCATGATCAGTTCACTCTAAACTCGTGGACTAGTTTGAGTTTTGCGTTACATCTGGCTCCCGTGGGTACACTTTCTGCCTGCAGTCATGGAGCCGCAGCTGCATATCAGTTTGGTAGCACTTTACATCTCTGTGGATGATACTTGGCTCCCATGAGGATGAGGGTGGCTGTTGTGGTGCCCTCTACATGCTGAGATATTGTCCTCCCAGAGGAATCAATGGGTGCAGTGTTCCCAGCACACCGTATCATCATAGCACTGTATGTTGTGTGCAATACTTTAGCTCTGGGCAAGAGACTGGGTGCAGAGAGGGGTCCCTCTGGTTTTGCTCAGCCACATAATATCATAAAAGCCGCATATATCCTTCATTCTATCACTAAAAATGTTTTTTTCTCCTCTGTCTTGCTCTGTCATTGGCCTTGTTTGTGGCTCACTCTGTTTTGCGGGTTAAGTGGTGGACATGGGAGAGTAAGTGGAGTTTGATGAATGCAACTAATTTGCAGTGCTAAATAGGATAAATATGCAAATGCTCTCAGCATGAGGTGAAAAGGGAAGAAGAGTTGGTAAAGGAAAGAGGGCAGTGAAAGGGGAAGATTTTGCGCTCATTTTAAAGACGTGGAACAAATATACCCAGGATACAGCGGAGACAAGTGCAAGTGAGGAAAATAGTGAGTAAGAAAAATTTCTTTTTTCGTCGATGAAGTTCTGCCTTTTTCCAGCTAACTTTTCACTGCACTCGCAGACATCTGCGGCCGTGACTATGTGCTTCCTGTATGTTCTTGTTTTACGTGGCCCGTTCATTTTTCACCTTCTGCTGAGAGACACTTATACTCGGGGACCAACAGTTCCACCATATTCAGTCTTCGTGCAAGCTGTCGCGTTGCCTGCATAGACAGACCCGGTTGATGGAGAGGAGAACCACAGATAGCAGAAGCTGAGGCAGTGAGAGGAAGTTGAGAGCAGGGAGGAAAGTAAGAAGATTGGTTGGGGAGAGAAGAGCGTAGGGTAGGAGGAGAACAGTTGAGATTACTCTGAATAAGCAGAATTCTGATTCAATCTGTCTGGAAAAATAGAGGAGAGACTGCTAAATGAGCAGAGAGGGATGGCGAGTAAGTGAGAGTCGGACAGGAGTTTAAAAGCGAGGCGAGACAGAGAGTGACTTCGTTGGAGGGCAGCAAAGAGACGACGTGCACAGCTCATTGAAATGCAGAGGACATGCCGGCTGCAGCTGCACCTATCAAATCACCACTTCTAGCTCTGACAAGCCCCCCCACCCCCCCCCCCCCCCCCCCCACCCCCGTGCGCACGTCTCGCTGCCCCCACCCGCCAACACACATACACTTTCAAATTGCACAAATCACACACACTCGCACATGTACTGTACAAACATGCACGCTGGTCTAGCATGTGTCTGGGTTCCACAGCAGTGGATGTTGTCATTGTAAAGCCAGAGAGCAGCACTGGAGTCCACGGGCGGTTCTGCAGCGTTGCTTGCCCCCCAGCGCCAGTATCCTCTCTCATCCTCTGCACTCCCTCCTCCCTCACTCGCCACTTCTCTCCTCTGATTCACGCGCGTCAGACTTCTGTTCTTATGTAACACACATGATGCCCTTTATTCTCTGTTCTTTTATTTATTCATTCATCTCTGAGGCTGGTTCAAAGCAGAACACAGTGCAAGGTATTTACACATGTTTAGGTGTCGATCAATACCCAGAGCTGCCTTCTTTCTTTCTCCCAACACTGACAAACAGGCCAATGGATAAAAGTCACCACTCTTGTTTTTTTTTCATTGTTTAATCCAGATAATTATTGTCAGTCACGATGGCAAATGGGTTTAGCCTGTCTTGTGTTTCCTGCCATTGGAGCAACCAGTTGATTTGTGCATTATTTGATTTCCCTGCTGTTTGATTAAACTGGGTTGCATTGGACCCTCAGCCCCTTAACTACATTTGCGCTCTGCGACCACGGGGAGTTCCAGCATCACACACACACACACACACACACACAGTGCAACCGCATCAGCACAAAGTGTTGCTTGAATTCCTTATTGAAACGCAATGAGCTCCGATCCCAAATCCCTGTGTTTATCCCCCAGACAGATGTCTGGTTAAAACCTGCATAATCACCCATCACATTAGATTCACAGCTAGCTCGCTTTCTTCATCCCACTCGGCCCCTTCGCCTCTCTCCGCCGATCTCCTTTTTGTTCCCTAGATTATGTTTTTGCCCTAGCCCCCTTCTTTCAGTCCTACAGAACGGATTACGGCTGCCCCTTTTTTTTCCTCATTATCACCCCTGACTTCCCAGAGTTGTTAGGGCCTGATTCACGCTAATGCTTATGCTGTGGCCCATCCCCTTCAATCAGCTTGTTATTGCTCTTCAGCTTATGCTAATTAAATAGCAACATGAGTAAAGACATCTCAACAGCGCCGCAGCACTTCAAGCTTGATGTGTTGCGGATGTATGCGCGTCCACACTGTCATACTGGAGTGCACAAATGTTCACGTATGGATGCAGATGCACATCTGTGCTTGTCTGCGCGGAAGCCTTCCCACGGCATTTTTTTATTGGGAGGCTGTTGCATACTATAAACAATTTATACACAGACAGAAGGGATGCCTCACAGAATGCTGTTCCTGCTACCGGCTTATTCCATTCCTTGTCTCATTAAAGTGAAATTTCATTTTGAGCCCTATCAATGTTGATCTCACCTTTTGTGTTGCTGCCTTTTTCCAGCTGTCAGCTGTAACTATTCAATAAAGGCATAACCACGTATACAGATTCTTGACCTAAGGTAAACATCTGCAGATATATATATATATATATATATATATATATATATATATATATATATATATATATATATATATATATATATATATAGTCCTACTTCTAGCTACATTTTATTGGGATTTGCTGCTACTGTAATGCCAATATATTGAAAGGCAAAAAAAAGTTTGACTGGAACCTGCTTTATTTTAACATGCCTTGCCTGCGAGTGACAGCTTACATGACATTATCTGACATTTCCTGAGGCAATAAATCCCACCTAGTTGACGCGCCAAGCAGAATAAAAAAAAAATGCTCCGGATTATTTGCAAATGCTGTTGAACCCAGGCTGTCTGCCAGAATGTCTTTCTTGCAAATTTAATAATCTCTTCCCCTATGAACACACAGAGAGAGGAGGTTAGAGAGGAGGTTGAACAAGCTAAGAAACACCCACACACACACACACACAACGGTGCATTGACAGAAACACACAGCCCAACCACGTACACAAAAACAAGTTTACACATTGTCCCACAAAGGCGGCGCTGCTGGAATGTGATTGGGAGCATTCATTCTTTCACTCCTCTAATGAAGGACCTGCAAGTGCCAAGTGCTGTCTTACCCTGAGGCAGAACAGGCTCAAGTATTCAAATTGTGGCCAACAACATGGGCATTTACACCCCCGGCTAGATTTCCTGCTGCACTTGGTCGATAAAAAGACACACACACACACACACACATCAAATATGTCATGCAAAAAACACCTGATCACGTGCACTTCGAAGTGGTTTTTAATCACATTTGCAGCATCTTGGTATGTGTTTTGTTATTTCTGCTACGGATGTAAGTAAAGCCTCTGGCTGCTGTTTAACAAGCGCAATATATGTTTTTAGTTTTTTCTGAAATGGTCTTTTGTTCATTGTGGAGCTCTTATCAAACTGCTTTCACTGTTCAATCAGTTAATTCCATTATGCATGCCAAAGTAGGCCTTCAGGATTCTTTGCGATATATAGGAAGCAGTGATATACAATAGAAAACAGTTCATTTCTGAAGGTGGAATGTTTACTTTATGTGGGTTAATGGTATCTTATTCAGCTAGTACAACTCATGTATATATTTTTGTGAATTCACAGTCCCCTTCTTCAGCACTCAGCCCTATCAGGTGAGCCGCAAAAACAATAGGAAGGGAAATAAAACTATGGGGCGGTTGCATTGTGACGTCGTTCCAGCATTGGCTTCCTGTCATGTTACAGTCCGTTTTTTGGGGGGGGGTTGCACTGTGTGTGTAGAAGCTCACCACAGCAAAAACGCAACAGACAGGAGCGCCATGTAACGTCTGATAATGATTGAAACCACTTGGAAATGTCAAAGGATGTCATTGAGATGGCCATTAACAATACACCAATGGCAAGGGGGGGGGGATTAGAAGAGCGGATGGATGTGGTCCGCCCAGACCTGTCACAGCAATAGGACTTCCAGGCAGATGTGAGCATTAAGCGTGAAGTTAGCATCACATCTGTCACATACTGACAATGAGCAACGAGGAGGGAATATGCCCGTGGCTAGTCAGCAATATTACATAATGTACAGGCCGTTTCTTGGACTGACTTAGCATGGACAGCTTTGTTTACTGAGGCAGCAGCAGGACCAGGATGACAGTTAGCTTAGATGTGCTTTTAGTCACATTGAGTTGCCCTCCAACAACAACATGGGTCTAACCCATCCAGTCTGTGCTTCAAGGTAAATTGGATTCACTAAAAACAATGAGCAGCCGTGATGAGTTACTTTCAGTCTTGAAAACACAAACGGAGAACAGCAAAACATAAGCAAACCATTATTCTTGTAATTGAAATTACGGTATAATTTTCTTCTTTTTTTTTTTCATCTCTGCCTTTTATTTCTCTCAACAGTGACTTGTCCCATGAATGAGGTGCTGACAGCTTCCACAGGTGTCATCATGAGCCAGTCACCAGGCAACGGTTTCCCCCATTTTGAGTCCTGCTCCTGGGTGGTCAAAGTAGAACCTGGCTACAATATCACCTTCACGATAGAACAGTTCCAGACCAGCCGTCAGTTTGATGAGCTGGAGATCTTTGATGGTGAGTGAACACATGTGTACCAACATATACAGTATCATGTCATTTAGTGAGCAGCATTATGCTTATTTTGACAGACAGCAACTCTGCCAGTCTGCCTTGAGAAAGCGGGGGTCGTACGCACTCGTGTTCCTGTTTAGTGCTTTTCATCTTCTGCCGAGTGGAGGGGAACAGACGGTTGCTAACCTTGGGGTTGCCGAGCCAATTATGGAAATAAATCTTTGTTTTCCCATAATTAGGCGTAACAAGTGTAACAAAATGGAAATGGATCAGGGAAAAGTATATCAAAATACAGACTTTAAAACAATCAATCCGTACCAAATGAGAATTTCTATCAATTTACATTTACAGGGAAAATGCAATTTAAATTACTGTTTCGGATTCAAGTGTGTCTATGATGCAACACAATGCATTATTTTGAAGATGCAGGAACAGTGGCGGTTTATATAAAAGTATTCGCGCTCTTATTCTTCTGCGGAAATTAAATCTTTTTCTCTTTTTCTCAATCCAGGTCCATCACGACAGAGCCCTCTTCTGATTACCCTCAGTGGCAACTACTCCAA
Source organism: Melanostigma gelatinosum (assembly GCF_949748355.1). Classification (NCBI taxonomy): domain Eukaryota; kingdom Metazoa; phylum Chordata; class Actinopteri; order Perciformes; family Zoarcidae; genus Melanostigma; species Melanostigma gelatinosum. The sequence goes on along the minus strand of NC_136650.1, from coordinate 16,680,251 downwards.
TCCACTGAGCATCACCAGCTCCAGTAACAAAGTCTACCTGCACTGGTCCTTTGATCACACCACCAGCCACAAAGGCTTTCGCATACGCTACTCAGGTGAGTCAAGACAAGTCACACGCCAGCCTAACGACTTTTTTAGATACAAACGTCCATTTCGAATGGATTATCAGAAGCTACTTCGAGACATTGTTGTGCATTAGATCTCATCAGAGGTGCCTTTGGTTTACTATGCCAACAAGACCAGCAATGTTGCTGCCAACTGCAGCTGAAATTGCTCGGAATAAGACCCATCTCCATGACAACCTACCGGGGGCGGCAGGCATCTACAGCACTCCTTGCTCTGCAGCACAGGCCGGGGAATTAGTAAACGCTGTTTTCTTTTGTGTATTGCTTGTTATTCTTCTGTACTGTCCTGTTCCCAAGGAAGATCTGCTGGTACACGACACCTGCATATCTTGCTCTGAATTATGACTCTGTAAATATTTGAAAGGCTCCCTCCGTTCTGTGTCAACACCACTCAGCCAGATTGACTAATCGTCTCTCTCTCCTCTCCGTGGAGCTCTGTCTCCCCAACCGGATGTTCTGTCGTTTCTCTGCCCCTTTTTTTCCCGCCCTCTTTGCCATGATGGATTTTGCCACAGCAGACTAAATGACAGACGGACTCAGTGATGGCTGAGAACTCTCGAGTTGCCGTGGTCAATATGGAGTTGCCTTCTGTACTACCTCGGTCGGGAGAAAGAAACAGATGGCACAGGCAGATTCATGTATTCGGCTGTGTCCTTCATCAATCCATCTTTTTATCTCCACCGGCCGGTCTTCCATCAACCAACTTGCAGACATCTCCTCCAGCAACCCGCCATCTTAGTTTTCTTTTCCTTCTCTCCGTCCGTATCGTCCCTCACTGTGCCTCCGTCACATCATTTAGTTCATCTTTTCCAATCTTCAATCAACCTCCAATCTGCCTGACTCTGTCACTATCTTCCTCGCTATCTTCCTTATGCTCATATGTCTTTTTTCTGTATGTCACCGACCCCCTCCCTCCCTCTTTCTCCTCCTCTCTATTGTCGATTCCAATCCAGTCACCTGCCGATGTAGATCTTATTCCTCTGAGCTGCAGGGCTGATTGCAGTGAGACAAGCTGTATGCTATAATAGGCAGAGGGAGGGATGGAGCGAGGAACGCAGAGAGAGGGGCAAATGAGTTAGGCACAGATAGGAGTGAAGAATTGAATTCAAGGGTGGCTCGGAAGCTGCCAGTCACAGTGACTGACAGGAGGAGGCCTTGCCAAGGAAAATGGATTAGCTCAGGTGGCGTTTTAAATGTGATTGCATTCAAGCATTGGGTTTGTGGGTGTTCTATTCCTTACCTTTGTGAGGGCATAATTGAGATTTTATCCTTTGATGATTGTGAGGTGTTTCAAACTTGAATGCTGTACTTGACCAAATGTCCAAAGTTTGAAGGGCACCAACTGTGTATCATGTAGCATCTCGTAAGTGCTGAATGAATGTGACAACGCTGACATGGCTTTAAGTTTTTACACTGTAAAGGAGTTTTGTCTGATTGCATAGCGCTAAATATCCCCGCTGGCTTTAACGAGAGGCCATTTTCATTATTTTTATAGAAGTGTAATGTGGTCATAGTGATCAAGGGTAATAATGGATAATACGTTATTTTGTGTCCATGGTCCACATCCATTTTAATCTCTCCCGACAATGTGCACAATTTTCTGATTCTCTTAGCCATGTTCTGTTGCATCATATATATATATATATATATATATATATATATATATATATATATATATATATATATATATGTCTTCAATATTCCTTAAATGTTTTCACAATGTGTGTTCTTGTGTATTCTTCAGGACTGTTTGTGTGTATTGATGTCATGTTATTGTGAGATCTGCAAAATGCAATTCACGGGATCTGTTGTTGGCATTTGGGATCCACATGATTATTGCAGCCACCAATTTAGTCTACCAACGAAAACAGATACTTTGTTCCTGTTGTTATGTATCTATCACTTTTATGATCCTGCTCTGCTGCCGCTAACAAACTCCTGTTTTGCTTTGCAGAACATTAGTTTCCTTTCATACATTTTTCTTCACTCTGCAGTTTTTGCCTTGAAGAGATTGCATTGTAGCGCTTATATTAATACATCCTCCTTTGCCACGTCAGGCATGGAAGACGGATGCAAAAGAGATCGGGGGCTCTGTGCCATTGAAGGCGCATTAATCCTTCTCCACCTCAATAAAAACTTGCATCATCTTGCATCTTCTTGGGATTTTATGCCTGTTGCACTCAATTTTATCGGTATGCATATTTATGTCTTTACCTTTTTCTTTTCTTTTTTCCATAGTGGCCTACTGTAGCCCTCACAGCAACCCTGTAAATGGCACAGTGCACAGTCTTACAGGCAGCAAACTGGGCAGCACCCTGCGTTTCAGCTGTGACCAGGGTTTCCGGCTCATTGGTCAGAGCAGTGCAACGTGCACTCGGACTGCACAGGGGATCTACCAGTGGACTGCACCAGTGCCACTTTGCCAAGGTAAGGACCCAATCATAGCAGCAGGTCACGAGTAAGGAAGAGAAGGTTGGAAGTTGTTAAGAAAAACAGATTAGATAGACCAGATTTTTTCTAAATATAACAGCTGGGCAGGATCATTTCACATTGATAATACAAATCAAGCTGTCCAGGAATTTTGATTTTCGTCAATGTCATTATCATTGCGACTGAGCATTCAGCATTTAGAACATTTTTTTTGTTGCAAATGTATTTTGTAGGTTCAGGCGTTGGGATTTAAGTTGGTTGAAATAAAACATCACTGGATCCGTGTGCTTTGGATCAAAAGTATGATTTCAGCGCCATCACAAACATCCCCTCAGCCTCAGGCATGCTTCAAGGAAGCTCACTTCACCATTCCTCAGATTCACTCTGAAGATAACTTTGACTCAGATTCATGATATTTGGTTTCCCTCAATTAAATTGTTTTATATGTTTATTTTTTTATTACTTGATTATATTGTTTCATTTTTACTAGATTTTAGAAAGCTGTGATGCTGTTAAACCATCTTTATTCATTCCTAATTTTAGTAAATTCTCCATTTATTTGTGTTCAGATTTTCCTTTATATGCCATCACAAACGCATCAAATCTAAAAGCTCTACTTCCACAGTCTCCAACCAGAGTTATTAATAGTATCAGCTGAAGCGAAAACGGAGCAGGAGGGCTGCCATTCAATGCCTGGTCAAGTCTGTACCAGGTGTAATCTGCACATGAATTGCATGAGCTCTCTTGGTTGTTTACTATTTTGCAGATGGCAGCCTGAGCTAATGTTTACTGCACATCATTGCCGGCTCTGGGAGTGTGTTTGTACAGGAAGCCGATTGTGAGCTAGACACTCTGCATGCAAAGATGGTTGTTAAAATACACTTTGCTACCTGTGATTTCATTCGACCAACCAACCGTTTTTTTAATCTTACCTTTCCGCCACACCCCTCGTTCCCTTCTAGTCACGTCGTGTGGAATGCCAGTGCCTCCGGTCAATGGCAGTATTGGGGGGCAGGACTTCTCTTTAGGAGCCAGGGCCACGTACCAGTGTAATCCCGGATTTCAGATCGCCGGGCCTGTCACCACCTCAGTGATCTGTCAGGAATCTGGGAGGTGGAGCCCCATTGAGGCCCCACCCAGATGTGTTCGTGAGTATTTATCTTTCTGTCAGTTTATTTCTTTGCAGTATTATCAATTGAACAAACTCTTAAAACTTGGCCATATTTAAGGTGTTCCCAAATATTCCCGACAGTTAACTGGTACCAAGCACATACAAATGTGTAATTGAATCATGTTTGTTTTATCCTCTGACTTTCCAGCGGTGACCTGCCCTGACATAGGCCACTCTGCTGTGGAACATGGGAGATGGAGGCTGATCTATGGTACTCAGAACCAATATGACACGATAATGATGATCATATGTGACCCTGGATATTACTACAGGGGACAGAGGGTCATTCGCTGCCAGGCCAACAGCACCTGGAACTACCCAGATCCACGGCCAGTCTGCGAGAGTAAGTGTATACTGCACACCCCATGGTCTCATTTTCCCAGTTTCTTGAGTTCACTCCCTCAAAAGTAATTTACCAAAGCATGAATAGTTATTGCATCCAAATGTATTTTATTCCACTGTGATAATTAAACAGCCGCTAATCTTCCAACCAGAACGAAATGACTGGAAGCCAATCAAAACCATTTTCCAAACAAAACAAATCAGTGTTGTTGATGATTGTATTGTGAACCTATGGGATTGTAACACAGGATGTTGTTTCTTCATTCAGTCATCTCCTGCGGGGACCTTGGGACTCCACCGAATGGCAACAAGATTGGAACACTGACTGTGTATGGAGCCACTGCCATTTTCTCCTGCAACACAGGATATACCTTGGTTGGCTCTCGGGTACGAGAGTGTATGTCCAATGGGCTTTGGAGTGGAACACAGGTCCAGTGTCTAGGTGAGAATCCTCATCACCCAAAAATGAGTACAACTTCATCAAGTCTTGAAATTTGCCTCAAATTATTTTCGAAACACTTACGTCTGACCGTTACTCTTTTCTTCTTCACTCATCCGCAGCTGGCCATTGTGGCTCCCCGGAGCCCATCGTGAATGGACAGATAAATGGAGAGAATTATAACTATCGAGGCAGCGTTGTGTACCAGTGTAACCCAGGATTTCGTCTCATCGGGGTGTCGGTGCGAATCTGTGAACAGGATCACCGCTGGTCAGGACGTACTCCCGTCTGTGTCCGTAAGTGCCAACAGAACACAGTGACTTGAGTAAAGCTATGAGTGGTGTAGTGTATAGTTAAAGACTTAGATTCGCAGAGGAGGGCTTAAGTCTAATATGTCATACGAGGAACACTGGTAAGATAGATATCTAAGAAAAGCAAATCACAACAAAGTTTCCACTCTTAATTGTGCTTATCGATACTTTTGTAATGACTGCAGACATTTATAAGCTAGGGATGCTCTTACCAGGTCCATACCGGCAACCAAAATACACTCTAAAAGCCGCCATTATTCCAAAATGACACACTACTCCTCTATAGAACAACTCAATTGACACGATTATTTTTAATAGAGGCCCGTGGCAAAAATAGGGACATGCTGTCAGTGCAGCTGCAGCGGGGCCTGTGGCTTCAGAGTTCATTACTCAGCAGTTACATGAATTAAGGGGCGAATTCACAAAGAATGAATTGTGGCTGCTGATAGCATTTCATGAATTGTGCATCATTTGCAACCGCTATCTGCCCCCTCTCAAGGTCCAATTCACAAAAGATAGAATCTGTCACAAGGCATAACAAAACTAATTTGTATGTGGCTTTGAGCTGACCCCTTATGCACTTAAATTAGGCTACCATCAACTTTCTGAAGATGAATAACATTAACTGCGTGTGGATATTAGCGCTGATCATTGTGCATTTAACAGTTTTTGAAAAGAGGTTTATTTAAAGCCATATTAATGCACATTAAATCATTTAAATATGTGCATATTACAGGACCACCAAGAAGCTATTTGCTTGGCAGAGCAGTTAGCCGTGCATTTCACCATTTGCAGGTTCTTTAATTCTTTTTATGTGCAGGTTTAGCATCCGCAAAAGCCGGAGGATTGTGAATTCGACCCTCAGTGGAGTGTCCGTATAGTTTTATTGTTGTGACATTAGCTTTTGTAACCCAGGCCCTCCATGTTCATTTATTTGATATCAAACCTTTCGATTTTATTAAACTGCTCAGCAAATGTGTAACCATGGTTTTCTTTCTCCTTGGACTCTCACAGCCATCACGTGTGGTCATCCTGGTAACCCTATCTTCGGTACGACCCAGGGAACCCAGTTCAACTTAAATGATGCCGTGCGCTTTGTCTGCAACACTGGCTATGTTCTACAGGGGGCTGTCAAATCGACCTGCCAGGCCAATGGGCAGTGGAGTAACGCCCTCTCCAAGTGTAAAAGTAAGTGTCAAACAGATGCCAAAGCTCATCAGTCAATGTATGTATGACTTTTGGAAAATCTCATTTACCAATAAACGGAAGGATAAATGCAAAGAACCAGCATATGAAATATATGAACCTGATCTCTGTGGATTATTGCGAACAAACTAATAATAACTGATAAGACAGAACAATTTATCAAATCATTTTCGTAATTCTAAAATCGTTATGTGCATACATCTCTTTATATACAAGTACGAGCTAAATGTTTAAATGCATGATCACAGCACAGCTAGATAAGCGATGTATAGGCGTAGCATAGCAACCCTCACATTGGTTTGTCTTTATATGTGTCATGCCATGTGTATAATTTGAGAGGTAAATAAACCACCGTCATTGGCTTTTTACAGACCTCATGAGTGAGGGCATTTTCAAAACGTGTGCTCGTTTGCACATACTTGCCTGTAGGGCTGTGGTTTTGTGTTCTTATCCACCTGTGTAGCTAGGTATTAAATTACGTATTGTAATGTGCAAGGTCATATGTTATGTGACCGTAGACGACCCCAATCATTGAGATGACGCGCAGAGACACCCTGAGGCAGAAAGAGTTTAAACGACCCATATTAGGGGAAATTGAAATGAAAAGCCAAAGAGAAGCCTGGATTATTTAATTACCGCGGCCTCAACCATTTGGTCCGTGGAGGTTCCGGATAATATTTGATGTTGATGTAGGTTTTGATGGCACATTATCATCGCTGTTCATGTGGAAACATAAGAAGCTTAGGGGTGTTTTTGCAAATCAGATTTATCACCTTTATTACAGCATTCTAGACATTTGTGATGAGGCGCGCTCTCCTGTCTGCCATGTACTTCCTCCTCTGAGTGGAAAGCTACAAATGCTGGGATGACATCCACTTCATCCATCGCTCCTCAGCTAAGCCGAACCATCGGCTTTTTCTTTTAGAGGGAGATATAGTGGTGGATAGATACAGAAGGCAGGAAAAAAGGTACAAAGTAATGATTTCTACGGTCCAGATTTTAACTACACGAGTCTATAGGTCCATCAATTATGCAGGGGGCAGGAGAGCACCACCGGCCCAGCCGGTCTCCTAGCCCCCTCTAATTACCACCAATTTGAGTCACAGCAACAGAGCCACAACACTGCCTTCTTTGGATGACTCGTTTGTTTATTTGTCTTTCAGCGATAGAAAGCTAGAGTCACAGGACAGGAAAAAACAAACTCTGACGCACCACTTACAGGGCCGCTATTTGGAAGGAGGCCAGGATGAGGATCGGTTGACTGGGGTCGCCACTTCTGAGAGGAAAAGAGATGAATTACCTCAGCCCATCTTCCTCGTTCACTTTTATTCTTCTTTTCCTTTCATCCTTTCGCTTCCTCTCTTCGGGTCAGCACTCTGCTGGAAGGAATACATCATAATAGGTTTTTGGGGGGTGACGTAGCTGTGCTTGGGCCAACTTGGGAGCTTTTCGGCACATTAGCATACAATGGGTTCATTTTGGCAGTGGCAAAGGCACACTCATGGGGCAAGACTGGCAAGGCAAACTGGGGCATAATGGCTGCATGGATAGGGTTTTAGAAGCAATGAGAGTTTTGGCATCATAGTACATACTTAGTTGTGGTTCACAGTGTAGACTAGACAGCAACTGTTACTTGCTGTATTCTGACTTTATTGTGGCATCGTAAGCTTTTGGTTTGTGTCTTGTATCTGAGGCTCTCAAGATGGATTGGTGCTGGTAGCAGTCGTAGCCTGACATTCAGTTATGAATTTTAATACATTCTGCACCATCAGGGCCTCTTCCTCTCTAACTCTGTTCAGCAAACCCCCCCCCCTCGATGCTTTTCGCTCCACACTCATCCCTCATTCTCCCCTTCCCTAAGTCTCTCCATCTGGTGCTAAACTGACATGGTGCCTCTTCTCCTGTGAGCTCCCCATCCATCACCATCTCCGCACCACAGCGGCCAGCAGGAGACTGGCTCTAATGAAGCAAATGTTTATTTCCGGAGTCTGCCTCCTACTTCATTTGGATTGGGGTGGATGGATGGATGCTGAATGAGTGGAAGTAGTAGATGAGGAAAGGAATGGACAGAGAGAGTAAAAGCAAAAGAAAAAAAAACTCTGCTTCTGAAATAGGAATGCTCCCTGTGTGTGTGATTGTGATAGAACTATATTAAAGTATATTGAATAATATTACAAAAAACCTAGCCACATGTCTTTCTTGCCATTAACATTTGACATATAATCGTCAAAGAGCATTAAGTAATACTTTCCTGGTTAAATCGAGCCTCAAATGCTTACACAAGATGCATCTTTCTTTCTTGTTCCTTTACTCCCCCCCCCCCCCCCCCTCTGCTTCCCTTTCTACAGTTGTGAACTGCACAGAGCCGGGTCATGTCGAGAACAGCATTAGGCAGATACTGCCCAGCGGGCCGCATCGCTACAGCTTCCAGACCACCGCGTCGTACCGCTGTAACCCGGGCTACTACCTGCTGGGCACCAGCTCCATCTCTTGTCAGGGGGACGGCACCTGGGACCGCTCCCTGCCCAAGTGCCTGTGTGAGTACCTCGGTGGTTGGTTGTTGGTGGCAGGACAGTAAAACTGTGTACATTCCTCAGTTATTCAAAACAAATATCCATAAAGCAAAAAAATGTGTTGGTTTTGCGTAATCCAGGCAATCTTTTCAATATGTGGTGTATGTATCCCTTTTTCACCATTGCCCTCGCAGTAGTTCCACGTGTTCATTGATTCTCTCTGTCATCTCTCTGCTCTGATTGGACAGTGGTGTTGTGCGACCGCCCCAGCATGTCTCCCTACGCCCAGATCTCAGGCGACCGTCGGACAGTAGGCTCGGTCATCCGCTACAGCTGCATCGGCCAGCGTAGCATCATCGGCAACACAACGCGTATGTGCCAGCTGGACGGCCAGTGGAGCGGCTCGCCACCACACTGCTCCGGTACGGGAAACGACACCCAAATTGACTGTCTGACAGTTCGGAATGATTGAACTGAAAACAGCCTAATTCTGTGATCGCTTTCAAACCTGAGCTGAGAGAACCAGCACATTCGATCTTTGATATTTGAAAGTATGTGCTGGTGTAGCCCCTTTTTTCTCATCCTCTTTCTAGCTCCGTGCTTGTACTACTTGCTTTATTCAGATGTAATATCACCTCACACCAGAGTTTAAGTGTTTGGGGAGGAAGCTGTTCGCGGGCAAAGTAGGTGCACCAAAGATGGAACTGCCTCTCTGATCCATAGGCCCCAAGGGCAGAGAGACTGTCCTCTATAAAACTGTTTTAATCTGCTCATATTACACTGAGGAACAGGGGCGCCCACACTTCAGCTGGGTTATGAAGCACTCTAAAGACATCAGCCCCCATACTCTCTCTCTCTCCCCATACAGCGATTTGCCTCAGAGCTCCTGGCATCTCTAATACACCTGAGGAAAGCCACAGGGGTGTCCACCACCGATGCAAGTGTACATAGACACCGATGCAAGCACATTCACACAGATGTGACAGGAACATGGACAGTCACAGAAGCACACCAACTAGCTCGCACACAGACCCACAAGCCGGCAATATAACAGCGTGCTGGCAGTTTAATGTCACAATTCATGACGTTCATATAAATTCGGGGGATTGCTCGTGTTCTCTCGACGGGCAATGAGCACAGCCTTTTTATCATGATTCTCCAGACTTTCGTAGCTGTGCACTTTTGAAGCGATATTGACCAGCGCCTTGTAAAATGAGAAGCGAGAGCAGCACGCAGCAGTACGCAACGGCTTGTGAGTGTTTCAAATGGAGAACATGGAATTATGAAGCCAATTGCAAAACATATGTTGCGTCAATGGAGTGAAAAATCACATCTTATTGCACATTTTCTGCACGTTGAACAAATAGATATAATGAAGCTTAGTGTATTTGGGAGGCTTATCGCTCCTTAGCGTGGTCGGAGAATGGTATTTTGCCTGTGTTATAATCCTAATCCGAATCCAATTATCATTATTAATATTAATATTGTTATTTGTATGTAGAAAGTACATTTCTAATCTGTGTATCCACATGAGTCGTCATGAATATTAGCTTTTTTTTCCCGCTACATTTGTCACCGAATCTTTTGTTGTTGTTTTTATCGCTCCAGGCGATTCAGCCGGGCTGTGCGGAGATCCAGGCATTCCCGTGCATGGAATCCGTCTGGGGGAAGATTTTACAGTCGGCACTGCTGTCCGCTTTAACTGTGAGCCCGGCTATATGCTGAAGGGTTCTCTGGAGAGAACTTGCCTGACTAATGGGAGCTGGATCGGCACCCAACCTGAGTGTCATGGTAAGGAATACACTTATGGACTTGAAGTGTGCGTTTTAGTTGTTATTCTCTGGCAAACATGGACTGGTCGATGGGGGTGATGGAACCCAGTTTCACAATCAGGATCCCACTGCTCAGAAGGTTTTTATGCCAATGTGCTTGGAAGGAGACTCTGGCCAATTGTCAGATTTTCGTTTCTGGAGGATGAATAATGACTTCAACCTTGCCTTGTCATCCGCTTTACCCTCGCACAGATACTGGAGGGGTAATGGCAGTTCTGCCTCTAATCTGCATGTGTTGTCCTGTGCTGTTAGCTGTGTATGCATACTTGCTGGTAAGTCAAGTACGTTCGCAGTCTGTGTTGTATTTCACAAAGCCTGTGCGTAGTGACCAAAAGAGTACAACCGTTTAGTGATCTGGTGAGCAGCCGATCTGAAAATCTTGTTTATGTTTTGTAAAGACCGAATCACAAAGCCCCCCCCCCCCCTTCAGATCTAGCTGATCTAAACAAACCCCACCACTGAATTGCACGTTATAATCTTGTAGATTGTAGATTCATACTGTAGTCAGTGATTGTGTGATTAGCTGCTGCCTTTGCAAATTGAACGAAAGGCACATTGCACATTTGCATGTGCTTTGTGTGTGTTTGCAAAAAGCGATTGAGCGAGAACGAATGGGAGAAATAACAGAGGATGTTTTCTCTGTTGATCAAACCTCGTAAGGCTTTTGATTTTTTTTGTTTTGGCCGTCTGCAACATTGCATCCAGTCTGCTGCTGACACCGGAAAAAAGCAGATTCTCCTAAAGTGTAGTGAGTGCGTCCAATCGATCTGGGTCTCAAGGCCCTACACTATCCGTTATTATTGCTGAGACCGGACAAGGAAACGACACACAGTGGGGAAAAAGAGTGCACTTCTTTTTCTACTGTCAAACAGGAAGAGGCTGTTAAGGATGAGCTAAAGAAGTGATCTTTGCAGACAGTATCTTTACAGTAGTTTGAATTGTTATGACTTGTATTTTTTATCAGATCAAGTACTTTCAACAGCATGTATGGTTTATGTGTGCTTCAAAAATATCCTTGCAGCTTCAACATTGAATTAGTTGCCTGTCATGTTTATTGTCCATTTTCCTTTCATATTGGGTTTCAAATGAACTGAGTAACTAACTATTAATATTGTGTTTTGTTATTTCGGTGCTTGTTTTTTAACCAACATTTTTGATACTGCATCAACAGGTGGCAGGTTGTGTCCAAGTGTTGTTCTCACTAAAATAATAAAACCACCCGTGAACTGGCAGTTGCAGTTTTCCACCTTCAAGTTGGAAAGTTCTATCTGGAGTTATAATGTATTTGTTGTTTTTTCTGTTATTTTTCTTACTCTCCATGAACTCACAGCCATTTTCTTCCCTCGTCCTGGAAAACAGCTTGTTATTTTCAGAAGCTTCATCCTGTCTGCCAGGTTGTTTTCACTTGTGCTCTTAACACCCCCTACACACACACACACACAACCCCCTCTCTACCTTGCCTCACTCTGTCTCATTCCCTCTGGTGTGTGTGTGGCATGCCCACTAGCTGAGGTTGCCCACCTGTTCTCGGTTGGCACGGACTACAAGGACCAGGCCGCATCTGGTCATTAAGGGAGGGCAAAGCCCATGGGGCTCAGAGGACCCGGGGCAAGCTGGAAACTGTAATGAACAGGACCATCGCTGGTGGCAGGACTGACACCAAGGGACTTTGTGAGCAAAGGATGTGTCAATCAAAGGCAGAGCTCCTTCTGAAGTAGGACTCAGGAGAAGATGAGGGTGCTGGGTAAGGTGGGCGGATGAAGAACAGATGGAACAGGGAAAATAAACAGAGTGAAGAACGCATATCAGACACATAGTAGTCTATAATATAAAGAAGTAGAAGTAATATAAAAGGAATGGATTCGAAAACCAATCGAGATATATTTTTGTTTCATCAACTGAATGAGTCTTAATTAAAATACACATGGAGAACAGCATGAAGTCAAAGTCAATGGGTAAAGGGTATTTCTTCAGAAAGTAAACCTTTCTGATTTCCAGAAAATACAAAATATGTCTGTTGGCAGTTGATTGCCTTTTAGTGATTTTTATCAACTTTGTCATCTACTATGTTTTGGTACAGAAATGAGAGTCAAATGAGAAGACCTTTCCAAAAATGCTCCCTTCAACCCCCACCTCTCTCCCCATGGAACACCCCACACACTCATGACTAACTTACACTTTCTCCTCTGGTCACTCCGGATTTAGTGCTTAAATGAATATCACCTGATCTGCAGTAACTCTGAGCCCTCTCTCTTTCTCTTTTGTCTTCAGTGATCTCCTGTGGAAACCCAGGAACTCCACGTAATGCCCAGATCCTGATCCACGATGGCCTAACGTTTTCCAGATCTATTACTTACACTTGCAGAGAGGGCTACTACTCAACCGGCATGCTGACCCGACACTGCACTGTTAACGGGTCCTGGACCGGCAACATGCCTGAGTGCTCTGGTAATTAACATCCCCGACAGAGAAAGAGCCTCTCTGGTGCTTATCTTTTTGTCCATACTTTAATTAAATTCATGCTCTAGTTGAGGCTGCACGGTGGTATCGTGGCTAGCACTGTCGCCTCACAAAGAGGGGTCCAGGCTTGAACTCGGACTGGACGTGGGTGTTCTCCAGGTTCTTTGGCTTCCACGATGACTGTAAATTGCCCGTATGATAAGCGGTTGTGGGTAATGGATGGATGGCTTGGCTTATACACATTTACAGGTTGTCTAGCTGTTGGTTTCTCATTTTCCTTTGGACTAGAACAGTAGTTTACCCTTTGCAATATGGTGAATAGTTCTGACACCAGCAGAATAATACATATTAAAATATTGTCGGGCAGGGGCAGGCAGGTTAAATTGCGAATGTTTTGCAAGATATTTAACGTGCAAGAAAAACAGGAAAACATGGTTGATGTGCAATTGCTTCTAACGGCAGTTATTTCTTTGTAACGAATGACTCATGCGGCTCACTTTGAAGGACAATGGTCTGAGGACTGGTCTCTTCAAATGGCACAGGCCTGACGGACAGCCCTTTATCATCATGTCTCACAAAAGATACAGAACCAAGAGACCCCGGCAAAGAGAGGTCACTACGAGAACCAATTCCTCCTGAATGGAGAGCATAAACCCTAAGCAGCACCATGATGGATGTCAGAACGCTGTAATCCATAGGAGTGAAAGGGTTGACGCAGTTTGTTAGAGCATCTTTAGTGAGGTCAGGATATGTGAATAGGACCACTTTTGGTTGAATGATTTCGACTGATTTCTTGTGTACTGTATGCTCAAGGGATTTATTTGACCGAGGTGGCTACTGGAATCTCCTCTCCATTTTAGCTGGAACTTACTAAATCTAACCTACATTTACATTTGTTGAAAAGAAAAATGACACCTTTAGTATCATGTACCAAAGCAGTGGATAGTTGGCTGTTGACAATCTCAGTATAATGTTGTGCAAGAGGAGAAATCATCTCACTGTATCGCAAGTTCTGTAGGTTTTGTTATAGGGTGCATAGTCTTAGATCGACGTTATGGCTGCAGGCAACACACTCTTACCAGCCCGGTGAGAGATGTAAGTGCTTGCTCAGTCAAGGGGAGACACTATACCGCCAAAACGCTCAGTTTCCTCACCCTACTGGGAATTGTGCTGCAATGTTGGTCATATGCAGTTAATAATTCCTTTTGTGTCCCATGGCAACTTAGTGCAAGTTGTCCTTCTGTGCCCTGGATTTTTCTGTCTTCGACATTTACAGCAGATGCTGAGCAATGATGCTGCTGAGTCAAACAGTGGAAATCGTACTGTTGTTACGCAATCACACTGTTGTCCCCGCAGCATGTAAAAGTACAATCAAAGACAAAAGTGGTTTGTTTTGGCGCTTTAGGGAGCTACTGTAGAGGGATACCCCTCACAAGATGTAGTCTCTCTCTGCACCCCAAAAGCTCTAAACTGGAGATAATCGAAGTGCAAGGAAAGTTCCTTCAGATCACACACATGAAGTCACACTGTCGGGTTATGGCGATTGAAGACTAGTTGCATAGTAAGTGATGTTTTTAAGCAGAATAAATATATCATCCAAAAGTGGCTGTGCATAAATGAAGTGCTAAATACCTGTGAAGACACATCAAATATGTTGCTTTTTAGATTGTCAAATGTTTTTTGTGAGGTTAACTGTGTGATATTGATCTCCGGCTTTACCAAGGACAACCCAATGTGAAACATACTAAATCATCAAATAACTCTCTGCGTGATGAAATACCGAGCTTCATCGAGTCCTCTGTTGATTTCCTTCTCTTGCTTGAACCCGAATGAGCTCTCTCCACATCTCTGTCCTTGTGTTCCGCTGCGTCTGTCTTCATTGTCGATTCGTTCCACCCACTTCCATTCGGTCTTATTTCTTCATCCTGTATTTGTTTCTGCAGTAATCAACTGTGGTGACCCTGGAGTGCCAGCCAACGGGGTGAGGCTGGGCAATGATTTCATTTACAACTTCACAGTCGGTTACCAGTGTTCCCCTGGTTTCACCATGGATGCGGACCGGGCCTCAACTCTTACCTGCACCAAGGACCGTACCTGGAATGGCACCAAACCTCACTGTAAAGGTAAAGTTGTGTAGTATGATCTGAATAACAAAACACATCATTTAAACTAATATGCAGAATCCATGATGTCCTGCAATGCCTCTTTGTCTCCTTGTAGCGATCGTGTGTGGTCCACCACCTATCATCCCGAATGGACAGGTTGTCGGCACAGACTTCACCTGGGGCTCTAGCATCAGTTACTCCTGCAACCAAGGTTACCAGCTGTCCCTGCCCACTGTGTTAACATGTCAGGGCAACGGCAACTGGAGTGGAGAGAAACCTCAGTGCTTCCGTAAGTGGCACCACGCTGAAATTCCAAAATGACATCACATGTCATGTATGTCTTTCTGACATTTCTATCACCTAAGTATGTATCCATGTCCATGTGTGGAACATTTCACCCCCCCCTTGGAAGATATTGAATTAAAACCCAACATGGTTAGTGGGTGACCTCACATTGTCCTGTTTCTCTCTGTCCTTCGTCCGTCTTCATCTTTGCAGCTGTGTTCTGTGGAGACCCAGGGATGCCTGCCCAGGGGAGGAGGGAGGACCGAGGATTCACTTATCTCTCCTCTGTCTCCTTCTCCTGCTACCCTCCACTTATCCTGGTGGGCTCTACCAGGAGATATTGTCAATATGATGGCACCTGGAGTGGCACACAACCCTCTTGCATAGGTAAGATAATTGCTTGTCCATTTACGGTATAGTCCAACAAATTGATGTCCTAATCAAAACAATGACATTCAAACATGGGCACGGTAGTTTTACTACATGTCTTTTCTTTCATATAATGCCCTAGTTTCAGTGTGAGAGAGGCCTTCCATTGGCTGGCTGGCATTATTCCCCCTGATGTTCTCCCTTGTAATCCTGATTGCGTTTTGCAATCAAAAAATAATGCATGCAAAACACATATTTGACCCAGCTACAAGCGATTATGATTCTGTTCCTCCACTCGTATTCGTGTAATCAATTAAACCAACCCTGAACATTTCAGAATTACCGTAAATATAGACATAATGTGGAGAAACTGAAGGTCTGGCAGTGCAGTCAAGAGTGCACCAGGGGCCCCGTTTCACCACTTTTACACCATGCGACCTGCGATTTGCACCATGAGATCAATTCCTCGCGAGCAAACACTGCACTGGTGACCCGTGCATGAGCACAAATGAATCTGCGATTTGCGAGCGAATATCATTTGTGAAACTGTGAAACCATTCGTCAACTGCATGTCATTTAATACACTTTTGTTTTGCCCCTGTGTCATCCCAAATATTGTCCAGTTCTGTCATCAAAATATCTTAAGCAGTAAACTTCCTTAAATAAGGAAGAGCGATACCATTTGAGTTACAAAGGATACATTTGGAAGCTGCAGTTAGAAAGACTCAAGGAAATCACATCGTGGTCAGGAACATATTGTGAGTAAAGTCAAATGTGTTGTAGCAGTCCTGAGGTCCATTGTAGTATTTGAAGTGCTGTAACATTATGCACATATGCCAAGTCTTTGATGAATAACAGTTAGTTTAAACATGGATTCATTATAGCCAAAATCCACCACCTGTGAATCATTTATCAGCCTCTTTATTGAAAAACCATCATGCCCGGCATGTGGGAAAGGTTAAACTAAGATTTAGTGAGATGTAATAAATTTGAAATAGAACCTGTGTTGTACATCTACAGTAGCTGCCGCTGACATGGCTTTACATCATATCTGGCAACACTTCTTAGTTGCTGTAAATTCACTGGAAAGACTGGCCTCTTGTGGCTTTTTGTTCAACCTCTAGATGTGACAATGAATACTTGAAGCTGATGGAAACCGCTTGTAAATGACATCGTTCCATTCATTCCTGAACATTTTAGAAAATGAGCTCAAATGAGCAATATTTCTGTTCTCCTTTGGAAAAAAATGGCCCAGCGTGTTACTTTTAAGAGCAAAAAGCTCCATGAACTCATGAGTTGATCAATATCATGGGTTTTTGTTGGGGGTCTAAAGAGCACATTCTTGCAAAATGTTAGTTAACTGATGAGCAGGATGTGTGGACTGAAAAGGCCTGACATTCAGGTAAAGGATCATTTTAATCTCAATTCGGCTTTTCCGCGCTAAATCAATTTTGAATCAATTAATTAAAAAAATGAGCAAAGACAGAAAGTGGCTTCAGACAACTAAAAAGATTTTGCAGGATTTGTGTATGTTCACTCAGGTCTGTATACTCAAAGTGTGTGGATACAGTATTGTGTAGCCTTCACTCCGGCAGTCAGTATTTCACACCAAATATGTAAAAAATGTAATTTCCCCTACATTGTCTCTCAGGTGACATATCCATTTGTTGTGCGTGGCGTATATTAGATTTAACATGACAGCAGTTATCACAGAATTGCTGTTTATGTGTTTTCTTTTTGTTTTTCAGATCCCACTCACACTACCTGTGGAGACCCTGGCATTCCTCTCTTTGGAAATCAGAACAACAGTCAAGGCTACCAGGTGTGAATATGTGGTCACACAGTAAATTGAGTTCATATTATACGAAAAAAAAGCTTTTCATTGAAAAAAACAGCTTTTCATTAATCGGTAATAGATTAATCGTTTGAGCTCGGTACAATGTGTAAGGAGGATGCCATCTGCTGTGTTGTTCCTCAACTTAATACTTGTACAAAATTGAAATACAGTGTCAAGAAAGTAGAAACTAAGTCAATAAATGAATCTTAGTTGACACACAAATACTAATCATAAGGACGAACAAAACGCCTCTTCTTTTTTGCGAGATGTGCTTGCCGTGATGTATATTACGTATGCTCATCGTCCAGTCCACATTTTCACAAGCTCTTACGTGTCCTCTTACAGATCAGCAGCACTGTGTTCTTCAACTGTAGAAAGGGCTACTTACTTCAGGGCTCCATTTCTCGCACTTGTCTGCCCATCCTCACTTGGAGTGGTTTTCAACCTGAGTGCATTGGTAAGTACGCAGTCTGCTCATGTTAACATGAAAGCATGTGGATTGTTGAGTGAAAATCGAAACATTGAGCAAAAGTTTGCATTACAAAAAATGCGGCGCCCAAATATCCCCTATATTCTTCCTTGACCCCAAACCGCCACCTGGGCTGACTTATTCTCTCCCACTATATTTTTTGCATTCATTCTTTGGTCCTTCTAATCCTTCCCTCCCTCTCTCTATCCAGCCCACCACTGCAGCCAGCCAGAGATGCCGGCCCAGTCTGACGTCAGAGCCATTGAACTGCCATCCCTTGGCTACACACTGATCTATACATGTCAGCCTGGCTTCTACTTGGCCGGAGGATCGGAGCACAGGACCTGCAGGTCCGATGGGAGCTGGACAGGGAAGCAACCTCTTTGTTCAGGTATAAACATGGTTACATTATAAGTCGTATAAGGGAAGACTGAGAAATACCCGACATTAAATATGCAAAGACATGCATACACATGCACCCTGTTTGCTTTTGCTGCTGTTAAATCGCTACAATATTACCTTCAAGACTGGAGTGAATGTTAACACATTATTTATCGTCTGACTTTGCACACGGGCACAAACAAGCACATTCACCAAACCTCATGGGTTTACAGATGTGTGCACTTGGCCACCCACTGTCCCACACAGTCGTATTAAACACTTAAAACACTTCACCTCATGTTTGTAATGTGCCGTTTCCATTAGCGGCCTCTTTTAAAACCACTGGGGTCTGTGTGCTGACTCGGGATTTAGTGCTGACTCAAGTTTAGGAAATTTGGTATTCAGCGTTCAACGCTGATGAATACCTGCGTTATCACTTGCTTATTCTCAGACACATGCCAGGGTAGGACGGCCCATCCGTCACACAATTGAACTCCGTGTAATTACACACCTCAAACCTCACCACACACACACACACACACACACAAGCTTTGAAATATTAACAAGGGTGCAGAACCTGATTAGGCCAATGCATCCCATTGATTAGGTTAGCAGAAGTACCTGTTTGGTGAGGCAGTGTTAACAAGGTTTAGCAGACAAATAGACTGCCATTAAGACACCCCCAAGCGTTGGCCTAAATACATATAGGAAAAAAAAATCAAGTCATCGACACACAATTATCGAGGGTAGACGGATGCTAATAGCTTAAAGAGAAAGACGTACAAGCGGAGGACCTCCGTGTGATGGATGCCATGCCAGGCCGTTGCTGAACCATAAAGATGTGATGGGGTTGTTTTTAAGGCCGTGTCATTAAGACCGAGGGAAAGAAAGAGAACTAGCCTTAGCACATTCAGGATATTAACAGCGCCTGTGGGCGCAGTGATGGAAGGGAAGCTCAAAAGACTGGCACCTAATAAAGCACGAGGCTGCAGGAGTGTGTGTATGCGCGTGTGTTTTTGTTTGTGTCGATATACACATTTATCCGAGGTGATGTTTGTGCTCATGAACTACCGTCAGTATACCTGTCTTTGTTTGTAGTTGCATGTAAGCCCCCTTCGCTCTGTTTGCCTGTGTGGGTGTGTGTGTTTACTACTGTGGTGTCTTCCCGGGGCCCCGTGTGAGCAGTAAGGCATCATTAAAGTGCTTCCCTCGAAGCTGTGAAACTGTGTCTCTGACTTAACAAAAGCCCCACCGGGACCACCGGGCTGCTCTCTGAGGCAGGAGTCGGGTCCTCACTCTGTCCGTCACGTGGTTTATCAGTCGTGAAAGTAGAGAGGAAGTGCTGATGGTGACATCGTTCTATACTGCAATTACCTTCGGGCTATATCAAGAGGAAATTTTCTTCCATTTTCGCTTTCCTGAGGCGTACACTGTACCGGTTCACAGGATAAACTGGGAAATTATTTTTTTCAGTAAGTTCTGTTTTGTTGTGCTCTTCAGCTGATAATCGCCCGAGTGGTAAGAGCCCAGTGGGGACAGTGCAGGAGCCACCCTCCAAATTACCAGGTAAGACATCTCCTTGTTATGTTTGAAGATGCTTTTAATTCGATTTGTTTCAGTTATTATGTGTTTAGTTTGTATGTGGTTCTCAGTAAGACTATTTTAAATTTGACTTCTGTATCGTGGAGGGGGAGCCTCATGAAAATAGGTTAAATTGTGCTTAACTTTAGTGCACTTTTCTTCGTGTGCCCTATATCCCCCCTTTTTCTTCTTCCAGTCCCTGGTGGTGTATTTGCTAAGAACTCTCTCTGGAGGGGATCCTATGAGTACCTGGGGAAGAAGCAGCCGGCTATGCTCAGCATCACTGCTTTTGAACCCTTTAGCAATCGTGTTAACGGGACACTCATCGACCACAGCGGAGTGGAACTCAAACTGGCCGGTTGGTACACCAAAAGCAGAAGTCACTGTCGAATTCTGCAAATTTTATGTTTTAATAAATCATTTCCTTAAAGGATACATCTCATGACGCTCTGTAGTTGTCCAAATGTGAATGGAAAAAACACATCCATGAAGGAATTGATCCTACCAACAAGTATTGCCAGTGCAGCTAAAGCCTGATATATCTTCTTCCTCTGTGCCGTTGAGCTAGCCAGTTAGCCACTGTTGCACAGGGTGACATGTTGCTTCATTAAGTAATTAGATACATTTAATGTGATTACATTTATGATACAGTTTTGCTGAATTGGCATCATGCTTTTCATCTTCTGAGAAATGAAAGATGTATTCCTGATAAAAAAAAAAAGTCATGTTGCAAATCTTTTCGTTTTTGAATCCCTATATGTGTGTGTAGACATATCGCATGACCCCTTTCAGTTAGTTTGAGTCTGGCTGTTGCTCCAAACTAACTGTGAACATGTTTTTCTTCAAGGTACGTACAAGAAGGAGGAATCTCAGCTGCTGCTACAGGTCCACCAGATCACAGGCCCTGTGGATATCTTTGTCAACAAGTTCAAAAGAGACTACTGGGCCCTGGACGGACATGTAAGTACAAGTCCAGGGTCAGGTTCAATACAGGACCGGTCTTTGCGACTTCAAAGATGTTCCATCACATTCACAGACACAAACACACACACACACACACACACGCGCACCTTTAATGTGAAATATGCACGAGCACACATACACACTAACCTTGTCACTCTGGGGAGATGGAGGGCCCACCAAGAGTTTTCTCTTTAATTAAAATGTCAGTTAAATCATTGCCTGGTAATCAGGACTCGGCAGACCCCCTCCACTCCTCTCTCCAGTGTTATCCCCCAACCGCAGGCACCTCTAATGCACACCCACTCCGTGTGTAAGTTTAAAAAGCTAGGTCACGGTATATACGCTGTGTGGCAAGCCTCGCATCTCTTGAGTGTTTACGTATAGAAGCAAGCAGAAGATTCCTCTTGTGTGTAACATGTCCGAGTGTGTTTATGTCTGTGCTCTTGAGCAGAAAACGTCACATTAAATGTCAGCGATGAGAGCGCCTCTCAGCTCCTTTGACATGGTATTTCAGTGTCTGCGTGCACCAGCTGCTGACACTTTGATGAGATTCTCCTTTGTGAAGCCTGGATGTGACACATAAAGTGTCTGTCTCCCATTCCCCTCTCTCTCTCTCTCTCTCTCCCCAGGTGTCCTACATCTCTTCTTCCAACTCCGTTGTGTACCAGGGATTTGTCAGAGGAAAAGGCTTTGGCCAATTTGGTCTCCAAAGACTGGGTGAGTAAGCTGTCCACTTGGTTATCGGAACCGCTGTGACCGAGCTGCCTCCTGGGGGGGGGGGAGACTGTGTGTCCGTGTTTTTTCCTGTCTGGATTTCTATCACAGAAAGCTTTCTCTTCAAATACATCTTGCGTCCTTAAGCTTAGCTACGACCACAGCGTGTCATTTGCTGTGTTGGATTTATAATGAATTTACTTTCACAAATGTGAAAACACTTTTTGGAGAATGTGTCTGTGAATCCAGCGTAACGAGGCAAACCCCGGTTCAAAAATATGATTAATAGTCGGAAAATTACATCCAGAGGCACACACTGCACGTATACACACAACACAGCTACAGAAAACCTCTCCTTCACAAGTGTGTGTGTGTTGATGCTCGCAGGGTCTTTGCCATGTCAAGTCACCCCACATCTTGGCGTTTTGATCCAGTAAATATCATCCATTCTTTGCTGTGTGTCATTCTGCGGTTCCTTCAGCTTTACTTTAGCTATGCTTTCATAGATATTGAATATTTTTTTCAAAAGCTGCAGCTATCCAAAGAATTCTGCTTCATGTTTGTGACCTAGAAATCCCCCCCATATGATCCTCCTTGCTACAGTTTGTACACAGAAAATGCTTTCAGCCTGACTCCATGAATCCGTATGGCTGCTCCTGTCATGCAGTTATGTGTATGATTTTTTTTAGAAATATTCATGGTTTGATTCACCTGCAACTGCAAACACTCCCTACTCTTCTGCCTGAACTATGTGAGGCACATGGGAAAGAGAAACACATATAACATAGACAGAATATATCAGGTTTTACCTATATGCTGTTTGACGATGTGCATTTAAAAAGATGCTGTTATTTTGACACCTGGTATTGATAAAGAAATGGAAATTGCTTCTTATTCTTCTTATAAGATTTTTTGCCAATTCACAACTTTTGTTTCCTGCTGCCACCCACTGTTACCATCCAGTTTAAAAACAACCAACGTATGTTTGAACGGAGAAAACATATGAATTAATTTATTAACTGCTCATCGGCAATCAAGGCCAGTCTTGTGCCGAGAGATTGAGAAACGTTTTGGACGTTAAAACGTAATTTCCTCTCCAGCGTCATCATCAAGTTCAAGTTTTTCTATGAAATCCCAAAAGTTGGACTTAATCTCACTCCTGAGTGGACACACAAGATTGCAGAGTGATCTGATACGAGTTAGCTTGAATATGTACTGTTGTGTTCTCCCAGTGCGAAACCCTCCATCAGCCATCAGGGCTGGTTCATTAAAAACTGTCATTTTTTTCATGTAGCCTTGACAGCCTCAGCCTCTCACAAAGTCCCTGTGGGCACACTGCGTTCATGTAGCAATTCTATACATGGAAGAAATGGCAAGAACTGTCTGTGTGAGATATAACTAATAACATTTAAATATAAGCTAAAATCCTCTACATTCAGATGTGTTGTATTCCCTATTCCATATCTGACAAGCAGACGACGCTCACACCTTTGCTGTTTTTATTTTTTATTTTTTTGCTCATGCTTTTGAAGTTGAACGATTTGACAAGACGTTGGCAGCTTTTAAAAAGCAAAGCCCAGATTGGAGTGGCTTCCGTGTTCGCTGCAAGGCAGACTCAAGAGCAGCAGTGTAGGTACGAAAATAGAACCAATATGGAATTGACGAACACGGATTAAGTGTGTGTATGCACGGGTAAAGTTGTGTGAACATAGTGAAAGTGGATGTGAAAACCTGCTGTAATGAGAGAGGTGCTTGAACAGCAGGTGCAGAACCCTCTCCCCCCACCCACCCACCCACCGACCCCCTCTCCCCCTGCCACAACACACTGATTGAGCAAACAGCTCTTTATTAATACTGAGGGCTGGGGCTGGTGCCAGGGCATTCATGTGTGTGTGTGTTTAAGTGTGTATGGCAAAAGCGGAGGGGGCGGGGGAGGGGGTATGGTTTGGACGTCGTTTGTCGAGGTTTTCCTGCTTTGTTTTAACTCAGTGGTGGTGTGTAACTGCGAGTGCAGTTTGCTTGTGCGAGTGTGTTTGTGCACGTGTGTGTGTGTGTGTGTGTGTGTGCGTGCCCGCGCTCATGCAGCAGGGGGTTGATTTGCAACGCCACAGATTCCACTAATTGAATTCCTTCTTGTTTGTCACTCGTCCTTTATTGGAGCCTTTTTGGCGTTCTGTGGCAAATAGGTGGGCTGCCACTCCTCCAGTGTTGCTGTTGCAGACACACTCGCCTCCAATTATTCGAGAATGAATCTGAAATGACTTAATGGCTTTTGCCGTTTGATGTCCGTAATTAAGACTCATTGTTAGGATGATGAAATTTGACATTCCCACGAGGGGGAAATGAAAATAAAGCATAGTAATAGACTTTAAAAAGCCACTTATTTGCTAGGTCTGTTGTGTATAAGTGGAGCCTTCCTGGCAGACCTCTTCAGCTTTTACAATTCACTTTATTTCGCTGTACTGTGGTTACTGTTTATCTGCCTTCAATTTTTATCACGACTTCTTGGCAGAAGGTGAAGAGGGTTTCCCTTTGTTTCTTTTAATTGTTGTATTCATGGGATATAATTATAATGTCTCCTGCTAAAGTGGTATTTTACTGAAGGGAGGCTAAAACAAGGGCTTAATGTCTTTTCCCTTTTTTCTTCCAGAGAGCTTAGATCTCAGCAGAGACAACCAAGGCTACAACTTTGCATCCAACAGCAGTTCAGTGGCGGCAGCCATCCTAGTGCCTTTTATAGCCATGATCATTGCAGGCTTCGCTCTGTACCTCTACAAACACAGGTAAGGCTCCGACCGTTGATCTATTTCACAGCACTCCTCATCTGCAGGCAACATTTCAACTGCAAAGTTAGCTGTTGCCAGACAGGAATCTTGCTTGATTTCATTTGCATTCGCCCTTCAGAATGTATTGACTTGATATGGATTATTTTAATCCACGAATGCATATATGTTGACCGTTTAAAAGGAGATAAAACGACCCTCCTTCCTAGAAAACAGACGGGTTCATAACAGTGAGACCGGCGGAAGATGCAGTATTCGCACACACTGTCCCATAGCTGAGTGAGTGAGCGAGAGAGAGAGAGAGAGAGAGAGAGAGAGAGAAAGAAAGAGAGAGAGAGTGACCTACCTCAATCTGCACATGGAATTATCCAATGCAAATCTGTACAGACATGTTAGTGTTGGAACAATTAGTTGATTAATCATTTAGTCGATAAACCAAAAAGTGATTAGCAAAATATTGACAGTGAATTTATCAGACAGTCATTTATTTGGCACAAATGCAAAGCGACGGCTGGTGCCAGCTTCTTAAATGTGATTATATGCTGATCTTATCAGATATAATGTCACAGACTAGACTAATATCTCATTAATTAATCGACAAAATAATCAGTGGATCAATCAATCACACAATATTTGTCGATTGCAGCCCTGATAACACATATCTCTGCTTTATACTTGCTGTATCCACCCCCTTATGGGAGCTGATCTCATTGTTCAACACATTGATTTGTTTCATTTCAGGAGAAGACCCAAAGTCCCCTTCAATAGTTACGTGGGCCATGAGAACACGAACGGACGAGCTACGTTCGAGAACCCCATGTATGACCGCAACATCCAACCCACTGACATCATGGCCAACGAGACAGAGTTCACAGTCAGCACAGTGTGCACAGCTGTATAGCAACTGCTTCCTCCAGAGGTACGAATCGAAACGCCGCCACGTCTTGTGGCTTCGTGATAAAGTAAGGACGTAGAGCACCAGGCATCTGAAAGTAGAGGAAGTTAGCACCATGTGTGGCTTGCTTGAGTCAATCCCGAGCAACAAGACACAGATTCTCAGACTGCAGCTGCAAACTAAACCTCTAACGTCCCTCTGGAATCTTCCGAGAATAGAAAAGTGGATTATTTTCCTTCTGCTGCATTTCCTTTGATCTGTAGCGCCCATATTAATTAATTTCAGTTGGTTTGTTTATGCTTTATTGAAAGTGATGGAACATGTATTTTTTTTATTTGAACTCTGATGAAAATATTATATTAATCTTCTCTCTTCTTTGTGATTTCCCTCATCTTTGTCTCCATTTCTTCGGTTGTTGCTTACCTTTTTATTTTATTTGCCTGTATCCCTTTAACGATCTTTCTTTTCTGTGTATATTTTCTTTTAATTTGTCTCTTTTCTCCTATTATCTCTCATCTTGTCCTTTTCCCACACGCCCCCCCCCCCCCCCCCTTACATCCATTCATGTATCCTTGATTCAGTTCTGGGAGGAGAAGTGCACCACATCTTAGCTCGCCTGCCAACAGAGGACATCCATAGTTCCTCGAGCAGAGGGCAAGACAAAGATTATTTTATTTCCTGTAATACATTCAAGAAACATCTCCAATGGCAAAGGCTCTGACCTGCAGGAGACGAGAAAAAAAGAGAAACCAGGTGAAGACAAGGACTGTAACAAAGGCCGACGACATGCTTTTTGTAACTTTACATGGTTTCTTGATAATTTTCCATATTTTGAGGAAGAGCTTCAACCTGAAACTGCAGCCTGCAGGAGTAACGCTGGAAGCAAAAAGCTGCGATGACTTTTCTCACCGCCCTCCGCCGAAACCGAAAGGGAATTTCATGGTCAATTTTAAGTCTAGAAATTGACTTGTAGCTAACAAAAGATCTCTGTGCAAGTTAACTGTATGGTGGACAGCCACATGTTGGCCTGGATGAGTCAAAGAGAGACAGTCTGGACTGTTTCCATTCAATCTTCTCTCTGTTTTCCATTTGCTTTTTTTGGTTCTCTTTTTATACACTGCTTGCTTTCTGTGATGCGTAAACAGTCTGCTCCTGTGGCTGTTGAGAGTTTTGAACGGAGGCCCCCCGAGCCTCTGGCTGTGGATGAGTTAAAAATTCACTACGTTTTGAAGGCCATGTTCGAGACAAACGTTCTATCATTACGTCATTTTTTTATTTTTTGAAGCAGGAATGAAATCTGCTTGTGGAAGCAGCTGTGTCCAGGGGAGAGGTTAACGGGTAGCTGGGGCTGCTGGGAAAAAAATGCACTTACTGAGGTTGTAATGAGAATGAGAATTTATGTGCATATGTCAGTGAGAGAGGGTGTGTGTGTGTGTGTTTCTTCACACATTTTGGTGGCAATCTACCCAAAATATATCCTGTCTGTTTCGGCCCCAAAGATTTCACCAAACACAGGACAGATAATTTGCTAAATCACTATAGCTGGGTGCCCTGGACATGGATAAAACAAAAGGCAACCCGGAACAAATGCTGACAATGTATAGATCCACTGAGGAAACGGTAAAACTAAAGGCAGTGCGAGTCTCTACTTCCAACTTGTATCTGCTTCTCTTTGTTTGTGGTGATTCATGTGCAATCACTTCACATTTGTATGTCTTGGAAGAGACTGAAAAGAAGGCGTGGAAAGAGAAATACACCTCTCTAACCGATGCACCTATCCGAAAACAAAATGTTAAACAAGAGGCAACACTCTCAAATTTGCTTGACATTAACATCTGTTACGACTTTCCTGCCACTGTCGCTCTGAGCCACTTGAGGAGGAAAAAGACACTGGCTGGGTCAAAGTCGGCATGGGAACTACGATACAGTATATTTACATGGATATGTAAACGTCTCGGGACCATATTTTTTCCCTTTGTTTTCAAAAGTCAGAAAAAAACTACAGCACCATGCAGGTTACAGAGAAACAAATGTGGCACATTTTCTTTGGGAATTCTCCACTTTCTGTTTGATCCTGGATCACATGTTCCTGCAGCTTGAAGGTGGTACTTATTGTATTGTCTCTGAGATCAAGATGCAGTATGAGCTCCCTAAACTTGGCCTCAGGAAAACAAAGATCAAAGGGCGGCCATGTTTGAACTCCCTCAAAATGTACAACTGAAGGTGCTTGAGTCTGAAGAATGGATGAGTCAGAGATGTGTTCCTCCTGGATTACATTCAGGTCCTTTCCTCCAAGTTAACTTCTGACAGCTCAGTCCTTTTTAAAAAGAAAAAAAAAAAAAAAAAAAAACCAGCCGCGCTCCTATCTTCTGTCTTCGCTCATCATGGAAATGTTGCAGACGGCTTCCTCTGAGCTGTGACGGCAGGGGAGTTGCTGGCACACTGATAACTCCCATGCATTACATTTTGAAATGACAAATATGATGCTTCTAATGCCAACTCTCCTTGAAATCTGTGGCAACTGGGGAGTGCTATCCCGAAATATTGTTTTGAAAGTGAGACACAGGAGGGAACTGTCAACAGCTAAAACAGCAGGACTCCACCTTGGCAGGTGGACATGCCCAATGAGAAACATTCAAAACGTTCATGCATTTGTGACCCTTATAATGTGTGTGTGTGTGTGTGTGTGTTTGTGTGTATAAGATGTGTGTATGAGCGATGGAGTCGAAGGAGTTGGGTGAATAGTGCTCGAATTTCACTGCAGCAAATTGAGCCATTCCATGCAATTTGCTTTAATTTAGCCACGCTTCATTGTCGGACCCATATTGAATCCTGAATTCACCTCACCATTATCACTGACGGGACAGACCATCAATTACATGGTGTCTAAAACATCCACAGTTTTCTACCATGTTGTCTTTCTTTTAAGTGTTAGAAACTGGGGGGGAGGGGGCGGGGGGGGGGATTTGCCTTGCATGGATTTCACAGTCAAAATCAACCTCCATACAGTAACAACAGGTTTTCAAATGAAGTCTTCAAAGTCAGAGTACATCATTTCCCTTAGAAATCCAGGCTTTTTGAAACCAATCACTGCATTGTTCCTTCAATTAGTTTTGCTGTGGCTCAGTAATTGCTTCTACTCTCGCTTATCTCGGCAGTGAAGATAGCATATTTGCCCCTTGCCTGCTCCGGTTGAGAATTGGTGGAAAAGGAAACGATTGAATTACCCTGGAGATGTCATGGGGAAAGGAGAAGTTGCTCTCGCATTATCTTGAAGGCATTGTTGCTCAGTTCTCATAGTTGCGATTGGCTGTTGCATTGTGCATTTGATGTTGTTTTTGTTCTGAAATTGCACTAAATATTTCAGCAGAGTCGCTTCATTACGTTCCAGTTAGTTTTTGCGAAGGCCACTTTGAAGTGGTCGTCCCCCCTCCGTTCATTCCTCCCCTGGCAACGTTCAGCACACTTACAACCGACTCTTTCTTGAGCTGTGTTACATTTGGAGCAATAAGACATGATGGAACATGTCTTATTGAGACTGACTAGAAGGAACTGATTCTATTTGACTAGATTTAGACAAACATAATACAGAAGTATAAGCTCACACAACTATGATTGTTTTTACCATAAAGGAGTCAGTCTCAAGAAATTCAGAAATATTTTTTAAGGGCCAAACTTCTACCTTTTCAATGTCGTTTCCCTCCTCCAGTCTTCAATAAGCACTTTACGTTCATGATAGTGCCTTGATACACCCTCTTGACATCATGAACATGCTTGAGTGGCTCTATTTTTGGGTTCAGGAGTTCCAAACATAATTAATTTTCTCGGATTGGAGGGATTATGAAGTATTTTATGACAGTTATATTGAAAAATGTAAAAGAAATTCAGTTTTTTCTGTTATCATCTCAACCTGTATAACCCAGACACACATATCTACTTTGCATCTGTGTTGTTGAACTGAGCTTGTTCGAATAATTTCACAGAAATCATACACATCCCCCCCCCTTTTTTTTTTGCTTTTCCAAAAAGAGCAATGTGCTTCGTGCTGTAAATCTGTGTGCAAGGATTAAGGTCTTGGATTCTACGAGCTCATGTTTGAGTGTTTGTGTTCTTTAGAGTCACCTTTTCAACTAAAGTCTGGCTGATAATTAATTAAAAGTCCACCACATTAGAATTAAGCAAAATTACACAATTAAGATGAGGTGTTTCTATCAGTTCTTCATGTGGCTTCATTTAGTTCCACGAGTTAGAAAAGTTTTTAATGGGGAAAAAACATTTTCAAAAATTCATGCTAATAATTTTGAAATATGGGAATTTTCAGTTAATGGGCGCTAAATCGATAGAAATACTTTCTTCTCAACCCATCTGGGTTAGTCCAGCAAGTTTTCAGAGAAAGTGCAGCACAGTCATATGAAAGTGAAGATCAGTGAATTCTGGATCGCAGCGCTGTAAGAGCTTGAAGAGACTATTTCCTGATAGCGGCCGGCTACTTCCTGGTTCTCTTTGCATATTTTAAGACAGAAACTCTGATCATCCGAGGCTCATTTTCGTTATCAGCCAGACACAGCTCTTGAGTTCTCTCCTGCTCACCATCTCCTCTATAATGAAACACACCGCAGCTATGGTCTTTGAGTTCCCCTTCGAGCTTCCCACTTCTTTCCTCAGCAGCTCTCACTTGTCAGTGCATGTCACAGTGTGCAGGCATTGGAAAACCAAGCACTCCATCGGTCACGCTTGTGTGCATCAACTATTATTTGTAATCTCCCATCTCCCATTGTCAACGCGTATTGACGGCTATGACTAAGCCAAAAATACTGCTGTGTTTTTCAGGCCCATTCCATGCAATTTGCCTCCACTATTCAGCCCATTACAGTGTGTCTAGTGGACTCGAGCATGGCGGAGAGGGTAAGGAGGTGTTTTCATGAAAAGTTTCAGATGAAGTTCATTCTATAAATGGAGAGTGGAGAGTGGACGAGTAGTTTCATTTAGGATCAGGTCGCTGGAGTTATTACTGAAAAACTGCTGACTGTGTTTAATTTCACTGAATTCATCTATGCTTTGTTCAATATCTGTAATCCCACTACTGCTCCTCTGTTTGTGTGCAGTGATGTTTCATCTTTGGGATAAAAAAAAAACAGAATGTCCAATTTATTTATATTTAGTCAAAAATTGCAAACGTATTTACAGAGAGCTGCTTTTTTATTACCAGAGACTTTACATTCCTGTATTTTTGTTATAGCTACAAAGTTATTGCAAGTGGTCCCGTGGTTTTTGTTTTGTTTTCCCGAACATAATTTCATGCCAGCCCAGTAGATCTCTCAACTAACCTCCAATTGAGACTGAAACTCACAAAATCACAGCGCTGAAGCGGAATCAACATGGCCGTTGAACGCCACAACAAAACAGTGAAAAGACAAAAATTCAATGGCAATGTCTTGCTGTCCACCAAAAGCGTTACCTGTGAAGAAATGGACTAACAAGGACTGGAGCAGACTGTGTGTGACTACAGAAGGAAACTGTCTCTAAGAAAAGAGAATATGTTAACGAATAAAAAAAACTTTTTTTGTACAGAGATATATTTTTATGAAAATACATTTGTAATATAAAAAAGAAAAAAACGGATTGACATATATGTAAATGTTTTTCTTTTTCATTATTGTAGTACAAATGCTAGTGGGGAGTATATGAAGAATCTCTATATATATAAATATATATATATAAATATATACAAAGAAAAATAGAAACAAGGCTTTTTGTATGTGTAAAAAAGATTGTACATAAAAGTTTACATACATACTGTACATATGTAAGACCCACCATGGCTTGTCTGCAATATATACAATGTATTTTATCCGTCTGTATATGATGCTTTGCATTGTGTCTAAGCTTATTCTACTTTCTTGAACTTGAAACTTATTTTGAAGGTTTTGGAATAAAATATAAAACCTACTTTTCCATTGGCGTGTTTATTGACTGCATGCGTTTATTGCCTGAGGTCCAGATTCAATTAGCTGATGATGCACAGTTAGCCTCTGGGGGTAATATTGATAGGAAACAGCATAGATAGTGTCCCCGGTGCAGTTCCTTTTATAGGCCAAGGTATCTGCCTCCACTTATGTTGGAGGTTCATATTATTTACGTCCTTTGTGCATAGTATATATGCAAGTATAGTTTGTGTTTGACTTTCACTTCAGATCTTCTCTATGCATATTCATTTACAGAGACATCCCAACTCCACTCTTGGATTTATTATTTTGCCTTTGACAGTTCTCTGGCACAAGAAAAGGAATGTTCAGACTGCAGGAAAAAGTGACCTTTTTTTTCATAACAGTGTGAACAGCCCAAATTCGATGGAATCTGATCTTTTCAATTCAGACGTGGGCCTCTCTCATGTGTTGTCCTGAATCAGATACAGGTCTGTTTTTGTATTGCACTGCGACCTAAGGCGACCTAACAGTCGTATGGGAATTGATGTGACTTTTACGACACTCCTGGGTCCAACTCTGCATCAACAAACACCTCGAGGCAGAAGTAGCGGCCATTGCTCCACAAAAAGCCAAATGAATAGATCTGGCATTCCTTCTTATCTTTCGTTATGATCTGCTTACAAATCTGCTGGCTTCAGTGGCCCCCATGTTTACATCTGTACCACATCTTGCTGTGTTTGACGTCTTTGCTGTTCTTATGCGCATGTGGGTCAGTTCAGGACCTGGACCGCTTAATGGCCACTGATAATGGCCACATTTATACAATGCCGAACAACGAAATCGGATCTGAGCATTGAATCTGAATTGAACAGTGTTAATGAAATATCTACCGCTGCTCGCAACACTGCAGTTCATATATAGAAACACTGCTGTGCACCCTGTTCACTCAGTGACCTGTGACCTGACCCTTTATGGGATACATGCACACAACATTACATTACCTGCCACACTCATTTTAAATATTGATCAGTTATGGAACTCTTAATTGGATAATATTTCTCCACTGTCGGCCTTAAATTGAATGAGCTAATCTGGTTAAAGTGTTTACATATTGCCTTCATCTCGGTATAGTCAAAGTATTAATGAGCATGTAGATGTAGAAGTGCAACAAAACTAAGGCATAAGCTATGTATGCTATACCAGAAAAAAGATTAGACCGAAACATTAGCAAAAAGGTAAATAAAGGTAATGTATAAGCAAACTACATAGCTGTCTGTTGCTTTTAGTGTGAAGACATGTAAAGAGCTCTACCTGGCACAGTGTTTGTCATTGTTCTTCTGAAAATGTTAAGCTTCCAAAAACAGCAGGAGGCAGAAAAGGCCATTTTTAACAGCCCCAAATCTCAGCAGTTCTACTTACTAAATAATGCATTGTTGATCTCAATATATAGCCAGAAGACTGCGTGGGCTTCTCTGTGTTTCATCACTTCATGTTTTGTACATTGTGACAGTACGGACATAAAAGCTCGCCTCCAGAACTGCACTTAGTTCATCATTCTCGCTGCAGTAAAGTTGGTAATGGCAGCAGGGAATGCCTTGAAGCTTTTAGACATACTAATAGACTGCGGATGAAACGCCCTCATCTTGTCTTTTATACAGAGGTTGATGTCGTCTTATGAAACAAAAAACTTTTTTTTCACGAAACCGTCAACGGTCATTTTTTTTTGCATTTCAAGTACATTTAATGGCTTTTAAGTTAAGGACGCAGGCAACCTGTGGTGGAACGTCTCTGTGGTTCCAGTAGAGCACTTCATATCAAACAAAATGTTTTCATGGCTACTCATGCTGATTTGAATCAGTGAGTGTGTGAGTGTGTTCCACCCACATATTGGCATGGTTAGAGCCTTTTCTTGATCGATTGAATCAACAGCCGTACACGGGTCATTAGTCACTCCTGTTCTCCACCAGGTTTCCCACGGCGATTAATCGAACCTTGTCAAGTTGCCCTGACCTGCAAGAGTGTTCCCTCACAGCAGCCAGTTAGCCCTTCGTCCTCAAGACTGGACTTTAAAGAATGTGCATGCACTCTGTGTTTGTGTCCCGAGTCAACGTGGGGTATTAACTGAACGGCTGCTCTACTTTATCACCGACTGACGATGCAGATCAAAAATAAGTCATTGATTTCATTTCCAGGCAGATAAATCATACACGCTCAAGCTGCATTCAAAATTAAAGAATTAAAGTGCTTCTTAAGTTGTTGCTCTGGCTCACTGACAATTCCCTCGTGCACCGTTGCTTCTGTGAATGTCGGTAAGTTCTCTGATCAGTTTGCAGTTGCTGTATCAGTGCTCTCACGAGTCCATGCGACGGCGTGCTAATTTTGAGTCACACATATTATACCAGCTGGTATAACGTCAATATCGGTTTTACTGCTTTTCTCTTACTGTGCCACCCAAATGTCTCCCTCTGGCCTTTTTAGTATCAATGAGAGAAATTCTGAGGGAAAAAGGGAACGGGAGAGAAAGGCTTGTCAGAGGTCTCCAGAGTTTATTTGAGCCTGGAGATGCGAGGCAACAATTAGCTTTGTCACTTTTATCACTGCGCCGAGTCTGACACATCCCACTGACAGCCATACACTCCGCCGTCTTGCCTGAGATGCCAGCTTCCTCAAATGTCCCAGGTGTTCGGGAGCCATGTTCCCTTTGTTGCTTTTTTTTTAACAAGAGGAGCTTATTATGCCGTTCTGAAAAAGAGGAGTGTACAATTCATTGCAAAGATCATTTGCGACGAAGCAAGTTCCCATTTCAATTTAGTATACATACGAACTGTCTTCTTGAATACCTCTCAGGGAAGAGGCTGTGTGAGAAATGACAGTTTGAGCCATCACACCTTTAGCAAGCTGATGTTTAAACAAACAAATGTCTTTGTTACAACTGCACCGATAATCCCTGTACAGTATGTTATGGATATTTACCTGCACGACACACATTCCAGTTTTTGTAATGAGCATAACACAGACTTGAGGAAATATTATAACAAATATGTCTTTGTAAAGCAGTTTCCCTCTTTTCACCGTTGTTTTTAGTGACGTTCCCTGTATTTTGTTGATAGCAAGGTCAGACGGGCCATCTCTTTTGAATTAGTCCACTCAGTTGCCTGCTACCCCTTGTTTTACTGTGTCAAGACGGGATATTCGAGGAGACATCAAAGCAGGAGCTTTACCCTCACAAATCCCGCGCTGGCCTGGGCCTCGGATAATATCAGGCAGAATCCACCCTCTGCTGTCCCAGAAGACATTGGACCAAGGATCAAGGGATTGACTGATGAGAGGGAGTGTATGTTCGCTCTGTCAGTTGACTTTGTCAGCAGGGGGGCTGGCTTACTTCCTGCAGTCAGCGCACCATGGGAAGGCGAACTCAGTGTCATTATTAAAAGGGAAATATCAGAGTGCTCAGTCCTCACTGGGATTTGTGTCGTTGTCATGAGCCTATAAGAATATAGAGGAGCACTATAATCAACTTCAATTTGCGAAATCCTTTCTCAAATTCAATTGGTTTCGTCAACTGATCCAACTCTATTCTACACCTCCTGTGTTTTCAATCATCCTCCGGCTGAAGCTGCAAACGTGTTGGTAAAAATAATCTCAACACTCCTTTGTTTTCCGAATAACGCAGTGGATTGATAAAGAAACACAGCAGAGGAAAGAACAGAGTGATAATGTGAGTCTTTGAATGTGAGAAAACCTCTCATGTGGAATAATGAATGAGTGAAAAGGAAAATCTGAGCTCCATGATAACAATCAACAGTGAATCTCCAATTACCACCATCCTTGGCTCATGACAGGACAATAACGAATAGGGAACTGTCGGGGCTCTGTTGCATGATGGGATAATAACAACCAAAGCTCATCAAGAGGAGATGCACAGATGTGGAAGCAGACTAAGAATCAGCCCTTCATCTCTTCCTCTGTTTTTGATTCTTCCTTTTTCTCAGTCTTAAGACTTAAAAGGAGCGGGCTTTCCATGTGTGACTCTCAAATTGATTCATGAGCACATTTGTGTGATTATCAGGGTAATTAATGTTGATTCAGTGGGTAAGGAAGCTGTAGATGAGGCCACTGAGTGAGATGATTTCAGTTTGATTATTGCACACCGAACGTGTTCTGACCAAACTTGAACAGATGTTTACTTTTTCACGTCATTTACTATGCACGGACATGGAAAGCTTATTCTGCAACAGTTCTTCTGATGTTCAGAATGCATGACATTGAAGTTGAAGCATTGTGTTGTTTCAAGTAGAGATGTGGGGTTACATAAGCTGATGCACACCAGCGTGCTATCTGAATAGTATCAGTCAGTGTGAAAATATCACGTCTTAAAGGGGAACACGTCTTTCTCATTTTCAGTTTCATTCTTGTATTTGGAGTTTCTACTAGAACATGTTTAAATGCTTTAAGGGTATAGTGGCCAGTCGGTTTATTGGAATTTTTTTTGAAATGTCATTGCTAACAATAACTCAGAACAGTTCCACAGAGAGACAGGGATTCAGCCGACGGAGACCAGGAGGATGAAGTTCAGCTCTCTCTCTCTCTGACCTCCTGCATGTAGGTTTTCTTTTTGATCATTCGCCAAAAAAGAAACTTGAACATGAACTTATTTCTAAAGCATTCATGCAAAAATCTCCAGGAGGCATGCACCACATAGTCAGCATGTACGAGGTCAGCTCCCAGTAAGTCAATGCTGTGATTTCATTATTTTTAACATATTATTATGAGTTATTGTTCTCCATGAATGAATAGCAATAACACTTGCACTTGTATTGATGCGTGCAGAATGAGTCATCTCATCTATCTTACTTTATCTCAATGTGTTTGTGTAAATACCTGGTTGATGAAATGTACTGATGCATTGATTCATTTCTTGCAGTGTTAGGTCCTGTTTTGAGTTAATGTACCTCTGTCAGAACCAGACCCCAACCTCTGACAGGGGGGGGGGGGGGGGGGAAAGCTCTGTGTGGGTCTCTGCAGCAACCGTCATCTGGGACCGCCCGCCCCGTCCAGCAGAACCTTCCTCCTCCTTCTGCTGCGAGGAGCGGTCTGAGCCAGCCCCACTGCATCAACCCGCATCCCTGCTCTGGTACCCAGCCCACGAGTTCAGACAAGGCAGGGATGAAAAGAGAGGATGAAGATGAGGCGATGAGCGAAACCTCTCATCTGTCCAAAAGGGTCAGGTCTGGATTGCAAGAATTCTAAGAATTCTAAGCATTTTGAAATTGTTGGATAACTTTGCTGTCTGTTTGTGTCACAAATCGTTTCCACCAATTAACCTCCTGCTTATTAAATTACAGTGGCAACTGTGCCGGCCCATCAAGCAGCAGCCAGGAATCACATCCAGGCTAGCACAGCTGTGAGGACTCCCCCGGGTCTGACACATTCCTCTACAATCAGCCACACGCAACGTTGCATCAAGCCAGGGGTTAAGAGAAAGGTTGATGTTTAAGACGTAGGGCATCTTCACGACGATGCCATAAGGAGGTCCCGGAGAAACCATGCATGTCCATCCACCTCAAGCAGCAGCAGCCAGACCCAGAGTTGCGTCTTTTCGAGGGTAAAAAGAAAGATGGCTCATGGTACCGCGAGAAGTCAGACCACGAGAGCAAGTGGGTCAGAAAAGGCCGCTTATATCCATCCACCTGCAGCAACCGTGATTCAAAACACCCTCTACTTTTTCGACCCGACCGGAACCTCGGATCAAATAAAACAAAGAAGTCTGCAATGTGTTGAGAGGAGAAGAGGTGAGTAGCCAGTTCTGAACTGAACACATGATAAGACATGAATGAATCATGAAAGCTTTGCTTGGAAATATATTGTATTATCCCCAAAGAAAGGAAAACATAAACACAAGATCAACAAGTCATCAATGAATACGGTTACCTGTTAAATAAAAGATATTAGCTAATGCTAATAACAGTCATGTGACATAGCTTACTGTTGAATCTTAAATCTCCTCTTACATGCATCCAGTCATGAAATTTTAAATATTCTTGTTTCAGTCATTTACAAACTCCTCCTCCATATCTGCACCATAGCA
The DNA here is from genome assembly GCF_949748355.1 of Melanostigma gelatinosum. Lineage (NCBI taxonomy): Eukaryota > Metazoa > Chordata > Actinopteri > Perciformes > Zoarcidae > Melanostigma > Melanostigma gelatinosum. The sequence goes on along the minus strand of NC_136650.1, from coordinate 16,643,025 downwards.
TTCACATTTCAGCACATGGCTGAAAGCATCAATTCACCGCACGTTTTGCTTCTTTTTTTTTTTTTGTACATCATTTCAATTTTTTTGCAAACCATCAGGAAACTTTGAAATGGGTTCAATGTTCTCACACAATGCCCCGATCCAGCAGGTTTTGTTCTTTTGTCACATTGCTGACATGGAGAGGGCCTGTTCATTCAGTCAGGTAATAAGCACTCTGACAGGGAGGCAACGCACAAACCGCTACGCCCCACTTCACTGCCGGGTAGGAGAAATAGCTCCACGAACACAAGGACAGTTTCAAAAAGCCCTGCCCCCTCATTTTAATAGCGGCCATCTCCAGTGGCTGATCTTAATGGCAGTTTAGGAACATTTTTTTCTTTTGCATCAGGAGGATATGAACTATTTCCTTCAGGTATATCAGTGATAACATAAATCTGATTATATATGATGTCAGATGTCTGGTACTTATAGACACGCATGCCATTCCTTGCTGAGCATATCACGTAACACTGACATGCTGCGTTCACAGGTTTATCCAAAGCCTGAAGCCTGTCAGGGTGGAAAATCCTTGTTTCTGCTTTGATCATCTTAGAATCTTTCCGTGTTGGGGAAAATTGAAATAGAATTTTTCAGAAAACGGAGACATTTGTTGTTTTTTTTAGATGCTAGGTAATAACTTCAGATGTCTTTTAGAAAAAGAACCAAACTGTATAAAGTTAAGAATTCAAGGATCTATACCGACATCCAAATCCAGATACACACAGTGCCCCAGATATTTTGGGATGTGAAGGTTTAGCTGTTGGAAAACTGATTCAAGAGTCATAGATTTGGTTAAATCCATACACAACCAAGTGATGATCCCACCGGAATTCCTCATGACTTTTGGAAAACAAAAATCAACACAGCTGTGTAAAACATTTTACAAGTAACTCAGTCTTTCTCTCTTTTGCACTTTGTGCCTGCAGCGTGTGTGTGTGTCGGTAAGCGTGTGTGTGTGTGTGTGTGTGTGTGTGACCCACCTCCCCTGCTAGCTCGGTCAATCACATACATACTTCAAGTCATCTCATACTTTCTCACACTGAAAGAGATATCAAACCACCGCGTTCAACGCTGCAGACAGTGCCACACATCACAATACTGATTCACGAACGGCAACATGTGTGCTCAACACTGCGCAAAGGGCCACTAAGGCTAGCGTTGGCAGCAAATGCCTCGAACTGGACTCTTGCTTCTCCCAGTTGTTACCTAAGCCATGTCGGTTTTCCTTTACAGGGACATGCACCCGGTAGAGTCCTGCACAGGTCTGCTTTTCAGCACTGCAACATGCAATATCAACTGGCCCGCTGGCGACAGCCGTGGCCCGGAGGCGTTGTGTTTTTGGGTTGTCGCTCCATCTATTTATTCGTGTGTATGCAATAGCTCAGTCATGGTAGTTGGAGGCATACAATCTTGAGGCGGTAATTCTAGTTCGTATTAGCTTATTCTTATAATATTGAGCAGCACATCTCCACAGTACACGTGCTTGTTAGGAACACACCTGATTGAAGTGGCTCTCATATTCCAGGTGGCTCTTAGGAGCAATCAGAGGATTATAACATTGAATTATTAAAAATAAAATATGTGTGGCAAATTAGCCTATTTATTATCAAACACACGTAATCTGACCCCAAATGTTCTTTCTTTTACCCAGAACCGAACCCAGACAAAAAATACCACCAGCGAATCACCTTCATTGTGGGTTCCGGGCCAATTCCGATTTGCAGTATTTTAATGCAAAGGACAAGCTAAAAGTGTGTCCAATTCATTACTGACCTTTTACTGCTGGTATGGTGACAGAATCATTTTCTCTTTCTTTTTTAGCATTTCTCAAAGCCTGCTGTCATTTTGTCATGTGTTTAACAGTGAAAACTATATTTTGCTCCCACAATTCCAAACTCAAAGCATCATGTTAATGTGCAGTATACCTTACATATCTGACAATTTCATGACACCTGCTTTTTGTACCCTCTCAATATTTGATCCTGTGACAATATCATGTCTGCTCCATTTCACTCATGTTTTTAACACAATTACACGGCTTAGTGGAAATGAGACAGCGTCCGGGGGAAGTAATCAGCTTTGTGTGTGGGGTCAATAACGTGATCAGATGAGCCCGTTGTCAATGCTTGATGAGAATTAGCTTAGCACTTGTACTCCCTCCCTGCTTGGAGTTGGAAGGAAGATGAATTATGAAAAAGGCATCCATAAAACATGTCCTTATGTATGGAGATTCAGGGATATTTAAAACATCGCTCATTCAATTCCACTGATCCAAGATATTTTTGCCGGAATCCCTGTAGCTAAGGCTTATTTCAGTTCATGTAGTGAAAGACGAGCAGCAGGGAGCAGTAAAAAGGTAGCAAAAGAAATCAGTGTGCACTTTGCATGTACAAAAACAAGTTTGCCTCTGGTCTTGCAAAAGCTCTTTTATGACCCTGTGCAGCGTCTTATTGGCCTTAGTTATTCTGTCTTCAAGAAATCATGGATAATATTGATTTGGATGTTTTTTTCCTCAGGTTAGTGTTGGTTACTATAATTCTCCACATGATTGCTGAAATAATCATTGAATGAATAAATTGCATTCAATACTTTGCACATAAATGATTTCAGGCAGGCGATATTGATTTGTTTTTCCTGCATATTTGCAGATATATAAAATATCTTATTTCAACCCAATGAGTGATATTAAATTGCTCAATGTTCGTCGATGCATTTTTTTTTATCGAACAACATATATATTTTTCAGGAGTGTACACAGTGTGCTCGTACATGAATCTGTAAAGCAAAGTGAACACACACTGCGGGGCTTCCTCTGTTTCCATGACTTCGATGTTGAAGTGGCACAGAGTGAGATCAGACGTTAGTGCATAGCATGCACTTTGCTGCATATTACATCTGATTAGCTGATTTCCCCATTGCGTACAGTAAGGGTGACAGTTTAAAGTGTTTACACTCCTCTCGGAAGGCCAAACCCACATCAGTAGAGCTCGACGTTTGATTTCTGCACTGCCTTAAAACTGTGATTACGTGTCTCTCTCTTTGCTCTCCTGGCACCAGGGTATAGATGTGTATTGTGTCCAGTCTACAGAATGCTAAGGGATGCTAGTTTCTATTGTGATGACATGACACTTGGGCAGAAAGATTTGACGTTAAAAACAATTGTAGAAGATGACGAGTAGATCCGATGATGATTTGTTCATGTGCGGGCTTTATGGCAGCTTGTAGCAGCGCCTAGTGATGGCTGTGAGGCGATGAGTAGCCTATATAGTGGCTCCATTTAGACACTTCAGAGAGTACCGGGGAAAATGCAATCAACTTCACTCTGTGTAATGAAAAAGCTCCCAGACAGCTGCTTTCGTGGGGACTGGTCGAATGAACACACACCACCAGAGGGTGTGACGCCCGCTGGATATGGTGCTTTGTTCAGCTCCCCAGGTATTTGTAAAATCAAACTATCAGTCATTCCACTTCAATCACACTCTGCCACAAGTCAGCCCCATAGTGGATGAAGCAGCAGCAGCAACACACCCACTCAAATCCCACACAACTGTGAGTGAACACCCCATCACTTCTTCCCGTTGATGCTGTAAAAATAAAGCGGTGTTGTAGGTGTGCAGAAAGGGTATTGAAAATGTGTCTTTCTATACATGGCTCGACACTTGCCCACTACTTACTGGCTTACTTGTGAATCTTCTCCTACAGCATCGCTGTGGTTGCATTGGTGCTGAGCAAAGGCCTCACGATGTGTGGATTTCCTTGACAAGCAGGGTTTGACCAAAAGTGAAAGTCAACTCTCTGCGATCCTGGAAGACAGGTTGGTAAAAACCCCTCTATTTGACTTTGTTCCATGTATCTGACTCACTGTCTGTCTGTTGTGGCCAACGTGATTACTATTCCTTGAACTAACTTGTTACTTGCTACATTTGCTAATTCTAATTTTTTTTGTATTAAAGCTCAAAAGAGAAAGCCTGAAGGAATACAAACTAAGCCATATTCGAACCGTGATGTATCGAGTCGAGAAATAATCTTAACGGCACTTGTAAAAGTCACCGTTTAATTGTGGTGGCATGAAATTAATCCATACAGTAAATTATTTTCCTCGTGAAATTATTGCAAGTCATCAGTCTTTTCAGTCTATATTCTTCACAGCACAAAAAGAAACACTTAAACCTGGTGAGCCAACAGCTTTGCTTTCCAAGGCTTTTATTGTACCGTGTAGCCAGTGGCCAATGACTGCAGCCTAATGTGCTTAAAATGTTAAAATGTTAAAATGAGGCACACGGGCTTGAGGAAAGACGTTTCCAGATGCAGCAGCAACTCGTATCTATAAAATAAAACTTAAAGCGCTTTTGCAATCAGCTACCTGATCGAAAGTCATTACCCAAAGGACGATGTGGACGACGTGGTTGCTTATTTTACAACCAGCCACAAAAAGACTTTATTATGATCTATCAAAATTGAGTGAAAAGAGAGAATTATAAAGTAAGATTACTGAAATTAAGTTGTCAAAAACATTCTATAATAGGCTCAATACATGATTTACTAAATGATGTCATCAAGCTCTCAAAATAAAGTCATGGTTGCTGTTATACGTGTTGTTTAGCTGGGTGTGGGATTATTGACAAAGTAAATCATTCTTGGCAAGAATACGTACAGGTTGATTGCAAATAAAGGTCAAATGCTCACCAATGCACTTTTCATCCATCTAATGGTTTCACATCTTTTTCTTTACAGCCTGTAAACAAAAACCCGGCTTGGTTTGGCCTCATGGGGTACGTCTGCAGTCTGTGTCAGTGTCACTGAGTTATGCGGATAATCACACTGAGTAAAACCCCAGACAGCTCTTTTTATTTTTTACTTCAGACTATGTTTCAGATTTGAAAAAGTTCAAAGTTTTAGTCAGCAAAGTTACAGATATAAGAAATTCTGCTTCGTGAACCAGGCTGCTTTGCTTCTGACACACACACTGTGGCTGAGCTATGAACACAAAGCGTTCCAGTCGTTTTAGCTTTAAGGTGGTGTTCCATTTATACCAAGAAATATTTCAATCAGCACACAATCGATTGAGTTAGAGTAATAAATGTGTTATAACACAAGTGAACACGCCAATGTATAAGTACTTTTTTCCACCTGTGTCTGTAGACTACTTACTATTGTAGGCGCATGTATATCCCCCAGAACAGAACACAGATAGATGCCGGGAGTCAAAACACGTAATAAAAACACAGATCGCCGCCATTCATTTGCCTCTCTTCACTCCTCTCTTCACACCTTCCGGCTTCCTGTGGCGCAGAGGGTTTCCCTGTCCTGCTCTCTGGAGCGGCCTCACTGAGCGGGGATCCACAGCTATGCCCGAGGCCTCGTCTCGTCTCCGTTCTCCAACTGCTCTGTGCATCTCTTCCTCCGCAGATGACAGATGCAACAAACTGAGAGGTGCTACGCGGAGACCAGGATCTGCCGTGTGAAAACTATACGCTGGATCATCCGACCGGATATCAGCCTGACACAGAACAGATCCCTCAGAAAACCAGAAACTACAGGTTAGGAACGCAATGCAACAAGCCAAAGGGCTTCAAGTAAAGCTGTGACAACTAAAACAAAGCCAATGGAACCATCGTTGTAAATATAGACACAGCAGGCACTGACTCAAATGATGTGGGGTCCCTGTAGAGATGGCAATTCCCAATATAACAGCCTAAGTAGCTCCTTTGTCTGTAAAATCCATGCAAATTGTTGGTAAAAATCTATATTATCTTGATGGCGCGCGTGTGTATGTATGTAATAATAGCTTGTAATAATAGCATGCACCGGGGTCCATCACAACTACCTTACACCACTGAACAGAACACAATGAACCACATCTCACAGAATGTTCTTGAATGGAGCTGGCTCAGGTGTCATCACATCCGTGACAAACTTCGGTCATGTCATAACGGGCGGTCTTAATGGGTGGGGGTCTGACCCAGGGTCCTTCTCATTTCACCAATGTAGTTTTCCCTACAGTAGTCGCCCATGGAGTCATAAAACACTTGAAAAGTCGAACACCGGCCACATAAGGGAGTCTCACTAGGATGCTACTCGTGGTCCATGTTGATGTTGTAGTCCTGGTCATAGGTCATGATGGGATTCTATTTATCTTTCCTTTTACCGTGGTTAGTAGCTCCCACTAGACCTGCTGCTCGCCACTGATAAAGTACTGTGCTCTGTGTGGGTCCGCACCAGACCTCACCACTGATCTTTCATAATGGAAGTGTCGACGTTTTAAACTGAAATATCGATATCTGTATGTGTGTACTTCCTGAATGCCGGTTGAAGGTTATTCAGTTGTCGATGAAGCAGTCGGTGCCGGAGCAGAACAGTTTGGTGTAAGCTCAAAATATTCCATGTGCAGGTTAGCTTCAGACAATGGCCGTTTGCTTTGCAGTGTCTGGCTTTTGAACTGCCACCTTGTTGATCGGGAAAGAACACGTACGATATTCAACCTGAATCTATGAAATGCCTCTGTCCACTGTGGTTCAGCTGTCTGTCGCACTGACCTGCTTTGGTTTTTTGTCAAAACCCTGCACATCTCCTCACCTCCACTTCCCTTTTCCCATCTTCTTTTTTTAATGTGGTGGCCACTGTCAAGTCCCTTTGTGTGTCTTCCTGAAGCCACAAAATGCCTGTCACATTTTCCCCCCTTTTCTTCTCCTCTTAGCTCAACATCTCATCTCACTTCCGTCTCATCTCTGGCTCTCTGTGCCGCCATCTTATCATCTTCGGGCCCCTAGATTTGATTTCCTACCTATTGGGATGCTATGAATGCCAGAGGGGAGCGTTTAGATGAATCTCGGATTGCTAGCACACACACAGATATTGAACAGGAGCATGTTGTACACACACACACACACACACACACACACGCACACATGCCATTTGTTATACAGACATGCCTTGCCAGGGGTAAATATGTCATTTATGTATCACTATATGGCCAGGGGCCAAACTGTTAAGGTGTCTTGTCACTGCTCATCATCTGGGCCTGAAAAGGCACACACACACACACACACACACACACCGATGCTATATTTCTTCCTCCTCCATTCCTCTATCAAATAGTCACCCAGAACATGAGAGCATCTCAGACAGATTAGAATCAGTCACTGTGATGAAACCTGGTTGTAACACCTCCATCTGTGTGTCTGTTGTCCTTCAACAAAGCAGACATGAATGAGGTGTTTTGTTCATCCTTTTATCTGTCTTATACCCTAACTGGAGTTACTTTTATCTGGAGTCATGGCACAATAGACAAAAAGACCAAAGTGGCAGAATCAGGAGGCAGGAGGAGGAAACAAATTCCTCCAAAAATCCCCAAATCAACCCTGGTGATGTGAGCACAAGTTTGAGCCATGGCACACGATGACATTCTGAAGGTGTAGCTCGATGTCAAGTTGTTCAAAGATGAGGAAGCCTGACTCCATATGAACCAAATGTTTCATTTCACAGTAAAGATCCATTTGGCAAGTGTGGAGCTGCTGTGCGAGGGGCCATTCCCAGCTGCTCTGCAGAGCATCAGAGGGAGAAAAAAAAAAGCCACATCAGTCTCTCAGGTGATAGATTGGAAATCAAAGTTTTAATCATACACTCTGGGCCGTTGCCTGGCAACAGGCTTCCCCTTGCTGAACTTGTCTCGTTGGTTGAGGAAAAGCAAAGATGAGAAGAAGATGACGAGCCAAAGGAAGAGAGCACGGGGACACTGAGCAGAACTGTATCACATGTCTAACTAAATGGCTTGCAATGAATTATAAAAGGACGGAGATCATTGTAATATATTGCATTCAATTAGCAACAAAATCAGTAAAGTACAATTGAAATAGATGCAGTTCATCTTCTTCTTGTATGCCGTTTGAAAACGTTTAATCTGTGGGAGCTCCAGCAAGCTCTCTCCACAGCGCTGCCTTGTGTTTTCTTCTTAGTTACAAAGGAAAGGATACATCCAGAGACCTCATTTCACCTTTTAGAGCAGAGCAGCTAAAGAGTCTTTCCTCTGTTAACATTAGAGCCCGGTGTCTTAGAAATTGCAGAGTCCCACTTTAATATGCATAATGCTGCCAACACAATTCTTGTGCATAATTCCTTCTGTCTATTTCACGAATAATGTGAGCAGCTAACTGCAGACACTTTGCACAGTCTGCACTCACTGACACAGTCCATCAATGCACAGAGAATCAGACCAAAAACATCTGTTAACCTTTGAAAATCGCCAGTAATCAAGATAATAGTGCTATAAACCATTACTATTTTGAGATTTATTGTGCATGATTTAGATTTATTGTGCATGATTTAGATTTATTGTGCATGATTTAGTTGCAGCGATTTGTTGTATTAATTAAATGCATTCATTGTTGTTGTTTTTAAGTGTCCTACCCTTTTGCCAGAGTGGCCCAGCTGTCTCATAATCATCAATCATTATCGCTCTAGTGCTAACCAATGGAAAGGTGGTTCGAAAAAAGTCACGGCAAAGACATCATCTTGGGGATGATTTTGAAGCATTTGCTTGGTTGGTGAATGATGATCTCATTGTTTCTGCTGCAATGAGAAGAATCAGTTCTTTTGCATGTGTGTATGTGACTGGCCTCCCGTGTATTGTGGAGGATCGTGGTCTATTGCTGGGATCTGCATTTTAAAGCCCATTTGTTCCATGACGTTCAGTGGCCCCTTCATCTTATTTGCAACACTGTCGAGTTATATTTCCCCTTGAACAACAATGCTGTCTATGACAAGCATTCTCGGTATCAAACAAAGTACTCTCTTGGTATCGAGCATCACTTTAAGGGAACTGGTATTGGTGCTGGTATCGTGATTTTTTTAACGAATACCCAACCCTTGAGGCTTTATAATTAGAATTTTTGCAATTATATTGCAGTTACTAATCCCAATAATACTCTGGTACTTTGACATGCGGTGTTCTTGGCTGACTTGCGAATGTACTGGACAGTCAGCGTTGGACTAGTTGTGTTTAGTTGGAGAGTGCTGCACGATAGAGGTGCAGGACGTCTGGAGAGCCGTGTGCCGTCACTGAGGCTAAACTGGCTAGACGGTCAGTGAATCACTCCAAATTGCAATTTGGCTTCCTGCTTTTAAATCACAATGTGTTGTTTTCTAGGACTCGTGTGTGCGTGTGTGTGTGTGTGTGTGTGTGTGTGTGTGTGGAGGATTCGGTTTTGTTTTGTATGCACCTTTACAAAGCTGGCAGCTGCGTAATGAAAGTGAAGTTACGAGTAATTCATGGTGTTTTTTTTGCTGCTGAGTCATCAGTAAACCAATGTAATTCATAGTGACTTATGTGTAATGAGTAATTGCTTACAGTTTTTACATAACTCGCCGATCACTGTTGCATATTGATCTGTAGCTGAATAACAGCACTTTAACATAAGCGATCTGACGAATTGGTTGCCACCGTAGAGATGCGGTAAATTGGTATCTATTGGTACTTTTAACCCTGCATTTTCTATAGGTGTTGCACAGATAAGATGCTAGATGACTCAGGCCTGATAAGTTATACCTGTCATCGACCCCGTTTCTGTAAACACATCCCTCACATCGACAGAAAACGGACAGGGTGGGAAAAGAGCAATAGATGGAAGTGCAGATGCAGCAGCCCGAGTTGACGTACTCATTTATTCTCCCCCAGTCTATTTGATTACAGCAGTGTCAGGGCTGAGCCTTCTTAATTGTATTCAAGATCACCGTGTCTCCCTTTGATGATGCGCACAATGGGAAACGGGGGGAGAATCAATCACAAGGTAGCCCTCTCTTCCTCTGCCATACAGAAAGCCAAGCACGGCCATGGAGAAAGGTGCAAACACGCACACAAGCGCGCGTGAATATTGTTCTTTTTCTTATCCTCTCTCAATCTGCCCCACCCTTGCACATGTCATCACTGACACAAAAAAGCACACACCTTTTTTGTCTCAAGCCTGACATGATGTCAGCAAAAAGCTTGAATTCATCCCCACCCTCCTTCTTAACCGCCTCTATGGTTCTAGAACACACACAACATGCATTATGTTGCTGTTGTCAGTGTGAGCCACAGAGGAAATGAAGCTGTGCAAACGCGATCTGTCTTCTCTGTGCGCCTGTCTGTGTGTGTTTGTTTGAGTGAGTCATATGTGGAATGTGAAGTGTTCTGTTAAGAAAAAGAGGGTAATGAAGGTGGCCCTGCCAGCAGTAAAGAGGATTCAGTGCAGGGTGGTGGTGCAGATTAAATTAGCTTTGTGGGCGCCATGAAATGATGATAATGCATGCGAGTAATGTCAACAAGCATCAAATCTTCCTTTTTTTTCTGGAGAGAGCTTCGTCCTCCTCCGATCTCTCTTTCTCACTGCAGCCTGCACGCTTTGTCCTTCACGTGTGGTGATAGTTAGGGTCACCGAGGCTTTAAATCGCCGGTAGCGGGACGCGCAGCCAACACCATTTATCAATGTAATTAGCGTTCGGCATACGATCCTGCTGCTAGGGACATGGCTGCCTGCTTCCTGACAGGCTATCCAACAGTCTCTCATCCTCCCTCCCCCTTTTTTTCTCTCTGTCCCGCAAAAGAGGTGTGTACACCTGTCACAGCCTTCACCTGCTCTGTTCGATTGCCTTCCTGCAGTAAAACTTTCATTATTTGTGTGTGTGTGTGTGTGTGTGTGTGGATAAGAGCGACAAAAAGGATTTCAGGGCCCTAATGGGTGTGTATGCAAGACTGTTGAAGCAAAGAGGGAGCGAGCAAGCCGTGGTATTGTGACATTTGTTCATTTGTCATGTCACTTGAGTGGTGCAGTAATTACTGCCACTGGGGGCTCGCTCTTGTGTTTGGGGCTCAGCCAGAGAGCAAAGAGCGCTGTCAACGAGAAAACACAGTGGGAGAGTTTAGGAAACTGCAAGGTCCCCGGAGGGGACCGCTTCGCTCCATCCCCTTATTGTTACCACTCCCCGCTGTTGCCAAAAATAGTTAATTTTTAGAATAAATTTAGGTGCAATAGGATCTGCAATTCTCTAATTTGAAAAGCAATAGAATATACCAATTTGATGCCCACACAAATCCAAATTTACACGGCAAGCACAGTAACATGCATATAATGGCACAGAGATGCCAATCAAGAAAGTCAAAAAGGAAACACAAAGCTACAGTGGATTAGAGCCCAGACGCACGGGAACAGAGTATGAATTCCTCCCATGCTCTCCTTCGACAAAGCCTCTTTCATATGGTTGCGTAATGACACAATGCTTGTTCTCTCATTCATCCATTTCCTCCCACGTCCTCATCCATTACATATCTCTTCTTCGAAGTAGGTGCTTGTTAATTGCAATTGGTCTCGGCTGAAGAAATCACGAGTGTTCCAGCTCTCCACAGTGAATGAATGTGGCTTGTTGACTCCCAAGTCGCGCTGGAGTGTGCGTTCAGAATGCCAAGTCCATTAATGTGAGAAGGGTTCATTTGTCACAGTTTCCATTGGTGTTGCTGTAACGACCAGGTATGGTGGGTGATGAATGGCCTGACCTTTCACTCCCCCTTATAATCAAGTGCTCCTACTAGATTTCCGTGTCTAATTTGTGGATGTCTTGGATGCTGACACAGTCCACTACGAAGCTGAAGAGTTGAGAAACTGATACGGATGTGAGGATCTTTCTTTGAAATATGAATACATTGTTAATTAGAATAGTGATGTCTCTGTAAAGTTCATAACATCTTCATGCAGTCCATCTAGGATTTCTTGAAGTACATTTTATTTAGGGCGTACCTAAAAACAGACAGGAAACAGCCGGATTCACAGACAGACGATGACAAGCAAGAGAGCTGTTTGGGACTGTTTTGAGCTGATAGTGCAGTTGCAGTAATGAAAGTCATTATTAAAAAGATAAAACGGTACGCTAATATAGAAACAAACTCCTCGGTTAGTCCTCCTCAAGGCCTTTCTCTAGTAAAAGTGAGCCGTACTGTTTGAAAACGCAAACAATAAAGCATGCCTTACTGCATAATGTCCTGAATACTTCTTCCACCACTGACTATAAAAGCTTTTATAATGATGCGGTTAGAGAGAGTTCTGCACAATTTGTGTTTTCACGCAGTATTTATTTTTACCTTTGGACAAACTGCTAAATAATACACTTGTAAATTGCCATCACGCTGTGTCTATAAGCGGCCTAAAGATGACTTGGTTTCAACGAGTTGTGTTGTTGCCGTTTAGCTTCAAATGCAAGTGTGTTCAAGAGATTGGATTTTCCCATCAGTCAGCAACAAGGGAGAGGAAATGCTGAAACTAAGCCGTTTGTCATATCTAATGCGCATAATGTGCGTGACCTCCACACAAATCACGTTTTACCCATCGCTCCATCACCAACCCGAGTCATGAATGGATTTGACGGCTAAGGTTGACTTACGCTGAGATACGGCTGAGATACGGGGAGCTATGCAGAGTTCTACCCTGCAGAAACTATGCTTTGCATGTTCCAGTCCAAACTTCTAGATGATTGAGCCGAGAGCAAAACACACAGAGGATTATGCCCCCTGTTTGATCGCGAGCGGGCAGAAAACCCAGCAATCAGCATGCGTACAGGCTGACTGGCAAGTTCACCATCATCTCGGGAACTAAAGTACGAATGATGACAAAGAAATGCACGAGAACAGCTTGTCTGTCCGTGTCACAAGGCTCTGCTGGAGACGGCGGAACTCAAGAGGACATAATAGAGTCGCTCCTTCTCTTTGCGTTTACATGTATGTGATTGCATGTATGTGACACTGTGCTGAGGTTCACGTCTGTCCGACCTGTTCTGGTTGTTGTAGTTGTCTCGTATTTGTTTAATCTGGAATATACAAACACAGCATGCAGGCTACAGAGACATACTCACAGCAGTAGGGGGGTAAGTAAAGTTGGAGGAAAAAGAGCTGACAGGCTCGGGTATGATAGGGAGAGAAGGGGGAGGAGAACTGAAAATTGAAGAGACATAAATCGGACAATGAGGATGTACACAAATCTTAGATTCTCTTCCCATCATAGAGACAAAAAGAGCTGACTGAAACCTGTTTTTCAGGCGTTCCATGCACTGAGAGGAACATCCATTTGCATTTCATTTCAATAATATCTTGAAAGCTTGCCCAGGCACTCATAAATAATGAAATCATTACACTAATGACTTCAAATACTTCAAATAGCATTCATCTTTTTTTGTACTCGCTTTACGATTAATTGGAATGGAGCACAAATGTTTTTAATACAATTTGTTTTCTTTTCATTGAAGTCAGCGTTCGGGGCAGCCGAAGGGAACTTCAAGAAGAGTGTTGCTGAATCGCCGCCAACATGAAAACAGACCTGTAAAAACTACAAAAGATGCTCATTATTATGAGCAGAGAGACAGACAAGGAACAAGATGACTTTGCAAAGGGATTTTCAAATGGCATTTATTCCAGCTCTGCAAAGTGCTGTGATGTGAATAGCTAACTAGCATAGATCCAATTTCAGACATAGAACCGCTCCTTCCCACATCAACCCGCTCCCAACCTTGTCACACACACACACACATCCACACTTGCTGTACACACACCTTGTTGCAGTTATATATGCAGCAGCAGACGATGTGACCTGCTGATTTGCTCCCCGGTGCCAGCAGCGAGCATGGAGGGTGCAGAAACATGCATACTAATATTCAGGTAAATGTTTCTCTGAAGCGATTGTCAGCACTTTGGCCTCATTACTCACAGTACTTCTCTAACAGTAATGACTTACAGAAGTCCTGCCAGGTCAGAAAGCGATAATGGTGACTAAGAAAGCGTGAGGGAGAGGGACACTACATGGCTTCCTTCAGCAAATGTACTGCTATAGAGGTGGAAGTGAAAATCCCATACTGTATTCTGGATATATTATTATTAGTGCTGATGTCGTAGCCATAGACCGTATATAAGAAGTGGACGTAGTCACAACACCGTGGTAGCAACCTGTCAATCACAAGGTAGCTACTCATTAAGCATACCCTGCTATGTCGTTTGTTTTTAATTTACTAAATGAACATCATGCACATTGATGCCTGAGAGCATGAACTCATTACTATGTGTCCTCAGGTAATAAATCAAGTGAGAAGCAGGGTCATTTTCTCATCGACGTCCATATTATTTTTTTTGCAACCAGAGGAATCGTCCCCTGCTGGCTATTAGAAAGAATCTTTAGCATGTTGGCATGCTAACATTAGCATTTAGCTTAAAGTACCACTGTGCCCATGTACAACCTGGCAGAGCCGCTCGAATGACTTTAGATGCTAAGTCTTGATTGAACATCTAATGGGAACAAAATTCTTTTTTCTCTCTTGTCTCACCTCCCCCTCCTCCGTTCACATTTATCTTTCTCCTGCCAAGGCAGGCAGAGGTTTGATACAGCACTGACTTGCTTCAGGGCACGAACCACTCATGCTGACCTTTGCTACCAATGCTCCATAGATTACTGTGCCAAGCTCTTTCCACCTCACACAGAGGCACCCCTCAAGGGGGAGAGAGGGGCAAGCTCTTTGGCACTATATCCGCCTGGCCAAGGCTGGCACAGAGGTAGAGGGCTGGGTTGGAGGCCTGGACAGACTTGAGTCCACCATTTTGCCCATCTGCTGTTTCAAAGCTCATCATGGTGTACCATGAATGTGTGTCCTCTGTGGTTTGCGTTCACCTGCTCACAGTTCACAAATTCTGCAATGCAGTTAATGAAATGGGGAGCTAGACTGTAGAAGCTGAGAAAACACAGAGCAATGGCAGTTTTGTCAATATGAGAACAACAGTGTCCTTAATTAAACACGAGATATTGATTGGTCAGTGTCATTGATTAATTAGTTCCCTCATGACTGCAACTATATATATTCAAAATATATACAAGAAATACTAAAGTGGTTTTTATTAGTAGAGTTAGACATCTTATGTTGCCAAGTGCTTTTGGGCAGATGTATCCCTCATTTGAAGCATTAAAGTCTGATCTAATAAAAGGCTGTTTATTTTAAAAAAACAAAACAAATCTCATCTGGTTGTGGGTTTAAAATGAGCAAAATAAAGTTCCTCTCTATGAATGCTGGATGTGTATCTGGTAATGTGATGAATATTGGGAGCAAAGTATGCATATAGTTTAATTTGCATGTCGAATTAGATTTACTGGAAATCATTGTATGAAGGTTGTTAGGTTGTGTAATGTAACATGAAGAGAGAGCAGGTATTAATCAAAAAGTCATTAAAAGGTGGGGGCCATGAAAGTGAGTATATGGCGTTTGGCAAAGTAGAACTTGATAGAAATCGACTTGAATAAATCAGCTGTTACAAAGGTGAATTACATATTTAAATAGCCAATAATGCTAATAAGTGTCCTAATTAGCATAGCAATAAGTTAGCATTAGAAGAAAACGTAAAACAAAGCCTCACTCTGTCTTCCACACCATCAACAAGAATGTTGGTGGTAATGTGTTCTTTGTTTATCGAGTTAGTTTGAAAGACAGAACACAAACACATTCAAATTAGTTTGCCCATTTCGTTCTTTGTTACTGCTAACTGTATTGTTGTCCTTGGGACAATAGAGCAGATGTTCCCTCCATGACACACCAGAAAGTTGAGGTTTGACGGGGAGTTGATGTAACTTGGCAAGTCGCATTCATTTCTAGTCTCGAGCCAAGAAGAATTGTTCCAGCACATGACTCCCCAAGATTTTTTCATATCTGTTTGTGTAACAATTATACAAACGTACAGTGGACTGAGAGCTCAACAAAATACAGATTGTTTGACTTGAGCAATTTCTTTCTTTCGTAGATTGTGTTTTCTCCCATTGTTTTTTTCTAAATGCTGCACGTGCTTTTAAATTCATGGAATTATTTCCTTAATTTGCTTGTGTTTTGTCTATTTGTATGTGCACACGTTCAGGTTCAAAGGCCAGTGCACAAATGAGATGCAGTAAGGTGCAGTGTGTAGGATTTGACGGTGAGTTTGCATATTGCAACCAACTGAAACATCAACAGTAGGAGAACTGCATGGCCTTATCGAAAGCCAGTGTTTGGTTTGGCTGCTCTGGGCTACCGTAGAAACATGGTGGCTGGCTTCGCAAAGAAGATCCATTGTAGATATCATGTAGATACAAACAACTCATTCTAAGGCAATAACTAGACAGCAATTCCTTCTTTTTCAGTTGATTAAACACTTAAGGAAACATTATGTTATATTTCTGTCAATAGATCCACCTAAATGCTACACACTGTTCCTTTAAGAAAGACATGAGAGTGGTAATGATCTTTTAATTGAACTGTCTATAAGAAAGAGTTTATCCATACTGTATGATGTTGAACTACTTCCTTAATGTGACCCTCATTACTCTCACATAATGGCCATGTGACCTTGCGCTGGGCAACACAACCTTAATGATTTTTCTTCCTGTAGATATCCTCTGACCTGATTGACTAAGAAGTCTCTGTCTCATTTCCCACAACCCAAAGAGCATTTCCATGATAATTAATACATGTGGTCTGCATTAACGTCCAACCGATTCAAACAATGCTAAACCATGCATGAAATCTATATCTGCTCCCTTGTGTATTTGAACACATGTCTCCGCGGTAATGGTAGTGTGTGTGTGTGCAAAGCCTTTGGACGCTCAACAGTGTGTCTCAGCGCTCAACGAGATTTGTCGCAGTACTTGGCAAAATAATGGCCTGGGCAGAGGGACAATAAAACAAAGTAGAATTTGCATTACATGAGTTATACATTAAATATTCATATGGAAAGTTTTTATGGACCCAGAGCAGATCTGCTGGAAAGGCATTTGTTGAAGGGTGAGACGAGGGGAAGGGAACAGCATTCACATGCACTAGCTTCCCTCCCAGGTAATGCATTTTCATAAAAAAACAATTATGGCGTCTTATTATCTTTCAAAGGTACATTTGATGCATAAATGAGCATTTAAAACATGAAGTGCCAGGGTTCAGTTGTCCTTGTCCCATTGGTAATGGTGGGGAATTACTCTGCAATACTGTATAAGCTCGGCTGGCCCCATACACACACACACACACACACGCGCACACACACACACACACACACACACACACACACACACACACACACACACACACACACACACAGAGAGGCATTTACATGCTGGTCACTGAAGTAAATGCCGACACAGGAATAAAACGCGTCATGTTTGAGAACGTTTATATGTGACAATGACTCAATGGGCTTTCAAATAGCTGTTAACCTGCTGGCATACCATAAAACGCTTTTGACTGTGAAATACTTGCTGAATCATTAGACCATCTATTCGTTCAATGGATTGTAATACCATTAGGATTGGTGTCTGCGGTTCAGATTACAATCCATTTGCACAATTTCTAAATTCTAAATCTCCTGACTTACCGTTTAAAACACCACTACAGACGACGTGAGGAACCTATGAAATAGAATGGGGTGAGTCAGTGAGTTCTCGTTTACAGACCAATACATGTACATACAAAACTGTCTTTGAATGTTCATGATAGCAAGAATACAACGTAAAGGCTGATCTCATACAATATCTGTGGTAGAGACACTATACCTGACAACAGTTGTCTCACACACATAACCAAAAAACAGGCTTGAATTTCTCAATTTTTGATACTGTCACTTTAATCAGAGTGGCAATACAGTTTTTATGTCAGCTTTCACGTTTATTATGTTGCTGTAAACAGAAAATATGCCTTATTTTGAGTATATTGTGTCATCTCTTCCCTTTATTTATCACTGGAGTTAACAGTGTGATATGCTCATATTTAGGGAGTGAATTCCTTTATAAATGGCGATAAAGGCAACACAACGGAACTAAAACAAGCATATGAGAAGCTCATTTCCAAACAAAAAACTAACATAAAATGAGCACCAACAATTTTATTGTACAATATAAAAGACATGAACCAGTAGAGTCCACTGTGTACTGTCTATTTCATTGTGTAATTCTCATTCATGGGAGTTTTTATTTCACTGTAAAAACCCTTTAAAGCAACTCATATTTCCTCCTGTAATAATTATCTGTGCTTCACATGCCTCAGTAATTTGTTTGCGCCTGTGTGACTGTGTGTAAAGTGTGTGTGTGTGTGTGTGTGTTATGCCTTCGGTCTTCAGTAGCAGGTGTGTTTTAACGAGC
Organism: Melanostigma gelatinosum; assembly: GCF_949748355.1. NCBI lineage: Eukaryota > Metazoa > Chordata > Actinopteri > Perciformes > Zoarcidae > Melanostigma > Melanostigma gelatinosum. The sequence continues at coordinate 16,624,837 of NC_136650.1, read as the reverse complement.
TAATCAAACTGTGTCCACCTGTTTTTAATTCGAGTGAGACGTTTCTGAAAGACCTGCGGGCAGCTGGTAAAGGCCGAGGATTACACTCAGCAACTGCAGAACACATGGCTACGCCATTGGCGGATGCGCGCCACCTCATGCACACAGATTTGCAGATCTGATATACCGGTATGTTCCGCATTATGCTGAAATCCTGCAGATCCAGTTGAGCCGCTGCTTTGGTAATGCTCATCACATTTCGTAGTTGCTTTTTTTTTACTGAAAATATGAATTTAATTCGGCGGGCTGAATGGAACAGACAAATCATATTTCATCATTGTCACTGAAGAAAGAGCTTGTGGTTGAATTAAAGTACATTTGGTGACTTGTTGTTGACACTGCAGTGCTCATCGAGACCGTGCGATTCACAATGTGCTGTCAGATGTATTAAAGTTCAAGTCAACATAATATTGTTGGATGTGGTGCATTTGAATTTGTCCATGTGGATTTAAAAAAAAATGAAATACAGCCACTATAACAGCTGACATTGAAGAACACCCGTATTGTATTTTCTCCCTTTTTTTTTTCTTTTTTACATTTCAAAAGCTCACTCAAAACGTTTGCTCAATGTCTGTGTGACTGTGTGTATGTGCATGTTTCTGATTATCTGCATGTGTTTATGTGTGTGTGGGAGAAACACTTAATTCTGTGCCTCTGCTTTGCGCCAGGCCATCTTTTCCTCTTGTCTGCAGTATTGATTCATTCATTTCTTTTGCATTTGTTCCTCCATTGTTCCTGCCCTCCTCCCTTGCCCAACCCATTCTTATTATTTTAATGATGACAGACTTATGCATTGGCTGGGCGCATGTAGAGTAATTATGGGGAAATGAACCTGCGGGATGCACGGGCCATTGACCAGCATATTGACTTTGACTGCCACCACAAGCAATTGAACTTAAGCTGCTTTCTTTACCCCCCCCCCCCCCCCCCCCCCCCCCCCCAACAAACATAGTTCATAGTTCAAGAACTCTACAGCTGTTTTGACACGCCTTTATCAAACACTCCTGCCCTATGGCCGGCAGCAAAGCACCGGCAACAGGGATATAATCCATCTGCTGAGCCGCCTCTGAGTCACAGAGGGCTCGTTCAGTGGGATAAGTGTGGAGAGCTGTGAGTCTGCAGCTATATGGTTGTTCTCTTGAATCGGTTTTACGAGGAGTCTTCGTGAGAAGTTGGTCGACCCAAAGCTGGAGAGATTGAAAGGTGAAAAAGGGGGACATACAACACTCGTCAAAGCAGAAAGGCTCAATAGATAGAGGGTGCTTTAACTCATTCTCATAGAGGGAATCGTGCTTAATCACTTCATGTGGCAGGGTTCAAGTGGTCTTTTGTTCAACAGTAAATCTAAAACAATACTGTCACATTTGCTTATTATAATGCATCCTTCTCTGGGATAAATAGTGTGGTGTATGTTGATGGTATTAATACATGCTTGTAGAGCAGTTTGAAAAGAAGCCTTCTAATATTAGCATGTGAATATCAACAAGGATACATTCACATTCCATTCCCTTGAATCTGTTTTTATTTTTCCCAATTGCCACTCAAGAAGTGTGCCTCGGAACTCCACTTCTTTTCACTGAATGACAGCGACATTGCCTCTGTTTGTGTGGACACTCGCGTCCATTCATGTCCTCTGTGACGGAATGTGAAATTCTCCCTGCTGGGTATATGCATGAAGGATGCAAAATGCAGGGAAATCGGGCCCGCAGCGAAACTTTTGTGCTTGCATTTTTCAGATTTGACAGATGACAGGGAGCTAACAGCTCAAACGTCAAAGCTCCCGTTCTGTTTTCTTATTCCGTCCATCAAATTGGACATCGGGACATGATGTTTTTTCTAATACCTACACATTATGTGTCGTTGCCATGTTTGTGTTTGGGTCTGTGTGCTTAAGTGAGCACATTTTTTGTATGTGGGTACACATGTTTCTGTGAACACACGAGCCATCTCTTCCCCTCTCCCTCTCTGAGAGATATTCAGAGCAGTGGATTAGTGTTGACTGTTAAACAAACAGGCCTACTGCTAGACCGGAGCTGTGGCTGTAACAGACCTTCTTCGTGTCCTGGGGACTGTGAGCACAGATTGACGAAAGAACCGTAGGCCAAGGTTTTAACTGGCTGCTGGCACTGTGTCTGAGAGGAGAGGATTTTAGGCTGTCACAGCACACACAGGTCAGCTGTCATGTCAGGCCTGCCACTCAACACAAGAATGTGAACAACATTGAAATGATATAATAGAGATGCAGACGTACTTATGACGGTTCTCAGTCCCTTAGATCAGGGGTCTTCAACGTTTTTCAGGCCAAGGATCCCCAAACTGATAGAGACATGGCGCAGGGACCCCCGACTATATATATTGTATAAAATTGTGTTTTATATTAAACTGGGCTCAGTGTGATATATAAACATACCTTGTTATTGTGCATTCAATACTAAGCTTTTCAAATATTACACAGGTTCATATGTTCATGTTTTTATTTGAAACATGTGCAAGGTACAGTGAGTAGGGTGGCCATGCCACTGCCATGCATACACATACCTGCTGTCTTGCATACAATACTGAACTGTTAAAAGGCAATGCCACCGTTGCCTTTTCCCCTGGGTTGTTCTCTCTGGTTGCGACCTATGAGAGCCACCGTTTTAATGCATCTATTTTTAGGACAGCGGCATGTCAGAGAATAATCACATTGGAAGAGTAATTAAAGCTAAGGCCTGGGCTAAAAGCACATCTAATTGATTACCCTGGATTCTCTCTGAAATAGGTTAAATACTCTCCTAAAATGAGTTCCATTAGTCTCTCACTCACTATTTATATTCCCTCGCTCTCTTATTATCCAGCTGAGATGGTTGTGATTAAATTGCCCTATACTGTACCTCCCTCGCCTCTCACCTCTCCATTTAGATCGTCCCCTCGCTCTCTTTCTCTCCGCTGCTTGATATACCCCATTGATCAGACACCGATGTAGCTTATAGCGTCACCTCTCCCCCTCTCTCTCTCTCTCTCTCTCTCTCTCTCGCTCTTTTACTCTCTGTCTCCCTTCATGTACTTCTCAAATGATAATAGGGTTACTGTAATGTATTGGCTGGCTGCCTCCGTGTCTGCAGCACAAGGACCGGCAATCTGTACTGACGGCTAAACAGCCGAGGACCCTCACTAATCACCATGGTAGCGGCCTACCAATGGTAGCGGTTTTCCAACGGGCCTTAGAAGTATTGGACTCCTTTTTCTAACTTTTTTTTTTTTTTGGAAATGGATCATGTTTTGTCAAAGCGCCTCCCTACACGCTGGCCGAACTTCAAGCAAGTCCAACAATCCAATAAAATCCAATAAGGTGAATGTCAACTGATCCTATAGGCATCCGTTTCCAATTTGCCATCGGCAGCACATTCGGGAGGAATTTCTTTTTTCTTTTTCTTTTTTCTCCCATGCCGAGCTGTTACTAGTGTGAAATTCCCATTCATCATATTAACCAGTGTTGAGCGTCCATTTATCAAGCCCTGGATGCCAGTGCTTTACTGTGGCAAGTTGAGCCAAGGGGATTTACCTTCTAATGACTGTTCCAAAACCTTGTAGTTATCAGACAAAATACACGACAAAGGAGGGGGAAACAAGATGGCCGAAAGCCCGACCTCCTCTCCCCTTGAGGTAATTTCATACTCCTTAATCATGTATTCCTTACAAGCAAGGTGCTGCTTTTCTGCAGGTGATTACAATTCACTCTAGCAGCCAATATCTTCAAAGAGGACAGGGCTGTCAGAAAAGTTCATAAATCTGCAGGTTCCATATCTCTGACTGCATTTATTTTCTATCAAATTGCTTTTTCTTCAAATAAAAAAGCATTCATGGATCTTTGGTTGATATTTTAAGTTCACTTGACATCTCCACCAATAGACACATAGTCTCTCTCTCTTGTTTTCTCTCACTTCAGACCTCGTGACCAGGGCAATTTATTAATGCAATGAGTCTCTGGTGAGGCTCCTTCACCGGCACACTATAGCGCATGACTTTTTGTGCTTCATGCAAGCCAACATGAATTTGCCCAAAATCTGATTAATCGGTGTCCCACAAGGTACAGTTTTGTACCTTGTAATCACACTGAGAGATGAAAGGCTGTAGGGGCAGGCTGGGTGAAGCCACATTAAACGTATTCTATCCATGTCCCAGAAGGGCAAGCAATGACTCGACACCCACTTTGGCTTGATATAAATCCAAATGGTGACGGAGAAGATCTGAAGCAGCTGGAAATGGTTCAAGCACACCTTGTTTGTGCCAAGCGGAACTATTCGTAATCAGTCGGTAATCAATCAGTTTACAAGGAGAATGGGAAGAGCCAAGTGTGAAGGGAAACACATCTTATTATCACAAGAATGCAAGAGTTCAGAGAGTGATTTAGAGTGATGGGATGAAAGATATGTTCTATTATAATTATATTGTATGTGATTTTTTTAAAGAAAAAATGCTGTATAGATTTATAAGACCAGAACTTGTATTCACAATAATAGTAATGATGAAGTATTGAAAAGAAAGTGAATGAAGAAGAAGTATAAGTGAATAAAAAGTGGGAAAGGAAATTGAAGAAGAGAGTGGAAGTGGAGGAAGAGGAAAGAAATTGGTGGATGCGTAGAATAAAAAATAAAAAGTCAAAGTGAAAGAAGAAGTGGAAGAGTAAATTGAATGTGAAAGGCAAGTGAAAATGAAAAAAGAGGAAGTGGAAGTGTAGAAATAAGAAAGTAATAATAATTGTTGGAAGTGAGAAAGAAATGAGAAAGGGATAAAGAAGAAGTGGAAAAGGAAATAGAGGAAGTAAATAGAAAGAAAAATAGGTGAACGAAGAGGATGAACAAGATTTGGAAGCCAAAGTTGAAGAAGGAGAGGAAGTGGAAAAGCAAATGGTAGAAGAATGAGCTGAAGTAGAAAAAGAGAAAGAAAAGCAAATCAAGGAGGAAGATGTGGAAAAAAGTGGAAGAACCTGGAAGGGGCCATGGGCGGGATAGAGAGTGACGAAGCAGAAGAAGAAGGGAATGGAATAATAAATGTAAAAGACAAAAAATAAAAGGGATAAGAAAACAAAGTGGAACAGGGCAAAGAACAAGAAGAAGTAATAATAATTCACATTCAATATGTACGCCTTACTAGTGTTTGACATCATGCAACCTAGAATTTAGACGGATTTTGTGCAGAGAGGACATTTTTTATTGAATAAAAGTTCTTCCAACTTCCAACTCCATCAGCACTCTGTGTTTGACACTGAATAAATTATTTCTACAGATAGTTCTGAGGGTCAAGCCACTGTCTGAGAGTTCTGATGAGTTTTCAATGTAGTTTTGAATTTGCCTTCATAAGGGCGAACAAGGCTACGAGGAGTTGGACAAAACAACTCGATTTACCTGATGTAAATAAATGCTTCTCAATTTTAAGCTCTCCCGAGACTCCCAAAAGTAAAGCACGTTCTTTAGCATGCATTTTTCAGTGTCTTGTCTCATTCATCTGTCTGTCTGAGCATGTAAAAGATGTATTTTCTGTGGAGAACAGAATGAGCACTGGATAGTGTGAAGGGAAACAGATGGTAGGGAGACAAACAATCACTCAAAGCCAAAACACTCCGGATCTGCCTCCCGTTCGCTCACAGTTTCTCTCTAACCAGCTACATACAGTACATGCAACTTGAAGTTATGGGAGAAGAAAAGCTGCTGCCCCAAGAGTTATGGTACCCCGATTAGTTTGGAAGCAAGTGTATGGTCAGCTGTCTTCCTGATCGTCCGTATGCATGGATATAAAAAACAGCAGTGCACAACAGACCTCCCTCAGAGGATCAACATTTATTTAGAAACAGGATCTCAAATGCATTGAAACAGCAGCAAACGTGTTGACAACGCTCCTTCATTTGCTTTAAAGTTAGGATCCTACACAGAAGATGTAAAAGCTGCATAAGATATTGTTCACCACGACTTGGATAAGCTTGCATTAGAGCTGGCTTTACTTGTAATGCGAGGTGATAATGAGTTTAGCAGATGACGTAGTCAAGGATCAATCTTCGGTGAAGACAACGTCTAGAGCTCGATGGTTTAGAAAAGAAAAAACATGCCGAAATGAAACTCCATTTCCATTTTCAGATTACCGCAGGAAACCAGTGTTATCAAGTCTAAATGATCTGAATGGACTTGCTCGTACAACTAATCTCCTTGGATTTCTTCAGAAACATGCACTTTGGAAATGTGACACATATTTTCTGGGAGTTTGTCAATGCAACTTAAATTGTAATAAATATTAACAACGCATCTAGATTTTCAATCTGTTGTCTGTAATAATCAGCATCTACGGCTGGGTCTATAGGATCCTGCTTTCTGTTTGTTGTTTTTTATGTCTGTGGTTGGAATTGAAGGACACTGTGCTTTGCTGGTTGCTAATTGCAGATACCTCTTCTAATGCCGGGCTATCGCTCCACACACCACGGGTATTTTTAGTGGCCCTTATTTCTTTATGAAACATGAGGCGCACTGCAGAGGCTTACGTTACACACCTCGGATGCTTTGGCTTAGGATAATGCAGGCATGTGGACGGGGGATGGAGGAGTGGGTGTGGGGGGGCGGGGGTGTCTGGGCATGCTAAGAGCAGAGAAATACAATTATTGACTCTCTCAGCTTCAGAGCTTTTGGATGAGTCAAATCCAGCGGGCCTTTTTTCCCCCCACAAACTCTTTCCACGGGAGTAAGGAGAGAAATTTGTCGGAGAGACCGACAGATGGATGGAGGGTTTGAATCTTTGCAAAAGAAAGCTCTGAGGACGGACTCAACTGGCGCCTGTAGTTTGCCATCCTTGAGCTCACAGGTCAAGTTCTTAAAGCCGAAGTTTGTCAGCTTTAATGAGAAATGAGGCTTCAACTTACTTGGAGCACAAACTGTTAGCGTCCTAATTACAATATATACTCTATAAGTTCCTGTGCTTACTGCCCTTTTATAACATCGTAAACAAGAAATGACCCTGTCATGGGTGAACGCTGTAACATTCAGGCTGTAGAGATAAAGTGCAGAAAATCTTTCCATAAATGAGATAAATGGCCGACAGCACAATGAAGTATTTAAGGCTGATATATCAGAAAGCAGCATATAAGGATGCAACAGCAGCTTATTTTTCTCAACTCCCATCTCCGGGAACCAACAACCCTGTGGAGCCTTTCAGAATAAAAGACTCACTTGTTAACCCCGTCCTTTAATCAGCGTGACAAGGCCTGACCTCGTGTCTCTTGCAGAGTCTGGGCTGATCTCCAAACGGACATTTTTTTTACCCAAGATTTTAAAAGCTGTGTCAACCTAATTACAGTCTGTTATGAGTCAAAGTATATCTTTGAGGAATTTTAATCTGGTCTTAGAGCACTTATAGCACAGAGTCTGCCCTCCACAAAGCGACCAACAACCTTCTTTTAGCAGCAGATGTGTGTGTTGCATTTTGATTATGTAAGATGTCAGTTCAGCCTTTGATACTGATAGCATTTTGTTAGATTGGTCTCATGGATGAATTGCTGTGTTTCATTATGATACCTTGGTCCACACTTAAATTTGATGGATTGCTGTGAAATGTTGTTCAGGCATTCTTGGTTCTCAGAGGATAAATTCTGATGACTCTGGTGATGCCTTGACTTATATATGTATATGAAGTACCGTATTCTAACTACGATTGTGAGCATGGTAAACATGATAGCCTACCTGCTAAACATCAGCATGTTAGCATAGTCATGGTTCACATGCTACCATTAGCATTTCGGTCAACGCACTGCTGTGCCTACGTAGGGAGCGTATCTATGTTCAATATTCTGTTGACACACGTTAAGTAAACTTATCAAAAGGTCTGATAAGTTAGAATCCTGGGAGAGCATATACGTATGTAGAACTGGGGAACATAGGAATGACCTGCTAGCTCCTAGCTTGGCTGAAGACTTTTAGTCTTGTTTTAGTTTTCGTACTACGGTGCTACTGTTGTGTTAGTGTGCACGACAAGTTGTGCCTTTAAGACGCTACTTAAAACTGCTCACCATGCTGAATCTTTTTCTTGTAATGTTTACTCATCCTCCAGCTGTGCAGAGATGTTCGGATGCAGCATTTATCCTAAGTAAATTCATTAACAGTAAATATTAAGTGAAATCATCCGTAATGCTTCATTAACTTTTCCGTATAGGTGTACATGTAAAAAATGTAAAAACATGTTCAGCTACCTTCTGTCAGCAGTAGTATTCCTTTTTTCAGGCACTTAGAAAAAAACAAAACACTTCTTGTTAAATGTTCCACGAGGAGAGGGGCTTATTTTAGGGACTTAGCTCAGGCTACGATGTGATCAAACCACCACTAATCGTCATTGAGCCACTGCACTTCAACACTGAGACAAGCCCAATGAGGTATCCGGTGTGGCCCCCTGCCGTTTCCCTTTTGGCGGTGCTGCGGATGCGACTGAGTAGGAGGGGAGCCCAGGGCAGTCCATTACACGCTGGAGAGAGAACATCCTGTAGCTAACCTGGAAGTGCTTGGCTGTCTCCCAGGATGAACTGGAGGACACCGCTGTGCAGACGGATGTCTGGGTTGCTCTACTCGCCCTGTTGCCACAGCAGCTCTCTGCTAAATAAGCAGGTCGAAAAGGGATGGGTGTGGCAGGATGACTCTCCAGAGTTGCGGACTCCCGTAAAGAAGCACTTATCTCCTTTATGATCTGATCTAGTTTGCTAATTCACTCATTAATCAGTCTCGGCAATGTAGATGTTGTAGTTATTGGGCTAAAAGGGTTATATCAAGGATAGAGAATTGAGCTTGAAGGTCCATTCATGAACTTGAAAGCAGCAGCTACACAAAAATTCTTAACACAAGGACCAATGGCTTAAAAAAGCTTTCAACCACATTTCAAAGCTGAAAAAAAATAAAGAGTAAGGCAAATCACATTCATATTGTTGAAGCTGTCTCAAAAGATGGGAGAAAATGCTTTTGAATACTAGTTGCTATGGAGCAATGCTGTTTTACGAGTGTGATTTTGTTTGCATGTGCATGAAGACGCACTCGATGCCAATCATTTCAGCTCTTCCGCTGATTAATAGTTAGTGGCAGAAGGGTGCACAGACAGTGAAGAAGAAGACTGCTTGCAAGTAATCATGAAACTATTTTCATTTACAAATACCACGTTAAAGGCATGCATTGCAAAATCGTCAGCGGAATTGTGAACTGTATGTGGATAGAAATACATGCACAATAGCTGTAAATAACACTAGTTTTCTTCATTAAAGTTGTTCCAATAGTCGTACCAACTATTTCACCGTAGCTTCACTTCTTTTCTTTTCTTCACCCAGAGGTAGCTCATGGGGAATTCTGGATCAATGTCGCGCTGGAAACAAGAGGGCAGAAAGTCCAGTAGCGGAGCAGCTTAACAGCTCCACAAAGACCTGGACGTATATGGGCTGGGAGGCAGGAGATCAATGGGGTAAAGTAGGAGAGAATGAACAATTGTTGCAGAGCAAGAGGAGAACAGTGTGCTGTGACAAGATGTGTGTCGAGACGACCCTGTTGCCCTGATAATCGCTCCACTGGAGAGGGATATAAGCCAAAGAAGAACGGCCCGGATAAAGTAAAAGCTCCCCTGTGTCTGAGTGAAGGATGCCAAGGGAAACGATTGGTTATTGTTAGGACTGTGAAAAAAAAATCAGACCCTGGAAGAAACATTGTGTTCATTTGTTGTTAATTATGTTTCGACAAAAATGCTTACTTCACTATATACTGCCGTCAAATTTGCACATTTTTTAAAGTATCAACTGTAATTTTCTAAAAGGTTTACAGTATTTAAACACCTAAAGGACCTTTTTAAAACTCATCTACATTCTACCTTTAGCTTGCCTTTCTTCCCCTCTTTTCTTCCGCTCCTACATTAGATTAGCATTGATATTCATTAACACCTGATCTACCCTGTGTGCCTGTGCATCGGGCTTGGCACTGTGCCTTCACAGGAAATCAATGGCGTCTTCATTCATCCAGTGGGGAGGGCTCTCGTCTTTGCTTCCACATTCAGTTGTCGCAGTAGTGATTAACAGGCTAGTGAAGGAGGACATACAGTGATTCTTAAGTAGCAGCTGTGACTGTGGGCCTTAAGACTGTGTAGTTATGATAGCTAAGTAAGAGGAAGAGAGGTGTTTAAGTAAAAAAGGCAAAGGACTGGTGGAAGGGAGAAAAAGAAGGGGATGAAGAAACAGAGAGAGAGAGATAATGCATAGGTTATGGTAAATCATGTCTATCATCTCCCCTCTCTTCCGTTACCGATCAGGGAGTGAAGGATGATGACGAGTTGGACAATTTTGGCAAACTCCCAGTGGATGCCCTTGAAAGTGACAAATTGCCAGGTTAATTGTCTTGGGGTCATGGCCATTCAGCGGGAATGAGCCACTTTATTTGGAGCAAAAATCCATAAAGGGAGTTCATTCCCAATCTGCGCTGTCACCATTCGGATCCGGTGAGGGATTGCCTCAGTCCTCGTGGGAAGAATCCTAAACCATCCCACGTGAGTACAGTAGGTACAGTATGTGACAGCCATGCAAGCCTGGGTATCAAGTTCATTTCCCTCAATTCAGGGCCATGACAACAGCGTTTCCAAGTCCGCTGCCTGACCGGAAAGCTGGGATTTTCTCTTCCACTTTCTACCCCAGGGATCAATTCCATTTCATTTTCTGTCCGATATAAATGAAGTAGGGGACATCTCCAGCTATTGAATTCCTGAAACAGCGCACTCCCATTCCCATCCAGCCACCTGCTTACTCCCTATCTTCTCTTCAATCTGCCTCTGAGCGCTCCAGTCTATTTTCAAAAGGGAGGCCGGACAAAAATTTTAAATTTTCATCTTAATAAGCACATGCAAGGTTGAGCAGGGTCCGAGCGGAGCCATAAAGGGGGACAAGCGTTGGGGCTTGTTGGGCTGCTGTGGAGCGTGAGTTGGCATACTGTCGGTGGTATATTTTTCCGGGCAGAGGCAAGTGAGTGGGGGTCAGTGTAGCTAAAGCAAAGCCAGCTCCAGCCTCTCTGCCACGCTGAGATTAGGGGAGAAGAGGAGGCTTTTACATAACTGACTCTCTCTGTGGCATGACTGCAGAGAAGCAGCAAGCAAAGGCAGGCAAGCAGGCGGCCGGGCTGGCCGGCTGGATGGACGAGGGAGGCGAGGGATTTGAAGACATAACATGGGAGCCGCTGCAGAGGAAGAAAGTGAGAGTGAGCTCTCTTTGTCTCTAACTTTACAAGGATAGGTGGGTGCGTCCTCCAGGACTCTGATAATAGGTTGTAGGGAGCTGACCGACCTCATTCTCTCCCTCTGCACATTCCCTATCTGTGGTCCCTTTTCATCCACCCTGTCTCTTTCTTGCTTCTTCACCCTCTCTCCCTCTTCTTTCCATTCATCTGGCTCCTGTTTCTATGGGAGCAGCCAGCCAGAGGAGCCTTGGAGTCGGAGAGAAGAGGAAAGTAAAGCCAGGTGTGCGAGGGGAAACAGGATGGGCCCCAAGGTTGGGCTGAGAGGTGAGGGACAGACACTGGAGTGTGTGACAAAGGGATGAGCTTCACCGCCAACGACTCCCACAGGGGAGACCAGCTGCTCAGTTTGCAAAGGCTTAAACATGCACTGCTACCAGGTAGGATTGACTCGACGGTGTGATAGAGCGTGCACAGGAAAACACAAACGTTATAAGACTTGGACATCAGGAAACACAGGAGTTTACACACGCAGACGCAGTCACTTATACTCTCTCTCTCTCTCTCCAACTCCCTCTCTCTCAAACACACTCAAATGCCTCTCTAAAAAGATCCTCCTCCCATTTTTTTTCTTTTTTGCCCTCCTGTCCCCATCCTTCCTTCTAAATGCATCTAAATTTCCGAACACTCCTACGTCTCGAGTTCACGCTGTCCTCAATTTGTACTCTGGTGCCATGAGACGTGATGCAGTGCCTGCTTATGAATTCAGATGTTGAATTCCATCTACTCAGTAGATTTTCTTTCCCGCGGCTACAAAGGGGGACGTTTTCGGCACAATAAAGCACAATCAATAATACATTGGACAGTCGTCTGTGTGATAGCAGGAGATTTCTAACACCCCGTCCCCCCCCCGTCCCCGTGCTTGAACAATGAGGAGGTCTGCTGTATGGCAACGCATGTGAGCCCCCGAGTGTGAGGCCATCTGGTTTCATGTACTTGGAGAAGGATGAATTAACAGCAGCAAATGAGGGCTCAATGCCATGGTTGTTGGCTTTTTTTTTATTAGACTGTACACTGTTTGTTTGCATGTTTTGAAGCAAAAAAGCCCACATTCCCTTCCATTCACAGAGCATTTGAAAGGGACATTGGAGACGGCATGAAGTCCTTGATGCTCAATATACAAATTACCATTCAGGTGACATTTGCCCGCAGATTTTCACGAGAGAGAGAGAATTTCCTCGGCTTTAGAAGGCATGAAAAACCTGAAAGGCCTGGACTCTATCTGGTGAATAATGTGATATTAAGTTGCTGTGACATTTTAAAAGAGGCTTTAAAATCCAAGCATTGATCAAATGCAGGGTGACAAGCAGCATAGCTCAGTTAATGGCTTTCTCAGCGAGACTTTCCAAAGGGTTGCTTATAGACTGTGGGTATGTCGTACAGTGAACTGCCACAGATTTCCCCTCTACCTGTATTTACATAGACAATAAGCGGTCTTCATTTCGCTCGTCACTGTCATGTTTGTCTTACAGTCGGTGAGCGACGGCCCTGCGCATTGTACACAAATCACGCTCACCCTCATCGCCATTGGTCAAAGCGATGCATCACCGGGGAACGTTCATTTCTTTAGCTGGGAAAACCGTTTTCTCAGTAACAGTGAGCTTTTGACGGTGAATGTTGTGATGATTTCAAAAGGGACGCTCTCCTTTAGCTGGAGGCAACTGACCTGGGTTTGCTGGATTCCTGAGACCATGCTCTTATATGTAGCTGACCATTGGCCTCTATCAGTCTCTGGATTCACATTCGACACCGTTTTCAACCATTTTGACCTGCGTGCAATGCAATTCTTCCAAACCGAAATGATGCATTGAGTCACATTCTGTGCTTTGGGACTGGGCCATGTAGGCGTTCTGCAGAGTGTGGGTTCGAAGATGCTGCCGTATTATCACACAGGACATCTGGACAAACGATTTTGTGCCAGACTTCCCTTGTCCGGGAACAAAAAAAGAGACTTATTTGTAAGCCAAGGCATAGCATTCTTTCTTCTATAGGCATCTGTACATGAAGTAGAATATTCACTTCACAATCTAGTTATCATTGGGAAGAACAAATATTTCGAGTTATATCAGAGGATTAATACCTCTCTTATTTCCGTATGCTAATAATGGAGCCACATCCAGCAGCTTGTTATTAACTACCATAAAGACGAGCCTAGCTCTGTTTACTTGCACCTCTAAAGCTCATGAACTGTACATTGTATGTGTTTTATGTTATTTGTTTGCTCTAGAAGTCACTGTGGACCAAGCCAGGCTCACTGTTTGCCCCCGTCTCTAGCTGTATACTAAACTAAAGTAATAGGCTGGCTCTAGCTTCACAGTCATAACGTCAAACTATTTCTTTATTCACAATAGTCATACATTTACTAAGTTGAAGACATTTTTATATTCTGGTCTCATTATTAAGACATTTACTGTAGCGAGGTAAAAGACTTGCGTGCGTGTTGAATGTTTGCTAAGCCATGCATACGACAAATCCTATTTCTGCGCAATGATGCATTATTTTAGTGCTAAATATTCATATTTAAGAGAAGAATATAAGAATGATTATGATTTTGTTCCAAATTTGGTCTGTCAGATAATCTTTTTAAATGTAAGTTGTTGCTCACTCGTGTCAAATATTGTTAAAATCAGAGTTCAAGTTATTCAACCATGTTTAAGTGGTTAAGTTTTGAGCACAATTCAGCCGTTTTTAGTTTTTTTTGCAGACATGCATCCCAACAAGTACAAGTACAACAAGTACTGATCATTAATCATTGTGTGTAAGACTGCGTGCATGTACAGTACCTGCATGCAACAGTGTGTGTTGGTACGTGCCTGCACTCAGCTGCAGTATCACCTTTCTATTTTTTTCTTGATGAGTTTAAAAACAGGGAGGTAATTGATGGATTGGACAAAAAGGTCAGAATACAAAGACATGGTGGGACTGCAGTGGCGAAAGACCGTTTCACCTCCAACTGTCTCTACTGCTCACATACAAATCAATCACCGTGACTGCATACTAAAAAAGTATGCATGATGGATTTTAGTCTCCAATTTACATTAATGCAGACAGTTTATTATATTAAGTTTTAAGCTCATAAAATTTTAAGAGGCAGATTGTAGGCTTTTAAAAATGTTGAGTAAAATGTAAATTTATACCTTGAAATATTTTTTTCCTTGCACAACTAGCCAACAACATTTTTTAAATGTATGGGTGCTATTGTGGACCGTGCATATTTATTTTTATTTGTTTGCTTGTGTTGTGTTTGAAGGTAGTTGGAGATGTTTCTTGTGGCGTTTGGGAGTTCTGCCATCGTAACTCAATATCTGTTGGCAACAAGCTGAAGAATTGGCCTATTAGTGGCATGTCCAGACCTCCCGCTCTGATTGGTTGGCTGGCAGATAAAACATTTAGTGTGTGCTCTATGAAAGCCTAATGAGAGACAAAAAGGACAACAGATGAAGCAGATTGCATGCATGAGGGAGGGTTGAAATGAGAAGAAATAACCCCTAACTGTTAAATCAACCATCTTTTGACAAAAAAAGATACCCCCCCCCCCCCCCCCCCTGCACACACCACCTCCCCACCAAATGTGCAGTCGCTCACACAGGCTTTGCAAATCAGTGAACTCCACCAGCGAGCTCAGTGAATTTGACTCTCGGCACAGTTTGTTTGGCCAACCGTCGTGGTTTGTGAGTGTTGTCCTAGAGCTGCTGTGGACTTGTGCGGCACACATCCCTCTCCGTCGATACCGGCCTCCTCTCTTGCTTCTTAGGACCACTGCTGGCAGCGGTCCTAAGCGCTCAGTAGATGTGGAGAGAGACATAACGGGCTGCAGTTCCCCAACTCCCACCAGGGAAGTCACTCTAAGATGAATGAGTGTCTGCTGGCTACACGCTTGGCCGTCAAAAACCTGGACCAATGGACGCGAGATAACTTCAAGGGATGCAGGGGCAGTTTTTCAAGCTACAAACAAACATCACTTTTTGGTTGTCCTATACGGATATCATTGAAGAAAGTGTTCCGCATTCATTTGATTCATATTAAACATGAAAAATCTTTCTATGCTCCGTCCTGCGACACGATTTTTCAGGAGAAACCTAAGACAGAGTGGATAGGGTAAAGAAATAATGAGCAGACGTGAAGTTCTGGAATACAATACTGCCACAAGTCAGGGTTGCTTATTTATTTCCCTTCACAAGACAATCTTGTAGCTATGAATTTCTTTTTTATTTCATTCCTAGGCCTCTTATGAAAACTGCCTCATTAGGCTTAGAGACAAAAGGAACATTCCATTTTGTCAGGAAGTCACCCGGACTGACAAGTCTGTGGGAGGAAATGAAATAAATAAGGAAAGAGTGGCAGCAGTGAGTGGCTGGGTTGACATTTACTGTGATTAGTGTTTGTAGTGGTGAATGCATTTCTGTCATCCTCTCACTCAGCATCGTTGTTTCGTTCTCTTCCGCGATCCCTCACGCTCAATTTGCCGTGCTGCATGCAGATAACTGTGACCTTTAGCTTTCCTGTATGAAATACAACAGGAAAAAAAAGGGGAAGGGAATTCACCGAAGACCACAGGTGCACTACAAACGGCATGGCTGGAGGCTGGTGCCAGATACCACCATTTCTAAAAAACACTTAATTAAAAGGCTGAAAAGTATTTTTCTCTCAAGATGTCAACATTCAAGATGTAGACTTATGAATATGATACTTACTTAGATACTTAGATACTTAAAACCTACATTATGAGGATGCCTACATAATTCATGTGAATGTGTGTTCCTGCATTATGTACATGAGTGTGCCCACTCCCACACCTGCTTGTGGCGTGTCGGCAGAGTCACAGCATACTGCAACTGTTTTTCGGTCTCCTCCAGACACATCCAGAGTTCCCCTCCATCAAGGGCATAATGGTGCGATCCGTCGGCTGATAATGTTGGAGTGATCCACAGGTCAGCCGGCCTGGCGCCAGAGCAGAACAGCCTCTCATGGCCCATTACAGCCTGCTTAACGACCACACTGATGACCCAAACCCTGTGGCAGGCTGTCCTCACTCTGCCTGTTTAAAACATTTGTTTTTTCTGTCTTTGTGGTGTTGGTCCGACTTCACAATTATCTAGTCAGAAAATGAAAGCAGACACACTGCTACAAAAAAAATATATTTTTTTAAATAATTACTTAATTATTGTCGGTTCTTATACTGAAGAGTACAGGACGTTGAATAACGGTTTTGCAAATGCAGTCCTACTAATAATACAAATAATGTCTTAATTTGGCGGGGAAAAAATAAAGCTAAATCCATATAAAAACTAAGGCAATGTAAACATACTGAGCGAGACAGTAAATCAAAACTGAAGTGTTCAATACCCTATATTTTATTTGGATAGATTTGTTGTTGTTTGTGTTACTGCCATGTATGAACATATCCCTCTAGAAACTAAGTAGACTGTTCCAAGTAATGAACAAAACACGAGCTACATCGCATGTCATTATGTATGTGTATGTCCAGACTTTGTATTCAAACTACCGCACACATGTTCACAGACAGTCGAGAGCAGTATGATACCCAGTAATTATATCCAGCCTGTGGGGCTGAATGAGGCACAAAGGATGTTCGCATATTTCTTCACACACACTATCCACCATGGGATTGTGCCTTGTGTCACATTTCAAACTCAAAAGGTTGTGAGGAATTTGTGGTCATGGACTATTAGTGAAGCCGTGTCACGTGGTACAGAGTATATAAAAATGGCTCCTTTTGCCAGAATCCTCGGATACGGATACATTTTCTACTCTTTCTTGAACATGTCCAATTTTCGAGAGAGAGAGAGGGGGAGAGAGAGAGGGGGGAATAGATCAGCCAGAGATACGGGACTGAATCTCGGTATCTTAATTTAGTGGGCCATAATTAAAAATGTGTTTGCCAGTTTTTCCTCTCGCTGCTCCTCACTCCCGCCTTCCCTTGACAATTAAAGATTTAATCACCATCTGCAGAAAGGGGCTGCGAAAGAATGCCTGACCCAAAACTCAGAATGCAAGATGATGATGTTGAGGGAAAACACTCTGAGAACTTGGACACTATTTATTTTCTCTCCATTCTCATCCAACTCTAAATTTATTTTACAGACGTAATTACTCATTCAGTGAGCCACTCGAAGCAGACACTTGTGACAGTTTTTGCTTTCTTTTTTGGTATTTACTTCCCAGAACATAATCAGAACAGATCTGAGCAAATATCGTTCTGTGAAAATGAGTAAATAACACGTAAACCGCACTCAGAGTAAAACATTGAAGGGATCGCTCTAGTTGAGATCGCTAGACTTCAGTTATAAAAGCCTGACATTATCGAAATTTAAAGACTGCATTTCGCACATTTTGTCTGTCCAACAGACCAATCTGTACACAAGCTCAAACAACTAGAATATCAAATACACTTCTGTGGTGTGCGCTGGGAACACTGTGTTCCACATCAAGCTCCAAGGTTTCTTTTTCTTCTTTTTCTCTGAATGCAGCGAGAGACTGACAGCAAACGTTGAAAGATAATATCACACAAACACAGCGTTTTCCACTCAACATTTTTTCATCTCCCTTTGTGTATTCATGCAGACGATTTCCATTTTTTTGGACTGTATAGCCTTCACATAAGAAACATTTGATAGCTTTTTATTTGTGGAAGGGGGGGGGGGGGAAATACAGTTCTGTTAGTCAGACTCTTGCAATCTCATGTACTTGTTTGAATATGATCAGCCTCCTGGAAGGTGTGTACTTTCTGGTGATATTGTGTCTTTCTGATCTTCTTCACCAATTTCTGTAAAGAGGAAAATGTTCTTTTGGATAAACATATTCAACAACACAGAAATAAATCATTTTAGTTTGTGTATATATACTTGAAATCTTATATCATCCCTAATCATGTTATTCCTTGGCATTTATTGTTGTTGTGTGACTGCTTAGAAACCCTTTAGAGGATAAAAGAACTGTCAAACATGGCAAAGAAAGGTGTTTTACAGTGAAAGCAGGCAGGAGCGGAATTTAATCAGAACAATTTAGGGAATTTGGGGCTTAAATTTTCTTCTGCAGGGCTCTACGAGGAGAATCTTCTTGTTTCAGCAGAATAAATCCAGTCTAAAGTCTACCCTGATTTAATTGAGTCCTTTATCCACCTTTATAAAACGAGGGTCACTTAAGAAACAGGTTTTATCGCCAAAGACAGCGAGTGAGTTTACTGTTGATGTGGCTTTTAGTGCTTTTTTGGTGGACTGATTTTTAGCTACACTTGTCAGTGGGTTGGCCCACCACTTTGGTTCAGACTGTAATACATGGACAACTATTGGATGGGTTTCCATTAAAATTAGAACAGACTTGCGTGGTCCCCAGAGGATAAATCCCACTGACTTTGATGATCTCCTGACTTCTTTATTGGCACCGCCATGAGGTTGACATTCTTGATTTTTAGTGAAATATCCAAACTGCAATTTAATGGATTGCTGTGAAATCATGTGGAGATATTCATAGTCCCGAGATGATTAATTGTAATGACTTTGTGGTGTTCCCATGATACTACCTCTACAGCCAGCAGCAGATTGAAGTTTTCACTTATCCAGTGAAATTCCTCAACATCCACGAGACAGATTACTTCAACTGGATTGCCACAAAATTGTCCAAAAGCATTGATGGTTCCCTGATGACATTGTTGATCATCTGATTTCTCCATAAGGTTGACATTTGTGGTTTTGATTGAATTATCTTGACCGCTATTTCAACAAATCGCCATTAAATCATGTCCCCTGCAAGATGAATTACATTTTCTTATATTTATGTTTAAAAGGTGCAATATGTAATGTCTGGCCTGAAATAAGGGGAAACTTTGCCTGTCAGCATCATAAGGCTTTACACATCTGCTGCAATGTAAAACACATTTTGAACTCATACATACAAAACAAGGTCATGCCTGATTATACAGCAGTGTGCTGGCGGGCGGACACTTGTCACTTATGAAGACACGCGCTTGGTTCGGTGGGACAATGTGAGGAACTAAGCCACATTCTCTTATCAGGTAAGTGGATGATAAACCAAGAAAATCATGAAGGGAATGACAGCATTTTTACGACAACAATTATTAATACAACAAACAAAGAAATCAATCGGTACATTCAATATTTGTACGACCTCCTATTTTTTTGCTTTAAGTCGAGAACTAAATCTCCTTGTACAAGATGACTTTATCTCAGACGTATCACAGTCTGTAATTAAGTCACAAAGGAGAACTGTCTGGACTTATCAATGGGGAGAAGGTAGGCAGACAAACTTAGAGACGGTGACATATCATGAATTACAACTCAGTCTATTTCCTTGCCAGCTCTTATCGGGTTCAGAGACCTGTTCTAAAGGGGAGCTTTGGTTTCGTGTATCAGGCCAGTACTTAATGGAATTGATGGCTCTGTATCAACTTTGGCCCAGCAGACAAGGGTGGATTGGAGTTGGTTGGACTCAAAGGAGCTGTGCCAAAAAAGACAGAAAGTCTCCTCTGCCAATTTGAGTGAGGTGGCTGATACCAGTTTTGGAGTTAAGTAGATAAATTATGTGGTTTATGGCTGTTGGGCAGATCATTCCACTGGAACATTACTGCTTTGTGACTAACATGTTCGATGTTGGAAGATAGACCTTAATAGCACGGTCATAAATGCATCTACCTTTTGATTAACGGCCATTGCAGCCACAGAGGAAAGATAAAAGGAGAAATGAGATGATGAAAAATAAAGATTCATGTGGACGTAGATGCAGGGATGGAAAAAAAAGAAAAGAGAGAGAGAGAGGGTTCAAAGGTATGTTGTCAGCCACGGTGACCTGCTTGACCTTCTCTCGCAGCGAGCTAACAAGACAGCATCTCTGGTAACCCAGTGCCCAGAGCCGGAGGGGGTCGGATCGGGTAAGGAGAGGCAAATTATATCCTCAATCTAGCCACAGAGAGGGGCCCTTCTGATGCCTTGCATAAAACCCTCATACATGTTTGATTTTGTTTACTAGCTTGGGATAAAAACAAGTCTCATCACACTGAGTAAGCCTTGCTTGTGCTGAGAGCCCGAGGATAGGCTTCCAGTAGCACACTGCTGACAAGAAGAATGAGGTGCAGTCTAGAAATACAATGAGGAAAGGGGAAGGAAGGAGGTTTTGCTTGAGGAACGTGCTTTTTCTAAGTGCGTTGAAGTCAATATAAGGTAAAGTAATTACATTCATGAAACAAACTTGTGTGAATCTGTGGAGGTTTAGTTTTATGCCCTAACAGAATATCTAGTGGTCTGGCGTTAGGTATTATAGTCAATTTTTTTATGTATTTTAATTACACTTTGTTCTCTCCTCCAAGTAAGTCTTGTCAGCACATGGGGATTTCTGCTCAAACAAGATGAAAGCCTTCCATTTGGGGCCGTCAATTTCCTGAAATTACTTTGATAAACCCAATCGTGTGGCAGCTTGACACAAGCTTTATAGAATTCAATAAAGTACATTATTTTCTTGTAGTTTCCAACAAAAATACAGTAAACTGTAAAAACTGAAAAGGCACTTGCCCACCTCCACTGAGACCCAGTGTGGTTCTGTCTGATGCTTCTGGCAGGGTGATGCAGGTCTACTAACTGGAACAAATTGCAAATAAATCAATAAATAAGGTGAGAAGGAAAGGTCAAATGCACACACGGCTGGAACAGAACGACACAGATTTATACAAACACCTTTGCATTATTGATTTGTAGGCTACTTGGTACAATAAGTACGACCTGAGTCAGTCATTATCATTTGTCTGTCTTATCGAATGAACTTGGATGATTGCCTCTAGGACAGAAATGTGTGTTTGTTGCAGCAAAAAACTCTTTTTCATTATACTTGTCACTAAAGCAGCTGGTGTGATTTCTACACTGTTTGTTATGTTATTATTCGATTGAATTGTTTATTTGTTGCTTGTGGAAGAAACCTGTTGGACCGTGTGATGATCAAAAAGACACTTTGCAATCAGAAAACTAATTTGTGTTCATTCATTCAAACTGAGGTCTCTCTTAAAAAATTGGCTTCATGACTTTCTCCTCTGACGCCTGGTCAGATCAGTTCGTAAAAATAGAAAGAAACCTAAAATTACAGAAAAAAAATTGGAGCTGTCTTCTACGTTGCACATTACATCAACAGCAGTGGGACCACCAGAATATATAAAAAAGGAGTTTTACCAACCCAAGACTTATGAGTTTTTCATCTGTTGAACCCCACTTAAAACAAAAACAACACAAATGAGCAAAACAGTCAGTTTAGTTTCTGCGTGAATGGTGCAACCCATGCTGTGGTGGCTGTGTCTGTACTCTGAACAAAAGATGTTTCATAATCACCATTTGTTGCTACTGACCTTAAACCCAGACTGTGCCTCTGCAGAAGCTCTCCCTCATTGTCAGTGGCGGCATTCCCACGTCCATTTGTCGAACCTCTTTAAGGACCTCTGTTGGCGCTGTTGTACCTGCATTATTTATTTCTTTGTAAGACCTGGCTTGAGCAGAGTTGTTACCCCTAAATCAGAGCTTGGAAAAGTTCAGCAGCTTAAAATTTAAACAATGTTATGTACAAATGCCTGCAATATACTAGCATGTAAACTGGAAAATAGCATAAATGTTGTTTTTTTTAAATGCACTTATAATTCCTTGCAAACATGAGCTACATTTCACATCCTGCCTCGCACTTGCTAAAAGGACAAGCAAGGTTGTTGCAAGCTGAGCCAAGCAAGGACATTCACAGCAAGCCATTAAGCTCAACATACTAATAAGTATAGTCTGCCTCATACTGAACACATGGTCCAGCCAGCTGTGAATGTGTGGACATTAGTCATTTAGTGATTAAATGGAAAGAATGCTCGAAAAGATTGTGTTAGAATAAAGCTGAATCTAAAAGGCAAGTTGTACAGTTAAGCCTTTTCTTCTTTTCTGTTACAGGGGAGGCCATGGTGTCTGTGTGTGGCCTCACTAGTGCATGAAGAGATGGATATTGTCAAGTCTCCTCTCATAACTCTCATGGAAGGCCAAATGAAAGTATCGTGGTAGTGCAGTCAACAGGACAGTGTTTCAAAAGGGCAAGAATTGCTGTTTTCAAAACTATTATTCCCTTCACTCCCCTCCTAAGTGGAAAAACTGACCTAACCTCAAAGTAGTGGGTGTCCTGTCACACAACACGACATGGAGAGCCGGTCTGATCGGTCTTCAAACAGGGAACTCTGCTGCACCACAGGGTTGGCGCTGCCATCTTAGAGCAGAGGTGTGTTGCCAAGGCCTGGGTTGGCAGAAAGAGGATACAGAGTTTCTTTTTTTTTTTTTGTTCTGCTGTTGACTCCCATCTCATTTCTTGTTTCAGGCAACCATTGGAACTTGACAGCGTGGGCGCACGAACCAGCAAATGATATCTACAGGGGGTTGGACTGGAATATTGTCAATCAGAGTGAGCGAGAAGGGGAGGATGGGATGTTGTTATGTGTTTTGCACAGTGCACATCTTCATGCCTGTGCTGATATATAGAGTATGCATAGGGTGTATACTGTATTTCATGTATGTGCTTTGTGTATATTGATACAATATACAGGGGTGTATGCGTCGGTCAGGTTTAAAAACTGTGTGGATACTGTCTGGTTTTGACGTTTCTTGCTGCAGGATTTACTTGGCTGAGTTAAACATTCATGTGATGCCTCTCAATGAGGAGCCAGAGTGGAAAAGCAAGAGAGGAGTGGAGAGGCAGAGCATGGGCATCCATGACCTGCAATGAACTGTTGCCGTCTGTTGAGCTTTCATTTCATGGTTAAATGTGGAGGTAATGGCTGGTCTTACATGGTCGTTGGTGGCTTCAGAGTGGCTTCAAAATAAAAGAAGAATACTCCCTTTTCTAAGCGACAGAGCAAACGACAGCATTCCTGTGTCGAGGTTAGATTTAGCATACTCGCTACACGATGTACAAATGGCTGACTTCCTCCAAAATAAGCTTTGTATTTAATGAAATACCACAGATTTCATTTGTCCTAGTATGCAATACCACTGTCAATATGCCCCCTCTTTGTACATCCGGCATCCTCGATGCTTTGCCGACGTCAGCAATCTTTCATCTTGCAAACATGCCATGGGTTTCATAGATCACTTTTAACTGCAATCGTAGAGATTGCAGAAATGACTTATATAGCTATGTACAAATAGGAAATTCAGTAAAAAAAAAAATGATGTACAAGAAAATGTTCGCTCAACTTTTTAACACTACGTTTCAGAAACATTATATTTGATGTACAATGAATAATGGAGCCATGTTTTACATTTAGTCATCAGGTTAGTTAGGTTTACTTGATCTGCATGGGCATTAAAAGTGAGACTTGAACCCAGCCTGTCCCTGCTTCTTCAAAGGAACAGTTTGATATTCTGTAATATAAGTGTATACACACAGTTAGATGAGCAGATCAATACCACTCTCATATCTGTCGTTTGAATATAAGGCTACAGTCAGTAGCTGGTTATCCTCGCTAACAGAAAGACTGGAAACAAGGTGAAACGACTCGCCTGGCTCTGTCTAAAGGGTAACAAAGGTTAACTCTGTACATAATCCAAAGTGTAAAAACGTCAACTTTACCGGCATTTTATTGGGTGTTTCATCATTTCTTTGCTGGGAGCAGTTTCCAGGCAACCAGTGGAGACTCCAGGAAGTAACTGCTCCCAGTAGTATAGCTTACGGTGTCAGCTTTTGAAATGTTGGCAGGTGGACTTTGTCACCTTTGGACAAACGATTCATTTGGGCAAGGAAGAAACATGTGTGGAACAAAAAAGACTTGTCTTTTTTGTAAACTGTATGTCTTCAGTCTGACAATGTTACAAACGTGTATCGCTAAATCAGTGGAGTTGTACGTTTTAAGACCTAACCGGCCCTGATAACACAAACTGCAGCCAACTATCAGCACATGGCAGTAGGGCGTCTCATAATAATAAACTATTATTTCCAATATGGCAATTCAGAACTTCTTTACCATCTGTGCTTTGCTGTTATGTTATGTCCTACAAGAGGCGATAATGTTCCCACGATGAAGAAGAAGTCATTGGGGGATTTTTAGAAGCTATACCCTTTAGCAGGTTTTTGCTTCATTTCATCCATTATTGACCTTTTGTTTGGCAACACGCTGTCTTTTCCTGCAGTGCATTGCAGGCCTGAGCCCGAGGCAACACATTGGTCTGAACCCAACCTGAAGCCCGATACAGTGTTTGGGGATGTTGGGTATAGCAGGAATCTATGTCCCAACATTTGCACACATCCAATTAATACACTTGGTCCACTTTCATCACATCGCTCTTCTGTTATACATCCACCAATGGTAAAGGGAATGCTTGGTAAGCACTCGGAGCTCCCCCACTGTGACTCTTCCAATCACCCAAGTAAGTTAAAAGGAACCTAAAATATTTATTCCATGATTTTCATCAGTGAGGAGGGTAGCAGTTTGGCATGAAAATGAGCAGTGAAATCACAGTAAGAATATGTTTTTTTTAAAGAGTTATGCATTATACATCATATTTGTAGAAATGGAATTGTAGAGGTCTCTGTGTGGGAAGTATATAAACCTGACAATTGGTGGTGGAGGAAAGAAATAAGAAAACAATGTGATAAGGGCATGGACAGAGGCAGTGAAAGCTGGGATAATAAGGTTAATATGACAAATAATTGGAGAGAGGTACAGCCACAGGCAGTGCTATTAAATTGTATCAGTGGAGGATATGAATACTGTTGGTTCGATTAAAGCTAGTATAAGGTGTATTAAAGGGTTTTACAAATATCTAGTGCTAAATCTGAGGACAGTGGGTACAAATCATTTCTACAAGGACTCTTCTATTGTACCTTGAGTTCCATTTATTTCCTGAGGAGAGCACTCCCCCAGAATATGAGAGGATATGAGCCGGAATTAGACATTGAAAATGAATAATTGATGGCGCCACAGTCGCACACAGACACACATGCCCAACACGCACGCTCACACACTCGCAAACGGCATCTGAAGTATGAAGGATCTGCATCCGAAAGGTCAAGAAGAAGTTAAGGTTTTTTCCTTGTCAGTTACTTCTGGTCCAATTAAATATTGAGTTTCTCAGCAAGAGAATGCTCGATATTGGGTTTACTGCAGCGGGGACTGAATTAGCCACTCAAAGAAATGACGTAACTGCTGCGAAATAGTCTGCCTTCATGATGACTAATGATAAAGAGACCCACTTATAAAATCTGTTTGAACATTTAAAGTTACCAGTGAGCTACATTAGCAAGCAGGAAATGAAATAAGCCACACGAAAAGGTTAAATATGTTTAAAATGTAGAGCCTCGCCGCAGACCATTCCTGCATATGACAAATGCCAGTCCTATAAGCCTCGGGTTTATCGGTCATCGTAAATCCAGCGTGTGATTTAGTTGACCCAGCTCTGCATATAACAACTTGCCTTAAAGAGTTTTAAGTAGACCAAAGAAATCCAGAGAGAGAAGCCCCTGCCTCTCATCCTTGTCATCTCGCCCCGGGACGAGGTGTGACTGATTGCGCGGACTTGATCGACTACTTTGCGTGACGTACAATCAGATAAAATGGCCATCACTTGGGCTCTATCGCACCATAAATCACCACTGAGATATGGAGGAATATGTATTCTCTCTCGCCATAAATCATGGTTGTTCCTCATCTAAGAGTCAATTATCTAACGTGCAACAAATGGCTCGGCAATAACCTTGAAGATATCGGGGATACATGCAGGTGGGCCGGCTTGCGGGGTTGTTGAATCTCGGCTGTTTTGTAACCACTGGCCACAGCATTGAATTATCTAAAAGCTGTTAGGGAATGGATTTATGTACATTTGAAAACATTTAGAAGTTTTATTTGGTATGACCCATCAGAGACTGATGATTTACTGACTCCGCGTTTGCCTAGGTGAGACATTTATGACAGTTTTGATGGGTAAATGGATTATATTTCATCCCAAAGCTGGGAATGATGGCAATGATGGCACAATATTTAATATTTAATATTTAATTTTCTCATTTGGGACTTAGTAAAGGAACAACTTGATAACATGAAGGCATGCTGTGATCGGAAGCCACCCTTGGACGTTGTACTGCTGGTATAACTACTTCAAAGTCACATTTTCTGTTGTAAATCAGCCTCATCTCTTGCTAGAGCAGTGCGGACAAGAAGCAAGCTACATCACAGTGTATATTATATCGCGGTGATCCTTATAATCGCAAACATATGAAAGGAGTTACAGGAAGAGAGATTGCTTTTGTTCTGTTGCACCACATTTGTTTCATTTGAACTTCACTGCATGTGTATGTCCACTGACAGTCCCTGGCAATAATTGGGTGGTTTATGCTGCGTTCACACCGGTCGCGTTGATTTTTTGACACGCGTCGAGATTACATACAAAGTCTATGCACAGACGCGATGAGACTGGCGCGCCGCGATTTTGCGATGGCGCGTTGGACGCGTTATTGCAGTGCGGTGGACGCTTTGGACGCCGCAAAATCGCTAACACGCGAGTTGAAATTTTTCAACTTCTGAGAAATAATCGCGTGACGCTGTGGCGCGATAGCCTATCAGCGTTGAGTTGCTCCCCCTGTCATCACTGGCTTCCTGCCGTTGTTGAATCAGGAAATAAATCCTGTAGCCGTCTGTGTTCACCCAGAGCTCTACGATACCTCATATCAATAGAGACCGGACCAAACTATGTGTATACATGTGTGTGTGTAAACCATACGGTACAAACAATGAATAGACGCTGCCGTATTTACGTATACGTGACGTTATTGAGTGCTGGTGGAGCTGCTACGATGTTAGCATAGCCTAGCACCGATCCATCAGAGCTCCATTGAGAAGACCAGTAACCTACAAATCGGCATCATTACGTAGTTATTTCGGAGTCCCTTTTTGTCGGAGAAGACAAGTACAAATCGGCATCATTATGTAGTTATTTCGGAGTCCCTTTTTGTCGGTTTATTGCCGTTGAATCACAGCCAAATCAGTTTATTTTGTGTTCCTACAGCTGTAGTAAACAGTGGCTTGCTAGACACAGTGAATACAGCTCGATACAATCCACGGAGCTCCTCTGAACAATATTATGAACCAGACATGACGGCGTTTGGCATTCCGATGTTTGAGGGACTTCCACAACACGTACAAAGCAGCAATTGTCCTTATTCCTTTCACGGTTGACAGCAGAAAGAAATGGCGGCCAGGTGAACGGCTTCCAGGACGATAAACCACGTCCCTCTCCGGCTCTACGAGATTTTGCGGCGTTTGGTGTGAACACGACCGGCGGCGCGTTGGACGCGATTTTGCAGTGCGTCAAAACTCAACGCGACCGGTGTGAACGCAGCATTAGGCTGAGGAACTTCACAGGGGCAGAGACCCAACGTAACAAGCTGTGATGCAGAAAAAAAAGAATTAAAAAAATACATAAAGTCCACAAGCCATGACTATTTACTTGTCAGAATAGTGTCCCGTAAAAGACAAACTTTATGATCACTTTATATTCCTGCTAGTATATTATATATGATATTGAAATTGATATATTTTTTGAAATTACAGTATTTGCTTTGCAGGGCAGCTGTAGAAGTTACAGTTTCAGTCTTTGGCAAAAATGGATAAAGAAAACCAAAGCAGAACAGTAACCTATCACGACACAAGTGAGCATTTTTTTTTGTTACATTGTAAAACACCTGCAAGACTGAAAACAGTAGCCTTCATCATATATACCAGTTCTGAGATCAGCTTTGCTCTTATAGTTATTTAATTAAACACAGAGAGAGGCTGCTCGTAACATTTTTTTTAGACTTCGAAAAAAATAATTCTAAGTGCACATGTGATTTGGTCAGTCCTAAAATGTTGGATGATTGGTGATGTTGAACAATAACTACTGAGGGCAGTAGAAGATCTTTGAGTGTGTCACCTTTAATTCTTATCTCTGATACCCAATGGTTTGGAAGACTGTCCGTGCTCTCTTATTGGGGGAGAAATCTCTGTCTCTCTCATTAGATTCTCCTTCCTTTTCTCTCTTTTACTCTAACTCTGTCTCTCTGAGCCCTTTCCTGAATGTCTCCTCATGTTCCACCGCCTCTGGTCAATGTACCCGTGCACAGGAAATTCTCAGCTCTTTCCATGACAGGTTTGCTCTGCAGATAAAATCTCACATCTCACATCTCACAGCCCGTCCCCTGGATGTTGACCTCGTCTTTGCCATGAGGGATGTTTATCAGCGGTTTTGGGGCACTGATTCGGCGCCGAGGTCACTCTCTTCCCATCTCCGCCTTGTGTCCATTTTCTCTCCATCCACTGTAAATTGTATAAGAGATTTTCCGCAGACCGGTCATTGTAGGGAACTGCCGTTTGATGTCGGTGACCCTCCAATCAATTTGGCAACCTTACAACTAATACTGTTGTTCTTCCAGGTGTTTTGCTCAGCATTGAGCTAGTGGGAATCCGTGTAAGTATGCGGGGAAATTACACACAGACTGATTTGCAGAGCAGAAAAAGAGAGCGTGAAGCAGACATGGTGCAGCTGCAGATGGATGGTGGCCAGCTTGAGAGAAGACTGAGAGAAGGTTGGAAGCAGAGAGAGGGAGTTGTGTAAATGTGTCGCGCATCACCGAGGTGAGAAATTGCGAGAGCTGCACAGATGGCGCGCTCTCACCTTCATCAAGCTCTCCCTACATCAGTTTTCTCTGCCCTCATCAGAGCCACATGACATGACCGACTGAACGCGCCCTTCTTATGAGTGTCTATAGTTGTTGTAGTGTTTTCTGTGCTAAACATCTGCATGTACTCTCTCATGGTTTAAATCGGAGGCGCACAGGAAGCGATTTAATGTTTTGCTTAATGTTTGGAACAAATTGGTAAACTCTGGATTGGAACAGGTGATAAGCGACAAAAACAGCACCACCTACGGAAAGTTAAAAGTCAATAGAAAATCTTAGGCGGAACATTAAAGTTAATGCTTTTTGGTTTTGGTTTTCACTAAAAAAAACTTTTTTTTCTGCTGTAAAAGGCGTTGCTCACTACAGCCCATAGAAAGGTTATTTTGCTCAACATATGGAGAAAACAAATATGATCTGTTGATCATGTCCTTCAAGGTAAGCAATTTTTAAAATACAAATAAAATATATTATTATATTATTCAGATTTTCACAAGTTTTTTTTAATAATCAAAATAAACAGAAGGTGTTTACTCCAATTGAATCCAGGCTCCCCCTATTTTTCCAGCAATTGTCAGGAAATCTAAAATAACAACATTACAAGACTCGATATTATAACAACAGTCGACAGTCTATCACATTGAGAAGTATCGAGGTAAATGTAGAAAAGAAGATATCACCTATTACTTTATACAACATAAAAAAGAGACTGTGAGACATGAAATGTAAGAAAACTGTTGAAAGTGTTCTGATAAAGTGTAAGAAGTTCAATGTAGAAAGAGAGTAGCTACAAGTTTAAAAGCCTTTCACTAAATATTCAACCTCCAGAACACAATTTCTTTAATAATTTCCTTTCCTTCTATCAATGTTGTACAGTAGGTGGCGCCATGTACCTTCAACTTAGTTACGCAGACCTTTATATATTAAAACCATAGAAGAAGAAGTGCGCCTCAGCCCGTTCTAGTGAGCCCAGGTGGGGTTGCCACACCTGAACGTGGGTCATTTCAGGCCTCTGCGAATATAAAAAACACACGTGTAAAATGTAAATAGAAGTCACGACACTTTTGCCAGTGAAACCATATTTAGCTCTAGTATTTCTACCAGTATATTAACGTTAGCTAACAGTTGCCACTTGAAGCTGGGCCTCCACCGGGTTAACGTCAGAGGAGAGAGCGTGAAGAGGACATAAGCGCCTGGAGAAAGGAGTTTTTGCAGTCTGCAGTTCTATGTGAAGGAATTATTTGACTGTTATTGAGTATTTTGCCACCGTGATGACGGATGATGGTATTCAAATACAAGTAAGTGAAGCAACGCATTTCCTTCGCCTCTCCACTGCGCTCTGTTGCTTTTCTTTCTCTGTCTCTCGTGCAGAACGGCCCCTCGTGGCTGTGCACACATGCAGGCTCTGGGATGCGGAAGTTGCTTGTTCGATGTTTTTAATCAATGCTTTTTTTGGTTTGTTAAGTTGTAGGCTACTTTTATACTGAATGAGCTTTGAAAAGTGACTTGAAGATACATAATGCACATGTGCTATATTCCAGTATCTCAATAAATACAAGGATTTGTGGGTCAGTAATGTATTTGATTCCATTTATATGGTTGTTTGTACCTCCTACCTAATCTTAATACATCCTATGTAAACTTGTGTAAGGAAGATGCATGAGAGATATGTGCACTGTATCAACATTATGATCTCTAAAGTAGAAAAGCAAAAATATGCACACACTCATTATTGCTCCTCCTATATTGTTTTGATTAAATGCTTCCGAACCTATTTTGCTCAATTACCTGTGTTGAATTTTCAGGGCTATCGTGACCACCTTACAGTATTGGGCAATTTTGAGTCAAACTCAAGGCATGCTTTTACATCAGTCCATCATTAACCATAATCACAGGACAGGAAACGCTGTTTGAGAAGGGAATGTAGGAAAAAGTAAATCCCCAAAGGAGAAGGTGAATCTAATGCATTACCTTTTAAGATCAGGTGCTTCATTTACAATTGATCGACAAGCCAATGTTATTATGAGCTATTCGTGAGGGTTTTCCTTCATGTCAAGGCACCCTTAACTTCAGGGTGCAGCATCCTGCCGTGGGCAAAATCCGCAGAGGTTTGCCAAATAAAGGAAAAGAAAAAAACTCCTTCGTCATCCCTCACTCACTGTGTAGACACTATCTATAGTGCATCTACAATGCAGCGGAAGCCATAGATTGCCCCAACTCGCTTTCCCGGCTCTCCTCCTTCGCTCCCTCCTTCTCCCAGGAGAAGAACAGATGCGTAGGCAGCACTAAAGCAGCAGCTGATTGTGTTTGTGATGTTTATTGCTCCCCTAGCTGCTGAAGATTTACAGTAAATATCTCTTTTATTGCGCACGCAGGGCCCTGCATTCACACCGGTGGACCGGTTACCCCCCCCCCCCCCCCTCCTTTTATACCTTTGGCCCCCCACAGTCGGCTCGAGGCCCATAACCAGCGCTGGTTTCCTCGGCCGTATGCAGAGCTGGCGTGCGGATCGTATATCGTTAATTGCGGGATCTCACAATGACTCGTAAAATCCTGTTCATTATAAAATGTACCCAGCAGTAAATACAGATGCCTTTTTTCATCGTTTTTTTTGTCTGCAAACAAACTTTGAGGTAAAAGTTGTGGTTAAATGATCATATTGGTTTTTTTCTTGATTGTGACTATCGAGGATGCTCTGTGGAACCAAATGGAGCCATTGCCTTGTTTCTTGCAGGCGTTCATCCACCTCCATCAACAACGGCATGCATTTGGAATCGCGTTGTATGTATTCCCGGGAGGAGTGAACTTTAACCGAAATTTGCACATGAATGAAATCCTGTTTTGAGTCGTGGGCCGGATTTGGGAAGGAAGGGGGTTGCTCACATAAAGGTGAATGATACGGAAACTATCCGTCCGGAGGGGAAGAGAAATGGCGGGATTTGTTGATGAAGGAAAGGATGTAAGGTGATGGAGGGGTGATGCAGGGATGAAGTGCTAAAAGAATGCAAGTCGGAGGTGTGGGGGGGGGGGGGAGGGATATGAATGGCGGCCTCCTGGAGTCCAGGTCAACTGCTGAACTCTAAATCACCCGTTTGATCATGACATGTCAAGGATGTGAGTAGAGAGAGAGCAAGGGGAGAACGATGGCACAACAGCCAGGAAAAATTTCCATCGTTTGGCACCAGATTGAGTGATCCGTTTCAGGAACTGGTGAGCACATGTGTGTGTGTGTGTGTGTGTTACCCCCATTTCATGCACTGTCTCGCCGCAGCCATCATTCCTCACGGGTAGGTGGTGTATTGCTGAGCCCATGGATTTGACGGACGGCACATCAGTGAGCCGTATCGATCTGGGAGGTTTGGTGGGAGGAGGTGAGGGTGAGGGGGGGGTCGGAGTTAGGTTGTCACGCACAGAGAGATGGAGGATAGTATCAGGCATGCAATCTCACATCCAGAGACCCCGGCGTGGAGGGATAGATAGGGGCCATCCATCTCTCTGCATTACCCTCAGCCACAAGGACATTAAGCCGGAGGGATAAGGGTCTGTCTGGGGGTGTTTAGAGCACCGCCAGGCTGGAAGCCAGTGTTACACACCCAGGCAGGTGGGCACTTTCTCTGCTTTTGAAGTCTGGTCAAAGTATAGGAGGCAAAGAGGGCAAGTGCTCTCTTGTACGCTCTTGTATGCTCAGTTAATTCAAGTGGACATGTGTGTCTGTAATGTTTTATAGTTTAGAGCAGGGATTCCCAAAGTGGGGTGCGCGCACCCCTGGGGGTGCGCGAGCTGCCTCTAGGGGGTGCGCGAGAGGAAAAGTGTAATGGCGGTCTGATGGTGTAATAATATTAAATATTTAAAAAAAATGTAATTTTAATTTAAAAGCTGTCAGGTGGGACATCTGAAGCTATCAGTCGTAAAAGAGGAGAGGGACAGAGAGAGAGAGAGGAATCGGAGGCGAGGGGAACGGAGAGGTGCAGCACAGACAAATCGGGAGCACATCGGCCCATCACGGAGTCAAGGTGAAAAAAGAGGAAACGAGAGTGAATCAGACTGGGAAAAAAAGAGGGAATATGATGAAAAGTATGTGTGTCTGGGCTTCACTTGGATTGCCAACGCAGATTGCCCAAAGCCACAGTGCGTGGTGTGCAGTGAGGTTCTGGCGAACAGTCTGAAGCTCTTATTTACATCGCCACCTGAACACCAAGCATGCCAGTGCAAGTCAAAAGCCCCTTACATATTTTAAATCGAAATTGGAGGAGTTACAAAACAGCCAAAAACAACTGGAGTCTCATTCATGTGTTGGGTCTATAAATGACGCACTACGGGCTTCATATCTGGTTACAGAATAGCGAGAAAGGGGCTACCGCACACAATCGCCGAAGACGTGAGCTTGCCAGCTGCCAGAGAGATGGTGGACTGTATGATTGGGGAGAAAGAAGCAAAAAAGTTGGACATGATCCCGGTGTCCAACAACACTGTGTCGCGCCGCATCGATGCTTTGTCCGAAGACATCCTGGCTACATTAGTCGCTCATTAATTGTAAATTAAATGTGATAATCTGCCTCTGAGCCTGTGCGTGTGTCCTCGCGATCCGTATTGCTCTTTAAAAGTGACGCCTTGTGTAACTGAAAGTTATTGAAACTTTGTTGCAGTGTTTCAGGGCGTTTTCACACCTTCAGTTCGTTTGCTTTGTTCTGATTCAGGGATTAATATGATACAATGTTGCAGTTGCCTTTGTTCGGTTTGTGTTCACACTGCAACATTTAACAGCGGACTAAATATTGTAAACAAATGCCACGCGCGAGCAAACTGTTCTCTCATTGGTCCGATTCTTATGCGGCTATGAAGGCTTAAAAGGCTTTAAAAGGGGGGGTGCGCGAACCCGGTCGGGATGTAGAAGGGGGTGCGCGGCCTAAAAAGTTTGGGAACCGCTGGTTTAGAGGAATGTATGATGAGTCAGTAGAATGAACAAAACACGTCATTTGTGCGGAAGTTCTTCAGCGTGAGTGAAGAAGACATAAAGCACACCATTTGTCACAAACCCCAAAGTCCAAAATAAGCAGTGGACGACCGGCCTTAAAGCGTCTGAAACAACGTACTCAATCAGACACTTATCATATATCGTAAGCCATTGTCATTCACGCCGCCCGGATTAATTTCAGCGACGCATTATGATGTGTTCAAGCTCCAGTAAACTCAGGTAAAAGTGAACGTTTTAGAGAGAAAATTTGTGGATGTGGATTAGCCCTTCTTTTTTTTTAATTCCTCTTTCAGTGTCCCCAGACTCTCTGCAGTCTGATTGTCTTAACGAGCAGCAAGCGAGTCGAAAGTTAAGAGTTTGGGAAAAGATGCGATATGCTGGAGAGAGACGCTGGCATTTTACAAACAGAGACACGGTCTGCGTTGTCACATTTAATCAAACATGAGTCTGTAAGACGCGGCTTCTGACAGCATTATGCATTCCAGTGCTGCTTTATGTTTTACGACAACAAAACAGCCAAGTGCTCTTTTATTTTAGTGAAGACACCACAAAGAATACAAAGTAAGAATATAGAGTAGTTTTAAATCACATGCATGTTGTCCACATTGGGGAAATCATCGGGCCCGAGTCAGTGGGCTAACAGTATGGGCAATGGCTTATTCATCTTGGCTTGTACCTTTACTGTATAGCAGAAAACGTATACATGACTTCTATCATCCATCTCCCATCTGCTGTTTTAAAGTACCAAATAGCTGCAGATGTGCATAAGCCTTTTTACGATATCATACAATATATGGTCATGATCCTCAATCATGTTTGCTGACTTTAATACTGTCTGTTTACAGGCTTGTTTGTAAGGGGTGGGCAAGTGACCAACATTTTATATCGCAGTATTTTGGGAAAATAAAAAGGATACTCAAAACAATTCTTCATATTTTAACACTATGTAACACAATGTAAGGGAACGGATAGCTAAAGAAAGAAAATTTAAAAAAAGATGTGTTTAATGGCTCGAATAAGAAATGAGGAGTAGCCTGCCCCATAATGTAAATGTACGGTGATTCATTCAGAGTTAGCCTATTGACCGCCATTACGGTAATATGGTTTGACTGAAGTATTTGAGACAATATATCGTCCAACGACATGAGTTATCGTGAAGGGCCCAGATGTGCAGCTTTTTTTTTCCTGGCAGACGTATAAAGACTGTGTAGACAAACAACAAGCAAGCCAGTAAGACTGTGTGGTGTCCCCGTCACAAATGAGTCTGAGGCCGGTCGGGTGTGATAACAGAGAGATAAAAAAGCGGTGCTGATGGGGCCTTTGAGGACCATCTAAATGAGAGAGGGATACGAGTGAGATATGCACACTGTTTGTCACTCTGAGAGGCTGTCTGGCAGACCTCGCTGCCTGGCTGGACACTCCCCCGGTGCCGTGGTGCGGGACTCTTCCGATCAATATTTCAAGCTATCAGGAGACGCACGGCACAGCAAAGCCAAAACCCACTCACAAATACTTGTGCACCCAAGAGTAAGAAAAACGGGAAAGGTGAGAGCCTTTTCTTAGCAGCTGTCTTTTAATAACTGTCAAAAGCTAACTCACTGCGAGGCCATGCACTCAGGATTAAGAGTTGTACTGCTGGTTTAACCGGTCAAGTTGGGATATTAAACATCAGATACTCTGTAGATCTAATGATGATCTTTGTATGTCCTTGTTTTCAGTATTTTTTTAAAATCACAATGACAATGTCATTCGATGAAATCTGTTTCTTTCTGTTCTGAATTTGCATTCTGGTCCACATTGCAGAACTAATGATTTATTGAGTTATCGTGATCTATTTTTCTTTGTGGCTAAACCATTAGAATATTTGCATATTTAGAGGATAAACAACAAACTACAAAAAGCATACATTCCATTTTTAGTTCCAGATTGCTGTTTTTCAGACAATTAAAAAAAAAACATCCGCATGATAAACCTCCCAGTGTCACTGTGTACTGAGAATGCTGACGCGTCCATAATAACCAACAGATGTTGATTCTATATTAATCGTGATTATAAAAGTTACAATGGGACCGCGGCAGCAGATGACCATTTTTTATTTCGCCAAAAATAAAAAGAAAACATCCGGATAACTTTGGTATCAATGTGGTTCGGTTGGGTTTCTCTAAAGTTTAACATCGTTTCTGAGCAGATTGGATTTATTTTAAAGGCCCAGCTTGGTAACTAATGGGTACAGGAGGCCAACTTACTTACTTCTACTAAGTCTGTGTATCAGTCATTTTTATCCAAATCCATGACTGGATGCTGAATTTTTATTTATATAATTTTTGCAGCTCACAGCGCAGTTTCAAAATACTTGTTTTATGAGGATGACGCTCTGTCTTTCTGATACACAAGCAAGGCCCCCCCCCCCCCCTCACACAAACACACACACACACACACACACACATGCATGCAAATACACAAGTGCTCTCCACATTCACTCACAGTGCACACACTGTGAGACCAAGGAGTGGAACAGCGGCCCATCCATTCAATTTCATGGTGAATTCTGCTGGCTGTGATGGTGGTGTGTATTTGTGCTTCTCAGTACTTTTTATTGTGTTTTTTTCTTGTGTGTGTGTGTGTAGGCGGGGTTCTACCGATGTTTTGTTGATGTCCTGTTCAGTAATTCCATTTCAAAATGGCTTGTTGTATATATTGTATGACAAATTATTTAGTCTGAAAAAAATGTGCTTGAAATGAAACGTTAAATATTAGGCTAATTAATTCATTCTTTCATTGTTATTGAACGAAAAATATTCCTTACAGTCACCTGGTACTTCCAGTACACATAAGTGACACGCAATGTGCAAAGGTAAAGACTTGTATGTGTTTATCTGCTTTATATATGATCGGCCCAAATGCAGTAATAACACAGCTGGTATGTAAAAATGGTTGACACATTTGCTGTGTTGAAATTGACACAAAGCGTGTTGTCCCTGAGCGCACGTCATTTTGAACACATCACTTCTTAGAGTGTGGGTGGATGTGTTGTTTAAATAGAGCAGACAGCCACAACTGAAACCGTGTGTGTGTGTGTGTGCGCCTGTTTGCCCTCACAGCAGCAAGGAGCTCCGCCATGTCAATGACAATGAGAGCAGCCAAGATTTTAATGGGAATATAATCTCCTGCCTATTTGTTCTTTCTTTGGCACTCAACGCATTTAGCTCACCTCCGTGTGATTCCGTTCTAAGAGATGCAAGGGCAGGAAGAAGGAAGTGGGATTTGAGTTGAATCAACCAAAGCACAGCTCTACGGAGTGAAGCGGATTTCAAAATGGTCACGGGACGCGTATTACAGGACCTATAAATGAGCTGGACACCGTGAAAGTAATCTTAAAAACTCCACACGCAATTGTAACCTCATCTGTGCGTATCACTGGGTATGTGCGCACCCAGTGATCTGTTATGCAAAAGATTGTCCAGGATATTTTTTGACATTTATATACACAGGAAGCTGTTTGGAGGCGGAAATGATCAGATCTGAGGTTGAAGTTGAACATCTTTATGTAAAATGTTGACATTTATTCAGGTTGTGATGTGTTCATATCTAAAACTATTTTACATTTCTTCACATTTCTTGGTATTTGTGTGTAGATTGGAACCGGCATTTGTGAATACGGAAGGTACACACACCAATTGTTGTAGACATGTGTAAAGGTTGTTTTTCATTTCTAGATCAATAATACTCTCGTGACTGTTTTGAGATCACGCCATAGACGTCAGATGTCAGTGGGACAAATGGCATGCAATTAGGAAAAAGAAGGGGAAGGAGAGGGCATGGAAGGAGGCAAGGATTAAAAAGAGATCAGCAAGAAGCTCCAGCGGGAAAAAAAAGAAAAGTTCTCAGACATAAAGTCCTCTGGTCCCTCTCTGGCTCCCTTAAGATTGTGTTTCATCCTATTTCAGCCCTGCACCCTACCTCTCCACTGATGCTTTTATTATGGCATCTCACCCTTCTCTTTCAAGTGCTTGTATGACACACACACACACTCACTCGCAACCAGAATCAATGATCCTTTCCTTGGCCTCTGCGAGACCAAAGACCTCGCTGCTAAGCGATAACGAGTTCCCCTAGAAAAGTGAGAGAGACGGAGAGATGAGGCCACTGATAGGGGGAGTGAAATAACACTCGGCAGTGCATGACTCCCCAAGTCTTCCTGTGACTAATACGGTTTTCCTTAAGGTGGCAAGGGGTGTTCTTCCTCTCTTTCTACCTCTCAACCCAAGGTTACACCCAGCTGCCTGCATGTGAGTGTGTGTGTGTGTGGGGTAATTGCTTCCATCGGGGCATTACATTGTTGGGTCTGTAGTCGACGACAGAGAATCTTGGTCGACTGAAATTCTACCTTTACTCTTCAGCCAATTGATGGTCGAAATCTGCCTGTTCTCCAAATTAAACTAAGTCAGCTGCACTCTACCTGGTAAGCCTTACATTAATTATAGGTAAACATAAAAGCTTTATGCATTATAGAAGCACAATTGTCAGGACTGAATGGTTTGAAAAGCACTTTTGTCCTTTATGTAAGCAACGCCAGCGACCAACCAATAAACCAACCTATTCGATTCCCTTTGCCCCTCCAGTTCATTGACAAATCCAAAGCACTCCATTGTTGGCCGGTTCTTTGCGATCTCCCAAGTTGAGCCCACTCCCGGAAGTTTGTGCCTTCCTGCTCAGCTGTTCCTGGGACGACCTCTTTTCTTTCTTCATTGGGGGGGTGGGTTCCATTCAAGGGCTCGTCGGGGGATGTTTGTGGCCGGTTTTCTGTGGGTGTGTCCAATCCAACTCCTACCTTCTCATTCTAATTTGTAAGTCAATGGCATCGCGGCTCGTTCATTGCTCGCTTTGTCTCTCCGCCAGATGTTCAGTATTCTCCTCAGGCAGGTTTCAATGATTGCTTGCGGCCTGTTTGTTTGTTTAGTTGTTTTTCTCTGAGCATCACACGCTTCATGTTGGAGTTAAAGATGCGTATTGATGTTGGTGTTGATTGAAATGTGATTTGAGCTCCCGGTCTTCCTCACCACTCTAGACTAATTGATCCTGCTTTTTATGTCTGCATCTGCCACTTTATATGTGAACGCTTACCTACCTCCTCTAGGGCGGTGCTGTGCTTTAGGACAGGGCTGCTAGTTTTGGAGCGGATCTACATCACTTGTCTTGTCGCAGCTTGCGAGATTCGGTCGTTTTAAAACAGCTATGCCATCTGCAAAGTCAAGGTCATCTAGCTGCCATCATTGCCATCATTGTCCACTGAATCCTTTTTTTCCACCCCTTCAATGTTTCCATCCACATCCAGTCAGTTGCCAGAAGGAACAGGAATGCTGAAATGAAACATCCCTGCTTGATGCCCGTTCTTGACATCGAAGCTACGGGAGAGCTGGAATTGCACGAGGGTTCGATCAATTTTTCACAGTGTGCTGACACTTTCAAGACCGAACAATCACTCCAGAGAATAACGTTCAAATGAATCGATAGGGAAAACTATTAAACATTATTGTGGCAGCCTGACCTCCCAAAACAGAGAGAACCTATGCTTTATTTATTGATTTAAAAAATGAAAAAGTTACCCATCCTCCAGCATGAACCTACTTCAACTAACACGGGAATTCCGTTTGTGTGTTGGCAGAAAAGGACCACGTCTTGTCCAGACACAGTGGATGAACACTGTAGACCAAACAACCACTCAACTGTTGAATTATTGCGCGGTTGTCTCCTGGCTTCCCTTTGGTGAGTCGCCGTCGGATACACACCATCAAATGTGGCAAATGATATACTACATTGCCAGCCGTATATACTGTAGAAATAAACCTTGGCTCTACTAGGTTGTATTTCCTCAGCAGTGCCTTTTGGCCCATAAAATAAATGTGCTTCGACAATGATAACATGTTGAAAATCTGAAGTCATCAATAATGTCATCTGAGCATCAATACTGTGGTATTGGTTCGGGTGTCTGAAGTGTCATCCTGGACTCTGATAGCTGACCGGCCCGCAGCGACTCTCCTGATTGAGGCTCCAGGAGGCACCGGGAGGAATATAAATCGTACCTCTCAATGCGTAGTTATTCTGTCATCGACTGACATTTAAAATACAAGTAAGAAGTAAACACGTCTCGCTACAGTGATTGAGAGAACACTAGGAAGTATCACAGTATATATAAGGAGCCAAAACACACACTGGATACAAC
The DNA here is from genome assembly GCF_949748355.1 of Melanostigma gelatinosum. NCBI lineage: Eukaryota > Metazoa > Chordata > Actinopteri > Perciformes > Zoarcidae > Melanostigma > Melanostigma gelatinosum. Next base: position 16,584,654 of record NC_136650.1, on the reverse strand, counting down.
ACACTTGTTGCTCGCACAATCGTACGTTTTACTCTCATGTACATATAGGCGACTTATAAGCACAGAATCATACATTTCTATTCTCATATGATCTCATATATTTTACATACACAATCGTACATTTTTACTGATAAGGGTCACCAATAAGTAATACTTACAAACAAAAGAAAGTTTGAAAAAAAGAAAATGGTTGTCAGGAAAAAGCTTTGTGGATGTTTCAAACAAAGACCAAAACACATTATACCTATCTAAGTATCTGACACAGTTGAAAAATAAGTGTATTTGAAAAGAGAATGTATGTAGTTGAGAGAATGAATTATGGCTCATTTGGCCGGCCATATGTCATTCCTTCTCTTTAGAGAAACATTAGTCGACAGCTGATCATCTGGCAGCTGCTGAATGAGAGCAATGGAGTTATCTATACGATACCTTCTTATTTAATAAAAAAAAAAGATATTACCTGAACGATATCCCAATACAAAACACGTTTCCTGTAACTGTCTACAACTCACAAATATTTAAAGTGGTCACGTTCTCGAGTTCCCGTGTACCGCTTGCTGTTCCGACCCGGTGTCGCTCTCTCTGCAGCCGAGTTCTCCGCCGTTGTGACGGTTATCATTGAATTATTCAGCGTTCAGCTTGACCTAATGTTACATTTCCTCTTCAGTTAGTGGAAGTGACGTCGTGTGACTCCAGTCAGGCGGTGCATTCAGTTTTTTTTCTTTCAGCATCGAATATTTATTTTGATATTCAAATGCAATATGTAGTATATTTCGTAGAGAAAACGTAAATATATATATATATATATATATATATATATATATATATTGGAAGTTCTGTATCGATTTCAGAATATTAGAAGGTAATAATCTTGATTGTTAGATGATTTTTCTTTCACCCCCAACCCCCCCGACTCCCCACCATTGGTAATCTCAGTTGCACAATTCTTGTTTCCTGGAGGTCAGATCTCGGTCTGGGCCTCTGAGAACACACTCAGAATACAGACTCTTTTGTCTTTTTAAGATGTTTTTTCGGCTGTGAAACGATCTGCACCTCTTGAGACAGCAGGTCCAAAGGAAATCACATTCACTGGACTAGTTTCAAATCTCCCCCCACTCCTCAGGCAATCAAAATTACATAGATCGGGCCAGATGGTAGCAGTAGAAGAAAAAGTGTCTGGAAAAATGAGTCAAGGTGACCATTTTTATGGCGCTGTTACAGCCTACCATCGACGTTGGCCAACAGTCGGGTGTCACTTTGGAGATTTGGAGGGTTGTTGAGAAACTCATGGTCAAAGTCACAGATGCCCGGAGGCACGGATCCCCCGACGCTGCAATTTATAGTGTTCCCGATAGTGGTCCCAACTTTCAACTTCTAATAGAGCTCTGAAGAAACTTCTTAGGCCGAGAAATCCAAAGTGTCATCGGCATTGTTTGTGACCTGTCGATCGACCGCAGCACCACCCGGGTCCCTGCTCTGCAAGAACCTGTGGAAATGATATTCTTGCATTTAGCTCACTTATTGCTTCAAATAAAATTTGGTAAGAGAAAGGGAGTGCAGGAAACGGAGAATATAAATTGCATTCACTGAGGGCTGAGTGGTGTACGTAGATCTTCCCAGTATTTCCTCAAGCAGTCATTCATTTTAATTGGGTAACTATAGAGCCTTAATGAGCATTAATGTTGTGAATGGCTCTGCTGGCTTCGAGCACCCCTCAGCTGTCATGCGAGCATGGGGCGAGGTTTATGTCCCACTTCACACTGTTTATGTCACCTTCAGATGGCTTTCTTATTCATATTTTAATTCCATACTGTCCTTAAAGGGCCAATCAGCGCTGAGTCACAGTAGGCAGGAAATGCTGCTTCACCATTTTTTTTGGTGATGGATGCTCTCTTAAGCTAGAAGGATGCTCTCAAAGGAGGCATTATGGCTTTGACTGCTGATAGGAACGCCTGATGTTAACTAGTTTACGGGCGTGAGAAGGGAAACATTGTTCAGCCCGTAGAAAACATTGTGCGATCTCATAAAGTTCAGAGGGTGGTGCCTATCTATGCCTTTCTTGGCTAGTAGAATACTGGTACACTATGATACTGTGTGTATTTCCAGCGCTTTAAGTCCAGTGTTTCACATTCATTACCGAGACTGTGGCGGACCGCCAAAGTCTATTTTGTGCCGCCACAGATTCATAATGAACCGAAGAAGCTGGTTTGCAAATTGGCCCATTTTCAAAGAAAATATGTACGGTAGGCCGAAATCATTGGATTATAATGATTGATGTCTACATGTGTTTCGCACTTTAGTGGTGCAGCGAGTAAAGGCAGAGCTTATATTCACTATTACGTTTTAATATTTTTCTATTAACAATCTGCAATGTAGTCTATCTAGTAACTAATATCAAGTACAGTGAAGTAAAAAGTACAATATTTACCATTCGATCCGGTGTCCGCTGTCCCGTAGTGGCTCCCGCTATTGTGAGGACGAATCAACCATCTGCCTCCTGGGCTGGCCCACCATCCAGTCAACATGATGGTGGTGATGTGGCCGTACGTCGGACCATACGGTCAACTGCTGGTCAGCATTCTAATGTGCACCATCTTCCCAGATCAGTGGAGAGAATCACAGACAGGCCTGCAACTCCCCCTGGTCCGGTGTCCAATGCAATGTTTGCTGTGTTCAGTCATACCTGCACAGCGGCGGATGTCCGGCAAACCGGAAGCGGGACACGCGTTTGACGTCAGGAGGGAGCAGAGGGGATCCCCGGCGCATTTATGCGATGCCCGCCCACTGGATTGGCCTGGTAATTAAAGGGACACAGAGGCCCTGCGAATGGTAATGCTCCCTTCTGCTACATGAAGGAGGAATACATTCCCCAGTGTGCGCTTTATTGACCGAGGATGCTGATCTCTGAACAATGCCGACTGCACCGCGGTGCATTGCGCGTGAGCGACGGCATCGCCGCTGCAGCTATGTCATCATATAGCTAACTGGGAAAGGTAGAGGCGACGATTCCACTGTGAGATTGGCTGTTGAATCAGGCTCCATAGAGCGACTATTTGGGGTCACCTGTAGTGCGCGCACACACACAATCTACACGCACACACGCACACACACACACACACGCTTGTACAAATCATCATCCTGAATCCTGATCATTATTATCATGAACGTCGCCTGATGTGCACAAAATGGGCCACCTATCATACAATGATCTAAAAGGAGGACATTGGGTGGGGGGGAGAAAAGTAAAAAAGATTTCGACCCACAGACATTTAATGGAGACAGACTTTCCTTCCTTGTCTTCGTGTTTGATCCAGGCTCTGTTATTGGCACTCTGTACGTGATGTGAAGTCTCGATCTCCGAGAGTCGCTTTGTTAATAACGGAGGAAGTGCTGCATCTGCACAGGCCTTTGATACCCGCTGAAGGCAACTCCCTCTCCTGGGTGAGGTATTAATAATATAGAGGAAGATCCAAGTGGAGACGGAGCAAATGTGTCGCTCTGCAAGCTTTTGAGGAGCACTGCAAGGCGACTGTACCCCTGTCACCAAACAGCCCCAGTCCAGTCATCTCTCTCCCTCTGGAGTTATAACTGTGGCTTTTTAGATCGTTAAGATGGAACATTTTGGAAAGAGATGTGCTTTATCTTGTTGTTCCCCCCCCCACCCTTCCACGATTGAAGGGTGGAAGAGAAACATTGTTGTTTGCACACTTTCTCAAGAGATTTCCAGAATATTTGAAAACCAGACTGCAAGTCCGCAACTAAAACGGGCGTGATATTTGATATTTGTCCGAGAGTGTTTTCTTTTTTTTTTACAACAATGCAATATTGACTTTAGCATTGATTTGAATAGGTACATATGCAGGGGATTTGAAGGGTCAATACATTTGCATATTCCACAGTGCCATTGACTTAATAATAATCTTTGTACATCAGTGTTCCACGTGTCCTAAACTGTGTTTATAATAGGGCCATTTTAATTCGGCTGATGGGCTGTTGACAGCATTGTGTGTACATATTCCAACTACTTTCAGTAAAACTGAGGAAAATGGGCCGCTTCCCTTTCAACAATGCGACACTAGATCCATAAAGTTTTGGATTTCATTTAGCAGCATGTGGTCCCCTTCGCCTCTTTGCATTGCATGTGCTGGATACCGGTATATAGGTTCATGCCCAATCACAGTGTTGAAGCAGTGTGGCTGTGCTGAACGGGGCTCTCCGATATGCCAGTCATGGATGAGGTAGTTAGAGACTTCAAAGTGGCTGAAAGTAGCTCAGAGTCGGCCTCAGTCTTTAGGCAGGCGGGTTCAGGTTTACCTGACAAGCACTTGAATAAAGCACTTAATCCTGTTAATTCACAATGTAAGTCTGTTTGCTGCACAGTTCTCATCCACAACTAGGAGCTCAGCCCCGACTGAGTTTGTCTGAGACAAGTTAAGCTGGAAAGTCTTCACAAGGAACATTACCTGTAGGGCTGGGTATCGGGACCTGATCCCCTTTAAATGTGTCCAACTAAATAACCAGCAAGTATTTGTGTCGTCCAGTTACTCTCCACATAGTTTTTATGTTGATAAATACGGCTCAGGTGGGTTGCACTGGACGCGGAAGTGTCGCGAAGTCCTGAGATTTCTAAAAAGCACTGCCCGCATCCTTTTGGCGCCCATGTTCATTGGCTGCTCGCAGAGGACACGTCGTTCAGATCTTGTCGAGAGCAGATCTGACAATAAAACACGCTGATAATCGATAAAAAAAACGATATTAACAATATATGATGTAAGCGATCTGATTCGGATAAATGACAAAATATGCATGTTATGTTTTTGACTTTCCTCTCCTTTTCACCCGCAGAACAGAATGATTAAATAAAAAAATCCATTCACTATATTTAATAGAAATAGCCTCGTCACTGCTGTTTGGGATTTTTTTAATTACCTTTTCATACCACAGCCAGACGGACTCTCTATAGAAAACAGCAGAAGAGAAGAATCGCTTGTTGACTACTGTATGGAGAAAAATATCATAGGTTTTTTAGATCAATAAGCCTATCTATAACGGGAACAAATGCAGGTGTGCCTTCCAACATGTTTTCTTGACTCAATTCCAACCCAAGATGCGGCTCCCTTCTCTCCACCAAGGGTGTTTCTTAACTGTATCACAGCTGCCCCTGCGATGAGTTATGGTGCTCTGTGAGTCATTGAGCGATTCTGATGAGGTTATGAGCGAGCCAAGGACAAAGTTATCTCTCCTCTACCCAACAAACACTGAGTTTATTAGCCTTCAACGCAATAGACCTCGTTTTTTTTTATTATCTAATCCTTCGTTCCTGCACCTCAGCTATAGCCACTTCATACACTACATGCATTGGCTGGCAGAATACATAACGTTGGCGTGAGGCGGGGACAAAATGGAATAAGGAAAATCCATTATGCTGCTGCCTTGACTCACGGAGCCTATAGTGTAATTCATCCTGAAGCTTGTTCAACTCGAAATGGCCCTATTTACAGAGTTCCATTACAACAATAGGAGGAAAAAGAGAGAGAGAGCGAGAGAGAGGGGGGTGGGGACGACTGTGTGCTGGCTTGTGTGTTTACGATTGGTGCGGTAATCATTTCCAGGCTGTGTAATTGAATGACTGGAATGGCATACTACTCCACGCTCCATTATGCCACCTGAACCGAGGACAGAGAGTAAGACACAGAGGGGGAATCCTACATGGGAGCCAGAGGCTGATGCAGCGACATGCAGACAAGTCGCACCAACACAAAAGCCCAACGCGCACACACAAAAAGCAAAGATTTGTTATTGAGTACTTATACTTACTTATGGGATGGGTGTGCGTGCAGTCTCGCTTCTATGATTCCCCTCCTTAACTTTTACGTCGTGGGTCACAGTCACCGCAGCAGAAGTTTGCTTTCTCTTTCTATAGAAGGAGCATTTTCTTCAGGTTATAAAAGGGAGGTCAAGAAACATAATCTTACTGGGACAAGTTGATTTCCAGATACACTGGCTGATGGTATCTTTTCTTCTACATTCTTTCCTTTATCGTGCCAAAGACACAAACTGAGCAAACATTTTTGGCGTAAAAACTCCGAGAGCTCTCTGGTGGACAAACGATGTAATGGTGACAGTATCTAAATTCTGTACATTCTGTACATTCAGCAATGGCCTGGTTTAAAAAAACGATGCGCTCTAAGAACTACGCTGCCAGTGCATGGTTCTTAAATAGCATAAGCGGACAGGTAGATATAATTAAAGTCACAATAGGCTGGTTACACAACAGTGTGCTGAGAGGAAACCACTGTACCATGTGAGAAGGATTCACACGCATGCAAACAAGTACACGCCTACAGGCAAATATACACATCAGCCAACCTTATGAGATGGAAAGGACTTATCACTCATTTATTTATTTCATCACTGGGATACTCGCATACATGCATGTGGGCACCACTCACTCCCACACACATTGTCTCTCAGTCTATCTCTGTCTTTGTCTTTCTTACACACACACACACACACACACACACACACACACTTATCTGCCTGAGGACACAGACCGTCCTCCGCTGTCTGTTTATGAACTCATCTGTTTGCTGCAGACAGGCCGGAGAGATGAGGACATTTATAGCGCGTTGCGGTATGGCCGCGTATTCCACGTAATTAATCTCCTGTCTAATTTGCCCTCAGCGCTCCCGACGCATCTTGTCATCTTGTTCAGCCATCTCATAACATGTCATAAAACTGTCCACGGTTCACGGCCACGTTCTGCGTCATTAGTAACCTTTTTGGAGTTTTTTTTTTTTTCAGTCACGACGCTTTCCAGAGCAGTTCGACACTGAGGTGTTGGATGTTGTTTGGTTCAAGATGGACTGAAATAGAGCATTATTAATTTAAGATAATACAGCAGAGAATAACTCATTACATTTCTCTACAGAGTATACTGAAACGGGAGGCAGAAAAACCTTCCGAGCTTCTTTGTCCGGACGTGTATTTGTGTTGCTTTGGTGTCAATGCGTTTATTCTGTGTGACTCACTCCACCCACAGAAACCTTCCATTTTCACTCTGATGGGAGCCTGGGATCAATATCGCATCAGCCAACAGATGGGCGACTGTCCCTCCTATCATTTGTTGCCTCTCCTCATCATTTCCCCAGCAAAAGTATTCCAAAACAGCGGTGAAAGTAGACGGAGACGCACCAAGACAGGGTGACAGAGGAGAGTACTCCGCTAGTTCTCCAAAGGCTAGAATAGAAATTAAGTTTCACTTTTTAATCAAATTGGACGCACAGTGGCGTTTGTTGTGGGAGAATTGAATGATTCACTAAAAGAGTATAAATTTGCCTTTTGAAACTCTTTATTCTATTTCATTTATAAGCCACAGCTTTATTTTGAATTGATGCCATTCATGACGAGTATAAAAAGAAAATGACAGTTTAAACTTGTACAATACAAGTTAAGAGTAATTCACTCAGCTCTAAATCTGGAGACCTTTTTATGAGGATCCACCACTGGCCAGTGTGTGAAATGGCTTTGCTGTGTGGAACAGGTCTCTCACGAGGATGGTAAAGTCTACCCGGTACATCGATATGCTTTTCATACTTCCACCCATCCGCGATGTGAACCACTCGCCGTCCCTCAGGAAATCATGGGCTGTCTTCAAACATCCCAGATGTTCCGGCTGCAGTATGTCCAGCCCTTTGCAGTAACCTAGACAGAATATAAAAGGATGTGAAGGTAGGCATCAGTTTCAGCCACAGCCAATTCTCCAACTGCTCTCCAATCCTCACTGGGTCTTATTCGCATCCCCACATTAAGAATACCTCAACATTTCTTCATATTTATTACCTGTAGACGCATAGAAGACATTTGTAGGTTTGTTACCGTCATGACTTTTGATATTCTCAACTGTTGTAAATAAGTGGATAGTAAGACATACTTGCTGAGAGACTTGCTGTTTATGTTGATGGCTGCATCAATTTCGAAGATGTTTTCCAAAGAACACACTCACATTTCTCTTCATTCACATCCATTTGTGAAGGTATTTATTTTTCACAACATCTTTCTTTGCTCTTTCGTAGATGCAAGACGGTCTTTTCTATGCGTTGCAACTTGCTAACTCCAGCTCCAAGCAGCTTAAAATACATAAACAAAACTACCATTGCCAAGATTTAGTAGTTGAATATAAACCTTTTGAACATTTTGAATCATTATTATTTTACAGTTAACAATGACTTCGGGATGGTTCAAATGATTGTCATACCATTGATGTACCCATCCAGAAGCATTTCTATTGACATCACAGGAAAAACAAAACTGTCTTTGCTTCAAGATTGTGTCCTTTGTATACATTTTAGGCCAGACCGCCGTGACACGTCTCACAAGTATCACTTTTTCACAGTTTTGAAATTGTACTCAGGAACTCCTACGACCCTGCTATTTGTGTCCTTTTCTTCTTCACTTCTGTATCTCTGTTTGCCCACGTCTTGCTCTGGCTTGAACTTTTCTATGCGTATTCTATGAGAATTTTTGAAACCCATTCTTTTCCCCACTGCACTTTTGAAAGCCGTGGAAACGTATCTATAATTTGCTACACATACTCTGCTCTATTAAAGGTCACGCAAATTAACAAAAAAATAAACATGCGCCCACATTTGGCAGCAACACTCACAGGTGCACAGGGACACGGGTTGAACACGTTCTTCACCAACCCTTTGGCAGGGTAATTACACCTGGCATTTATCCGTATTCTCACCTTCACAGAGGTGTAGTTTAGTCGTCGTGTCTAACTGACGCCGTGCTAGTTATTGTAATCTTCTTTGTGACTGTGCTCGGGGCTGCACATTACGCTCAGCAGGACATGGACTTAGGTTTGTGTATGAGTCTGTGTGTGTGTGGTGTAACTAGTATGGGGCAGCCACATATCAATATAAATTCCACCCCCTCTCACAAAGTCATGCTTTGACGCCAAACTATCTGCACACACATAACGCGCCTTTTGTCGTTCCCACAGGCTAGGCCACATGTTAACACGAGTGAAACACAAAAGGAGCTGAGGTTTTCTGCTAACGCTACATGAAGCCAATTAGACGGCAAGGTTTTTTTGCATATGGTTCCCCCCTCTGATTGCTTTTTCAAGACGGAGTGATGGTGTGGTGACTTTTAAGCTGTACAAATAGGTACAAACACAAGGGTAGAGGGATGACGGATAAGGCGACTGCACAGCTAAATGAGACGGCAAGCGAAAGACAATAGCTCGGGTTATAATTCAGCTGTTTGTCATATAAATGAAGGGTCGTGTTTAACTGAGCAAAAGGGGGTAGCAATCAATCGTTTGGCATGCAGATCCGTCACCATTTCCACCACCAATGCCAGCCATCCACAGCATTCCTCTGTGTGTCACAAGCAGCTCTGTGCTCTGCTAATGCCCCTCGATTCATTTCATCACCTCTGACGTACTCGGGAGTTATTTTGCCTTGCATCAATGCCTGCTCTTGAAAAACAAACTTTCGTTTAATTTAGGTGTGTTGCGGATTCGACGGCGGTGCGGCCAGCGCTGGAAGTGTTCTCTGCCTGTGCTGAACTTGCTTCGTCACACGGAGCCGTCGCCGTCGCTGTTCGACGAATCAGCTGCGATACAGACGGACTTACACGGCCTGATCAATAGCTATTGGCCATTTTGTTGCTCGGCAGGCAAAAAAACCCAAATGTTTCATTGTTTTGAACGTGCGCACAGGCCTGCCAGTATCACCCCACATGACTTGCGTCATCATATCTAGAAGAATAAAGGTCCGTGTCCCTTTGATATGGGGGATTTCCTGGGGGAACCAGCTCCAGTCCCAGCTCTTGAACTGACAGAACAGACCGTCCATTTTTGCATTTCTGTTCTAGACCAATCATTTGCGGCGAACCTCATCCTCCCAGCTCATCCTGTTCATGTCTTTAGTCTTTTGTCGGCTCCGACAAACCTTTTGTCCACGCCGCCCTGTGACTTTAGAGGCTTAGCGATTACAAAGCATCCTGAAGGGGCCACAAAGGGGATATTATTGAAGATGAATGGAAGCTGGCTGCTTTAGGGGTTCCCTTTTAAACTTCACTCAAGCAAGGATAGAGGGATTATTAGCGAGTGATGCGGATGTTGCACGGCAGGGAAGTCTGTCCTTTGTCATATGTCACCCCTACACTACTTGATTATGGATTAGATTTTATTGATCCTGCTCTTCAGCACAACTTCCAGGTATTAAAAAAAGGCTACGTATCAAACTCTCACAGATGCATTGAAATAATAATTGGAATGTCTGCTTTGCCTCACCACTGTGATTGATGGCTGCCGTACACATACGCTCATAGATGTGTATGCTGAGACGTTCACTGTCTCTAACCTCTAACACCAACCCCACCCACTTCCTGTGCCTTTCAGATGCATCAACTCTCAGCTACAAAAAAAAAGAAAAATAGAAGTTATTTTTTGTGACTTTGCTGTCTGCTGAATACAAAGTGAAGTGATTACACGGAGACCTCCCACTGCTCTCAGCAAACTGCTGTTTCTGTAACTCACACTGGCATGAAGGCTTGGCACCAGCTCTGCCTGGGTATAGCGCCCCCCCTCCCCGTGCTGTCATTAACATACAGGCCATGTTTCACTGACTGCCAACCTTTAGCAGTGATTCCATCTTGTCGTGATATGCCGTGAGGGAATGCAGTAAAACTGCCATGCTGCCAGGCTCTGACTGTTACAAAATTGCAGGAAGGCTGTGAAATGGAAAAAAAGGAGAACAAAAAAAAGAAATTACAACCTGCCTGGCAGAACGTCAAGAACGAAAGGGGACTGAACTCACAGAGGATCCACTTCACCTTATTCTCCTCTGTTGGGGTTGTTTTTGGGAGTTATTGATTCAATTGACCAGCCTAAGGACAAGGCAAAAAAATGAATCTATAGTGGAAGAAGATTTTCCTTTTTCACCGAAATGGAGGCATCAGTGAAGGCAGCCAAGTTCCACTCAGCGCTCTGTTGTTAAGAAGAGACATGGCCCCTCGGTCTTTGGCCCGCAAAGGTAGTCCTGCTCTGCTGGTTCATGGCCATCAGGGCTACCAAAATCCAAAGTTATTGTTTTAATTCAATTCTTATCACCTTTCTCTCTCTCTGTTCTCAGTAGACAATATTTAGCAAACTGCAACCCCTATTTGAAGTCTTTAACCCAAGCCGTGTTACCTTCACGAAAACAAGTTTTCTAGTCGGATATGCCTTCATCGTCGAAAAACACTTTAAACCTGCAGTGCTTCACCTCCACTAATTGTGTGACCATGTCTTGTGTGGAAGAAAAGAATATGAGGATTCAGGCAGCCCCCCCTGAAATTTTCACTGAATTCCTTATCCTGGATCATTGGCATACTTTCGCATCTGTAAGATTACCACAACCTTCAAAAGACACTGAGCAAATGCAAAACAACAATCCACAATCTTCCATCTTCTGCGGCACTTAACCTACTTACCATACAGCGAGACGAGTGTTGCAGGAAGCCATCATCTCCTGTGTTAAGCACAATCTTTTTCTCCTTTCCTCTTCAGACTACACGTACGCAGAAACCAGAATTGGTGATTCTGACCAGACATTTTTAGGTTGAAGATGAAAGTCACCACGTGAGTTCCAATCCGGTCGTTTGTTTTTCTTATACACCTTTTCAATTTAAGTGGCAACGTTGAAAACCTGCCTACCCGTACGATGCTGCACTCGTTTGCATGCACTTTAAGTGATGAACATGCGAAGACGATGTTCTGGGGATCAAAAGCTACGATGTGTGACATGTACGTTCAGCCGCAGAGGACCCCACGGTAGAGAACACAGGGGGATTACCCCGTCTTTGTGCATGCACTGCAGGCAGTTTTCCAATTTGTTTTGATGACACTCAATTCCCAGCTGTATAAATGATTGATCTAAACTTTTTCCTTGAGCTAGCGCCGGTCTTGACATACAGTAGATGGTAAAAAGTCTGCTGTGAGCTATGCCAAACTTTGATCAAACACGGCTGCCACTGAGCCAAATTACCAGCTCTAAAATGATAGGGTTTGGCTGGGTTTAACTAACTGATAGAAGGCAGCATCGTTCGGATCCCAATCCTGCTTGTCAAAAGTAATTCCTGCTCTCACTCCATCCCTGCATATAGAAATAGGGTGACTCACCGGCTTCTTTATGCCAAACTAAAGTCTATTCACGTCTGTACGCATCCACACGCACACCAGGACGGTTTCTATCCCTTCGCCCTGTCCCTCTATGCATTCTGACCCATCAGAGTAGCACAGACTGAACTTCCCGTTCTACCTTTCAATAATTCAACAAGCTCTCTTAAGCCTCGACACTACGTTTTGTGGAGCACTTGGAGAAATAATCTGCTCTGGAATTGCATCCTGTGCGGAGAAAAAGGGAAGAATGTCTCTTACCGTGATTATTAACTGTCGCTATCGTCTTCCTCTGTTACTGCTTTGTTGCCAGCCCTCTTTCCTCGAGTATCTACTCGGGCTTTGTTTTCCTTCACCGACGCCATCGTGCCTGTCTAGCCATCTTGCATGTCGTAAAAATGAATTATAGTAGATCAGTTGTCTATGGATTTGTGAAGTGCATTATTTTCTTACTTTCTCTCAAGCATGTCCTAAAGGACGTACAGAGATAAATAGACGAGCGTAGCCGATCTGCTTAATCCATGTTAGGTTTGTTTCTAAGTTACTTCACAGAGACGTAAATGGCAAATTTCTCAAAATGGCAAATTTTTGAAAATGGCATATTTAGCTGTTAAAAAGGAACAGTGAAGAGGTGATTATCCAACAATACATACATTGTGAACTACTTATCCTACTCATGATTTGCTTGTATGTGGCTGCTGGGATTTGAAAATTTGATTGAGCCATGCTACACTGTGTGGTGGTCAGACAATGTCCCTTGTGTCCCTACATCTCAAGCGTCTTCACACTACACATGTAATATAACCTTGTGTTTGCAAAACATGCAGTTAAATGCCGTTATTAATTAATACGATATCTTTTATGCATGTCTGGGTAGCTCGACAGTTGTCACAACTTGGGAAGTTAATTTCTTTAGCAGTTTGGCTTTCACTTGTTTCCAGGGACACAGTGACAAGTTTTTCATGGCCCATTGGTCTGATCTAATTTGGTGGAAGAGAACACTCCATGTCTAAATTCGTCACCGTGGCCACCAAGGTTGGCACCGAAGGATGGATCACTGAGCAGCGCCCCTGTCTCCCATATCAATTTCAAACCAAACCCTAAAAATACACCCAATTATACAGAGGAGAATAAAGTGTAAATTTTTTGGTGGTGTCACCTGGACGAGACGGTGTCGATTATAGAATGTCCTGGAGGGCTGGAACACGTGGAGGAACTCTTGAATAAGCGCCACTCGCTATACGTACTGCATAATTCTCAGAAGAATCCGACATGCGAGTCATGTTGTCGGAGCTTAAACAAGCAGTCAGTTCTCCCTTTAGTCTATTTTTGTTTTTTTCTGCCAGTCCGCCACTATTAAATATATGAGGAGCTCTTGGGATTCACCCAGGAGCTCTGTCACTTCCTGCTTGCCATCAGACTGTGCAAGCTGTACACTTCAAAAAAAAAAAAAAAGACCAATTATGTCAGCACCTCCAAGCACCAATGGATGCCCCGTCTTGTCTTCCGTCGACTGACGAGCCTTTCAGCGCTGTCAACTCCACCGGCTAATCAGCTAATAACGCCAACAATTGGTAATTAGGCATCCCAGAGTAAGCAATTAATTATCGCTTCACAACGTGCCTTCCCCTTCCGCTAATAGTTTGGTAAAAAAAAAGACAGCCCGCTTGATATTATGTTTAATAGTCATAAACTTTTATTGCCTCTCGAACACAAAGAGTCAATTACGTAGGCGAGTGAAGATGCCTGCTACAGGCCCTGCTGGGGAGAGAGGTTGATTAAGGGTGTTAAAGGCCCTACAGCTTTGAAGGGATGGATGAAGAGTAAATAAACGGGGAGATAATTAAGGATTCACAGAAAATCCTCATCTGTTTGGGGTGTTCTGTTTATTGCTAATGCACCATTGATTCAAATATATATATATTATCACCTTACGCCTACATCACGATTACCAGAGTTGCTTTTACTGGGTAAGTTTATCATTGAATATCCAAACATACGCACTTATTCATGATGCCTCTAAATAGGGATATTGTAATATTAATATACACTCATTAGGGATGTCAGTTTCGGTTAATGTTGCTTTTAATAGCGTATCACCCATCAACAAGTAACTAACTGGTTTATTTTTTAGCAAAAACATTTATTTTAAGTGAAATATAAGAGGCACTTTCCTTTTACTGCAGTGCTCCTATTACTCAATGAGCTTTAATGATGCATTTGTAAGCACTGCATCCAGCCAGTTTTAATGTTTTCTGTCATAAATATCTTACATTTGTTTTCCTTTGGCTTTGCTGAAGTTTAGGTTACTGGGGCTTTATCGCTTGGCCACCGATCAGCTGATATGTGTTCTAAATAGTTTGATCGCTGGTCTCTATAAGTGTCGATCAAAAGAGCCAATCAGTTGACCCAATCGATTTGGAATGGAGATGTTTTCAATACGCATTTGTCTGCTTTCAATTTTTATTTATTTAATCTGGTCTGAGAGCGACACTACTGGTATTTTATTTTTTACATTTTACATTTTGGACAAGTATGTTTTGGCCATCAGGCGAGTAAAACATCCCGGCTACTTGCTCGAAGTGCCCAAAAGAAAAAGCTCACTGTAAAGCGCTGCAGATGAAGGCGTCGGACGACGGGACTCGTGGAGTGTTGCTGCACTCCTCGGTGCCATCAGTGGTGCGTGGCTGTGCTGCTGTGGCTCACAGTGAGTTATCCACCTCCTCCATCAACCCCCCCCCCCACCCCCCCCCCACCCTGGTCTGGGCTTGTTGTGGCATGCAGCACACCGCCCTGCCTGCTGAGCTATTAATACGTACACATATCCGGATCCAGTTCTCTGGAATAAAGAGATGGAACAGCACGCGGAGACTTCTTTTCCAAATGGAAATTTAAAGGATGAAAAATTGTAATCGTTACATATCCACCTTTAAAGTCAACAGTTAGGGTTTATGCTTATGCAGATGTGTGTCTGCTTCTTCTTTCGGTGAACTTACTTTCAAAACATTATTCCTCTCTAGAAACAGTCTAGAGATTAGTCCTGTGACTTTCATCATGCTTTTGTTGCCTTTAGCCTTTTTTTTCCTTTTGCAGAAGGTGTTATTCAGGCTTTTTTTTTTTTCCTGTGCGAGGTACTACTTTCGGTATTGCATCAAAGTTCATCGAATTTGTCGTCCCTATTTCCCTTGCAGCCGTCGGTCGATCATCGGGGGAAATGTTTCAGAAGAGCTCTAAACATGAGGGAGGAAATGAGCCGAGACGGATGTGCCCACAAACGCACTGTGGAAGCAAATGAGACAAAAGCAGAAATTAGGAGGGAAAGATGAGAGAGAGCAGGAAGTGAGAGGAAGAGAGGAGAAAGCAGGTGAGCTACGAGCGTGCTGACCCCCCCCCCCCCCCCCCCCCCCCCCCCCGCTGTCAGAGACCCGGCAGCCCCCCCTGCCCCTCCAGCTGGATTGGACTGCCAGTCCATCAGCCGTCCCATTAACATGTCAGAACAAACAAACTAAACAAACAAAAAAACACAAAGCGCAAGCGAGCAAGAGGACGGATGGATGGCTGCCTTAGCTCGGAGGAGGACTGACTGTGCGGAGAGATGTACTGCTGAGCATTGTGGGTCTGTCATCAGTCATTTCTCTCTGTCTCGCCTTACTTTCTCCTCCTTTCTGTCTGCAAACAATGGCACAGCCATCCACCGGCACCCACAAGCCAAATCCCCCCCGGAGTGGTTATGGATCATATCTTATACATGCACGGCAGACTATTTCCACCGACAAAATATTATTCGAACCGTGCGTCTTTTTAGTCAACGCAACATTGAAGTGGGTCACATTGTGTAATGTCATAAGCAGCCCTAAATTATGCACCGACACTCTTTTCCCCCCACCGTCTCATCTGCGGTTCGCCAAGGTGCAGAAGAGACGACTGAGGCAGGAGAGACGAGCTCTTTGACTGAGCCTCGGCAAGCCAGGATGCAGATCGTCTATTTGTTTATATGTTTGGACTTTTAATCTTGTCAAGTGGGTTATAGAGCACAGCTGTCTGTATACAAAACCAGTGGGGTAGCTGATCTAATACATTGATCTCTTTCTACCTCCCCTCATGCCCCCCTCTCCTTCGTCTGCCTCTCTCTACCGGCACAGATGGATCTACAGCGGCTCCTGGTGGAGTCCTCGCGTACTGTTTGAAGGATCCGGGATTGCAGCATCTGTGTGATATCCTTGACCTAGTTCCTCTGCTTGTTTACACCGCATGTCTCTTGTTAATCAAATCAATGTTTGGAAAAACCGGTCGACCTTTCTCTCAAAATGAACAGCGGATTGAGGGAGTCTAGAGCGGCCCCCTCGGTTTGACAGATGAGCCCAGATCCATTGATTCCGAGTAAGACAATATAGCAGCGAGCTGGCACCCAGCACCACTGCTTTCATGGATTTTGGCAACCGGGTGAGGGTTACGTCGTATGAGGAAAATAAATAAAATGTATCCAGAAGGATTTTTGTTGTAGGCATGATCTACATGAAACAAATAGCTGGGATAGCAGGTTTCCTTGTGTTCAATCCCATCTCTTGGGGACAACTTGCAGGAGATGTATTGTTCGTATAATAAGTCCATGGTGAATGCAGTCCTGCTGAGAGAATCCTTTTACTCGCATACAGTATTGATTCAGTCAGCATGCGGGCAAACTCTTGCACAAAACAGGGAGAGAGAGAGCTAAGCCAAGCCATTGTGTTTCTCAAGCTCTTCAAGTGTCTCCCTTTCCCTCCATCTCTGCTGCCCGGAGGGGCGTCTGTGGAATTTTGCAGTACCCGATGGAAGGTTCACATGACAGTATGAGGATTATTTAACTGGGAAAACACAAGGCTTTGTTGATGCTCTCGGTATTTCATTAGTTGGCAGGTTTACCTCGGCCTGACTTGTCCTTTCTTACCTCTGTTATTCTGCTGGAATTCCATCTATATTTAACCTTTTTTTGAATTCGCTTGAATCTCCAGCGCTCGCTTCTTCACTTCCCCTCCTTAAATGGATATCTTGTGTTTACAGTAAGGACTTGGAATAAGGTTGTTACAGTTTTCCCCTACAGCCGACCCTTGTGAACCAATCGTTACTTGTTAGCTGACAGGATCAGTGCCTCGCACGCAGGGCTGCTGTGGTTGCGGTACAGCTGCAGCGTGAGTCCCCAGCTCCCCCGTGGAGGAACGACAGCAGTCACAGTGTTCGGTGGACTGTCATGGACACATGCAGCGCACTTTCCCAGCAAGTCTCCAGCGCGTCGGTTGGTTTAGCTGCGAGGGGTTTTTCAGCTGTGCCTCGGCCTTTCAGAGTATTGCCAGCCCGGGTAACGTTAGCGAGTGTTGCTCGGCTTGTTTTGTTTTTAATATTTTGTTCAACCCTTTAGCTTTTAGCATTAATCAGAACATTTACTTATTGCCTGTTAACGGTTAATTGTCAACATCCCTCATTGAGAAACCTTCCGGCGTAATGCTGCTTATGTTCAGGAATAGTTCCACATTTTGAGTGCCGAGTTGCTTTCGTCCCGAGAGTTAGATGATCATGTCTGCACGCTAAATATAAAGCTACCGCCTGCAATGGTAAACTGACCTTAGAATAAACGGCTCGCCTGACTCTGTCCAAAAGTATCACAACTACCAGAACCTCTAAAAGCTATTTAATTAACATGTAATTTATTCGTAATTAAACCAAAGCGTAAGAGTGGTACAGCTGTGCGGCAACTCTGGACTGACCGTGGAACAGTAGAGCACACATACCTTTGTAGAACCAGGTGGTTTTAGGATGGATGTAACATATACTAGATACAACAGTGAGCTTTGTAGGTGCCACCAGACTGTTCAGCTGAAGGCTGTAGCTGCATATTTAGCGTACAGACATGAGAGTGGTATCAATCTTCTTCTCTAACTCATTGCAGGAAATTGAATTAGCATATTTCTCAAAAATGTCAAACTATTCCCTGAACAAATCATACGCCGTATGTTGTGCTCTATAGAACCAAAGCCGTGATTCTAAAGGGTAAACCCATCCCTCAGTGCATCTTTCTGACCCGAGGAACAACCCTCGCCCCAATTCTTCATGTCAGCGAGAACACAAAAAGTGTACATTAATAAATAAAAAACTTGAAACCTAATTCCAGCGTACCGAAGATGAAACACCCTCCCGATACGCCGTCGGGACGGGTCAAGGCAGTGCCACGCGTGGCAGGGAGGTTTGATGAAGGGTCCGCGGCTCTCTGACAACTTATTCTCAGCGGCTATATCCGTCAACCATGTTGATTCCATTAGCTGGGACCTGACAGCGAGTGGCTGTGCTCCAAAGCTCTATCAGTCTCACATTGGAAGCTAGTGAGAGAAAGAGAGACTGAGTGAGGTACATAACGCCCGGTCCTTTCACTGTACGACTCCTCCACAACCCAAGCCATGAACATATCAAACGCCAAAAAAACATGCATAAACTATCAAATAATCTCCATGAATATGATGACAATGACGGTGAGAGGAAAGGATGATGACGACAACAACCATTATGACTGCATTAGAGACCCTGCAGCATTATTCTGGGCCTGCTCTAAGTGGGTCAAAGCTTTAATGCCTTCTTTGTGAAATGTGACAAAGTGTAAAGCGACTGCCACTGCAGCCTTGTTATATCCTTTTCCCCCCCACGCACAGCCACATAAATCTCCTCCTCATTTACCGTTAACACGATTGAAATTCAATTCCCGGGGAAACTGGTTCCAAAGAGACACTTCAGGTTCATCAGGGCGTCGGTTTGGGCAATACCCATCCTCATTTCGGCGGAGCTGAATTTGATCTGGGGAATAGGAAATGGGGTCAGTCTGCGATATTTCATCTTTAAACCAAAAGCTCATATTTTTGTCTGAGCTTCTTCCCTGCCTCGCTGTCATCATGAAGACATTCGATGCTCGTATTTACTCCCAAGTCTGAAATTACCTTTCCTCTTTGTCGCCTTCTTTTCCTGCTCTCAGTCCATCAGCCTCGACTTGTTATTACATTTTCTTTTTTCCCTGAAAATGTGCCAGGGATGGATCTATTCAGTGTAATGATGATGGAAGTCGCACTAAACAGGTCGGCGATGTCTGTCACGGCCAGCGCGCCGGCTTTAACTACGAATAAGGGGCAAAATGACTGAGAGGAATGAAACATTGCTCATTTATGGGGTAATGAATTTGAACATGATTAAAAGTCCCTCATTCTGTTGAGCTCACACCCAAACAATCCAAGCTGGCTCAAAGTCGGGGTTTGACAGAGCAATTTGTATGGTGCCTGAGAACTCATTAGCTTGAGAAAGCTAATTAAAGCTTTCTGAATTTTTCCTGAGCAAATTACTATAACTTACTAAGTTATTGCTTTTTAATAACCTAACTTTCAAAAGCAAAGTGTAAAACATGAGAAATAAAATATTTTATTTTAAATACAATATATTATATATTATATTATATTATATTTATATTTTAAATACAAGCTCTTGGAGGAAAACTCTGATCATATGGCAATATTCAGAGATGTGAAGTACAACAACCTCTTCAAAAAGACATCACAGCTCAAACTATCCTTTACCAAACAGCGGAGATGAGTTTGTGATCTGCAAAATGCATCTCTTAGTCATATTGTTGCACTCCACCGAGGGCGTTCTTGTGATTGAGCACATCTCAAAAGTCTTTGGAAGGGTCAGTCACTCTTCAAGTTGATGCGTCATGAGAATTTAACTTTATAGAGTTCAATCCAAGATAAAATCCTTCCAGAGTGAGAGACAGCTGATGTTTTATTCAGATTCCCCCTGCTCTGACATTTTAGAAACAGTAGGAAGTGCGGATGTATGAGGCAGGATAAATGCAGCGATGGACCTTCCCAGGATGTCCATATTCAATTTCTGCATTACAATTTCGGCTTGAGACGCAAGACCACAGCCGGCGGCAGTAACTGGGATAGGGGTGGAAAGGAGGGACAAAGGAAACGAAGAACGAGAAAGTTTTTCATTTTTTCTTCCAAGGGTGAATCCCATAGGTGTTCCCCCTGTCTGACCTCGACAAAATGAAAGGAAAAGGGGCAAAACTCAACGCCTGTAGGAAATGCAGTCTGAGGCAGAGAGCACAAGGGGGGGAAAGGGAGGTTAGTGCACTCTGTGGAATTAAAGGCAGTGTTCCCCTGACGATCACACCAAAAAAAAACGGATTCTTGAACTGTGTGACGCATGAAAGATTTAATCTAGTGCTGCACGTTATCATTTCAACTCGCACAAGTTGTCTCCGTTACTTATCTAGTTGACCAAGTTAAAGTTAAGTGAGCTATTAAAACACTCACCATGTATGTTTTTTTAGTTCTAGACTGAATACACAATGCTGTGTATCCAGAAGAATCAATAACTGTTAAAAATGCGGGAAAGCAGTTTGTCTGTTAGAGTCCCGGACTGTGAAATCGATTGAGTGAAGGATGGAGACCAACCCAGAAACTTGTCATGGCCCGGCGAGTCCAAGGACTGTTTTGAATACGTTACTCTTTTTTTGCACACTCAGCCTTCTCTATTCAATTTTCACATCGTTTTTATTTCATATTGATACTGTTTTTATCCCGTCTTTCTCTCACGCTCGACACAAACACGCACACACACAGTCACTGTGTGACAAGTTCGACATGGTCTTTCATTCAGGCCGGCGGCTCAGCTTAATGTGGTTCTGGGCTCCTAAATTCCCTTCAAACGGGTTTTTCTATTACGCGTCTGCTCTCCATCCAATGCAGGGCTATTCCCTCATAGCCATGTGTGAGAATACTAAGAATGAGTATTCGGCATCAGACACGGGATGAGAGTGGGGTTCGCTACAGGCTTGCATGCTACTGTATAACAAATAAGTTGAGATGTTTTTTTTGTTCTCCGGGACTATACATCTTGCACTGTGCTTGATACGACTTCTTCCATCTAACAACCAAGCGTAACGTCCTGAACGCCCCCTGAAGAAGAGGATGACTCCCCTAGTACAGTACTCCGGCACGTCTAATAGACCTTCAGGCTAAATTACACTCATTGATCATCTTCCTTTTTTTATTTTCCTCTTCTGATTTTGTGTTCTGATCCCCCATCCTGTTGCTCTTGCTCATTAGCATCTCTGCAACTTGGCAACTGATTCCCCATTGCTGCTCAGCACCCCGACATTGATCATAGGTCTCCATGTACAAATGCAGAGACTGGAGAGAAGGCACATACAAATTGACATCTCAGGCTCACAATCATGCACATGCATACCTTCTTGTTGCCTAGAATATGTTGAGCAATGCCAATCAGCCCAGTTCTCTATCCCTTATCCTCTATTACTATGGCATCCTATTGTTTCAGCATCAATAACTGGACAATTGAATGAATAACAAACTATAAAAAACACTTATCTGAATTTGTTTTGTTTCCTTTCTATGTGAGTTTTCTGTGCCAAGAGGCACCTCAGCAGATATTTTCGAATATATTCTCAAAACAGCAGTAATCTCTATAAAGCATCGGGCGCCGATGCTGAAAAGCTCTCCAGCATGACAACTATTCTGGATGAGGGCAAATCATTTATACACGAGCAAGCTGCTTCACAAATCTAACGCATGGCATTGAAGAGTGCTGAAATGTGCCATCTCAGATACATGTCAAGTCCATAAGCCCGTATATGGATTTTCTCTGATCATTATCATCTTATGATTCCCCCCTGACAGTATTTTATGTTACTATGCCATCGCAGACGGTGTTACGCAAACAGAATGAGTAAGTAGATGGAGACTGTCGCGATATGTGCGTGCGTTCGAGCGTTTGCAGAAGGGTAAAAAGACATGCCAAGTTTGGAATGCTGGTTTGGCGTGTGTGAAAATGAACACTGTGATTGGGATTAATGACCTTATGGGAGCCTAAAGTGGGCATAATGAGCTGGAAAAGTTATATTCTAGATAAACCCACTGGAATGGTAATGGCACAAACTGCTGTAGTCAGGGCCCAGTGTTGAGAGGTATTGACGCTAGATTTAGACCTGATGGATTTCATTTCTGCACACCTTAGGGTGATGGAGCTCTCCGATACTGTGTTTCAGCCAACTTTCCTATACTACTGTGCAGCTCAAGTGTTATGATGTTCTGGAGGATTGACCAAAAAATTGTATTACAGTATTCTATAAGATTCTGGTTGTTTATATATATATATGTATGTATGTATGTATGTATGTATGTATGTATGTATGTATGTATGTATGTATGTATGTATGTATATATATGTATATATATGTATATATATGTATATATATATATATATATGTATATGCTTTTTTTACAGGTTTATAATTGCTTATTTTACTCGCAGTAGGAGTACAAAGAGTTTAAATCATTGACCATGAAATAAGAAAAATGAAATGTCATCATATATACTGAAGGCTTTGATTACTTGAGGGTTCGCTTGGCCCAACACAAATGTATAATATATGAAGGAAACAGAATGCATAATCCATAACAGCATAATTCGTAACAGTTGTAGAAGGTGAAGACTGTGTTTGCATAGGTGGATTGTAACTGCGATTGTAATGTCGCTCCACCGCTTGCTCTTTCTATCCTATCCAGTGCCTCAAGCTAATCCTCTTCAAGCGATGTCTGACCTTTTTGCATCTCTGTTCTTCTGGAGCCACTAGTTTTGACTGCTTTCGATTCCGATGACCGCAACCACACTCTCTGTATTCAAACACATTTTCTGCTCATGTGGCGGAGTAAGTTGCCGGTGTTAGACCCAGGTGCTTGAGGGGCTCTCTCACAGGCATTTTGAGCCTGGCATATTACATTTACACACATTTACAAACATTAACATTAAGGATTCAAGATGGAACATAAAAACAAATGAAAGCAGAGGAATGCATGCATTGGCTTTATTACAAACAGTTTATTCATCCACCATAACTTTTTTTTGCTTATTTAACCTGTTAGAAACTGACTTTCAGTAGTATTGGCCTAAAGCTAGATTTATACTTTCAGTAGTGTTAGCCTAAAGCTAGATTTATACTTTCAGTAGTGTTAGCCTAAAGCTAGATTTATACTTTCAGTAGTATTAGCCTAAAGCTAGATTTATACTTTCAGTAGTATTAGCCTAAAGCTAGATTTATACTTTCAGTAGTGTTAGCCTAAAGCTAGATTTATACTTTCAGTAGTATTAGCCTAAAGCGAGATTTATACTCTCGGTAGTATTAGCCTAAAGCTAGATTTATACTTTCAGTAGTGTTAGCCTAAAGCTAGATTTATATTCTCGGTAGTATTAGCCTCAAGCTAGATTTATACTTTCAGTAGTATTAGCCTAAAGCTAGTTTTATTGTCCCCTCAAGAGGTCAACAGGAGTTCCGCAGTAGATACCTACTGGTGTTGATTTATAGCTTAGATCATTGTCTACATTCTTAGCCAGACTGTAACACTGTAATGCAAAACTACAGTAAACAGCAAACTTGAACCTAGAACATTTGTCATGGAACCATTTGCTGTTGCAGTGAGAATGGGTCTAAAAATCTACAATTATTCCCAATGCTGTATCGTTTTTATACAAGGTAGAATGCTGAAATGGTGAAATGAAGGGTGAGGAGGAGTGAAATGAAGCGAAGAGAGGAGTTTTTGGTGAACATGTGTCATGCACAGCTGCTGTCTTGGTGCCTGCCGGCCATGCTTCAGGCCATCGACTGTGGACACGGCGGTCTGGAGGGGTCAGGATATAAAGGAAGCCATATATTCTTTGAGGGTTGCGGTATGAAAAGTATAAAAGAGAATAAAAAGGCTCTGTCTCACATTCTGAGATCCCACACATCTTCCGCCAGTCCCACCGGACTAATAGTCTTCGATAACATTCGCTCTTCGAGGACCATCGGCGCTATGGGTCCACGGGGACCGGGCCAGTGAATTGATGGGGCCAGGTTAGTGAGCGGCAAAGGAGACGAACTCTGGGAACGAACGGAGGAGGACTGTTTGGGTAAAGCTCCAGTTGCTCTCCCAAAGGTCCTCTTGATCATCACACTTGCCCCCTGGAGACTATGACTCAGTTCAATGCTCCTCTGCTCCCGTCACATGTTCATCATGTCACACAGAGAGAGAGAGAGATGTGGGCGCTCGGGGAAGAGCTCACGCACATGGAAATACGCACCCACATACGCCCCGCACAGTTCCTCCGCTTATGTGTGATTTTTCCTTGACATCTGGGTCTGTACTCATCACTCTTGTGTTTGTGTCAATTGGTAAATGGCTCGGGCGTTTGTGCATGCGTGTGTGTGTGTGTGTGTGTGTGCAGATGTGAGTAGTTATATATTTATGTGCCATATGTCTTACAATGTTGGTCAACGGCTCTCCGGGGCCTGATTCCACTCTGACAGAGAAACGACCATCCTGACCGTGAGGACAAACCAATAGTCCTTTTACAGATGGATGTCCGCTCTCTGGGTGATGAAAAGACTTCATGACTTCAGAATCACTTGTGAAATTGGGGGTTGGGGGGGGGGGAAATCAACCCTGTGTGAAGTGGGTTTGTGTTCCTTTCACTCAGTCATGATACCCTCACGAATACAAATACCAACACACCTCCAACCCTAAGACGCCTCAGGTGTGACAGTCAGTGCTGATTGCAGGACAGAAATGTCGAGACATGGGCACTGATCACAAGTCTTGTTTTTTTTGTCACCTTAGAGTATTTTAGATTTTATACTACATTGGTTGAAGCAAAATTATTATGATGAAGATATATGACGAGAAAATAAAGCAAAAAACAGCTTTGTTTTCAGCAGATTAATGCCATGAACAGTCCTTTCCAAAAGAGACCAGACACATCTTAGAATATCTTGCCATGTGCTCAACAATTTGTGTTATCGTGAGCCCCACTATCTGAACTACATGCAGAAGAAGGTCCTAATACTTCACTTCATTGTAGCCTTCTTCCATTTGATTAAAGAACAGTATGTTCACTGGTTGCACCATTCACATAAATGCCATCAATAGTAAAACAGAACGCAAGTAAATACTATATTCTGAATGAAACCTCTAAAGTCAATTGTTCTACACAATCTGCAGTAACTGTAAAGAAAGCTGAATGCAATTGTTGCAAACAATACTTTTTTTGTGTCGCAGAAGCAATCAAACAATAAAAGGCCCGGCTCTTAAAGATTCAGTATCTGCTCTTTCAAAACTTGCCCAAGGTTTCATATTCATCAACAAAAAGAATGGTAGACACCAAAAAGCTTTGAAATCAAGGTTATATTTAAAGGACAGCACCTTTTTATAAAAGACGAGGAATAGGAAATATAAATTCATGACATTGAACGAGGATCCGGAAGTATTGACTTCTTTCCAAAAATGGCCGCACAGCATAGTGCGGCAGAATTAGACTCCACAAATATTCTCATGCGGAGTGTGTTGACAAGCCTGATTGGATTTACTGTTGATCGTCTCTGAGGCGGTAAGTCAATCTATGTCAAACACGCCATATTTGTCTTTGCCTCGCGGCTCATTTTCATGTGCCCTTGGAGAAAAGCCAGACTTCTTCAAGACCCCGCCTCCCTCGAGGGCTTGATCAGAGCACATAGACGAGTCAAAGTGAGCAGTTTGGAAAAATGACTTGTGTGTGTGTTGACCCACTTTCACACAGTCAGAGAGAGGTAGAGCTGTAAATGTTCCTCTGCTCTACCTCCTCTAACTCTCTCTGTCCTGGCATCCTAAAGATGCAGCAGTGACTGGCAACGCTGCAGTCGTGAGTAAAGAAGAAGAGGCTTCTTCTTCCTCTTCTCTCTCTCTCTCGCTCTCTCTCGCTCTCCTTTTTTACTCTCTTCATCCGCTGAAGGCGATGTCACGGCTGTGCATCTAGATTTGTATCTTTATAATAACACAGATCCCTATCTTCTGATTTATTTAGCATGCCTGCATTGGGATTTTCTCAGCAGTTAGCTTCTCATTTAGCCTAATTTGCATCAAATATCTTCTCTACATTGCTTCAGTGGGCGTTAAAGAGGCTATGGGTGAAATCGTGGGGAAAAAAAACTACTTTTTATTTCAGCACACCCAATTTGTTTTAGGAGCGATACCCGTTGCATCACCTTCCTCACTTACAGGGGTGACTGTTTGTTTTGGTTGTAACGTCCTACCGCCACAACAGGACACAGCGGACTATTAGGATGCTGTCACGAGCACCCTGTTGTTGTCAAGGGATGCTGTTGTGCTGCTGACTCTCCTTTCAGCGTACTCGGAGACAACACCTCCCACCGCCCCCTGCCCAGGAGTTTGAAGCTGAGGACTCTTGGCAAAGACAGAAGGGCTTCTGGGACCTGCAGCCGTATGAATTTTTCATTCACTTCCCTCCACCAACTCTCGCCCCCTCTCTCCTTTTCTCTCTCTCTCTCTCTCTCTCTCTCGCTAGTCCTCTCGCCGACAAGTATTGTCTCTTGCTCAGTTTGCGATAGCACACCTGGTACCCGTAGAATCCTCCACACACACAAACATGCATTCACATTTGCTCAAACACAGCATGCAGCCTGCAGACAGAGTAAACAGCTTCTGGACATCACTTGGTATTCTACTTTTCAGTGGTTTTTTTCTTTTCTTTTCTTCTTCTCCATCCTCTCCTCCTTCTCGGGGGTCCCTGAGGCTGGGCATTAGGGGAGACGCCAGAGGAATGCAGAGGAATCGTTTCTGCAGGGTTAGCGTTGGCAAGAAAGTACAGATTAGCGGGAGCGAATACACACTGGGATTGCACAAATTCTCTCTCACACACACACACACACACACACAAGGCACGACAGAGGAGACGAATGCTCGGCACCACTGCATCACAAACGCACGCAACCTAACCCAGCCAATACCCACAAATCTGTTCCCTTTGTACAGTAGCACTTTGTGGTACCTTTTGTAGTCGTTTGAGGGAGTCGGCAGATATTTAAAAGAAAGAGATTAAATCTTACCTCAGAGGAGACATGGCAGATGAAAGAGTAAAACAACAAAAAAAGTAAAGAACCAAAAGGTTTTCACTTTTTTTGTCATCTGCCTTAGGCATCGTATCCATGCAGACACTAGATAGAAAACAATGACTGTACATGACAACCTGACATGTCTTTTTCATGGGGGCTAGAAAATGTCAAGTGGCGGTGGCACAGCCCGGACAGATTTCTCAAGCAAAAGTTGCCGATCAAAAGGCGGTTGAACCCTGAGGCCGTGACATTTTAGATCTCAGCTCCGGAGACATTTAGGGTCGCATTAGGTGACCTAGGTGTTACCTCGGCTTGGATGAACCTGACTTGGCAGAGCTTCCGGTAATGTCAGACATGCAGATGTGTTGTGTTCATCGTGGAGCCAGTTTCGTTTCGGTGCCTCCGCGGCGGCCGTGGCTATTGTCTCGTTGCTCCGGCAGTGGCTTCTCTCTGCTTGGATCTTGGGAGGAAGTGGGAAACGGTGGCCTCCACACGCTCCTCGCACTCTTTGAACTGTTCGAAGATTCCCTTGATCAATAATTGATCAAAGGCATTACAAAGCTCTGCCAAAAGTCGCAAGTGTGGAGTGATGGGAGCATTTCTGTTTGTGTGGCAGAGAAAGAGAATGGTAGGAACTGAAGGGGCATGCATGATAGAGGGAGATTAAAAACCAAGAAGATGGAGAAACAAGGGGAGAAAATAGGGAGATAGATGAAGTGAGGCACATGCTTGCTCATGTGGCTTCACAGGTGAATGGATATATATTTCAGCTATTTTCAGATAAGATGAGAATAGTGGTGCAACGGATCACAAAACTAATTGTTCGGATCATATTTAAATGTCTGCTCTGTTAAGCACTTTGTGATACTATTGTCTGTGAAGCGCTATATAAATAAAATTCATTCATTCATTCGTTCATAAAAAAGCCAGGTCATTTTGTTTTGTGACAGCAACTATTTTATTTCACCACCATCCCTCAGAAGTCTTCCAACCACCTTAAAATCCAGTATCACCTGTCACCTATGATGGTGATTTGCATAAAAACACACAATTGAAATCATTTGTAAATAAAAGTTTGTAGTTTTATTGATACAGAAAGTTTTCATAATTCCCGCTTTAGTATACATGCACTTACACTTTATAAACATGCTTAAATGTTGAGTGTGACACCAGTTCATTAAAATATAATAGAATGTAGCGAAATATAATATTTTCAAAGAATCAAACCAGATAATAAATAATCAAGTCACAATGTATTAGTTGCCAATAAAAACATGATTTATAACACTAACTTCTTGCCATTTAATATTTGGATGGAGGATGGAATTTACTGGTGAATGGACTTGAATTTATATAGCTCCTTTCTAGTCGTCCAAGCATTCAAAGAGCTGTACGCTGTATGCCATCATTCACCCATTCACACACAGATTCATGCAGAGACTGCCGTGCAAAGTACAACTTGGCCACCAGGATCTGATCTAATGCACATTATCACACTTTCAAACACCCCACACATCCTCCGGGAGCAATTTAGGGTTCAGTGTCTTGCCCCAAGCAAACTTCGACATGCGGACTGGAGGATCCAGGTGTCGGACTTCTGATCTTCCGATTAGAGGACGACTCGTTTTTAAAGGATGAGTTTTCCCTTCTAAGAACAATTATGTTATGTAGGTTAGTGGAATGGACAGAGATGTTCCTGGGCAATCCAATCAGTACTGGGGCAGGAAGTTTACCAGAGCAGCTGGGATGGGTTCTGGAGGTACACAGAACTGTTCATGTGATGTGTAAGAATGTATTTTACTTTGACAGATTGTTTCCCAACAGGATTTTTTGTTCCACAACAGAATTCACTTTGATAGTTGGTGTCAAGCAAACACTCCTATACAAAAGTATACATATATTTGTAGAGTTGCTGTGATGATATGTGCAGGGCTGAAACCGAAGCTAAAATGCAAGTTAATGACAACCTTCACGAGGTTCAGGCTGATAAAGGTTGTATTCATTAGCCTGTGCCTTCCAAAAGGGCCTAATAAGTGCCTGAAAATGTTCACTTTGTACTATCTGGTTTCGTGGAATTTAAAAACAGAGAAATATAACATACAGCAGTCCAGAATGAGAACCTTTTTTTCCCGCTTATTAAATTCAGGTGGCACAAGTCGAGATTGCGAAAGCTAGTAACTTTCCTCTCCTGTAGATGGTGCTCATACAAGCATGTCCACAGTTCCAGTTGTAAACGCTGTTTTCTGGCACAGATTGGCCTGGACCTGTAGGACCACAACTGCAACTAAATGTGTAAACATCCAAAACGT
Organism: Melanostigma gelatinosum; assembly: GCF_949748355.1. Lineage (NCBI taxonomy): Eukaryota > Metazoa > Chordata > Actinopteri > Perciformes > Zoarcidae > Melanostigma > Melanostigma gelatinosum. The sequence goes on along the minus strand of NC_136650.1, from coordinate 16,555,214 downwards.
GGATATGAAATCTGGGCAAAATTCCCACATAAACGGGTATATAAACTGTCGGCCCATTGATACGCATGGATGTTGAGCCAGCCACGGGTGATATGATGATATGGTAGATATGACATATAAGGTATGATACATTATCTAAAGAATAAAGCATTGTTTGTTTGGGTTGGCTCACTAAGTCTCTCACCGGTGAGGGTCGATTGATATCATCTGGCACCGGTTTCGAGTGCTTTGTTGTAACAATCATTGTTCAATGGCGACATTACCATGGTCAACCAAGAACAACATCTCAGTCAGCACCACTTGAACATGCAGGGGGAAAAATGAGATTCCGATGAACCAATTTAGCGTGCTGATCTGATCTTAACAACCCTTGAGCATGGTTTCATCAGTGCAGCGTTACGTTGTGATCATGGAAACTGGACACAATGAAATCTGAGCCAGAGTCGTGCCTTAGTAGTCGCGAGTGATGAACTATTGTTCAATTCTGATTGGCAGTTGTAAACTTAGAAGCCTGTTGTGTCCGACCACTATCAACGAAATGATGATTGGCAGCATGCATGAAAAGAACAAAAGAAAACTATTATCCTGAAGACGACGGTGCTGAATAACAATTCAAAATTGCGAATATATTTTTAAAAGTTTCTCTCAATAATGTGCATTGTGTCTCAATCATTCATCCCGTCACCATATTATCTTCACACATACCTCCGTGATCACTGTTAAGCCCATTACTTCATTTAGACATTTGCTGAAAGCTTTTTCTAACCACTGAAGTAACATTACCTCCCAAACCTTTGAAACTTAGTCCCGCTGGTGTTTTTCCACGAATCAAAAGAACAGAAAACCTCCGTTTGAATCTCTGTAAAGTAAAAAAGAAAAAGTGCGTTAGTGAGGGGTGAGTTGTTTGATTGAATTTGCGTCTGTCTGTGGATGTATGCTTTGGACTCTGACTCAAGCTGAGTACTAATGGCCAATTCAAGCCAATTCCAGCAGTAATTGCAGAGCGCTTGGCATTTGGGCTTATGAGGAGAGAAACCTGTTCTGCTTGGCCCGGCCAGGTACTGAACAGAGAGAATCAGAAATAGACCCATTTGTGAGATGTAGTCATTTATGTTCGAGGGCCTGGCTCTGTATCAAAAGTCAGATGTGAACAGCTTCAACTGAAGAACAAAAAGAACAATCATATTTGAGTCTGCCGTAATTACATAACAAAACTCATATTACACGGAATTATTACAAACCACATTCATTTAAATAATACAGAGGCATATTGTTCTGAGGAACTCGCTGCGCCTTGATTAACTAATCACACACACACACACTCAAGGGTCAAGAGCACACCGACACCTTTTATGGATATTTCAGAAGGAATATCTGATGACTGAATGCTGAGAAAAACATGAGCAGCAAATATTGTACAAGTGAGCCTTTCCATTAAGTATCAGTTGAACAACATCCGCGTTCAGTCCCCCTCCTCGACGGGACGTCACCAAAAACCAGATTAAAAAATAATCATCATCTAGGCTAAGATGTGCACCATACCGTCACTTAAACTTCTAAAATTGAGATTTGCACCCTGTTTTACAACCATAAATCAACATGAGACTGTTTGCATCCATCACAGCCTTGAACGTGAATGCATGCCCGCAGGGTTCTGGGGTTACATTTTAGATTGGGTCCAAGATTTTGGACCGGTGAGGTCCGCTAGGCTGAGCTACAACTGTCACAGAAAATTTGAAAATGTATTTCTTTATTAAAAAATTGTACACTTTAGTACGTGCATTTATTTATAGTTTAATAAGCGATACTTTAAGCTTTACATCAACCTGTTCTTCAATGATAACGCTGGCATATGCTATTCCAGTATTTTGGAATTGTCAACAAATTTCATTTCTCTCGGCTTCATGCCGTTAAAAACTGTATGATATCTTCTGCGCCTGTTTATTTGATCGCACCATATTCAAAGGGACTTAAATCTCCCATCTTGCCCATTTCCAACATTTAGTTGAACAGCAACTGAGCCTCTCAACTCTGTCTGGCTGCTTCATGTCTTATTTACACTCCCCTCAGTCTGGGAGGGCATGATGTTTGCATACAAAGGGGGAGGTGTGAAGTGAGAGCATGTTTTGGGGAAGGATAGAGTTGAAGAGAGAGAAAAGACACAGAGGGAGGGGGAGAGCCTGCAAGCTGATGTGATAACAGAGATGCCGGACAGTTCCGCTGGACTCGGTCTTATTTGGAATCCCGCTCTCTATAGGAGCTCAACAAGACAACCCAAGTTATTCAGCTGTATACCTCATTATGTATGGTAGTTTCTTGACAGCAAAGTTTTGCACTTTTTTATTATTAGCATTTGTTTTTAGAGCAGCATCAAAGTGAAACGCCTTTAAACCAACATGTATTTTCAGCTGTCACAGATTGCATTTAAAGTGCTTTCCCTTCTGACATTCTAATGTGATGTTCTTGAAGTAGTCATCCCCCCCCCCCCCACACACACACACACACAAATGTCCTTTGTAGCCTTCAGTTAACCATCTGCTGGGATGGGAGCACACATGGTAGATGTTAGGTGGTAGGTGTTAATGAATGCGTCGTTATATAATCCAGACCTGCGGTGGAGGGAGAGACGGGAGAGCGAGCGGCAGCCGGATCAGCACCTCTCAAGAAGAGAGAGGAGGTGAAGAGATTCATTGTGCCACAAGTGCCCCCAAGTGGCCTGAGGTAGCATCTCTGCCTCCTTTCTGTGATCTCTTCGAACATGAACGGGGGGGGGGGCAACTGCTGCTTTGATTTTTTCTCCTTCCATAAAGAAAAACTCCAGACACACAGGAGCTGATGCATTGCGGGCAGATAATAGGGATGATGTTGCTTTTTTTTTTTTTTTCGATGACCACTGTTAAATGGGCCCGCATGCTGACACAGTGAACCACAAAGCAGGGATGGATATTATAAATCAGTTCCCAGGCCCTCCCTCTTCCTCCTCCTGCCAAAAAAAAATGTCATACCTGACCCCTGCCCTGGCCCGGCCATCGTGTCCCTTATGATTCAAAGACGCTGGAGAGACGAGGACTTATGAGCCCTTGGCTCTGCCTCCCCATTTTCTCCTTTCTATGGCTCTTGTAGACTGTACATTTTTTTTTCTGTCTAGCTGGGTCGTGTGATAAATCCTCAAGCAAGTTTTTGAAGCACCCGCGGAGAAGAAAGCGCCCGGCTTACATCGGTGAATAGACTACATAGCGGGTCAACACGTCTGAGGATCCCCCCCCCCCCCCCCCCCGCCTCTGCCAGTCCATCACACCACAAACACTCAGCTCAGTGGAAGTGAGCTGCTTTATTGAGCTGCTTTATTGACAGATCTATTCGTAGAAGGAAATGCTGTTAATACAGCATGGGCAACATGGCAACAAAACAGCTTGTGTTGATCACTGAAAACATATTATTGGTTTTAAAAAAGGCTTGAGTGTGGATGTTCTGAAGCCTAATTCCCCACTTTCACAATATTGGATTTAAATTCCACCCAGTTAATGAGAAGGTTTACACCTCGCTCGTCTACTTTAGCTGAGCATGAACACTGAGTAGAGGGTGTAACAGCTAGCTTGGCTTTGACCAAAGGTAACAACACGTCTGCATATGAAACTGGGTGAAAGAAATAGATCTAAACACCCTTATTTCACATCTTCAAAAACCTTAAGAGAATTCTTTAAGGGCGACATGGATTTGTTTTGACAGACCTGTTGTAGAAGAGTTTACGTCATAGATTGTAAAGCTGATAACACTGAGAGAGGAGCTAATTAAGATACAAGTCCAATATAAGAGTCATTTTAAATGTGTTTTTATTTAACCTTTATTCAGCCAAGATAACCCCGTTGTTTCACACAAGCGCTACATAAAAACACAGATTTCAGTCGTACCTTGTTTTGTATGAAGTTAACCACTGTGAGAACGAGTATAATACAATGACAGCCTGCCACAAATATCGATACCACCATAACACGGTTCTCAAGTTACTCTCCTTGTCTTCCTGCCCATAATAACAATAACCCATCTAATAAACACGGACTAGGACACGTAGCCCAGACTTTGGTCTGCTTCACTGGACCTGAACACAACCGTTTCATCTGTTGAGCCGGCGGGCCAAATCAAGTGGTCTTTATTAAAGTCGCTTTGATGGATTCACCCCCGGCCTCCCCCGCTGTGATCTATCGCCTGTCCAGCCCCTGGAGGTCGTAATAAACTTGTTTAGCAATGGGGAGCATGCAAGCAGAGCATGTCAGTGTGTGTGTGTGTGTGGTGGGGGCTTCACTGCTTGTACAGTTTGGCACACGGCTCAAGTTGTCTCAACCTGTGGGTTTCATAAGCTGCTCGTACTGGATCCACTTATGATGATATTTGTAGTTTCCTCGCAGATTCTAGCAAGATTTCATCATGTTGTTTATACACACGCACATATTTAATAAGCTATGGTCAGGCACGGTAACAGTGGTGTTATCCCTCTGAGTAGCTCCTGCATATTCCTAAAAAACTGTAATAAATCAATGGCAATTGAGCATGCATAGGTCCTTCAAAGATTCAGTGAAGTCTCACACAGAAAAGCTATTTATTTCAGCTATTTATTCGTGGAAAAAAAGAAAGATTGAACCGTTTTTGTTCAGCGTATCTCTGCCGTTGATGAGAATAAGCAGGACATTTGAAAACACAGAGACCTGGCTTACATTTCATTCAGCTTCATTTCTCATTTCTGCAGTTGTGTTACATTGGCAGCGGTCAGACGTGACTCCTGGGAGTTGCATCAGTCGGGGGAAGATGAGATCTTTTAAGTGTTCGGTCTGTCCTTTTATTGAACGAAGCACAACAATTAGCAGATGTTGCAGACTAGGCCGGCCAACGTGCGTGCTATCTTCCAGTTAGCACACCGCCTACACACACATGCCTACACCGCCATATCCAGGTCATAGTCGAAGGTGAAAGCCATCCGCGTTCTAATAGGGACCACAGGGACCGCTGCTATCGGATGATTCATCAGATCAATGGTCGGCAGTTCCCATCTGACTTCCTGAGTCAGGCATGTGGGGCTTGTTGGAGTTTATGTAGCTCACCTGGCACCGTGGATTATAGGCACCAAAGACTTGTACGAATTCATTGTTTCAACAAAATAAACAGTGAATTTACGACTTTGTCCCGGGGTGTGTTACAAAATGTTTCACTTTTGAAAGTAAATCACGGCAGTGAAAGTGTATGATGCGCTTTCATGAAAGAAATCTCTCACAAATAAAGATTTATGAGTGCTGTGCCCGTGAAGAATTGGGGATATTTCATTCTGAAAAGCCCCGTGGAAGATACCGCAAAGGGCAACGCCTGTTATTGTTGCTGTTCTTTATGGTGTTTTATTAACGGTGGTAAACCACTGAAGCCACTGTAGGTCATCTTACCCTATCTTGTGTATGGACTGGGACTATAAGTCCTGGCATGTTAGTCTGAAAATGCTACTGGAATAAAGTAACAATCATAGGAGAATCTAAATACCAAGATCCAAGTTCAAAAAGCAGTTAGTGTGAGACTATTTTTCTCAAGGCTGTGTCTGAAAATGATTGCAGTTTGGTCACATTTATTTACAGCAAGCAGACAAACACACAGCAAGTTTTCACAGTTTAATATAAAAAAGGAAGGTATTGAGATACTGCCTCTAAAGGTTTATCCATTAAGCAGTTGCATTTGCATTGAGTAACTGGTCATAACATAATCTGATGTGATCAGTTTTTTTTTTGTCTTCTGTAGCAACGTTCATACCCTCTTCCTCTGTCAGCTGAGCGGTCCTGAAATACAGTCTGGACACCGTCTGCGAATAGATATTGTCGATTGAAATTCTCACTCAGGAATTCCCTTCAACCAGTCTCTGAGGGTCCACACGTGTCCCCAGGCCATTGCTAAAGCCCCACTCCGAGATGTCCAGAAGCTAAAACAAATTTCCTTCCCCCAAATCTACCATTTTCCTGGATATTGTTCATTTTATTCATCAGAGTGCGACGTTGACTCGATAATCTGGCACCGCCAACGCGTCGTGCCCGTCAGAAGTTCGCAGGGCGCACCATCATGCTCGTCATGGTGCCCATCAGATTGGGACCCTTCCAGTAGTACCACTTGATGCCGTTGTAGCGGACCACGCTGGAGGAGCTCGGGTAATATATGCCGTTCAGGTTGGATGGACCGCAAGCCTCAAACCACCAACCTGGAAGCGGGAGTGTGCCCGAGTTTATTCAGGGAAAAGAGTCAGAATTAATTAAATTCAAGCCCATGAAATGTAACACCCAAATGCACAGCTGTAAGTCAGCAGTAACTTTATATTGGTGCAGAGGGGGAAAATGAAATGCACCTTTTTTTGGACATTTATAAGGATGGGGTGGATAGAAATGTTCAAGATGCGGTACAAGGACGGACAGATTGAGACGTGTGTGTGGGGGGTGGGGGGGTGGGGGGGGGGGGGAGTTGGAAGCTGCGTACCTCCAGAGGCGAGCTGGGCACACTTGCAGGTGCAGCGGTCGTTGTCTCTGTCCTTGGTGCTGAATTGGGTGCCGGTGTGGGAGAGGCTGCTGGTCCGTCCAGCTGTGCCACTGAAGCCCTCAGCGTGAAGGCTGCAGTTTTGAGAGAGCGGCGAGCAAAGAGCAAAGGATTTCAGTGGGGGGGGGGAAGCTCAGCCCAGCCCACGGGCAACTTTCATTAGTTCACGCTGTGTTGGGCAACTCTGCTTGTTGGCAGCACCACATGGCAGTGAGCCATGAGTCACAGCCCGAAAAGCCTTTCTTTTTCTGAAATCATCGAAAGTAGGGCAAGACCCAATGCTCTCTGATGTTGAGCTGAGCCTTATTGCAATATTACATTTAAAAAAAGAATGTATTCATTATTTTTCACGATCACAGATGATGAAGTTAAATGAAAAGTAATCAAAGAATAACCAGTTATAACCTGTAAACCTGTAAACCACTGTAGGAAACCATAGCTTGTTTAATATGTGTACAATACTTTTTAACACAAGGTACCAATCCCCCCCCCCCCCAAGGTTCCCATTGTTGCCAAGCATCAAGACAAAAACTAACAAAAGAACTGCTCATTATTTTTACTCCATGCGGCGCTTTTTGAAAACAACCCAAACAGTCTGAATGGGATCTCTGCACAAGTTGAATTGATTCGCTCAATTAAATATGTACAGCGTCCTCAGCAATGGAGTGTGTGTGTGTGTGTGTGTGTGACTGTGTGAGTGCTGGTCTGAAGGGGGTGGACGAGGAGGTCAGGCCTGCTGACTGGCCTCTCCCCTGCCATTCTGTCTAGTTAGTACCGGAATCTCCCCCTGAGTTATGTGACCCCACTCCGGAGCCCCGGGGCCAACGCTGTCTGTGATGACTAAATGAAGGATCCTCTTGAATTTGTAAGTTCAGAAAGGCAGGGCAACACATCATGAGGTGCAGCAAGAGGAGGGGGAGGGGGGGGGGGCTGGAATAATACATGAGGGGATATTTATGTTGGAGAAATGTGGAGGAAAATTAAAAACTATCAAATTAGACAAGATGGCGAACCACAGGCTACATGATATCCTATTGGAGCCAGCTCTTCTTACTCTGCACAACTGTTGCATTGGCCATGACTTCCAGATGTATTCGTTCCGCTAGTCCACCGACAACCGCAGACTAATCCTTTTCATATTGACCGTCTTTTCATGTTGTTATTGTATCCTTTAATGACAAATATACTGTTACATTAAAAGGGATGCCATTTGGTTTTACTCAGACCAGCCACCTCAGTAGAAAGTGGTCTTCCATGCTGATTATTAACGTATGAATAATGTTGTGAGAGATCCATGTGGCTTTGCTGGCACACTGGATGCGGCGGAGGAGGAGGATTGCTTTGCCAGGCAGGCTGTGCAGCGCCACAGCTCTGGCTGGGGAGTTTTAATTTCAACCCGCGGATGAAGCCAGCATCTCCAGCATGCTAGTAAAAGCTGTTCCATATTGAACTAGTTACAACGGAACATGATCTCAGAGGTAGCCAAGCTTCAGAGGAGATTATATTCATTCAGGTGCTTCACCTCACGCAGTGTGTAGCCTGCGGCACAACCGTGAAACATTCAGGTTCACCGCGCTAATTATGTAGAACAAACTCGGGCGAATGCAATTTTCTGCACTATTAGGGGTCCTTTGGAAAAGCACACACATATGATTATGATTTGTCATCTCTCGGAGCGTCAATCTGCATAAACTTTCCCAAAACACGGGTAAATACCTGTTTGTATGAAATCCAGCAAAACATATTTCTTTGCTGTTTTACAGCACGGCTTCAGCACACCCACGCATCATCTTATTAGTGATAGCAAGGTTCCCGAGGAGCTTGGTTTGAGTTGTCAGTTCCTGGCGGGGGGGGGGGGGGGGGGGGGGGGCAGAGCGTTCCTGTTATACTCCAGTGGAGGTAGCCCCCCCCCCCTCCTTTTGGGATTTTCAGGGGCAGTGGTAGCCACAGTGAGAAGAAAAATGGAGCCAAACAACAGTGGCTGCATGCCTTCCGCCGAGCTCATCATCATTTTGAATGACGTTCTTAACCTCCGTGTTTGGAGAAGGACGAAATCGAAGTGAGCTTGAACCGTCGATAACGGTTTCTAATCTGTCGTGATATTAAAGAGCATTACAGCCAGAGGGAAGGCGGCGATAGAACGGGTGTTACCGCATCGCAATTATGCATTTCACATTAGAAGGCCTCTTCATGAAACACTTCAATAAAGCACCGTCATTATAGTCCCGTTCGTGTCTGATTTCTGACAAAGTGAAATAATTTAATTGGAGACCCGAGTGTACATGAAGTGTTTTAGTTCATCATCCCGTCATATACTGAGATACGCCCAACACTTTGGGATAATAGGATGATTTAACAAGCAGAATAGTCCGTTTTGATCTCAGCGTTGTTTCTTATGCAGGATGGACGTGATGTGTGACGCCGGTACCTGTAGCTGTTGTCCTCGCCCTCGATGTAGAAGCGGTCGTAGTGTGAGAATGCTTCATTCCCCTCTCGGTCTTTCAGCTGGACATGCAGACTGTATTCTTGGGAGTTGGTCAGCTTGTGGATGATTTCATTCCCCAGCCAGTGTTCCCCAGACGGCTCTCCAAAGCCCTGGATTAGACACACAGACGGAGAAACGATGGAACAAGAAACTATTGGAACAAGGGGCTTGTGTTCTTTACCAGGGACCTGCCAAGTGTTTCTGTGGTTCTTATGAAAAGGACCCTGAAGTCATGTCATATTATGATGGACTTAGACAAATACTCCACTCCTAAAGCAATGGGCCAGTCAACTGAGACTTTCATTTTACCGTAATACCCTACAAATGATCTATCTGTGCAACCGACACTCGATGTTATGAACAGGCTTTGGGGACATATTAAGGGGTGGAAAGTTACAGAAAAGTCAGCTTTGAAATGTACCTCTATTCGTTTGCATACCGAACCTAATGGGAGTTAATCATTTAATTCTTTAAAATGAGTTATATGAACACTGTAACAGGTCTAATTTCATTTGTTGTTTAATTTACTGCAACCGACAGGTGTACGGTTTTCACAGCAGTGTTTATTGATCGAAACCCCAGACAGTTATGCCCATGGGAGATTCTGAGTGTTGATTTGAGCATTCTCCACTGCCATCATCCAAACAAGCATTTAATGAATGTGATTTGTATGAGTTATAGTCAGAGGAGTTCAGAGTTTTGGCAGCTTTACATTCATTTATGAACTATTTGTACATTATACAACATGGGTTTGGAATATAAAGTAACGGGTACAAGAGACCCTGCACCACGAGTCAATGTTAGATGTTAACCGGGTGAAGGAAATGAAATATTGGCTCGGCCTGTAGTTATTCATATTTTCTTCTATAATTTCACTTGAAACTGTTGTTGATTTGGCAAGTTCTTTATAAAATTAGATAATACTCAAAACTGTCAAGTATTGAATTTAGACTGAAGTATAAAAAATAGGGTTTATCATGAGGTTATTTGATATAGATCATTAATATATTAACAAAACACTATATATATAATTCTATATTGTGTTATCGAGATATGAAATGACCTGTAGGATAGAAGAGTTCTGCCATATCCCTGAGCCCTATATTAAGCATGCTTTGTTCAGTCGAACAGAAGAACGTCTTCTCCTTGTTTACCTCTGAATCCTCAGTCTTCAGTGAGAGTGAATAAATACTCAGAGCCTCGGTGCATCCAGCAAGGCCCGGCTGCAACACTTGATCAGCACTGCCCACAGTTTGTGAAGATATGGAGTTTGTGGGCGGAGGCTCAGTGAAGCATTTTAGTACACACGTTATTATTATGCCATCTACAGGGCCCCTGTGCTCCCACGCCCCCAACTGGAACCAAATATTTATCATCCACTTGTAAAAATATTGTTCTTGAAAGAGTTTTGTTGAGCTTTTTCTTTTTTTTTTATGTCTCTCTCCTTCTGTTTTCAGTCACGGTCTTCTCTCCATTCTATTTTCGGAGTCGGAGCTGCAGCAACTGATTTGTTGGCGTGGGTCGGGGATAAAATTGCTCCTCCGCTCAATCCCAAACTAGCCTCTCTCACTTGTTCTGTGCGTCACTTAACACGCTCGGAAAGGCCCGGCAAGCACATGTTGTTTTTCCTCTATCGCGCGAACGGAACATTGATTCGATTTGAGAAATCTTTGTGATGAGGTTCAGAAAAAAAGCATCTTAATGCAAAGAAAACAAAAAGCCAAAGGTGTTAAAACATGCTTGACAACTTCATCGTCTCTCGTGTACAATTTTTGTTAGATCCAGTTTTCCGGAGCTTGGAATGTTGTTACTTTCATCGCTACACAAGCATTCCCTTACGAACGCTATTGGGATTAAGGATGGGTACAAACCGTAGTGCTCTGTGTCATTGAAGTGTGTGTGTGTGTGTGTGTGTGTGTGTAAGTATGTGTGTGGGAGTATGACGGGGAGAGGGAAAGAGAGCAGGTGCAATAACATGGGGGTTGGTGGAGCACACGAGGGCCGGCCAAACACAACAAACCGCAGGTCACCTGGGATCACAGGCTAGCCGGTATCCCACGCCTCTCAGTGCCAAATCACCCATGGAGGGTTATTGGAACCTCCTGTCCAGTCCCGCAACACCGATCCGCACCGCCTATGCTGATAAGGGTGCACTTTAACCCCACAGAACTCACCAATTTGTAGTCCGTCCACCCACGGTGGAAGTTCACCGAGCCGCTTCTCCGATGCTGCAGCACGGTCCACCCGCCGCCCCGAGTCGTCATGTCGCAGAACACCTGTGGAAGTGAAGGCGAAATACAAGACGCTTTTATTTCCTGTGGCTGGATAACAACATGACTGCATTTTTTATTTCCTGATCAAACCAGGAAGCTATTCTTAACTTTAAAGCAGCAATAATTGATTTGCCATATCATATGGGGGGTGAAAAACCAAAACAGTGAGCAGGGAGGAGAGAAAATCGGAGGACTGCAGAGTTCTCTTCATTACTGAGGATGACACCTTTCGTAATGATGTGTCCCAGCTGGGGAGGAAAGTGAGGGTTGAGGAGGAGACAGCTTTGTTTCTGGCTCCATACATTGTTTTCTTTCTTACTTGGCTTCACATTTTGCCATTATGATGCCAACAATAGATATGTTTGGGAGACCACAAAGGACTGGGTTGCACTCGTTCATCGAGTGACAGAATTGGAAACGTACACTTGTGTAGGGACTTGTTTTTACGTATTGTGAGGTGTTTGACTGGACATATTCCAGCTCCTCTGGTGTCGTGATGACATGACAGATTTCTTTTTCCCATGGGTGGTAAGATTAGGTCCTTTTTAGTTGAGCAAGCGTATATATACATACATATGCTTAGCATATGGATTCATATAGACTACTCATTTATTGAAGTACCTGCAAACATGCTGTATCGTGATATCATGTTGGAGATATGAAATGACCTGTAACAGTGACACTTCTGACTCAATAACAACCTCTACAACCTGCAATGTGGTCAATTACCGATGAGACAAAATGGGTTCACTTGGCTGGTTGCTTGAATGTCTTCCACCATACAAACCACCCTGACCCGTCTCGAGAGTCAGGCGGTGCGGATGCTGGTTACATGGACGGCATCCCAAAGGGGGGGTCTCTCTATGTCGACAACTCAAGTGGCTATTTTCTGACAGAAATGTCGTGAAAGTTTCCAGCACTTTCCCAGAACAGGAAAGCTAAATCGGGGTCAAAAGGCACTCAAGTCCTTTACCTCTGGAAGCAGAGTACACACTTATTCTCTGGCACATTAAGCTAATGTTCTGGCCTTAAAGGCATCACACTGAATATAAAAAACAGGATCTTGAAATAGATTAAGTTAAGCCTTTTCCCAAATGTGGTTGTTATTCTGATTCAGACCAGATCCATATTTAATATTCCATTCAATTATTATTAGCCACGGAGTCAGTTAGGGACAAACCCCTTAGAATAAAATGCAAAAATCCAGAGAATTTAAGCAGTATTTAGCTTTTTTTTTACCATATTATGCTGTGGCTCCGGCTTTCAGGGGACACAGCTGTTGAATCACAATGTGTGCTTAGAGAAGAGCCCGAATGTGTTTAATGTTATGAGCCCTTAGCATAATCTAGCTCTCAAAAGAATGCACAAGTTATGAAATATTAAAAAAAAAGAGGCTGATCCAAACTCTTCATTTTTTGGTTTGTAAACACCATCATTATTCACAGCGCCGATGATTAAAAGATACATCGATGGAAGTGTTCCACAAATATGTGTCTGCTTTTTGTCACTTGTTCAGCTGAGGAAGCCCGCTCTCTGCTTTGAAAACAGGGCAATTTGTAACTGCCCCACTTTTGTTCGCGCAGCCACCCAGATTGCCAGCCACATTGGAATTAGATGACAGAGATTGAAAGCAGCGAGGATTTGGGGGATCACTAACTTGCGTCGGTGGAAATGCACATTGGCCCTAGTTGGCAGGAAACACATGGCACCAGTGCCCAACACCTGGCTGCCTTGCCCACAGGAAATGAAGAGGAAGAACAGGGGGAAGACACAGGCGGTCGGAGATGGTGCCAAACCAGCAAAGTAGACTGAAAGTAATGAACACACACACACAAAAACAGTTTCACTGCTGTCTATCTTTTTCTGTGGTAACTCTTGAGAGTGAAGGAACGCTGGCTTGTATTCAAAGAAGGGATAGCCTGCTGCTGGGGGCCACGCTTGAGTTAGGAAAGGGCTAGCTACTGCAGGTCAGCGGAGGTTCCTCGTAAGCTTTTCTGACTTTGCATTCAGCAGTGCACCCTCGCTCACCATGAAGCCCGTGGGGCACAACGCTCCTGTTGCTTATTATTTCAGCCCTCTGTAACCCAGCATGGCATTTCCATCCACCTCTTTACCCAAACCCCCCCCCCCCCCCCCCCCCCCACCTCTACACAATACCATTACCGCGGACTACTTTTTCTTTCCAGTGTTTCCGAAAAGCATTAATAAGCCCGTCAGAATGTCATTATGTAGTGTGTACGAGCTTGACGTTTACACAGGCTGGGCAGAAAATAAATGATCCCAGTGTTAAATACTGACAGACAAATGGCTAAAATGTGTAAAAAAAAGAAGTCCCGTGTCACAGTCCGTGAGGTGATATTTGCAAGAAAAGGCCAACGACCTTTCGAGCCTCACTACCTTGACGGTGTGCGTAGAGTTCGGGAGGCGTATGCCGTATATTCCACTCTCCGTTGCTCCGGATCGCAGGATCTCCGCACAGTCCCTGAAACTAAGCGGCTCCTCCATGGGTGCTTTGACGATTTCTGCGAAAAACATGATGCAGACAATTTATTTACAGACATGGCAATATAGCCTGCAATATCTGCAGCGCATGCATGCACGCAGTGTGTCTGGGGTTTGAAATACAAGCTATTGGAGTTGATATTTTTCATTTAGTATTTAACTAAATCATAAATCTCATACTCATTAATTTAAGTGCTGTAGATCTCATATTTTGCCTAAATTAAATTCTGGTGTTTATCGATGCTTTAGTCTTTTTTTATTTTTGCAGGAAGCAGGTAATGAATCATAGGAATGCAAATGTAATTGTATGCTAAATACTAGCAAGTGAGAGCTCTGTCCTCTATTTCACATTTAATATTATTTCTTAATCTGTTTTCATCATGCGAATGTGTATTTTGCACAAGCAAAAAAAAAAACAGCAAAATGCCTCAGCCTCACCGTTGCAGTGGTTGACCATAGCCAGCAGCTGCTGCACGGTGTCCGTGAGCACGGCCTGCTGCCTCTGCAGCAAGGTGCTGTTGAGCGTGGAGCTGACCAGTTCACCCTGCAGCTGACCGACCAGTCGACTCTGCCTCTCCACCAGCTGCTGAAGCTGCCGCTTCTCGCTCTGCAAGCCCTGCAGCTCCTTCCCATACCGGGACTCCAGCGCTAAGAGCCTCTGTTCCAGAAAACTACCGAAGACCAAACAAAAAAAGCCTTAAATCCCTGTGTGTGTGTGTGTGTGTGTGTGTGGTATTTTCCTAAAAAGAGAAAAGTGAAAACCGGAAGACATAATACTATATCAAGTGTGTAAGATGCCTCTTGAATCTGATGGGTGGCAGACGTGCAGCTGTTCGACATTTACCTATCTCAGCGGAGGTTGTGCAAACTTGCACATTTACATGATGATGACTAATAGACGTCGGCTCGTTGGGCTAACATCATATAAACACCTGTACTGCAGCAGCAGATGGGCCTGCATGCTAAGCCTCTTGATCACGGCAACAATCTGACTGTGTGTGTGTGTGTGTGTGTGTGTGTGTGTGTGTGTGTGTGTGTCTGTGCAAGTGCCACACCCCCCACTTCCAAATGAAGATCATAAATCCCTGCAGCCTGATCTTTATGGCTTTGACTAACGACTGTGCAGCAGTTATTTATTGAAACAATCCAGCCACCCAGATTGAACAAGCTACTTTTCAGCCCCGTGCACACCTGCTACGCTTAAACGTGTGTCCTCGATCTCTCACTTTAGGCGAGCGACTCGGCATGTGGCCTCAGATGAAAGCCGGATCAATCGAAATCAGTTTTAACATCACTTCAATTTCGCATTTGCCTTGTGGGGGTGGTGGGGGTGGGGGGCACTCCATAAAAAGTGCCGAAGCAAGCTCACAATTTGTTCTCCATTATGTGTACTTTGCTTTGAGGAGCAGGCAGAGTGCAGCGGTGTTTATACAGTAAGAGGGTTTGACAAAACAAACATGTTATTTTCGGATCACATTGCATCCTGGGCAATTGAACTGTTATGCTTATGAGATTGTGCTATTTATTATTATTGAAATACATATTTGCTATCAGACCGCTCTTAACCCTCTATCCGCAAAATGCTGCGCTTCCTGCCAATAGTATTTTACATGTAATGCTTGTGAAAACAAACATGTCTTTCAGCTCATTTTAGTTGGCAGGAGTTCAAAAAACTGTCCCCCGTCCCCTCAAGGATCAGCGGCAGTAGCCCCCCCAGAAACCACTACGGGCCACCCTTTTTTATTCCACAGCTGCTTGGCAGCAAATCTGCGTTGACCTTTTCTAGCATACCTCACGGTGTTTACTTGTGAAGAGGTGTACATTTATTTGCATTGAAGGACGAGGGCCAAAAGGGGGCATGAGCAGGGCCAGATGTGTAACAGGTGTTTGGAGCCGGGGGCACTGTGTTCCACCAGTCACACTTTGTACAGATGGATGGAAGGATAAACAGTCGGATATACAAAGAGAGAAAACACCGGCTCCCTTTCACCCCGTCCCTAACCTCTGCTGGCCCTAAGTTGACGTTGTGTTTCTAGAGAGAAGAATGGGAAACCCCTCCTAGCACCCCCGGCCTATTCACTGGCAAACACACACACACACACGCTTACACAATGCACATTATGTTAACAGAACAGAACATCCATTTAGAAGCTGTTTGACATTGAGGTTAGCACAGATCTTGACTGATGGGGGGGGATTTTCTGGAAAGTGTAAAGCAAAAATAAATCGAGAAAATAAGTGCCTCGTAAATTACCACTTGGGGTCCATAATGGATCTGAAAATGAAGTTCCTGTACACGGTAAAAATAAAATCCTGGAAGTCTTGCAGTGCCTGAAGAATGCCTTTTGAAGCGTGTGTTTTCACCTGTTTTTGTCGGCGAGGCGTGAGATCTCTTGAGTCTGCAGGAGGATATGCTTCTCCAGCCGGTTAGTGAAGAGCGAGTACTCGAGCAGCTGTATCTCCAGGCGACTCGTCTGGTTTAACACCTATAGATTGATGACAACAGAATAAAAACTCTATCACAGTGTGTGCAGTGTTGAAGCACGGATGAGAGCGATGACAGGCTGATTGACTGGGGGGGGGGGGGGGGCTGTAAAGCACCCTGGGGGATAAACAATGTCGCGCAGAACATCACGAGGCCCGTAATGCTTCACTCTCTGATCTTACAATGAGAACTGTACCTCACTTGCACCTGTGACATGTTTTTGAAGTTGCAAATGAAAGAAAAATAACCAAAGCAGCTCCGATATTTGTACAGGTTGCAGTTTCACATCGACTCTGATAAGAGCAAAAGAAAAGCATGCGGACCAAAAACAGCCCAATCTGTAATAACAGCTCTGTGGCATGACTGAAGACACATCTGTGTTGTGCTGCTGAGCTTTGTGTTTTAATTGGCTTGTTGTCAGACGCCGAGCTCTATTCATTGTGTCAATCAGAGCCCGTGGAACCGAATACCAGCTGCTTTTAAAAAGCGGTTGCCGCCACCTTTGGGCACGGCTTCTCGGTGGGTTACATCTGATTTACATTTAATCTAGCTATTCGCCGAGTGTTTCGCAAGTAACATCATTTGTTTTTGCATGCGTGTGATCCCCCCACACACACACACAGTTGTTAATTTGGATTTGGCCATGGCATCACTCAAACGCTTCCCGGCGGGCTCACCTGGGTCTCAACGTCTGTCAGTTTGCGGGTCTGCTCCGCCGATTGGCTGAGGAGGTTGGTTCCCATTTGTAGCATGGCAGCTGTCTGGGTGTGCACCGCAGTCCTTTTCATTTCCTCCATCCCAGAGCGCACATTCTCCTGGATGAAGTTCTCCAGCTGTACGGGGGGAACAAGCCGACTCTGAGGGTGTATTATACCGCGTGTCAGATTCCTTGGTTTCATCGTGGCGATAATCATATTTTAGAAGGTAATACATTCGCTGACAGCTTGATGCAGTGTGAAAGTAGCAACCCCGCAGTCATCTGTCTTTTTCAGGTACTGTGATGGAGTCGTAGATTACAGCACCCCTATGGCACCGACAGCGTTTTGCCACCATCTTTCTATCCGCAGGTCTACCTCAGGCAAATACTAACCAGCACATTAATACAATTTAGCAATTTAGTTTAAATGGCATTTCAAAAAGAGCAGTACTGACCAACAGGTTGACGTTCTATTCACGTGCAGGACTTCAGGGATAGTCGTCTACAGTCTAATCAATCACCAGGTCAGATAAAGAAGCATTTGGTGAAACCCATCATGTGTTGCAGAGGGAGTAAAAATCCTTCTTGCTCCAATAAATAGATTTTCTTATTAATGTCGGTTTCAGCAAACGGAATCTGGGAGACAAATTCGGCCTTCAATGCCCGTGAACGATGGGAATTAGTTTGAGGTTTATCGGGCAATGGCCAGTAACGCAAAGTAGAATATCGACCTGGAGAACATTAATATTAACATTCTGACTTTTGTGGGGATAACGGATTTACTCGTTTAAACCACACGACTGGAAAATGAAGTCCCTGAGGAGAAAGCGTTCAGAAGTATCCGGCAAATGAAAAAAAAAGAGAATTCAAATGAGACTACGATTGTTTGTTTTTTCAATGCAAATGTGTATTTCAGACAGCAATGGGGTTATGATAATGCATTGGCACAGGAGAGGGCTTTTTCTATATTTTCTATATTTTATATTTTAAGTATTAAAATACTGATCTCAGTGGGCAAATATATGAATCTGCAATTAAATAGTTTGGGGCTTCACTAAAACATTGCTTTTCTAACTTTTTAACAAAAACTGAAACAAAAATTAAAATTCCACTACATAACGTTCATCTCTTTGAGTCAGTATCGGCCCGGTGTACAACTGAGACAGCAGGAAAACAAATCCCTCCGTAACGAAGGTTATGAAGAGATTACAAAGCGGATTATAGCCAACTCCAAAGGAAGAACCAAAGATCCCTGATCACCATAATCAGCCTATTTATTGAAGCGGCTATCATACGGTCGCCTTGTCCAACGGGTTCATATTACAGCCTTCTGTGACAGAACTCGTTCCAGAGCTCTTGATATACTACATCTCTCTCAGCCAAATGCATTAATTGCTGCTCTGTCACATGCCGCTCTCGGCCGATCAGATAAATCACATTTGGAACGGAGCATAATACTGTCTTATTGTGTCTAAGTGGTCGGGATCAGTGCTGAGGAAATCATGGCAGTTGTGTCACTTGATACCATAATTGTCGAGCCAATAGACACATTAGTTCTCAGTTACTATTACAGAGTAGAGGGGAAACGTATAGTGTGCATGGTGTTTTAAGGAAATCCAGCTCCCTGATACTATAAGGGCACATCCACAAATCTCACTTTAATTGAAAGTTGCTGTTGAACAAATTTGTCCTTTTGAAAAATGGTTGACAGGGTGTTGTGTAGATTATCCAAAGGAACCAGGATATTGCTCTTGGAAACAGATGTTCCTGATTATTATGTTTTTGTTTCATCAAAGGACGGTGATGTTGGTCTAGCCAAGGCTTTAGTCTGAACAAAAAGGAACTCTAATGACGTTTTTGATCTTGTGCCGTCAGTAAAACTTATCCAAGTAAAACAGCTCAACAGCTACAGATGCATCGGGACCATACCTTCTCCGGATGTCATGGTTCCCAGATGATGCGTCACAATGACTTTGGTTATACCCAGGGAACTTTTCCTCTCGCGCCATCATTCAGATTTGCTGATGTTATCATGCTAGCCCGAGAAACTAAGATGGTCTACATGATAAAAGGTATAACTGCTAAACATCGGCATGTGAGCATATTGTATGTTATACACTGGATGTAGACTGTGTCCTGTAACTAGCTCAAATGCAGTGAAAAATCTAAAATATTCCAACATTACCACGGCTGTAACGGTCTACTCTCCGTGCAAAAGGGCATCCTGCCCTCCCCGTTTGTTTCCTTCCCGAGACGTATCGCGTGCATGCGCCTGGTATGTGCAGGTTGAGACGAATAAAACACCATACGGATGTATGTACGTCTATAGCTGTGTATTTTAAAAAGCAGAGGGAGGAGGGGCGGGGACGGAGAGAAGATTAGAGCCTCCTAGTTGGTCGCCACTGGTTTTGAAAGTGTGGACAAGGAGAGACGGACAGTAACATGTAAAATGTTAATGTTGCAGCTGGCTGATTATATTCATATTAAAACTTGATGTTTTAAGGAATTAAATGAATAATGTTAGTTATGTGGGTAACATACTTACTTTATGAAACATTACTGGGACAGGCAATCAGGTCACCAGCCACCAGCCACCTTGATCTCTATGCAATATTTCTGCATTAGTATAATCCACACAGCCTCTTAGAAGCACTAACAAAAGCACGCTTACATCCTTTTTGTCAATCCCTCAGGGCAGCAGAATGTTAAAGGGAGGGGGGGAGCTGTGTTGGGGGTTAGAACAAAAGAAAACAAACACTGGTTTCTTCTTGGAAACACCAAAGACGGAATCTGGAACGTTGATACAGTCCTGTTGATCGTCCACTTGGAGATTCCTCAGCGGAACATGCTGGATTAGTGTGTGTGTGTGTGTGTGTGTGTGTGTGCTCCTAGAGTGTGCATGCTGGTGTGTTTTCCTTCGAGGGGTTTTTGGGTTGAAGGCTCACAGTAAGGGTCATATTATCCCAGGGGAGCCTTCAGTGAGATCGCACAAAGTTTTACAGACAAGCCGACACACAGTCGCCACGTTTCAAGCTCTTCCGCACACCAAATTTCTCCCCAAACTTATGCAGACGAGGCTTAATGAGCTCCACAAGGTGCTGAAAAGGCTTTGCCATCTGGAGGTCAGAGGTCAGTATTTCCTCGTGCATTTCTGAAAGAGGCTCTCTCGGGTGTCGCCGTGTTTATGAGGAAATCCCACCTACAGTGCGATCGTCTGTGCATCACTGTGGTGGAGGTGACTTGTTGAAAGGCTGGATCTTTGTGTTCACTCCAGATGTTGTGTGGAGGAAGTTTGGCAACGAAAGCGTCAGCAGACCCTTTTCTATGGATTAAAAACGGCATCTCCTCCACAGCCTCTCGTATCGCAGCTCTGGTGGCGACGGAGTGAGAGACGGGAGGCAATATGCTGCAAAGAATACGGCCAAGATGAGTGCGATATGTGATGTTTTGCAGACTGCATGAATAATATACTGTACACATGGGGGGGGGAAGTGTGTGCACTCTGGCACTATCTCTTCCCCCACACTGCCTCTCAAAGCACACATGCACATACTCGTTTGGCCTCTTGGGATGCTTCCCATGGAAGCTAGTTGTCCTGTTCATAGACATCAAGACAGAGTGTGCACGTGGGATTCGTGTGTGTGTGTGTGTGTGTCGAGAGAGCGTGAGCAAGACAGATGGAAGAGTTTGAGATCTGGTGGTCGGCAAGTCAAGGTGTGATATGGGACACATTCATCATCCCGGAGCGGTCCAGATAGAAGAGGAGGAGACGGAAGGAGAGGAACGGGGTGTCGAGCGTAAAAAGGAGACAGGAAAGGAAACGCAGTCAACCTTATGGCGAGAGTGTGGGGTGTGGGGGGGGGGGGGGCGGCTGTGGCATTCTTAATACTGAAACACAATCAACATGTTTGCTCTCAGCCCGCCAATCTAAACACTCGGCACAAACCCCAATAATCGGCCTGAGGATTAGTGTATACCATAAATATTCTGAGTGATGCAGACAAGAATGGAGAGACGGGTGGAGAGGAGAGATGGCGTGTCAGTCAGTCTGTCATAGACAATGGCCCAATGCCCCGTATGACCTTAGCAATGAAAACACCATCGTGAGGCCACTTTTAATCGCATCATTTCATTTTAAGTCGGTCATAATCCGAGCCAAATGGAACCGCAAAGGCCAACGGCCATGCTGAAATGTGTCTACAGCAGATAAACTGAGGAACATATTCATATAATATATATAGATATATGTCAGCTGAGTTTGGTACACAAAGTTTTTCAGCTAACTTGAAGCTGAAAATGAGCCGAAACACGGGTCATGTGTCTTTCTCCTCTCGTATGCAACGGGGAGTTCTGGCTTCCCAGTGGTGTTAAACACACACACACACACACACACTCACTCGTGCACCAGGCGTTGACATGGTGCCAGGTATGCATACAGCGAGCATCCAGGACATTTCCAGCTGAGCATTGAACTCATCAATAAACGAAAGCTTGTCAACAGATGTTATCAAGCGGTGCATTCCGTGGACATCCCGTTGTTCTTTTTTTTTTCAGCATTTGGTTTGAAGGTCTGCCGGCTAAAATGTGTCTCATGTGAAAAGAACAAGAAGAAGAGTGTGACAGCACAGAGGTGAAGTAAGACGATGATGGAGGAGAAAGTCAACAGGGCAGAGACCTTACCTTCTGCAGCCACTGGGTGTTGTTCTCCATGGCACTCTCCAGATTTACCAGCTTCCTCTCCTGCCAGGAGGGCCGCTCTGTTTGGGCCTTCAGTTGGCTCGCGTCGGGCTCAGCGTCGGGCGGGGAGTCCCTCTGGAGGGTGTTGGTCACCTGGAAGTCCTTCAAGGGATGGCAGTGCTCCACCTCGGGCAGGATGAAGGTGTAGCTGCAGTGGCCGTGCTGCACTCGGTGCTGTTGGCGCTCTGAGCCGGTCGCGGTGGCCAGCAGGTGAGCCAGGTAGGCAAGGGTCAGGGCCAGCAGGGGGCCCATGTCAGGGGGGAAGGGGAGGGAGGGGAGGGGAGGGAGGAGAGGGGAAGACGGCGGTCGCTCCCTCTGGCAGAGCAGAGAAGCGAGTCAGGTGAGTTGCCTCCTTTTGGTACTCTGTATCTCCTGTCTTTTTTCCGTCTTTATGTTAAAAAAGTCCCTCAAGACTGTCTCTGTCCTCCTCCTGTCTTCTTAGTCCAACTCGTCCTCCTGTTTCTGTCCCAGTTAGGGCGGACAGAAAACACACACACACACACAGAGGAAAGGGGGATTGCCTTCTATTGTAACTCCAACACTCCAGTCCAGGAAACCAACAGCAGACGTCTGACTCACCATTTATCTCTCTCCTGAAAAGTGTCCTTCCTCACTTCACTGCCTTCTCTCGAGCAGCCCGAGTCCAAAGCGTTGGTCTGGAGGAAAAAGGGTGGAGGAGGGGGTCGTAGTGGAGAGTGGCCCGCTTCAGGATGTTGGCTGAAGTGGTAAGCTCTTAGTAAAGAGAGAGTGGGGCGTACCTCTTCAAACACACACACACACACACACAACTCCTTAGCACACAATTACTCAACCACCCTTCCCTCTTTCACTTTCTCCCTCCCTCTTACGGTACTCCTGTTTTTGCGGAGGTTAGAAGAGGAAGCTCCAAACATGCACACTGCTCACCACAAGAGCGAGAGCTGGGAACCGTTTGCTCCCTCCCTTCCAACTGTCTCTCTCTTTTTTTCTCCATCAATATCTCGTCTCCTCTCTCTGGAATGTAAGTTTGCTTTATTGGCATGACCACAGTTACCGATAGTATGGTGCTGCGACAGACAATACAATGTATTTTACAAAAGTACAACAAATTAATTAATACAATAATTCAGAATGTAAATAAAAAGGATTTCAAATTATCTGGAGTAGAATGTATTTTTTTTTTTTTTCATGTGTCACCATTTAGAATTCAGCTCCATTCTCACTGCTACGCTGTGAAGTACTCTACACTAAACATTATAAACTCTTAATGCACTATACAACTGCATTACCAGGCTACATCTCATGCAGACAATAAAAACGAAGAAGGTTGTTGTAAAGAAAGTTCGTTATGCAAGTTATAAAATGTAGTCTGGCACGTAGTATATCAATGCAATTTAATGGTGACGTTGAGAGCCGTGAAAGGAAAGAGATGACACAAAAACAAGGGTACAGATTTCGAAGGCGAGTTTTATTTTGGTGAAGAACGTGTTGGATGCAGTGTAGCACCCTGTGTTGCTCTGGCTCTACCTCTTGTTGTTGATTCTGGTTTGTCTGTCTCCAGCTCTCCGTTTGTATTTAATGAATATATTTAGTTAAAGTGGTCACTTGGTATGGTCCGTTCAGTGCTTAATAGCGTTGTACGCTATTAGCTTGGGTTAGCTTAGCTTGGGTTTCTGTTGTTGATTGACTTTCTTTTCTCTTTTCTTTCTCTATATCGGTGCTGGTGATCCAGCTTGATGGTAGGAGGTGGGTTCATTGCCTTCTAAGTTTTTATGGAACTATATTGCCCTTTGTTAGGATACAAAACTAGACATTGGCCTCGTACAGTTTAGCGTCCACTGCTTTTTTTCCCCTGTTTAATCTGTTCTCTTGTCAGCCAAACATGCCTTTCCATCACTTTCCATTTCCTCCGTCTACACCTCTATGGTTTCGTTCACATGGCTATTATTTTCTGATGCATCATAAATGCCCTCCCGGCCTTCTCTCCCGCTAAGGATTCATTCCACACTGCAACACAGATTGTCCACTTAAGTATAATCTTACCAAACTCCCTTTCACTACATCCTGCTTCTTTTCAATGCCCTCCTGTTACATTGATCAAGCACCTCTGAATTACACAAGCACCATTTCAAAAACAAATCCCCCAAGGACAGCAAGAGAGGAAGTCGCCCTGTCACACATCCGACATGAAGGCCGTTTGTTTGCTTCCGGTGATCAATACTTCCAAAGAGGAATAAAAGAAACCGTTCGCCTTTTTTTCTTTTGTTCAGTTTTGACAATTTTACACCTTTTTTGTACGTTTTCCCATATTTACCATTGCATGAGTAGACAAGTGTACAGTATGAAAGTCTTCATCTTTCATGCACTGTAGAGTCTTCGCCCTTCTCTCTGCTGAGCATTCCTCACTGCTACTGCTGTGTGGACGCTAAATGACCCGGCAGCTTCAGAGCCCAGTGTGTGGGCCCCATCACTCAGAATACCAGTGGCTTGGATCTGTCGCGATATGCATCAATTCACAGCCATGCATGCACTGTATATACAGCAAAAACACAGCACGGTTGATCGATTGTCATTGGGAAATGAATTTCATTGCATAGATTATGGCGCTGATTTCACAAGCAGAGCTGTCAGTGTTTGAAGAAAAAACAAAGTGTTTCATGTCAGCCTTTGTTTAATTCTGCGCAGTGTGTCTCTGCAGACATTGGTCAGACATCAAATTGACTTGGATGTTCTTTCAATTATCTGACTTCCAACTACTGTTCACAGCACGAAGAATTCCCTTCAGTATCTATTCCGGTCATGGATAATAATCAGATGTCACTTCATGTCCAGTGCAGGTCAACTGTTGCGAAAATCTGGAAACTTCGATATGAACAACGCAACAAGTCTTCCCACTGAGATGAGTTATGCATGAACACAGACATGCTGCTGTTTTAATGTGAGACTTGTCTCAGGTCTGTTGGACACAACAGTGAAGATCTTGTGTAAACTCACTGACACAGGGAGAACTCTGAATGTTACTCTGCAAGAGTAAAAACAAACGGCACATTGTGTTGCACGTAGTTTTTCATATGAAGACGGAACAAAAGGGGACGACGGGATTAGATCTTCTTGGCAGAGGTCGGGGGGGGGGGGGGGGGGGGGGCGAGCAGAAATAAACCAAAATGGCAATCTAAGCGAGCCACGTTGGAGAGCGAAGTATCGATATGATTATTCATGGTGATGGCTTCCACAATCAGACTGCCTCAGGTCTGTTTGTGTGTCAGGAAATGCACTTTAACAGCAGACTGTGTCCCGTGTTAAATCACAACATGAGGTCATATATTTAATACTAAACACAGTTTGCCTTCCCCAATATGAGCGAAAGTGAAAAGTACTCATTGCTGAGTGCAGAGAGCAGTTTGATTCATACATATATGTGTATATATGTATGTTTATATATGTGTATGTATATACACATACATCTACACGTATACATATATACTGTTGTGCCAAAGTAGACGTAGCCTGACGGAGCCATTAGCCTTGCTGTCGTTTTGTTTGTTACTACATTATTCGGGTCGTCAAGTCTTGATGGTGAAGGAACTGAATAAAAACAAAAAACGTGATCGAACAAATGTGACTGTTACATACTTAATGATCACCAGAGTATAATATATAAATTGCCAGACACACGGAAATATTCATTTGATAAATGTTCCAATAAAAAACAAAAAAACAAAACTGTTTTGTATCTTCCCGTCAGTCATCTGCACTTCTTTTTTTTCCAGTTTGTCCCATTGGAAATTTGAAGGAAACATTTTGCATATAAGGTTAAGTGCTTTGTTGATTGAATTGCATATTTCAAAGATAAAAACCCTTTCTGCCATATAAAACAAAGTAAGATGTAAAAACAAATTGCCCGGGGGCCCATAATTCATAGTGCGCCACAGTTGAGCGCTCTCCCAGAGGAACACTTGTTGTTTATTTTAGTGTCTCCTGTCAGGCCGAGGTATTTCCCACTGCTCCCCGAAGGCCCTGAATCAATCCGTTTGCTCGATTCAGCCCCCGCCCCCCTCCCTTTGGTCCGGGTATAGCGACTGGGTTTCTTCCTTGTCGGCACCGCTTGTCACCCAACCCTGTCCCCTGACAAAAGAGCGATGCAAGTGACAGAAACAACAGTGTGAAAAAAAACACCAGATCAATGGTTTTCTTTCAAATAGGATCACGAAAAGTGGGGAAAAACACAAGTTTGATGCAATATCTTATTTTGTCTTTTGATGCCAAACTTGCTGAAAGTTTTCACTCTGCTGGAATCCTCTGTAGCCTCCTCGCATTGGGACCCGTCACTCCGCGCCGCAATCTAAACCTTCCTCCTGGGCAGGGTGGAAACACCAGAGAGAGAACAGAACTGCCCCACATTCCCCTTAAAAGTTCCTCCTTTCAAGGCCTGTCTGAAATGCTTAACATCCTCATCCACTCTCATCTGCTCAGCCTGTCACGAACAAATGACCATCTGTTTAAGATCTGGGGTTTTTTTTCTTCTTTTCCAACTGGTAAATGTGAGAAATGCCCAGCGCATACTGGCCTGTTCCTCTGTCCAGTGGGTGAATAATAATTATGATAACAATGATGATGATGTTAGCGTAGCTTTACTGCCTCCCCTCGTGCTGGTTCTGGGAGAACAAGGCATCCAGGCAACAGTGAGCCCAGGGGAGCTGTTCTGAAGAGAAAACAAAGTTTAGCTCCGATAATTTGAACTGGCAATAACATGAACTTGAATGAACCGCCTCTGACAAAACCAAAAGAGTGAGAAAAGTCCCGCTATAGTCCCGTGTTCATTAAAGACATGCAGTGAAGCTGAATCAAACTCCTTGTGGGTCAAACCACTCGGGCAAAGACGCTTGAAGATGACATAATCACACACGTAACAGGTCCAGAATAAACAAAGCTCTGCAGCGAGAGCTGGAGACGAGACTCCACGGCATTTGAGAGGATCTGAACTCAAATGCCATGGAGACCGATTCACCCGCGGACCCTTTTGATTGTGTACACAATGAGACGCATTCATTTCCATGGAGACTAAACAAATAGAATGGTTGGTTCTCGATAAAGGACAGTTCTACCCTCCCCTGACCCGCATATGAACGCTACCAGGCTGAGGAAATTCCTACACTGGCAAGAAACCCCCCCCCCATAAAACCCACCCTTACTTAAATTTAAAAAAAAGTTGAAAAATGAGCACTTTAAGAAATAACGGTATCTCAGTCATGCTCCGGTATTCAGGTAGAGAGTCGTGAGAATGTAGCAATCGGTGTACGTTCAGGCCTGCTAACTGCTCTACATAGACAGTTTAACAGCCCTCGTAAAAACAGTAACATTACGCAAAGCGGGTCCAGATCCCCGTCTGTCTCCCATCGACCTTTCTCATCCGTTTCCCATTTGATCCACTCCTCTTGAATGAAAAAAACCAAAAAAAAACCCCGTCCTGACATCACTCTCTCCTGCGGCTCTCCCTCGCTTTAACCCTGTCCGTCTCTGACACATACAGTCTGCTGCTGTGTGAGAGCGGCCTGCTTACACGCAGCCCAGAGAGCATTATTCATAGCAAGCTGCCGCTTGTAAAACACCACCAGAACTGCTTCGAAGGCCTGGGCGTCATTCATTTCGAGAAACGGGCAGATGAACGCTGTCATGTGGCATGTTTTTGCTTCCTGCCCAATGGTGACGTGTGTAGAATTTCAACAGAATTGGTTGTGATGCTTGGTAAGTGTGTGATGATGGCAACGGAGGAGCTGTGAATGGTTTTGTCACAGCGGAGGCTGAACTGTGAGCCGTCAGGAAAAAATCGTCTGCTTTGTGCAATCCCAGTTCATGTCACGTTTGCTCCTTCAACATGTCTGTTTCCAACCCCCCCCCCCCCCCCTTCACATGTGATTGAACTATAAAGGCTTTAATGTGCTTCGTATGTGATTTTTCAAACTGCAGTGTGTGTGTGTGTGTAATTAGGAGGCACCGCTCTTGTTGTGCACTGAGATTAGGTAATGCAATTTTATGGATGAAACTCATATTGGAAGCAGCTGCTTTTCCCCCAGCTGCTTTTGCATCGCCTTTGTTGTGTGCTGGGGATCAGGAAGTCCGCCCCCGGGGTGACCAACCCGCTGCTACCTTCCGAGCTAATGAAAAAAATATAGACGTACAGGTATCCAGGCTTTAATCTGGTTGCTTTTACTCACCGCCCTGGCCGCAGTGTCGTGATACTGTTGTCGTGCCGTGTGGGCACACGTGTCACTGTTTTTGGAAAATGATGGGGCTATTAACGTCCGTGCGTGTTTGAGAGAGAACCCAGAGAAACATGTTAACGGCCTAAAACACACTTGAATATGGCTTTGCATGTCTTATGTTGGGTTTCATTTGAAACACGTGCAGCGTGACCTCCGACCCCTCACACACTTAGTAGTCCACTTCCTTTTCCTGACATTAGCACCTGGGTGCAGTTTTCTACTTTGCAACTTTTCACCCCGGGGGCATCTATATGTGTGTGTGTGTGTGTGTGTGTGTGTGTGTGTACACGTGTACTGGGTGGAAAACGGCATACTGTACCAGATAGAAATGTTTTAATACCTTATTAATATGCCCTTTTCAATGCTGATTTATTATTAGCCTAACTTGACATTTTAACTTTAGTTTTTCTTTTTTTCCCCTTCATCGTAATTGGATTTAGCTCTTGCAGTATTTTATGATGTGGAACAAAACAAAATTAATTGTGAAGATGTTTGAAGTTTTTTTTGGTCACAGATACAACTACGGGGCACATTTCATCTTTATCTGAGACGATCGGGGGCTATTTCCCGAGCTAGCTCTGACACATAAGTGAGACACATGCAGCCTGTGAGACGGATAAAAAGCAAAAAATATGTCACACTTATGTATCTTAATGTAATGAGACGTCCTGCCTCGCCTATGTGGCAAACTAACAGAGAATGATGATCCTTGATATGCAAAGTTTTAATGCCACGCTGAACCAAAACTGCACATATACACGTGTACTCCATTCACGGATGTGTGCACAACCACTGGTAATCTGACACAAGCAAACACACAGGATCATGTTTGAGTGGATCTCACTGAAGTCTTCGGAACATGATGTCCCTGTGAATTATGATTTTAATGCTTCATCCGTTCCCAATCGGGCTATCCATCACACCGGTGCTCGCTTAGTCATGAAGCAGTTTCATCAAGGGGGGGGAGAAAGGGTAAGGGGGGAGGGGGGGGGGGGGGGGGGGAGACACGCACATCAACGAGAGAGCTGGAGCAAAACAAGTTGAGCGAAAGAGTGGAAAGAAAAGGTGAAGAAAGCACACGCCGATAAGTAAACGAAGGAATTAAACGGAGGGGCGAGAGCTAGGAAGAGAGTTGTCGGTATGACTTGGAGAAGATAGAATGTGTGTATAAAATGGCAGAGCAGCAGCAGCAGCGGCGAGACGTGGCAGAAAGAGGAGTCATTTAGACAGATTATGGTGATGAGGGAGGGCTTGAGATCTCTCCAATGCTGATAACCACTCGCTGCTGCTCTGACTGAGGAACAAAAAAGAAAAGAAAAAGGCTGTGTGTGGCTCTGTGCTTGTTTCTTTTTTTTCTCTTTCTTATTTACTCATTGCGCGGTCCCTTGCCACAGAAAGTAGCTGTGGAAAAGTGCCCTTGACATCAGGTGGGATCCAAACAATATTAAAACGCAACAGTGGCCTGTTTAGACTTGCATGAACTGAAACGGCAATTTCAAAACACTGCCTCCTGAATTGAATTCTGGGTCCCGTGTTGCTGAGGAGTCGCTTTGCATTTGCTGGAAGGTAAAGACGAGAGAGAAACTGCAGTGAGGTCAAGATGTCCTACGAGTAGAAGCGTTTACCCGGATGAAAAATAGTTTGAAGTTGAACGAAAAGTACATCTCACACAATTCGGTTCGTTTGACTGCCAATGAAGTTGCACATATTTGTCGCATGAATCTCAATGTTACCTTTGTTCCAGCTTCTTTTCACACTTCTTTCAGTTTAGAGAGCCTTACTCTCTTTGTTATACAGATTGTGAACCACGTCACATCTCTCATGCAGCTCAGCGTGAAGTTTAGAGACAATCTTCGATCATGTTATTTACCACAGTCCGCCGCTATTCAGTGTCCTGTATACCAGACCACCTGGGTCTTTTCATGGAGGAAGCATCAACTCCGATGGAGGCGTTAAAGTCAAAATGTTGTCAGCGATATGGATCACTGGCCACAGAGGGCTTCAATCAACCGTGCAGTATGAGACGCAGAGGTATGGCAACTTCTCACCAAAATGTCAGTGATAAATACACACGGCGAGAGCTCTGAAGGTTGCTTGTTATTGGGAAGAGAGGGAGGAACGACAAGGAATGAAAGAGTGGAAGATAAAGAGATTGATGAAGCTGGACAGGGGGACAGAAAAGGGGGAACGGTCAGAGATAACGCAAATGAAGACAAGTACAAATGGGGGAGAGTTCACAGGGTCCACAGAGCGGATGAATTTGGTTGGGGTATGAGAGGACACAAAGCTATAGTAGTGTATAGTAGTGTTTCTTATCGTACGAGATCAGCCTGAGGGACAGGGTGAGGAGAATCCACAGTGGAGTCTGGAGAGAGGAGGAGGAGGAGGAGATGGGAATGTTACAGCTGGTTTGTTTCATAGAAACCTGGACAACAGGAGATGCAGGGTTCTCAAAATGAAACACTCGCTCTTGTTGTTTGTATTACTGTACAGCATGGTGTGGTCATGTGGAGTAAGTAGTTCGGTCTTGCCTGAAATAACCTATTGCTGGCGTTCATCACCATGCAGCGCGAGAAAAGTCGGCATCAGAACTTGAATTTGCTTGAAATAAAGCCGGTCGTGAAGCATCTGGTGTTACTCAGCAGCCTGGATGTGCGTGTGTGTGTTATTTTGGGATTGTTGGTTATTATCCAGTTGTAATGTTTTCTGCTTATAAATTATTTTAATGCTTTCTACTTAGGAGTTAAATGTCAGACAATGTCAGCATGGAATTTGTAAATCGGTGGAAGTCTGAAGTTGCATTGCTGTTTAACCGTGTGTGTGTCTGTAAGAGTGTGTGCAGATAGGTGTTTTTAAGTTTGATACACAATCTTTTATTATTGAGAGTGATGGTTTCAAACTGTGCCCTATTTGTCAGCAGTGCTTTAAATCATACGTTAGAAAGTATTTATTTCTCACTTATAAGTTGGACCGAACACACCAGAGTAGTTCTACAGTCCAGATGACTAAACCACAACCTTCTGTCGCGCCATTGGCAGGCTTGTCTGGCATGTCTACACACATGTCTACACACAGACCTTCAGTTTATTTGAACTGTTCCTATTGGTTTCAGATAACAAAAACAGAGCCCACTTTAAACTTCACATGAAAAAAGCTTACATTTTCAGTGTCACATGATCCACGCAGAGCAATACTCTCTCAATGGTAATATCTCTGAGTGGAGGATCCTGCGAGTGGGTGAGCGTGCGCCTCTGTGTCTGTCCACGGCTGATCTCGCCTTCTGCTGCAGCACACTGTCTGTTCTCAATGGACAGATCACAGGGAATTTCATATTCCACCAACTCCTATGGAAGATTGTCCGTCTTTTTAAGTAGTTTAATGTTCAACTATGTTTACCAACTACCTGCTAACTTTGACCGTCTGCCGTTTGGTGCTGGACTGGAAGTGTACAGTGGGTTTTTCCACTGAAAGTGTCTGTAAACGAGGTATTGGAGGACAGTCGGACTCCTCAGTCGGTTAAATCAAAACAATGAGCTGAAATATGCTAAAACGCTTCACGGAGCTGAGAGGGAATTCTATGTGGGTTTGTCGCTTCAAATAATTTGTCACATTACACATAGTCATTTGATTCACAGTCGACATAAAAATATTGGAGTGCAGCTTTACTTTTCTTTAAACTGGGTAATATCCGTATTACATTTAATCACAGTTCTCTTGAACAGTTTCAATGTGTCATTGTTAACAATCCATTTGTGCATGCCATCCAGATGTTATACAGTAATTACGATACGTCGTTGCAATTTAACAACTTTGAGTTGTATAACTAATTTAGAAATTGAGTCTCACGTTTATCATCTGTTATACTGGTAAATGATCTTCAAGGCATGTTATGTGAGACAGAAATAAAGCATGGATTAAAATAGAGAGCTTAGTTTCAGCTGAGTTTGCATTTCAAATCAAATGCGTTTATTATTTCCACAGATCTACAGCAGATAGAGCTGCACTTCTTTCTCTAACAGAATGTGCAAATATGCTTTTGTTTTTTTTATCCCGTTATCGCTCAGACTGTGACTGTCTGCTGTTTAGCAGGTAGCGCAAAGTGGGTTTGTCAAAGCTTTTTTTCCTGAAATTAGGTGGATGAGGGCGGTGAGACTGAATAATAAGTGAAAAAAATGTGGATTTGTCCAAAAGTCATTTGAGCCATTGTTTACATCAAACAATTAGTGCAGCTTTAAGTAATATATAAGATATTTTGCCTTCACTTTACATCATTTTTTTTCCTCTTCTAATTCTAATGTCTGTGTCTGAGATGTTTTTGTGTATGAGAAAGGGACAAAGAACTGTCTTAACAATTGTAATGTGCACTTGTGAAAACACGTCGGGTTACTGTACGAAGACCTCCTTAACGCCTAAATGCAGGAAATGGGGTTGATTGCAGAGAAACCTGCATGAAATTGTCCTGCCTCCTGTTATGTCACAGGACCGCTTCACAATAACAATCACATTCAGAATCATACAAACACTAAGTATTTAATTACTGGATTGAACTTTGAAGAATGTCACTGACAATAAAGATAACACGTAAAAAGTCATCCTAACTTTAAAGAAAGACGGACCGTCTTTGTTCCAGCATGGAATTTACCCCCTTTCTGTCCCACAGACACACACTGGAAACTGAGCAGACACAGCTGAATCCCGGTGTATCCCTTTTAAGCAATATTTTGGGATCATCCACGGGGCACGGAGCTGGATTCTGCATGACCGATGGTCAGCTGTCTTGGGCGGGGTTTAGGGCTTTTTTGAAATAATATTGGACAGCACTCCATTGTGGATTTATTTTGCATTCATTGCACATCCCTAGAGTTTCCACATGCTGCTACCTTGACAGCTCTGACTACTAACAATAGCCATGTTCGTTATTTACGCTCACAACATTTTTGAGGGAATGGCTTTTATGGGAAACCTGAATGGACGGGCTGTTAGTGTTGCAGACTTGACGACCCTCTGGATAGATTTAGCTCCTTTCATTGGAACAGTTCAGTGTAGGAATACAAACATACAGCATTAGTGGCGAAAGCTAGAGAAGATCAACACAACTGCCTTTTAATATGATATGAAGCTAGCGCTGGTTAGCTTAGCTTAATCGCAAAATGACTGGAGGCAGGAGGAAATAGCTAGCTTTGCTCTGTCCAAACACCGATCAACACCTCTACGATATGTTAATGAGTTAGCTTTAGCGGTGTTGGGAAGTAGAATTTGTTACCTTTGATCAAATTCAGGATAGCTTCAGACACAGATCATGAAAACCTCACTTTTTGGAGTGCCAGTGCAAATACATTTTGGTATCCAAACCCACAAACTGAAATAAGACAAGCCAGTCACTTTTTGGAAGGCAACAGCGCTGAGTATTTCAGTCAGAGGGTAAATTCAGACGGACAGAATGAGTGAAAATAATGTTTTTGAACATTAAAGCACGTTAACGTGTTCCAGTAGAAACCCAAAATACAAATGTGAACCTGAAAATTAGCATGCTAGCTCCTCTTTAAGCTAAGCTAACCGCCTGCTGGCTCTAGCTTTAGCATACAGGCATGACAGTGGTGTCAGTCTCCTCACCAGACTCTTGCTAATAGAGCGAATACATGCACCCTATTTCCCAACATGTCAAACTACTCCTTTAAGGGACAAATACGAGTGCACCAGTTCTAAATGTGTAACATGTGGCAGCAAAATCCCTTTAAAGCATGAAAACACAACTTGGAGTAAATCTGCCTGTTTCCACTTTACATCTGCAACACGCATATTGTGATACCCTGGATTTACTGTGTGTTATTTATGATGTTTGAACTTTGGAAATCTCACACTAAACGCTCAAATAGGATTTTAAGACAACGTGCCAGACCACCTCCACGGGCCAATATATTTCACCAGTAATGTTTGCTGAAAACAGCATTTCATCGCCCGAAAAGTGAAATCAAATTTAGGGGAGGCTGGGAAACAACTATGACAGTGTATCTAGCTACCATAATAATGTCAGAGTATGAAATATCCGTGTGTGTGTTTGCCAGTGCAAACACATTACAGCAATAGTAACAATCTGCTGCCTCATCCCTTTAGCTTTGATGGCGGTGAAGCACAGCTGTGGGCCTTGGTCCGACGTGGGATGTGTTACCAATGCTTTGTTGCTTAGAAACACCTCACCTAGCTCAGACTGGGGTCTGCTAAACGGTGCGTTTTTCTGTCCCCGCAGCAGTCATCGCTTTGTCAGCTTGTGACTCTGGGCCAGTTCTCACCATACAGCTGGGTCTCGCCACCACATCGGGTTCAAGCCTCGTCGCCGGCGTGGTGAGAAGCCGGATCTGACGCTCACTGACTTTGAAAGATTGGTGCGTTTTTAAAGTGGTTTTGCACAATGGATTTTCTTAAAACTGGTGTCTTTTAGGGTTGAAGTCATTGAACAAAGCGGAAGAAAAGTCTGAAGGCATGTGTGAACACTTATCCCTGTCTCACACACACACACACCCTCAAATGAACTGCGCCGTTAGCTTCATGATGGACAAGCAAATCGCACCTCGAAAATGTCTTCATCTGCCGAATTCCCCAATAGTTTTACATGTCAAAGGAGCTTTATCTTCCGGCTGACTGGAGCGATTTTCACATCGAGAGAATAACCACGAAACACCCTAATGAACGTGTTTCATACAGGATGGACTAATATCCTCTGCCTGTATATCATCAGTCTGTCAGTGTGTACCTCTCCTCCCTCTGCTCCGACCGTAAACGATGCCTTCTCCGTGGAAGGCTTGACACGGAGCGGGCCTCGGGGTCGGCCTCAAACCCTGCCGGACTGTTAATGGCCTCCTCTGTTATCACTTCGCCGCTACTCCTCACACCTGCACTCAAGAATAATATTTACCCTGTCTGTCGTCATTGTATGGTGTGTGTGTGTGTGTGTCCCTTCCTTTGCATCAGACTTTCAATGATGACTTCCATTCTCTCCTTCTCTCAGGTGTCTTATTAGAGAAGCCTGTGTGTGAGAAACGGATCTTTCTCAGGAAAAGTGGGAGCAAAGAGCTGAATACCAGCACCGAACCGAAACCTCCCTGGTCACTCATAATATTTCAATTAGGGGCTACTTAAATGCATGAGCACACGTGCGTGTAGTGCTTGCTTTGCTCTGGTTTGCGCATTTGTCTGGAGGCCAGATAATATTTTGCCGTGTGTATATGAGGAGGAGGACGTGCGATGGTCATTTATTGGTTGATGGTCATTTATTGGTTGATGGTCATTTATTGGTTGAATTGGGGGAGGGTGGCGTGGTGCCTCATCCGTCTCTAAGCTGCGATAAGTATGCTATCAACTCGTGGAACAAGATGTGATTGCTTTCATTTAGAAAAGTAACAGTGAAGTAATTTCCTCCTGAGAATGTAAACATGAGCAGGGGGAAAGAGGCAGAGGCAGATTGAGAGGGGCTGAGACAAGAACCGGGCGAGGCCAATGTTTTCCTCTTCTGTTTTCCGAAGTTTGAGGAGTCCGGGGAATCGTCTATCATGAGAAATACAACAACTTGGAGGATGATTCTTTTCAGTTCTCACCCGTGAGAAGATCTGCACCGCAGGTTTTTCTGAATACAGATGCGTCGCATTTCCATGCATTTGATCTCTCAATTTCCCGAAATTCAAATGAGAATTGGTTTCGCCGTCGCGTTGTTTTCAACAGCGGAGCAGCATTCGTGCATCAGTCGCCTGGAAGACAATTTGTAAGCCTTTGTTGAAGAAGTGAAAAGATTGATTCCACTCTCGGGCATTAGAGTGGCACTACACACACACACACACACACACACACACACACACACACACACACACACACACACACAGTACATACGAAGCATAGTAATATAAAAGCTGACATTTGAGAATCATTTCGATAATGTTATACAGTCACAGTAAACCTTAATGGGGTTAATGGGGTTTTCTTGATGTTGCAATTTTCAACTGCTTGAAGAAAGTGACTCATAAGGATTACAGGAAAATGCTGTTGCATCATTTGGATTTGCAGAACTTTGCTGACATTGTCATTTTTGAAACATCCTTGTGAAAGTGGCATTGAGGCAAAGTTCACGAGAGCATGATGAATTAGAAGATCATTAACAGTGTCTTCTTCTGCAGTTCTGCAAAATGTAGATTCTGCACATTATTTTTGGATCCTGCTACCCATAATAATCTTGTCTACCTGATTTCATGAATGCACAGAAGAAGCACACAATTAATGGACAAAAACTGGAAAACTTTTGAATATAAAGCATCTCAATACAAGAGTCTTTGTATGTATTTATTTGTTTAAAGGGACAAATTGGTTTACCTAATTTCTCAAGACATCCTTTGTTGTGCTGTTGTCCTGAATTACATTCTATATTTTTTTCCAGTACGTCTTGTCATTTTTGTCAAATACTTTTGCATTTCTTTACTCTCAAACAAGAGAAAAGCAACCGGTTTATTTGTGTGTCCAGTGACTCTTGGCTAAGAAAACTGATTTTGAGGTTGTTGTTAAATGTGTGAGCAAAAATACTCCTTGTTTCATTTGAACTATTGTATTTAATAAACCACCCCATACATTCAAAAATAGCACTTGCAATCGTTGATGTTTAATCATTTTAGGCAAACTATGGGGAAAAAAAGGGGCGAACCAATTCAGAGTTAGTGTGATAAATGCAGTGCGAAGATATTGTGCAAAGCAAATACAATACATAAGCCGCCACTGAGCCGGTTTCCTAATGTATTTAATGGAGTCTGTGGAGATTCCCTGTTGTGTGCAATAAATCTCAATTTGCTAATAACTGCATCTCTTCTCAGCATCCTCAGTATGGTCTTCATCATCCCCGAGGAGAACAAATGTATATTATCCCCAGTTGTAGCAGTGTCGGCCTCCATAGCAACTAAGCTGCTCTGCAGACTTGTTAACGTGTATCTGCTGCCATCTAGGGGACACAGAGGGAATTGCTGTGTTTGGTGTAATATAATGTCTGCACAATAGGGGTCACTGTACGTTTTTTTTTATTTCCTTGTTTATTCACCCTCAGAAGGCCACTTTGGATTACAGTGGGAACTAACCTGCTCTTAGTAAAACCACCAAGTAGCTGTGGAGACAAGTAGCATCCCTGCCTCCTCTCGTA
Source organism: Melanostigma gelatinosum (assembly GCF_949748355.1). Taxonomy (NCBI): domain Eukaryota; kingdom Metazoa; phylum Chordata; class Actinopteri; order Perciformes; family Zoarcidae; genus Melanostigma; species Melanostigma gelatinosum. Next base: position 16,518,069 of record NC_136650.1, on the reverse strand, counting down.
TGTGCAGTGCAACGTTCACATTGGAAATGTTTGGAGATATTTACACCGCTATGCAAATGATGGCCTCGGGGCAAGAAAAACAAAAACGACAAACGCCGAGAGAGCGAGAGAGAGAGAGAGAGAGCGAGAGAGAGAGAGAGAGCGAGAGCGAGAGAGCGAGAGAGAGAGAGAGAGAGAGAGAGAGAGAGAGAGAGAGAGAGAGAGAGAGAGAGAGAGAGAGAGAGAGAGAGAGAGAGAGAGAGAGAGAGAGGAGAGAGAGAGAGAGGCACGAAGGCAGACGCTTGCCCAAAGGCCTGTGTTTAGCTGTTTTAGGTTTTATTCGTTGGTCCACTCCCACAGCTTTGGGAGGAGCTTGATGGCTGCTCAGCCCAATTGGCTTCAGAACTTGGTACCAAATATGCTAATTATTCATAAATCTACCAATCGCAGAAGCTGCCCGTAGAGCGCATATTCAGTTCCCTCATCCCCCAAATCTAATGTGAAAACCTGAGATGTTTTGAGATACTGTGTGTGTGTGTGTGTGTAACTATGTATAGGTGTGTGTGTGTGTGTTTCCCACACTATTGATGGGTGCATAGAGTGTTTTTTCTTCTGCTTTCAGAGGCCGGCTGTCGGGCAGGATGACACCTCTTTCTCTGTCCTCTTCCCTCGTCCTCATCCCTCTCCACCCTCAGCTCTCTCCTTCCTCCTGAGTGGATTTTATTTTTTCTGGAGGCTGAGCCCCCCCCCCCCCCCCCCCCTCCCCTGCCTCTCAGACAGCTCTGCTCCACCAGTTGCGTTCTGTGCCGGCCTGGAGAGGAGTAAGGGAGCAGAAAGAGGCGAGAGAAGAGAGGATTTGGTGAACCGAGGAGAGACAGACAGGGGAGAGGGACCATGGCTGCTCTCTCTGCCTTGCTGAAGACCTGGGTAATACTGCAGACCTTGTGCCTGGCTCTGGCCCAAGTGGTGAGTGGACCGGGGAGTTAAAGACCTGCTGTGCTCAGGTTTAGCTCCTTTTTTTATTCTGGGGTTCAGTTGGGGGTATTTTGGGCCCCTGGAAAGGGCCAGCGAGCGCTGGATGTCTGGAGGTGATTTGATGAGTTGTGTTCTGTCTTGGTGCGAGTTGAAGTGATCAAAAATGCTCAGGGTTGAACCAACACAGGTCGATTTGTGATGATCACCTGGCTTCATAGCATGCATGTAAAAGAAAGAGCTGTCATGTGTTTTCTGCTGTGGAGACAAAGTGTTACTGGACTCTTATACCTCTTGAAGATGTAACAGAGGGGAACTATTAAAGGAAAAGGGTTTGCCGTTAACCTGGGTTCTTTTTTGGGGCTTAGAAGAATCAGGAATGGAGGAAAATGTTGAATTGCTTCTTCTTCTTTTTTCAATCAGTGAGCAATTGCCACAAACAAACACACACACAGCCTACAACACACACACTAACTGTGTCCACTGAGCATCGAAGCCCCGCTTCAAACAGACACCTACATGTTATCTGCTGGACGTCTTACGTCGTTCACTCTTTGGGATTATTCAGCTTCCACATTTGAAGAATTCAAAGTTGGATTTAAAATGTGTTTTTAACATCTGATGGACTGACTGATCCTCTGAGATGATATTTTGGGTTTTTGGGGGGGGGGGGGGGGGGGGGTAAACTGTGCCAGTCTCATGACCCCTCCTTCCACATTCCTCCTCATTCCTTTGTTTTTCCTCGTTTTGGTTTCTTTTTGGTCTTTTTTTTTTTTAGTGGGATGCTTTCTTACAACACAATGCATGCAGTAGCCTTGAATTGACCCATATGACAAGTTAGCTCATGGTGTTTTATCACTTATTTGTGTAATATTTTCGGCATGTTTTGATGTAATTGTACCTTTTGGTGTTACACCTTTATTGTGTGACCATAATACTCATTATAATGTATAATACTCATAAATTGCACAGTACTATGATAGTTTGTGGGGGTATCTGTTGTTTGTCATGTCTTGTCGGTCTTAAACGTTCTTTCTGCCTGTGTTTCAGAGGGGTCCACCTGGACCTCTGGGCCAGGCCGGCCCACCAGGCCCCTCTGGCATGCCTGGGTCAGACGGCATTGATGTGAGTATCCACATTTAGTCACAAAGACCATCATTGTGCTGGAGAAATACCAACACTGTGCCGCTCCGCAGTACTGGAGTCTTACCAGCAGGGAGCACTACAAGATGAAAACACATTGGCACAAAAGAGCTCTGTTCCCAGCAGAGAGAGGTTGCCTTTGAGAAGGGACCTCTCGCCTCAATCCTTGAGTCTGTGTCACAGTAATGTGATACATTTGAGAAATTCTCAGCGTTAACTACACACAGCTTGTATAAATATGTGGGAAATAGAGGCTGCAGGGCCAGTGGACACACACTGCCTGTAAATGAAACAACTGCGACCCAGAATCCGATGCGATCAAGGTTTAACTGAAGTCTATGGTCTTAACCAATACTGTACCACCTTCATTAATATGAATATACTGTACAAGTTGCTTGGTTCAAACTGGGAGGTGTAGCCTCCTTGGAACATGCGTCTCTGCCTGGAGGAACTTCTTCTGCAAAGTCAAGATGGCAAGATACAAAGTCTGTCAAACAGGCTGTGTTGTGAGAACATCCACAGTGAAACACAAGGTGTATTATCACCCGTCTACTGTCAAGATGTATCAGTGATGAAGGACATTGTGGCGATAGAGCTTAGATATGGGCAAAATCAATGAGTGTACCATATATTCCATGCTCCCAGTGTTAAACAAATCAATACCAAATCAACATCTGCACTCTGTTTGTCTGCAGGGAGACAATGGACCACCTGGGCCCCCTGGTTCACCAGTAAGTTTGTACTGGACTGTTGGATTGTGTAATACAACACCTTGAGCATTTGATTGATCTTCATATCTATATTGTACCGTGACAACAGCGCTTTTTTTTGTTTTTCATTGTAGGGACTAAAGGGAGAGCCAGGAGAGCCCGGTCTTGATGGAGCAGCGGGAGAGAACGGCATTGATGTAAGTGAACTGACTTGACGTCGGTATTTGGTGTGTGTTTGAGAGAAAGACTGCAAGAAAATGCAAAAATAACATTAAGAGAGGCTTAATGTTAAATCAGCTTAATAACGCCTAATAAGGAAATGAAAAAGACCCTTGAGGAAACAAAGGTGAAAACATTCCCACAGGAATAGCAAGACCTAGCAACATTGCCAAATGTCTTCATTTTTAATATTAAAATGTCTCTAAGGATGTTTGGAGCCACGATCTATTGCTTTAGTAAAAATTGAATTTGTAAGAAAACTTTTTTTTTTTTTTTTTTTCTGAAATTGAGGGGATGTTGCGTAGGTTATTATGAATAATATGACAATAATAGCTAGAAAACACAACAATGCACAAAAGATCATGAGATCCAACGTTTAAAGGTAGGCTGTAGTACTTCTACAGGTGCTGTAGAGGCGTTCTTTGATGAGCTGTTCCTGGTGTTGTTCGTCTCACTTGTTGCACCATGACATGCATGACGACGTATATATGCAGCATGAGTTTGGGGATAAACATTTGTTCTGACTGGAGAGTTTATTTTTTGTTAATTTAGACCTGCTCTGTGAGCTTGTGATTTCAACCACTGCACACTTAGTCCTCGGAAGCATTACAGTTTGTCAAAACAATCAAAAGTCCAACATTCCATTTTGCAGATGCTTTATGAAGTAGAAAATGTTTTTTGAAATATTACACCTTATGCACACAATAGATTTTGATGAAAAATATGCACTGTAAACCAAACTGTCCACAATAAAACAAAGTCCGCAGACTTTAAGTCACTATAAAGTCAGTAAGGGTGGCATTAAAAATGTGATAACTTCAAATCAAAAGTCATCCTGTTGTTTTTAATTGAATGGCATTTCTAATCTCACTGCTCCATTTTTCCACTTCAAGGTTTATCATTAAATAAAGTCACTTCACAAATAATTAAGCTGCTGTACTTAAATCTACTGTACAGTTGAGTTATTTTTATCTTGAGGTATTCAGAAACTCCCTCAGTGGGCTGGGTCCCAATTTTCTTCAAACTATCGGTTTATTGTCAACACAGGGATTACATTTTAAAGCTTATTTCACCATTTCAGTCTTAGAAATGTGCTTTTGAGGACTGAATAATAGCTTTGTGGACAGATTATTAGACGTTCTAGATGACGAGATTTATGTGAAATCCCTTAACCAATAACTATTAAATCTCTAGCAATGAGGAAGTGGAGGTAAAGAAAATCAGATGAGTTTAACGTGATTTTTTTTAACTTTGGGGCACCAACTGATTTACCTCATACTACTTCAATTGTGGTGCAGCTTCCGTTGCTGCTTCACTCTTGGTTGGTTGAGTGCCGATGCCTTTGGTCACATGCCAACAGAAGCACACACACACACACACACACACGCATTCCTCAGAGATTTAGCCGGTAATCCGCCCTGGAATCTCAATCTCTGGTTGTTTTCCTAATTACCTAAGAACAGTGTCAGCTTTGATCAAATGTATGATTCGCTGAATTGTAATGTGAATTCACATCCCATATAACCTGTGGAAAGCCCCGTGGTAACTGAATAATGAACATTTCAACCTCTTCCGTGTTTGTTTTTGTGCCTTTTTCGACCTCCATATACATGTCTAGCATATCGGCCTGCTAACAAGTCTCTGTCTGTCTCCAGGGTTTGATTGGAGCAAAGGGTGATCGAGGTCATATTGGGAGCGCTGGGCCGAAGGCAAGTATCTAAACCTCCACCTGAAAAAAGATTATTAGAACAAGTGCACCATTATAATGCTATTATGTGGAAACCCTAAGCTTTCATATTGAACAAGGGTCACTTTATACAAGAAAGAAGCCTCTGGGTCATGTTCCCAGCATCTTGCCAGAGTGATGTTGAGCATGCTTACAAGAGAATAAGTAACTGAGCATCAGGTCATCAAGTTGTGTAAGATCCTAGCATGTCACTACTACAGTTATATTGTTGTTCTCTGTTGCCTGCAGGGTGGACCTGGGCCAAGTGGCAAACCCTGGACCTCCTGTAAGAACTATTTTTTTGTCTATAAATAATTAATATATTTAATATATAAATGGAAGAAATACTCAGTAAAAGTACCATTTGACTGATGTGTTTTTCATGTAATAATGTTACATCGTTAGATTGTTACCGATGTGTCCACGCAGAAGTAGCATTTTACTGGTCGGGGGGGGGGGGGGGGGGGGGGGTGGGGGGGGGGGGGGGGGCAAACTAAACTGTCTGTAAAGTACTTAAAACTACTTTACAGACAGTTTAGTTTGGTCCAGTAGGTCCCAACTTGGGGGTCAGGTCAGCTCACAAGATTCTACTTTTTTTTTGATTACATCATTCTGCTGGACAAAATTGTATTTTATTTCTGGGTATTTTTTTTTCTAATTGTTACTCTTCTGCAAAATATTTGATACGTTTGCCTTTTTGGGTTCATTGTATTAGCTTATATGTTGTTTTTTAATGTAAAGTACAGAAGTAGAAATGGCATAAAATTACCAGCAGGTAGTAGTAGTGTAGTAGTTTAGTAAATATACTTGCCTATTTATATACCTGAAAGGTACATTATGACGAATTCGATCACTTTTTATCACACAAGGTTGTCATGGTACTTATGAAGATGAGCTATGACGGGCATGATTCGACATTGTTTAATGCCTCGTCATTTTCCGAACCAACATATTGTAACCCAGCTGGCCTCATAAGGCAACCTCCCGAGTCCCTTTCTCTCGATGAGTGCCCGACCATCTGTGCCCCCCTTTTTGGATTTAACTTACCCAGATGTGACATACGCCTTCTCCAGATGACATGAGCCGTATTTTCTACACATTCCTCAATAAAGAAGAAAGGTCCCCTCAAGGATTTGCATTTTAAGCACACGTTATCACTAAATGCAACCGCTGTCGTGCAAATGCAGGGTGTACCAGCACATCACCTGTAACACCACTAGGTGGTGTTCAGTGTCCATCTATCAGACAGCATCCTTCATATTCAGTCCAGAGTCGTTCAATGTCGTGCTTGAATGCAACACTATTAGTTAAATCCCTTGTTTAGCATTAACGGGGCGTCCTGTCTCGTGCACCCAGCTGCCTCATGCTGCACAGACTGGAGATCCTGCCCTGTGGGCTGTTCGTCCTCCAAGAAGGCTGACTGATTCAATTACTTTGTTTTATAATTAATTCCAAGCAAAGACGGAGCAAACGTCAACTGATTGCGTTCTGTGTCTTTGCTCTCCTCGAGCACTGTTTACGCTGTACACGAGCATTATTGAATTACTGCTGCCATTATTAATTGGCTTTCACAAATGTTAATTGATGCTTTGACGGATTGGTTTCACTTGTCGTAGTTTAACCCCTCGTCCCTTCTGTCCTCGCAGGGACCCGGCCTTCCAGGACTGGCTGTAAGTAGCTTGCATGTTATAACACAGCTAGGCCTTATCACTTAATGGCTGTGGGAATACATTGTTGGCTGCTGGGACGTCTATGCATTGTTATTTCTTGCTCTCTGTGTCTCTCTCTATCTAGGGCGCTCCAGGGCCAATTGGTCTGCCAGGTGAAATTGGATCATCCGGTACAAAGGTAGGACACCATCTTCAGTTTGTTATTCCGCCTTCATGACTTGCAAATGTCTCAAAGGCAGGTCACAAGCCAGCAGAACCCTTACCTTCTTAATCACAGCTGCTTTCCCTCTGCTTCATTTAGGGTATCGTGGGATCACTTGGACCTTCAGGACTTCCTGGACCTCCTGGCAAGCCAGTAAGTGTCCGCCAAGGACTGGTTGTCCAGGGTATATATCGCTCTGATTTTTAATGGAAAAAAAGATGATGTTAGAGGTGACATGCCTTAGGACAACCTGCGATCAAGAGGTTGGAGAGCTTTTAAGTACCATGTAGTTGTAGTATGGATGGATGTTGCAGTACACAAGCTGAAGAACAACTAGAACGACCCCCTGTATCGTGTTACACTATCCAGGTATCCCTGTTATTTTGTCCACCCTGACAGATATGCCGTGGTCCACAGTATCTTTCCCAAGAACACGTTGACATGCAATCTTGCTGGTGCCGGGGATCAAACAGCCGATCTTCCGATTAGATGCTGTACATGCCCTGCTTTTCTCAGCTCATCCTCCACATCATTTCCTCCCAGCTCACTGTTCGGGTATAAAATAACATCAACAGTCATAACAGCACTGATATTCATATTTGAGAGTTTATACGATTTGAAAACCATATATATTGGCCAAATTCTTTTTTTTTTTTTACATAAATATAGAACACAAACAAAAATAATATCAAAAATATTTGATAAGGATCCCTTAACTTGGGTTTTATTGTGCTCATTTTTCAGTACTACAAATAAACTTGTAATTTCCCTCTGGTGTTCAAACTATTTACTCTAAACATAATGTTTTGGCATATCTTTGCTGTAACGTCTTGTTGTATTGGCAGACACGCTAATATATCTGCAATATGCTTTTATCGGCTGATGCATTAACGGTGAATAAAACTGCGGCGCTTGGATAAACTCAAACCTCGTCCACACAAAAGGTGTCACAGTAAATCACGGCACATTTGCAGAGTTTTTCATTCAGTGAGATGTGGTGACAACAGCTGAGCGACAAAATGAGCTCAATGGGCTCAATCAAGTTACACCAAACTAATTGCAGTTTAGTTACATCATTGAATGGGATCACTTCTGCCAAACCGATGTTGAAGTGAGCTCTGTTCTGCAGAACAAGCAGCAAAGTAACATGCTTTTAGAATGTACTGTATGATAACACAGCCTGCTTGGTCTTTGTTCCAACAGACAGAGAGTGATAAAATACCACAAACTGTTTTGTGCGGTACACTTTTTCAAGTCTTTTTTCCCCCCCGTGGTGTGAGTGCATTTGTTTAGCTTTAGTGCTATCCTAGCGTAAATAGACCCCCATTAGATCAGTGTCTCATCTGACTGTAGCAGGAATGCATCAGCCCCTGTGCAGTTACTTCCCAACTCAATCTATAAACAGAGAGAAGGAAAGATGGAGGGAGAAAGAGAAGAGCTCAACTGTGACCAGGTGATTTTCTGCATCCATCGAACCTCTCTGTCCACCTGTCTGTCCATCTAGGGTCCTCCAGGGAAGTTCATTGGTGGTGAAGAGGGAAGTGCAGACTTCCAGGTAAGCTCTAAAGACATCCACGTTATTACAAATCTTGTTGACACAACTTCACTTTTCATAATCCATGTGTTTCCTTCTCCCGACAACAGTGTCCTCTTAACTGTCCAGCAGGACCTAAAGGCCCCCAGGGACTGCAGGGAATCAAGGTGAGAAGTCGACAGTCCCCCTGAAGGAATAAGCATAGTTGTTTTTTTTCAGCATCAATGATTATGTTATATAACAATATTGTATGACACCCTACTGACTGATTGTTGCCCTTTTAGGGACACAAAGGACGTGGTGGTGTTCTCGGAGAGCCGGGTAGCATTGGACAATCGGTGAGCTGCACAATCTCTTGGAGAACGGATTCACACGTGCACTCAAACACAGATACATGCACATGTCGCACACCCGCCCACCATTCAGGACCAGCAGAGGTGAGGATTAGCTTTAATGAACCCCCCCCCCCCCCCCCCCCCCAGAGGCACAGGACTGGCACTAATCTGGCTGCGATTAGTCAGGCCTGGCCCTACAGTCAGCATGCAGCGCGCTAGATGAAAGGAGTGGTGAAGAGCCAGGTCCATGAAGGGGAAGATGAGAGAGCCGGGGCTCGCACACCTTTCTGGATTAAGCACAGCTAATGAGCGCACAGTGGGCTCCGAGGGAGAGGGCCAGCCAGGCCTTAGACGCTCGAAAACACTCAACCCACCCAGTTACTGCTCCTGCAAGTCAGACCGGTATTTTAGAAGACCTGCTTTTTACTCAAGGTTGACCTGTGGTGCTGCTCTTCTTTTTTTTTTTTCTTCTTCTTCTTTTTAGCAAGACAGCAAGCACGAGCTGTCTACGTTCCCACAAGCTGTTTAAGCTTAAACCCAGATATCATCTGTGATAAATATGCTTTATGATAGAAAGACCAGTATTACATGCATTTTTAGACTGCTAAAAAATGAACTAGACGAGCTAAAAGTGGCTCGTGACCCGAGCTTTGTTGCTGGACAGACATGACATGATGCTGGTGAGGGTAGTACATTAGATCACTGATGCTGGTAGACCAATATGATCAGCTCAAAAAATCATCGTTTTTTTGTACTGAAAGATGTCAGCGACTCTAATCCAATTTATGTTTTGTCAAATTTAGCGAGTTATCGCCTCAGAGTATGCGAGCTGTTTAAGCCCTGGCTCAGTAAATGGGAAACAGATAAAGTGTCTCTGACTGATTCACACAAGACTATTTAAGTCCAATCTCTTCAGAATCTCTGAATCTACTTTTAAAGGAAAATGGCTAAATTAAGTAATTTGTTAACGTTGTACACAAACAGGAATATAACAACCACTAGTTGCTGCTGTAACACAGCGGCCGGCTGCACTGACTTTCTGGAGTCTTAGTTCGTTGTTTGCCTGGCTTAGAAATAGTTACAGAAACCCACACCTTGTTCTCTTTTAGAGTTAATTAAGACGCTTTAGGGGTGTTGGTTTTTTTTGTTTTAATCTTGTTTCAGTTATTTCTGCTAATCTACCAGTAAGCTAATCACCACCACTCTCTGGCAATTTAAGAAACGGACATGGCAGATCTTCTCATTGAACTCTTTGGAAGAAACCAAATGAGTGTTTTTCTCCAAATGTCCAATTCCACTAATAACACAGATAAGCCTTGAACGGGTTTTGGTCCCATAGTCCCGATGATGGTTCTTTGACTAGCTTCTGGGGGGTGTTTGACAGTTCTTTGACCAGCTAGCTTGATCTGGCTAACTAGCTTGAGCTAGATTTGTAACAAGCTTGACCAGCAAACCATCAAAGAGCAGTTCAGACATCAGACGCAACCAGCAGCCACGATCGACTACTTTCAACAGTTTGTTTCTGTCCAGCTCAGAGTTTCAAACTCTGTGGACATGAAGCTAAAATAAAAATTCAGAGAATAACGAATCAGCCTGTTATTTTTCCTTTCCTCCAACAGGGTCCCAAGGGAGAAGTGGGCATCTCTGGGGAACAGGGCATCCCAGGACCTCCGGTATGCGGAACATTCTACTCTTTAGCCACTTGGCAAAGTTCGAACAATAAGCTTATGTTGCAGAACATAGTACTGTAGCATTTGCTCTGTATCTGGTCTCTGTCCCACCCTGTTTGTCTTTGCTTCCTTCTCAGGGTCCGATGGGTCTGAGAGGTTATCCAGGAATGATGGGTCCTAAAGCGGAAGCAGTGAGTTCCACCTTTTTTTCTTTTTTTTTTCACAGTCACATCCAACTTTCTTTGTCCTCTTTCTCTTTGGGTGCAAAGCTGCCCTCATTCTGAGAGGAGCACCAAGGACCTGGCCCCACTATACAAACATCATCCGTTACCAGCAATGGGGACATATGGAAATGATGCTAACACAAATCTCTCCCCTCCTCTAATGAGTTGAGGTTGTCTGGGTCTCCATCTGCAGTTAATGATCCGCTGCAGCCATCCGTCTTACTGTTAACATTAGCCGCGTTAGCCAAGTTAGCGCCCAGTGGCTGGCTTTCTGTGTAGCTCCCATTAGTCAAGTGAGTTAAGCGCTAATTACCCCTTTATCACAATGAATAGTAGACTGCCATGACTTAGCATCCTCCCTGATCTGAAGTGATTGATGGCACCTTTTTCTTTTTGTTTTCCCGTAGGGGCCTCGTGGTTACAAGGGCATCAACGGACCTGTAGGAATACCTGGGCCTCCTGTAAGAACACACACATGCTAGCACACGCAAACAGACGTGAGTACTCGTGTTGAAACGGGTACCCACACTACACCAGGTACTCAAAGTCTCTCCGTTGTTTATAGGGTGAGGAGGGGCCTCAGGGACCACCCGGAGAGGCAGGAGACAAGGGCGACAAAGTAGGTGGCTCTCTCCTTGTGTTTTCCCTTGAAGTTTATTGTCAAAGCAGGACAAAAAAAAAAAGATGATACATTCCTCAGAACTGGAAAGGGGGGTGACAGTGATCCTGATGTGCATTGCAAATACACTGACGCTGGTTTTGGTTATCTTCTGCAGGGCAGCCGAGGTATCCAGGGCCCACAGGGTGCGGTTGGAAAAAAGGGAGAGAATGTGAGTGAACACACCATTTTTGTTTATGCGGCGGTGTTCAGAGAGTGTGCCACATGAAGTCCACTGACTCATCTGCCGGCTTTTGCAGGGTCTGCCGGGTATTGATGGGAAAGATGGCACACCTGGTATTCCAGGGATCAAGGTAAGTTGTTACCAGCTGCGGTCATGATGAGAAACTTAAATCCCAGACAAAGCTGACAATTTATTCTTCTTCTGTTCTGTTTTGTTTTGTTATCAGGGCAGCCCTGGCCAGGCTGGGATGCCTGGTCCTCCTGGTCCTCAGGGAACAGCGGTGAGTGGTCCTTCAGTGTTGCACATGCAAATAAGTCTGTTTCTAAAGGCTTATTGTCACTCAGAACACGTAGGGTAGGGGGGGGGGGGGCAGTCTGTTCTCCTCCTCCATTCAACAAGGCCAGAAACCAGACAGGGAAAAAAAACCAGTGTGACGCAGCCAGTACATTTTGGTATGTTTTGTTTTCCGGGCACTCATCCAAACAACAGTGAACCTGTGACCCACACTGTTTTAGAATTTAAACCACCTTGAAATAGCATTCTCCCTCCCACCGCGAGTGATTTATCACTATCAGACCAGTGGGTATACTGTGTGTGTGTGTGTGTGTGTGTGTGTCATTCTGACTAAAGGGTAATGAAGCATGAGATGTACACTTTGCTGTATGGTCATTGCGGCGACATCAACCCTGCTGCAAACTTAAAACACCATAACTTACCCTTCTTTATGTCACACTGTGATATACCATCAGACACACACACACACACACACACACACACACACACACACACAGCAAGGGAACCTGCTGCAAGGTGTATGCCAGCAGCTGACACTGCAGCTCGGCCTATTTTCATAGTTATTGTTCTATTAGGCATCAGCATTATTACCACCCACTACCAGCACGCACACACTTTATATATCCACATGCATTACTAGTTGCATTTTCAGGTTCATTGTCTGTATTTCAAAATATGAAATAAACCGTACACCATGCTGTCAAAGAACAAGCTGCAGATGTAACTTGTTTTTTTCCTTTACGTGATTTTCATTCTTGTTAATTGTGTCTGCAGGGATTGCCTGGCAGCCCAGGGTCAAAAGGTGGACTTGGATCTAAGGTAGGCCATTTCATGTCGTATGTTTAATTGACTTTTAGTACTTTTTAAAAGAATTTTCCTGGTTTTCATTTTTTGTTTAAATATATATATATATCTTATCATTATTTATTCCTTGTTAGGGCGAGCCTGGACCCAGGGGTCACGTTGGCATGTCTGGTTCTCCCGGATTTCTGGTAACACATAAACATACACACAAAACATTTAGAAAGACTTATTATATTGTGCAGTCGGGGGAATAATTCCACTTTAACGGCATGCTCCTAGGGTGAGCCTGGTCTTCCTGGTGAGGCTGGTATGGAAGGAGTTCCTGGACCCAAGGTACAAATCCAGAATTAGCACATGAAAGCATTTAAACTGCAACTATGAAGGAATTCTGACCTTTCCCCGACTGTTACAGGGTGACAGAGGCCAGCGAGGAGCAGTTGGGCCACAGGGCGTTGTCGGCAAACCTGTGAGTTGCTTCTATGAATTTGTTTTTAGCTGATCTGCAGCTGATCTGCAGCTCATATGAATTATAATGTATCTTAACAGGGAAACAAAGGAGAGAGAGGACCAATCGGTGTTCCAGGTGCCCAGGGTCTTAGCGGAACCACGGGAGACAAGGTACGTGTGTGTGTGCAACACATTGATTGTACTTTAAATCCTATTGAAATGTGCTTGAATGTCGGCAATGATGAACATGTTTTCTGACTTGTCCATTGGGGGCAGTGTTTACCCATGAATTAAACTCATACCAATCCAGAGTCAGCCACTGAATGAGGCAATATAAATAAGCAATATAAATGATAATCTGAGCATCCTCATCTTCCATGTTTCAGAGATGATACAACATATTTCCTTGTGATCTGTGGCGCCACTGGCTTGAATCAACATTTAGTTCTTGTTTTTTGTTTGGAGGATATTATAATCTAGACATTACATATGTTCTCAAAATATCTTTCTTTCCAGGGCTTCCAAGGAAAAGTTGGGTCAAAGGGAGACGACGTGAGTTGCAGTTTTTGTTTTTCACCCGGATTGTCAGAAACGTATCTCATGTTGTATTTCAGCCACAATGCTGAGAAATATGCTCTGCACTCATCCTGCTCTCTGGCCCCTCTGACTCGGTTTCCTCTCCGTGGCTTGTAGGGTGACCCCGGTGTTGAGGGATTGGCTGGCGAGAAAGGGGATAAGGTAAGAAAATCATTACCGCACAACCTAAAGCGGTTTAAAAACTGTTAGTTATAAAGAACCACAAAAGTCTCTGAATACACAAAACACTGAAACTTGCTGGCTTTAGACGAGAAGGTTTAAACATTCAAAGCAAAGCGCTACATAGCAGGAAAAGTCATAGAGTTAAGACGGAGCGGTAGTCTGCTTTTGAATTTGCATGCAAATCCCCGTTATAGTCAAGATGGCAAATGAGCCATTTACATGACAGTGAGGCAATGATGCACGTTGGCTCTTTGAAGCAGCCTTTTTCAGCATTCATTCAGCAGTATTCATCCTTGAATTATTGCTCAATGAGTGTCTCTGAGGCAGAAATGACAGATGCAAGTGATGAATGTGCAATTGACAAAGTCTCTGTTTGCTGTGACAGGGTTTGTCTGGTGAACCCGGCCCTAAAGGACAGGTGAGGTTGTGCTATGTGGAAATCGGATTACTCCTGTTCTTCACTTCTTCCCTCCTTTATTTTTTGTCGTTTTCCTTTTTCCTTTTAACGCCATCAATTTTCATTCACCCCTCTGTAATGCTCCTCTCTTCGCAGCAAGGCATTAGGGGTGACTCCGGACACAATGGACCCGCTGGAGACCCTGGTAAACCCGGAGACCTGGGACCACTAGGACTGCCCGGTCCTAGGGGACTCAACGGGGAGCGAGGAGTACCTGGCATGCCAGGCATTCAGGGATCATCAGTGAGTCCAATGTGCACGGACTGATCTTGACTCATGCGCTTGGTTAGTTGCCTCCTCTTTGCTCAGTCTTCTCTTCTTTTCTCCAGGGACGCGACCCATCTGACCAGCATATTATTGAAGTGGTGTTGAAGATGTTGCAGGGTGAGCGTCCAGACCTGAATATTCACCTTTTGATGTCCGTAGTGGAGATTAGATTCGCTCGTTCCCCGAAACAACTTTTTATCTCCTGAGCAATCGGTTGCCCATTACCAAAGGTAAGTTCATCAAAAATGATGATGCTGTCTCTCTTCCTGTAACAGAGAGGCTAGCTGCTGTGGCAGTGAGCGCCAAGAGGGCTGTGCTTGGTGGAGCAGGTGTAATGGGACCTCCCGGGCCCCCTGGACCCTCGGGCTCAGCTGGCCCTCAGGGGCCACATGGCTTACCTGGTGCCCGTGGCATTCCCGGCATGATTGGAGGAGCCGGACAGATTGGAAACACAGGACTTAAAGGTGGAAATATGTGACGAGTACACAGTACAAAGAATAGCTTATTGGGCTACATTCGACACCACCCTTTTTTTTTGCGTTCCCAGGAAAGAGAGGGGCAAAGGGAGGCAGAGGAGATCCTGGTAAACCCCACCCAGGAGCACCAGGACCCCACGGAATCCAAGGTAAGAGCTGAAGCCTCTTCAGACATGGAATGTAAAGCAGCGTGTAAAACCGAACAAAGGTTCAGATGAGTAAGGGTGCAATATGAAATTGAAGGCATTACAGCTTTTGCCACAGGGGAGGCTGCGCGGATGCATTTTAAAAGCATCATTAACTCCAGTCACAAGAGATGCTCTTGAATGAGAATATAATAGGATTGCAACAATATACGCCACTTCAAACAGTGGAAAACACACTCGCTCTCCCCTGTGCACAGAATTTAAATATCTGCATACAGACAGAACACATGTGTGATCCGAGAGTGGGGTCAGGAGAGATGCTCTCCACATAGAACTTCAGTGCTGTTAGTCATCTCGAAGCCTGGGATTCAGGTTAAAAGCCAATGTTGAACCCTCACCTCCCACAGGTCCGGTGGGTGTTGATGGTGGGGCTCGGGACGGCAGGCACGGCGAGAGAGGACCTCAGGGATCAGCCGGAGAGGCAGGTTATCCCGGTAGGGCGGGTTCGACAGGTCTCCCCGGCTTCTGCGAGGCGGCAATGTGTTTGGCTGCGTCGGCGTACACATCCCCAAGACTACAGGAGGCGGGATCAATCAAAGGACCCAATATTTAGAGACCTGCCTCTCCATCAGCAGAGAAGACACCATCGAGAACGAAGGGTTAGGGGACAATAATAGCGACTGGATATGTAGCGCCCCCCTTCTGAGACGGACGACCTGAAGTTTTGACTGGTGGGACATACTCTGATCTTAATCCCCCTCCCCCCCACATCACCATGACAACAGCAGCTCTCACCCAGCCACATCCTTCTGAATTCTGTAGTGTTTTTGGATGATGTCAGTGGCCGGTCCCCTTCAAAATACCCCAGCCCTGTTCTAGCGGTGAAAGGAACAGATTTATTTTGTCGCGTCTCCCTGTTGTCTCCCACCGCCGACGGGCTGAGAGCCGAGCACGGTGAAAAGGTAAATGTCCATCACACCGTTGTCACGTTAAGTGGTTTTACATTATGCAATATTTAGTTTGAGATGTGTGTTGAAGTTGAAATGCCCCTCTTGAGACGTCACACCCGATGTCTTAAAAGTGTACAAAAATGACCAAATAAATGATTGAAAGTGACACGCCGTACTGTACCGTACTGTAAAAACGTAGCAGTGAAATCCTTGATTTACCACATGTACATTCCCCCCCCAAGTCTCATTTTAGAAACGAACGACTAGCTTGATCTCGTCCGCTTGTTGCCTGGCAACAGCATATCCCGATGTGGGCACTCCCATCTCCCACAATGCAGTGCTGTAAATCTTTGTAAATGTGTGTGTTGATTATGTCGAGGAGAAAGAATGGGCTATGATATGCACCAACGTAAAGTCCTGCGTTACTGATTTCAGCGCGTAATAAAACATTCCGACAGAAATAAAACTATTGTTTCCTCAAGACGAATCAGCCCGAATGTGCTTCCTATGCCACTGTCCATTTTCCACAGGGTGTCAGCAATTTAATGACACAATTGAATTAACAGAAGCTATTTATTGTTCAGGAGTCGCCAACGGCTATTCGGGTGGAGACTCTTTTTCCGTGTGCTGCTCATTGTTTAAAGTCTAATTCGCAACTTGAGATGCGAGACTGAGGTTGAGAGACGACTGGATTGTTTCACAAGTAGCAAGTTTAGAAGCCGATTTAAAATTTGGATAAAAGCGTCTGCTGAATGACTGTAATGTGATGTAACGCTTACCTGCATTCAACCAAAGCTCGAACGTGATTGGTCAACAAATGGAACCAGAACATTTCACTTCCAAAATCTCCCGTTGCAGAATCTATTTATGGAGATTAGTGAACAAATAGACTGTAGAGTTGCTGGATAGCAGCAGGCATACAGGGCCCCCTGAAACCTCTGTTTTCATTTTGTAGTAAAAACAACATACAAAAGGCATGCAGAAGAACTACAAGGAGATACAAATCAACTACAAAAAGAGACAAGAGAAGAAGACAATTGCAACTTCAGGTCCCCGTCTATGCTCCGGATCTTGACAGTATTTCATCGGTGTTTGACAATGACAACATGATGCAGCATCTTTCAAAAGTAATTTAATTCAGTTTTAACTTTAACATTTCCCATGGGTTAGTTTGTGAGAAACAAAAGTCTGACCATGCTCAGTTTAAAATGCTGATTGAGACGGTAGCGATATATAAAACTCCACAGACTTCCAGATATAAAAAAATAGTTTGTAAGAAATACAACAACCCCAAAAATACAGTAACACGTAATTCTACGAAATCCATTTGTGAGGCTGTGCTCAGCGTGTTGCATTACAGTACCTGTGGTAAATGGGCTCAAATATTGCTCATATTTTCCTAATTAAGTTCCTGTTGAAGCGGACAGACGCTTACAGCTACTTTAGAATACAGAAAGAAATGAGATGCTTTAAGTGGCTGTATGGCAAAAATGAACTTTAGCAACACAATTAGAGAAACAGTTTTGTTTTTTTGTGAAAACACTTTTCTTTTATAAATACTTATGTCTTCAACTGAACAGATTATTTGATTTTAAAAGCTTACAGACCGTAGATAAAAAAAATACCCCTTTGGCTTTTTTGTTGCTTAATACCCATCAGAAATAGGTGGCGAGCCATGCGTATGTCTTGTATCAAATCTGCAAAAAAAAAAGTAGAAAAAGCCACAATATATAAATATAAATATATACAAAACAGGCAATTCATCAAAAAGAGGGCATGGACGTGAGTTCTTGACATGTGTTTCTACAGAACTGGAATACATTTCTTGGGGATAATCTCTTACGCATCACAAGCACGAAGAAATAAAGTTCGGAATGCATGGGACGCACTCTGAATGTGATTGTGTGAGAAGGGAACAAAGATATGAGAGGTGCAAGCAAAGTGCGAAAATAACTGGAATCCTACAAAGAGAATAACAAAAAAAAAATACAAATTGTGATTCTTGTCACCTCCCCTCGGTGGTTTGAAAGTGTACGAAAGGAGTGAAACAGTGAGAATAAAGAAGCGAGACCAAAATAAGAGACAGTAATATTGCAAAAAGACAATGATGCAAAACAAATGTGCTGCTAGTATTTCTTTGCAGGCCTCATTCCAGCAGGGCTCTTAGAACGATGTTAGGGGTTTTTTGCTTAATACTTCAGTCAAAATCTGTACAATTCAACAACAAAGTTACCCCTGCATTTCATCTGGTCGTCAGATTTAATAACTTTGGCTTCTTGTCTTCTCCGAAGTCTCTTTGCGTCAGTCCCTCTGCCCTTCTACTCTATCACCTCTACCAGGGGCCCTTGATAGGCGGGCCCTTGGGGCTGTACTCTGCTTGATGGCTCATACAGTCTCCCGGATTACACCGGCCATCGTGTCCCTTTGCACCAGGCTGCCCAGGAGAGCCTGAGATGCCAGGAACACCCTGCTGGCCAACAGGACCCGGGGATCCCATCTTACCATAGCCTTGGGGGCCCGGGACACCTGAAAGAAAGGGGAGAACGAGAGATTGTAATGACCAACTATTCAGGTTTATTGTGTTACCGTTGTACCAATACAATGCAGAAACAAGAAAATATGTACAAAATAACCCAAAGAATCTGTACAAGATGAAGCGCTAACTACCATGTCTGTACTAAGGGAACATGGGGCAGTCATTACACAAATATTAAAACCCTATTTTGCTCATTTGATGTGAGCACGTTTGCTTTTTTTTACCGAAATCACTTAAACCAAAATAAATAAACCGTGCCATGTGAAGTGACTGCAGATGCAAATTCAGCCAAAGCTATTAGATGATGATTAAGGATTCTCAGTTGTTGATTTGGGTCGTTTGAATTAAGACCGTCTAAGAATGATGCAACATTACTTTCATTACGCTGGTAATTTACTGGGCAGCAACAAACGCAAACTTTGTAATTAGCATCATTTATGCGAGGTTCGAAAATTCTGACAGAGGGGTTTAGCATCAGCTTGAATATCTAGTGGAAGATTGTTGCAGATGTTAAGCAAGCGCCTCAATAGAATGGCACTGGAGAAGGGATCGTCTGTAACTGAAATTACTGTTCAAATGTTAAATATCTAAACTCAAAAAAAAAGAAGAAACTGTTGTCAATGCACAGTGAAATGTGCCAAATGTTAACTATTATCTACAGCTTTACGTTAGGCCGAAACACAGTATGGCTGCCATTCTGATCCTCACTGATCCGTGGACCAGTGGGGTAAATTACCTGATGCTCCTGGAGGTCCTACATCGCCCATCTCTCCAACCCCCTTATCTCCTTTTTCGCCACGTGGTCCATGTGGTCCTACAGAAAGAAGACCACTCGTTTTGACCACATGACAGATAAACCGTTTTTCTGCGAGTTAATAATGACACTTCTATCACTGTCGTGATTTGTTGGTATCTGATGGCTCACCAGGGGGTCCTTGGCCTCCTGATCGTCCTGGTCTACCAATCTGTCCCGGGAGTCCCGGTGCACCTGGGTTCCCAGGAATACCCGAAGATCCATCTTTCCCTGGGGCCCCAGGCCGACCTGGGGATGCTACCTCTAGTGGCATCTGCATGCGCGACATGTAGTAGGCCATTCTCTCTGGGGAGGGGGGGGGGGGAATGCAATAACAAACAATGATTCGCAGCAATAGCTCTTTGGAAGAGAGATATTTCACACTGTAAACATTGCAAGAATGCACATGCCCTCACCATCAAAGATCTTGATGACCTGCTGGCGGATGAAGTTCTTGACTTCATCATAATTTACAACCGCCTGTTTAAGAATAGTGAAATTAAGAGAAAAGCAAAAGGGCAAACATGAATCAAGGAAGATCATTTAAAATGAATCATTTACAAGAGTGAATGGAGCTAGTGAGCGCCTCTGGCCACCGTACTGTAGATCGCATGATGCATTATTTGGAGTCGATTTAATGGTTTTTTTTTTAATAATAAGTTTAAAATTAGGTAAGTGTAATTGAACTGTGTCTCACTTCATTTCCTGGTGAGCCTGCAGGTCCAGGGCCCCCCGGAGAGCCCTCTAAACCTGGGCTTCCTCTCTCTCCTCTGGGTCCGGCTGGGCCAATCATTGGCTGTGCATCCTTGGAGTGGTAACCTCCACCGCCGGGGGGCCCCGGTCTACCTCTTTCACCTGGAGAACCACGCTGACCTGCTGCCCCTGGTTCACCCTGGGAGGGACACGGACACACACACACACACACACACACGTACGTAGTTAGTAGATACACAACAATGTCAGTCATGTAGCTTATACAGTGGAAAAAAACATCACAGTAAAATAACAACGTAACTTTAAGCAAACTCAAAATGAGTTTTCTTTTTTTTTTTTCTTTAAACGATGGCTTTTTTTCTCCCCACTCATAAAAGCAATGGTATAGTATGTCGAAAAAATGTAAGAAAAGTCATAGTATAGTATGGCGAAAAAAAATGTAGAGTATAGCATATTGAAATAAAAGTCATAATATGTTTGTTTTTTGTTTTGTTTTAGTTTTTTGTATTTTTTGGGTCCGGGATTGGTTGTTTGAGTGATTGGCAGGTATGTTACGTGCTGTTCTGTTTGTGAGTGGCATGTCGCACTCCTGTGTAAACTGAAAATAAAAAGATTGAACGAAAAAAAAGTCATAATATAGTATGTCGAAAAAAAGTCGAAAAAAATGTATGTCGAAATAAGTCATAATACAGTGTGTTGAAAAAGTCATAGTATGTTGAAAAAAGTTGTAATATAAGCAATAGTATTTCAAAAAAATTGAAAAGTCGAAGAAAGTTGGAAAAAAATCATAGTATGTCGAAATAAAAGTTATAGTATAGCATGTCGAAATAAAAGTTATAGTATAGCATGTCGAAATAAAAGTCATAGCATAGCATGTCGAAATAAAAGTCATAGCATGTCAAAATAAAAGTTATCGTATAGTATGTCAAAAAATGTGAAAAAAGTCATAGTATACTCGGTCAAAATTCTTTTTTAAATAAGCAATAGTATAGTATGTCAAAATAAAATTCATAGTGTAGCATGTTGAAATTAAAGTCACAATATAGTATGTCAGAAAAGTCATAGCATAGTATGTCGAAATACAGTAATAGTATAGTACGTCAAAAAAGTAACAATAAAAGTCATAGTGCCTTTGTCAAAAAAATGTGTAAAAAAAACGTCATAAAATAAGTAATATAAATTCATTTTTAACGGACATATACGAGAGTCAACTTCCTCCTCTATCGCAAAGAATCAAAGTCAATGGTCGACTATCATTTTCTTACTTACATCACATTTATTTTTTTTAGCCAACTAGCTATCCAGCTGTTTCACACCGTTGCTACTTTTTGCACGAAGCTAAGCTAAGCTAAGCGTCTTCAGGCATTAGGTTCACATAAAAAAAAAAGAGATGGCATCCTACTCATCTTAATCGAAGCCACGAAGCAAATGGTCAACCATTATGTTCTTCTTCAAATGTCCTGTTCTTCTTCAAAGTTAAAAAGCTTTAAAATAAAAAAGTTAACTTATTTTTCTAAATATGAGAAAGATATGAAGATGATTTGAACCCCTATTACAGAGAAGAAGCAAGCCATCTGACAGAGCTTTTGGATATGTCTATATCACTTTCCACCATTCAGGTTGTTTAAATGCTCTCAAAAAACAGCCCTTCTACATTAGCGACAGTGATTTATCAAGAACAAAGCAGCCCATAATGGACGCCTAATGTTTACACATCACCGACAGACAAGCGGCTCTTGAAATAGAGAGGAGGAAGAAGAATAGAGGAATCCGTTCTTGGATTTCTCCCCTGTTCTCCTCTTCTGTGCAGCTAAAACCATGACAAAGCCATCCTGTCAGCTTGACAAATAGCCTCATCCAGCATCTCCCCTCAGGCTTAATAGCATTATCCCAGAGGCAGAGAATAACTTCATCACTGCATCCACCTACAGTACTGTAAGCCTGTGTCCAGGGAGAGATCCAACACACTCTACAGCTAGAGAGGGCTAGCAGACGCAGACGGTGAAGTGAGGAAGGTGTCAGTGGGCGGGTCGGCAGGTTAGTGAACTGATGACTGTGTTAAATGCGGGTGCTGAGTGGGCAGAAATGGAGCGAGCGTGTTCTGCACCATAGTGCTCTGGCCTCAGTTGCCATGAGCTAACGGTAACAGAAAAAGGGACAATGGATGGTTTTTGCTCTGTTTGCACACACACACACACACACACACACACACACACACACACACACACACACACACACACACACACACACACACACACACACACACACACACACACACACACACACACACACACACACACACACACACTTTACTGGAACTGTACCACTCAGAGTCAGCTCTTACCTTTTGACCTGAATGCCCGTTGTCCCCTGGTAGGCCGCCCGCTCCCTTTCAAAAACAGACAAAGCTCCATAAAAGCAATGAAAACTGCATATCACCACATTAATCTCTCCACATTCAATTTGAATGGGGACAAACATCACACCAAAACATTACTCACATCTTTACCAGCTGCACCGTCGCTGCCTGGTTCTCCCTAAAAGCCAAAGCCAAAAGTTAAGAAAGTTATATTGGCAGGGGAGCAGCTACAATGTTATTTGATTACATTTCTGGGCGACAAATTTGGACGTAGACACAAGTTGAGAGGTAGTAACCATGGAGCCAGGGTGCCCAGGTGGTCCTGGGATTCCTCCCATCCCTGGAAGACCCCTCTCACCAGCTTGTCCCTTGTCTCCTTTTACACCCTACAAAGGGAAAATGGAGAATTCAGATTCTCTTCTATTGTTTGCACTTTAGCACACAGACAACATATACAGCATAGCTTATAAAACAACACATTTCCGCCCTAATTAAAAGGTTGTATGTTTCACAGCATTTTGCATACCACTCCTGATGGACCCGGAGGTCCTGGTGGTCCAGCTGGACCTGTAGAACCCTAATGAGAACAGTAAACACACATTATTGAAGATTAGCACACTAACATATTACAATATCAACCACACATGCATGTACAGCATAAAGGGCGGTGAACTTACAACGTGGCCGGAGGGTCCAGGTCGCCCCGGAGCTCCTGGGGTACCAGGATCACCCTGGAAAGGTCACAGATTGACCTTTATAAATCTCCAGGGTTACACTGACTCTGATCCATCTACTCCTGCATTGTGCTTGTATGCTCAACAGATGATTGATTTGCGCTTTCGTCTTTCTCAAAATCCAGAAAGAAAGCGAAAATACTGACCTCGTGTCCCACTCTGCCTGGTGGTCCAGCTGGACCTGAGGGTCCAGCTTCACCCTGAAGGAATGACAAAGTAATGAAAAGTTAATGGAGGAAGCACGAGTGGAATTCTCTTCTACTAGACAAAAAAAATAAAAGCAGGAGTGTCGCAATCAGACAAACAGACAGTGTGACGGTAAAGCAATGGGTTGTTGACTAACCTTCTGTCCAGGGAAGCCAGCGTGGCCACTTTTCCCTTTGAATCCCTGAGGAGAGACATCAGAGAGAATGCGATTAGTACAGTACCAAAATTCACAAAGCCGAGGCTGCCGAAGAACAGGCAGGCGGGTCTTTGAAATCCCGAACACCTGCTCTTGGGTAGAACACAACCTGAGATACAGAGGGCGAGTGAGATAAGTAAAAAAAGAAAGCAAAGGGAGGTCGACAGGCAGCTACTCCTTTATTCACTGACGCCGACTACAGCGTGTGGACTCACTATCCCTCTAAGATGTTAGAAGATCTTAGAATAAGACGGGAAGCTTAGAAGTTTCAAATGCCACCCATTCTATTGATATTGAAATTTGTATAGTATATATACCGGTATATATATATATATTTTTTTTTTTTGTGTATTTTTTTTTACTGTTGTTGATTTCTGTTTTGTTTTTCTTGCCGGACAACCAATTGAAACCCACGTACATGCATACATGAACATCCATATGCACACATACTTACCTGTTTTTCATTTTTTTTGGTTTGTTGTTTTTTTTAAAATTATTATTTTTATATTTTTTTCCCTCCATCTCAAAAGGCTCAAGGACATTCTCACACACACTGACGATATGATATTTGCTGGCTTTTATCCCACTGTTCTTGTCATCCTCTTGTTGTTATGTCTATGTATTGTCTTAATATTGTCTCGTGTCTTTCAATAAAAATTTAAAAAAAAAAGAAGTTTCAAATGCGGTCACATCACTATCGCGACAATCTTCAACAATAACAAGACTCGGCAATGATTGCACATTCATGAGTCAGGAGTCAAGGTCAATACTAATGAGACGAGGGGAGCCATTGGTGAAACTACACAAAAGTCAATAATCTGGATGATCACACACGTCTGGAAACGTTGCATTCATTTAAAAGTCACAATCTGGAGAGCAGAATAAATTCATCCATCGTTGGCATTAAGAGCTTTAGATGAGAAGAAGGTTTAGTTATGCAGGCTGATTTGCATACTAGTTTGCCAAGGTGAGCCATGGCAATGCACTTCTCATAGATTGTATAAAAAGCATGCCCCTCCCTGGTTGTTTCTACCAAAACAAGTTGCTGTGTGTGAAAAAATAACGACGGCATTGCTTAAGTTGTAACACAAATTCGAGTAACGCGAACGGTTCCGTGAGGTTGTGGTTAGAATTTGAGCTGAATGCAAACAGATCTTAGTTTAAGATGTTAGCATGCTAACATTAGCTTATTAGCACTAAACACAAAGTACGACCAAGGCTGATGGAAATGTAACCATTCTTCGGGTATTTGACAATAAACCAATGTTCTGGACAAATTCAAAATGGTTCTAGAGGAAAGGTTAAAGCAGAAGTAAATGATTACAATTGATCCTGAGGGGGACCTCAATATCTGTACCAAACGTCATGGCAATCCATCCAATAGTTATTCAGACAATTTACTCAAAACCACAAATTGTAACCTCATGGTGGGGCTAGAGGAAAAGTCTTGAAAAGAAAAGAAACAGATTCCGACATATAATGTATTAAAACCCAACATATACATAATACACAAAACCAAAGGGCTACAAGTGACTCATGAAGATTGGTAGAAAAACATCATTGTCTATATTGAGATCCGCTTTGGATCGTGTGCTCTGTATGTGCTTAACACAGTACACTTCTCACACCGAACCCACGTTGCTTACTGCACTGGATAGATGGAGAATGAAAAGAGGTCATCTGGATGTTCGAGGCGATACTTACTGGGATTCCTCGTGGTCCCGCTGGGCCTGGAGGGCCTGCCGCTCCCTGGCAATGAAAACAACAATCAGTGCAGAAGGTCAACCGTTGCATGTATTTAACTATACCAGCCATAGCATGGCCTCAGTGTGTGTTTGACTGTGCTGCTTGTGTGTAACTTACCCGCAGCCCTAGTTTTCCATCTTTTCCATCCAACCCTTCAATGCCGGGGGGACCCTTTCATTGCAAACACAGACAAAGAGTGTAAAAGATGAAACACTAAATATTATACAGTTCATGAAGATGTTGGAATTGGTCAAACGTGGACAATATACAATAATACAACATGCATATATACCATCAGTCCAGGGGAGCCTGGTGAGCCTGAGGGCCCGGTTGGTCCCTGAGATCCATGAGCTCCATCATTGCCCTTTGAAAGCAGCGATATTTAGTACACCAATCATCACGATCAGAAAACAATCAGCTCAATGTGTGATTTGTACTCACTTTTTCACCTTTCAGCCCAGAGACCCCTTCCCTTCCAGTTTTCCCGGCAATACCGGGCGCACCCTGAAAATACACACAGGAACAAAGAAAGTCACCACAACGACCCCACAAGGCAAAGATGTTCCATTGAGGAGTCAAAACGTTCACATACTGGTGGTCCCGGGAAACCTGGCTGTCCTTGGAAACCCTTGAAATAAAAAAAAAAGAGCAACATAAGAATGTGGATTTTGGTTCTAAAAAGGTTAAAATTTTCGATTATCTTTATGTTTATGTTATACACACCTGATCCGCTTTGGCACCAACAGGCCCAGCTGGTCCCGTGTCTCCTTTAATGCCCTGCAGACACAGATTGGCTGGAATTATTCTCAGTTTTTAAAGTTTGTGGTGATAAATGAGGAAAGCCAGGCTTTAAATATTGCTGGCAAAAAAAATTGTAGGACGAAACGCTAACCGGGGAGCCAGCCTGTCCTTGGTACCCAGGGTTACCAGGAGCACCCTGCAGAGGGGGAAGGACATGTTAGCTGGTAATATGCAATATTAACTGCACAACACATTGATAGTGGGATGGCTTACCGATTCCCCTTTCTGACCACTGCTTCCTGGGCTCCCACGTTCGCTCTTCAGTCCCTTACAAATACAAATGGAGAGTTAATCAATGTAGCCACCTGTCCATCTACTAACCTTTCAGACTGCGGTCAACCTCTCATACTTCCTTCTTAATGAGGAAGGTGAGAGGATAACTTACAGGAAGTCCAGGCGGTCCCATGGCTCCTGGATAGCCGGACATCCCCGAAGGGCCCTGAGGTCAAGATCATGCACTCAATCAAACCTCGAAATGAATTATTTCTCTGCTACGATTGTAGGGAAAGTGATTGGCAGAGATGCGTACCTGCTCGCCCTTAGTTCCTGGGAGGCCAGGTGACCCTGCCTCGCCGTTCTGACCCTGAGAATGAGGAATAATTAGAAAACGAAGGAGACGATGCGATACGTACCTGGTGCCCTGGTGACAAGGCAAGTCAATATCAAAGAGAAAGCGGCTAACTGGCCCGTGCCCTCTCCTATTGGGACTGACTACATTTGATTTTGTCCTCTGCTCTACACCTCCATCAGGCTTCAGGGTAGTGATGCAGGTCTGTGACGGTGAGCCTGAACATCGCCTGCTCAATGTCGCTTCCCTCCCCTATTTATCCCTTCCTCCCTTGACTGTGCTCTTCCAAATTCATTCAAAGCTGCAGAATTCATGAAGTCATTTATTCCTTCATCTAGCAAACAAAGAGAATATGCAGCATTATGGGGTCAACAACAGATTGTGATCAAACCACAGACAGACTTTACTTCTGTACTGCAAAACACTTCAATTCGACGTGAACATCGAACGTCGTTTTGAGATACACATGAATATGCTCGTGCGAGTGTGATCTGTTGCTTAGCAACAGCCGCTGTAAGCGGAAGACACACGAGTGCTGGAAGAAAAGAAGAAGAAGAGAGAAGTCTTTCTTTGATGAGTGAATGAAAGAATATCAGTGAAAGCTGCTGTTAAGCTAACTGTGTATTAATACGAGTTACTCCTTTAGAACGCGTGAATAAAACTTCCAGAAATGGTAAGAATGTCACCGTGAAGTATTAGTTATGAGAGTGATTGCTGAGGGTTGTAATTTAGAGAGTAATCAGTGATTGGTTAGACGGAGGAGAAACTCATTCGGAGCTCATCATTGGGAGTAACTTCCTCACCACCGACCATGAGTAATAGATTCATCAGCAGGGTTACACTTCTATACTGAACACTTATAAACAGATAAAAGTGCTACTATGTCGGCAAATGGATTCCACGCAGCGGTCACACAGCTCATCCATTTAACGTCTACAATTACTCAAGTGCCGTTGATTTTTTGGGTGTACATTACTATTTATATCAAATGCTACATGATACGTCTACTTCATTACAAGTCAGGGAAAAATGTTTACTCCACTGCATTTATTTGGGAGCTACAGTTACTTTTCAGATTAAGATTCTACATTCGAAGAAATTAAATCATTCAAATAATATGTAAGATCTTCTAAAATACAAGTCATTCGAGAGAGGGATTTCTGCTTTGTGGTTGAAACATCAGTATTAATTGAATAATGTAATATATCCTTGGTTTGGATTTATTTTGTACAACTTGTACTTTCCCTTTGATGCTATAAGTGCATTGAACTACTTATGTAGGATGTTAAATGAACTATTTTTTACTTGCATTGAAGTATTTTTTTTACATACATTTACTTAATTAAAAGAGAGTAAGGGGGGGGGGGGGAAGAAAGGTTGAAAGTGTGCATTAAGCTTACAGATGAACCAGATGGGCCCTGAGGACCTTGGAAGCCGGGAGGTCCCTGTGGACAGAAAACATTGAAATGAACACCTGAGACAAGAATAACTTAGCAATGGAAATAAAATATACTTAACACATCTTCAAGCAGGTTTGAACTTGTTCCTGACAATTAACGATGACTGGAAACACAGCAAGACAGCTCGTGTGTTAATCAGTGTTTAAGAGGTTCGTGTGTTGGGCCTCATTGTACATCATTTAACTGACACCAGTAGGGGGCTGCAATAAATCATGGAAAGTGGCAAACACAAGCTACTCTCAAGTCACTTCAAATCTTTAACTTTGAGACAACAACCCATCGGTGCTGTACTAAAATAAAAACACGTTTAAAAAAATCAAATCTCTTTCTTCACAGAAGTACTGAAAGGAGGGGATTATGATACATATCATAGTTTTAGTTGACAATGACGTTTCCAGAGTGGGAAGTTGGAAAAAGTTGTCATCAAAGTACTGAGAAACTTAAAAAAAAGTCTGTATATAGATACATCTACACATCAGTGGATGAGAATTTCAGAATAAGAGCCCAGCTTTAAAGCGTTCTAGTCTCAACGATGTGTGTTGAATAACTGTACTCTACTATGAATGATGAATGAGCTCCGTAGGAGTCAGAGTTGAGCTGTCTGGAATGGTTCAATGAGAGAAAGATGTGCTGCTGAATCTCACCAGGTTTCCTGGTGTTCCAGCCTGGCCTCTTTCTCCTGATATACCCTGTAGCAAAGGTAACAAAATAAAACTCTGTAGAGCCATTTTCACGTGGACGAAGACAGACTATGTGTGCATGACAGACTCACTGGCTCTCCTCTTGTTCCTGGTGATCCAGGCATGCCTGGAACTCCAGGCATTCCCGCTCGGTCATCCTATGAGACAAAGACATACATCACGTCTCACGTCTCTGCGTCATTTTGTACGCGTGAAATGATTTGCGCATGTCCTTAGAATATAAAAATGATTTCAACTGACCGCTGGTTGTGTCGCCTGCGCTCTCTGCAGTCTCTCCAAACACTGGAAGCAGACAAGTTATTGGAGTAAGGCCTCACTGCTGACACGATATGCCGGTTGGATAGCTACTCACATCAAGCCATGAAAACTCAAATACTAAATGAGGGATTGGTCATTTTGCATTCATCAAAGCACAACAACAAACAGTGAGAGAAAACCTTTAAGTGGCATTTCATATGATTCCGGATCAACAAAAAAAAAAAAACTCCTGGTCCCGCCAAGTCTTACCTTGTCACAGCTGTCCAGGGGGGTTACACCGGGCTTGCCCTGGTCTCCTTTTTCTCCCTTTGCACCAGCTGTGCCTTGCACCCCTGGGAATCCTTTGAAGCAGTCCCCTTCTTTACAGCCCTCCTGTGTTGTAAAACACACACACACAGCATATATAAATATGTATATACTGTATACACAAACACACTAATCAAGAGTTTTCATGCAAAACACAAACGGCAAAAGCAAAGATATAAAGGAAAAGGAAACAATAAAACACCCAGTCCCCATAATGCAGTGTCACACATGAACTTACATCACCCTCTCCTCCAGCAGAGTCTTGAGGCAGCTGGTGTGGTCCAATGCGTCTCTAGAGAAGGGGCCGGGAAACAAAAATAGAATTAAAATGTACTTTATGTCATCATATACAATCGTTAGGGGGAAACCCTAATGATGAAAATCATCCGTTTTCTTCCACATTCGATAAACCCAAACAAAGTTCACCAATGTTTCTCTCCAAATACAGTTCGAGGACAGCGTGACAATAAAAGTATGTAACGACGCTTCTTCCCAATTTGATGCATCTCATTGTATCTGTCATTTACACAGAGACAGATCTTTAGTTGTTTACGGCTCAACATGATGAAAACACTCCTCTGGTGCCAGTTAAACGCTGCATGCTAATTCTAAACCACGATAAGTTTGGGCATTCAGATAGAAGAAGAGGCAGAATACACAATACAATTGCAATTTGCTGAGTCCGTCAAAATTACACAAGATGCTTCACCAAACTGGTAATTAAAAAGTTTTTAAAAAACGGTACAAAGCATCACAACCTTTCCAAACAACACGTCTGTGTAGGACCATCTCCTTCAGCGCAATAGAAAATAAGTGAGATTACAGAATTGAAAATATTGAACCCTTCATCCAAGAGTCTTATTCAAGTTTTCTGTAAAAAAACGAATTAATTTTCTGCACCACACATGCAAACTCTGTTTATGGCTCGATGTACAAAGCTGAGTTTTCAACAAAAGCTTTTGCATGATTTGCTGGCCCCCCCCAAAAAACCTCCATGAAACCTTGGAATTCAGCAGTGTTTACACAACATGCTGTACTTGATTATATTATATTATTATATTAGAACGAGACAGATATATCACAAATATGAACTGATATACAAAACCATAGCAGATATACACAAGAAAAATAAAACATCAGCACCCATTTCAACGAATGGCTGTAATTAAAGTCTATCGAGACCTCAAGTCTGCAACTGAAAGGTTTTAAATGTAAAGAGCAGAACGGACCCACACCAGTGGCTCTGGCCACACATATTGTACTTACACATATTTACAAACACACATGCTGAAAATGTGCACGAGAACATGAAAGACAAATGCCACAATGGAGTTACGCCGCCTATTTATGAGTTGTGAAATGGAACTTCTCACTCCACAAGCCCAATCACATTCGCAGTGGAAGGCGGTCTTGCTCCCTATCAGAGCAGTGGGACCTTTTCCACCGAGAGGGCCTGTCAATACCACCTGGCCGGGGTTTCAAAGTCATTACAAACCCATTTCACATTGTTCAAACTGGAGCCATTAGCTATAGAAAAGCTGTTCTATGCCGCGAGCTATTGGCTGTTTTTACGGGACACGCGGCTTTGTGCAGAAACAGACCTGCTCAAACCGAAGGCTCTCTATAATTATGTGTCACTGTGCAATGTTCACGGCTGACACACTGAAAGGGGATCTGCAAATTGCTTACTTTGTGATTTTTCCCGAGCAACGTACTGTTATGTTTCAGAGACGAAGCAGTTTGAGGCTTTTTGAGAATTATGCTGCTACTTCGAGTAACACCTGCAGGTAATACCTGCAGAGCCATGGACGAATAAGAGACGTCGAGGGGATTATCTACCAAGATTAAGGCCACACTAAGTGTTTGTATATGTCTGTAGTCAGTTCAACAGCTGTTGCTTGTAATGCAATCAACACGAAGTTTCTCTACAATCAGTCTTAAATATTTTCCAGAGTGGTTTACTGATTGTGGTTCCCTTTCCTCCCATTACACCATTACTTTAATTCCTGTGATGAAGGCGAAGTTCCCCTCGAGTGCTGACGCGAGATCAGCACTGATGTTTCTTTCGTGAAATTAAGCCATCGGCAGACTTGAAAGAAACAAAACCGACACCTGTCCTTGCACTTACTTCAAGTAAACTGGCTGTGTACCGCAAGAACACGCGAAACCTTCTGAAGTCTCAAAGTGATCTGAGGCCAGATGCACAAAAGGCTAAAACTCGGAATATGCGTACGTAGTGTTTGCTAAATGCCTGCATGTTTCATGTAATAAATCTCAGACACGATGATATATGCAGGTACCTTATATATACAGATATCAACATACCCCTTTTTAATGTTGTGCGACATCAATCCATCTTTGCTCCGTCCTTACTCTGGCTAGCATCCTTTAACAGTGCAACGGCAGCACACACTCAATGTTCATGATTTCTATTATGAATCTATTCCCCTTCAATAATGACACAATAAAATCCCGATGAAAAACAAAAGGTGTTAACACATACCCAAATATAATAACTGTTATGACCTGAACTACAGTAGTTTTACATTATGGAGTCAAAGTTGTCCTCAGTGTTACAAATAATAACCTTGTATTACTTACTTAGTTTCCTCAACTGAATCATTTGTATGTTTAAAAAAAGTTTTCAGATCAAATAAATGGAAGAATGGGACCTTTTAAAAAAGAATATAGATGTAAATACCACCTCCTGACACATTCATTTTTTCTGGGGGCATTTGCATCATTTGTACATAAGGCCCCAGATCTTAAATCAGTCGATAAGAGCCACCTCTCCTCCTATTTCTCTCATTTTACTTACGATTAATCCAGGCAAACCCGGTTTCCCCTGTATCCCGTCGTTTCCAGGGATACCCTGAAAGAAGGAACTGAGGTTGAACTGGTTTGTCGCCAATCGAATGCTGGCCACTCCCATCGCCACCAAAGGCCAAGGCAGAGTCAAAGGGGTCATGGTCAAAATGATCAAACCTGTTCCTTTCTTTGACATGTCTTAGGAAACGTAGCGCGATTTTTGCATTCAGCCATTGTTACAAATGTACCCATGTTAAAGACATGACCACCTTCCACCACCACTTTTGATGCCTTTCCTACACCTTTAACTGTCGCAACACATAGTAACACCTTATTTGAAGGTCTGCTCAAGTTACAAACTCTAGAAATTAGTAAAAAACTGGTTCTTTAAATTTGTTTTACATTTATATTTAAGACCTTCAAATAACTGTTCATGTCTTGACGGATATTCCCAAAGCTTGCTCCGTTGCTTCCCACATGGGTTAAAGCTTTAAGCACTGGACAGGTTAGTGCATTTATCCTTTTTTAATTTGGATGATCAAAGCCGTTTTTTAAACCAAGCTATTACACACATTCAGTATATAATGTTGCTCCATTTCCGACATGCATATTATTAACTTTATTGTCCCATCAAGTTGCAAAGCATGTCAAAGCATTGCCTTTCATAAGTAACCCAAGTTGCCCAAGCTGAAATCATAAGTAGCTTGTAGTTTACTGCACGCTGATGGAGCAGCTGCACTGACTTTAGGGGAGAGAGACGCCCTTACCATCCTACCGTCCATTTGTCTTACCTGTAGTCCTTCTGTTCCAATAACACCTTCAGGCCCAGGTTGGCCAGGAGGGCCAGGAAGTCCTGGTGGGCCCTAGAGCACAAAGACATGGCCACAAATGACACACACATTCATATTCAACAACAAATGAAGAATTGTGTGAACAAACTTTGCAAGGTAACAACACGCTAGCTTGCAAACAAAGCCCAAGTTATCGGACAGGACTGCTCGGTTGACAGATCAGACCTGAGGCCCGGGCTGCCATGTGTTTATTGGAGTTCCTGGAGCTCCCTGGAAGGAAAAAAGTAGTCTAAATCACAGCAGCACTGGTGCTTGAAAAATGTACAGAAAGTGCACAGTGTGAAGTTTAGAATAATACAACAAATATCAAAGCGCAGAATGATGCAGAGGGAAAATAACTGATCTTGAACGTGCGTTTTTCTCAATATGGAAACGTCAATACTATGGAGTCATGATACAAATCGATTGTGTATTCAAACTCAACAACAACCACAACAAAGGCAACACGTCTCCAGATTAAAGTAATTGTACATCTCTATTTGTTTATTTCAGTGTGTGTGTGTGTGTGTGTGTGTGTGTGTGTACTCACAGGTCCGCCTATGCCTGTGTGCACAGGTATTATGCAGTTGCACTCTCCTGGTTCACCCTGAAATATACATTAGAAAAAGACTCATAAAACAGCTAAAGTGAAACTCTTTGCAAAATGTTGAGCACATGCTCCCAAACAGAGTCTTCATTCAACAATGAGACTCCGGTCAGTGTACGAATAAGTCAGAACCCTTTGAGCTTCCAGGACTCTTCTGTGCAGTTTTCCTTAATCTTGCATCACAAAGACATTGAAAACTGCAGGGGGCGAAATTCTATGTACGTACTGTTGCCTTACATCACACTACAAACCTTCATGTAGTGTAAGAATACAATAAATGTATGGTATTATAAAGCAAAGAAAGGTGCATTTCACCTGACAGCTGCAAAATGAAGAGCCAATGAGCCATTTCTGCATTGTTCTACTGTATTTTATTTCTTACACTGTTCTTAATTGCTGTTAAATCTCCTTTTCTTTTGCCTTATGTTTTGATGCTTTTCATGGTTTTAAAAGGACTGCACAATATGTCGCCATTTCCTCCGGGACCGAGTTCGTGCAAGGCGTACACTATAAAACGCAGATCGGCAGAGATCTTTTCCAGACGTGGTTTGTGTGCGAGTAATTGCAGAATTGCGGCAGTGTATGGTTGATTGCGTGCAGCGTAATGTCTCAGGGAGACATCGATTGTTGTTTCAATGTATGTTTTAAATCTCCTTTACTTTTGCCTTCATGCTTTGAATGGTTTCATGTGAGGCACTTTGAATTACCTTGTTGTTGAAATGTGCTATACAAATAAACTTGCCTTGCCTTGCTCTATCTGTGGCTCGAGGGAGGTGTGTGCACGTGTGTGTGAGAGCGTGTGAGATGAGGCGAACCATCTCTTGTGATTACCATCTGTTCTACCCCCTTATATTCAAACCCCTCCAGATCCCTTCAGCCAAACAAAACGGTAGACTTACCTTGTCCCCCGTAGCGCCATCCAGTCCCTGCAAGAGAAGGAGACAGCACACACACACGAGCACTTAGTTACTCTTGCTTTGTTGTTCCAGAAGAAGGCTCACGGGGCAGTGAGCTGAGTGTAGATCAGGGGACAGAGGATGAGATGGAAGCAGACATTGCCTCTGTTGTGGATCGAGGCAGACATCCTTGGTTACAAATGACGCCTAAATCAAGGACAATTCCCAAAGAAGCTCAAAGAAAATTAAAAAAAAAAACACTGAACAGACGCTAACACTGATGCAAAAAAGTTTTCTACTCAGATAAAATAAAGAAAAAACATCTCTTCTAATTGTTGATGCATATGTACAAAAGCATGCAACTGAAAAGGAATAAGACAACTTACAGGTCTGCCGTCAGCCCCTGGCAATCCGTTAGATCCAGGGATTGCATCTCTACCCTGGGTGGAAAAGTAAATATGAAACAGTGTTTGACAATACAACAAGCATGACATTATATGCCCATATGAATATGCAAAAGGTGTGTTGATGTCGTACCGGGGGACCTGTTATTCCAACGCCCTCAGGCCCACGCGGTCCTGGAGGCCCAGCTTCTCCTTTGGAGCCCTATAAAGAGAAAACTCAGTATCTCATGGTTTCATTGTCGCAAAGAAAAAACGAGGTATTTGATTGCATATTGCAACAATAAGTTGGGCTTCCACCTCTCTATTTTATACTACCTTGTCCCCTCCAGGGCCAACAGGTCCAGTTAATCCTCTGGCTCCAGAAGGTCCCTGTACAAAACACACGCATATTAAACCAAAATATGAAATGTAGTGTAGAAAAGTTGGACTTGAGAAATATGAGATGAACTTACTACAAGTCCTGGGAGCCCTCTTGGTCCCTCTTCACCCTATGAGACAAATCAAAAAGATAAAACATAAAAAAGGCAGGAGGTTCAGGTGGTCTGAGGCAGCTCGGTCTCATTAGGTCGTCAAATACAGACACTTTGTCACGCGCGTCTGCGTCTTACACAAAAGCACAAGGTGCCCTTTAGCATCTGTATAAGTTAACTTATGTAACTAGTAAGTTACAAAAGTAGTACTATGTAAGTAGTAGGGAAGGACCAGTCAAAAGAGGATTAAAGATTCCACAATGAATCAAATGATTTCAGAGAGAACAGCCCAGGGTTATCTTTAGATAGTTATTTACAACCTCATGAATGTATTTTTAGTTCTAAGAGAAAATAAAGCACCACTATCTTGGATATGGTGTTCATTACTGAGATCACAGCAGGACCACATCCACCTTGGAGCTGCGAGTGTACTTTGTACGACAGAGCTTCATCCGCGGTCGACATAAAACTCCAGATGTGAACACATCAGTCTTACTTGTGGTCCTGGAAGGCCAACTCCTGCAACTCCAACTGCTCCCTACAGGGGGCACAAGACAACACAGATTAGAATAATGTGATGCATGATTGGACACAATCCTCCGCATGTATTTATAGACATGACAATACAATAAATAGACATTCACACCTTGCTTCCTTTGGGACCAGAAGGCCCCTGCACACCTGGTAAACCTGGTTTTCCCTAAATAGAAAACATGTCAGATTATAATCAACAATCGTTCGAGCACAGAAAGCCAGAAGTACATCCACACAAGCATATCTGTATATAAAATACACAATATCTATATTATGAATAAATGAATAAACAACTCCCGAACATTTCTGCCAGGCTTCCCTTCCACTGTGGGACCAGGGTCTCCTCTCTCTCCTTTGGGGCCTTGCACGGCTACACCATCAGCCACTGCAGAGCCTGTAGAAGGACAGCTGGTGCAAGCGTCGCCCTGAGAAAACACAACAAATCCAAGGATGGAGAGATAAAAGATACATTCATTCAAAGTCAAAACAGACCCAAATACCTGTGGATCTCCATCGTATGCTATGCAGAAAACATGGCCGCTACTTTTTATACTGAAAGTCATTTACAATTGATGCTATGTTAGTTATAAAATCAGTCACCAGATGCAACTGAGGCGCAGCAAAGTTGATCTGACTTAAGAGTTCAGGTACTCTGTACCTTCGCTCCCCTCAAGCCCGTTAGTCCGTCCCGACCCGGCTCTCCAGGCAGTCCTGGGGCTCCGGAAGCTCCGTCGAGTCCTTTATCTCCTCGATCGCCTTCTTCACCCTAGTTATATTGAAATATGATTTCATAAGAGGGCCCAACAGTCAACTCTACAGCTCTCACAATGATTACATCAAAGATACCATGTAGAGTGTTTGACCACTACAGTCGTGGTGCTATCGAGAAACGTTTTTTACAGTGAGACCTTGTTTTATTGTGCTTTTTTTTAAATTTTTATTCTTATTCGTCACATAATATCCCACTGATCAAGAGTTGTGGAAGTAATGTGCTAGCAAGTAAACCATTAAAATACTTTTGTTTTGTTACATGTAAGAAACTTACCTTTTCTCCTTTTGCACCAACAAGACCTGTTGAGCCCTGTGTAAGCAAATAGAAGGTGATGTTCAAATGCACGCAGATATACGATACACATGCAAAAGTGTCGTCATCTGAAGGTATCGTGCAAGCCTTTATCCATTCAGATGAAAATAATTGTTGAAATAAAGCGAACCGCAGAGGCACATGCCATGTAATTGGGAGGTATGAGAGAAGCAGACAGAGATTAATTTCACTCAAGAACAATTCTGCGGTGAGAGGAGACTCCCTGCATGTCCTATTTGTACAATAACTTTGTTGGTTGATTCGCACTGCGGGGGGGGGGGGGGGGGGGGATAGGATAACAAGAAGCTGGTTTTGTGGAATTGATATGACCAAGTGTCTCATTAATTCAGATTAAAAACAGATCATTCTGTTTGTGGTGGTGTCTGCAAGACTTCTACAGCTGAATTGAACTGTTAAAGGATTCCATCAAATCATGTTTTGGATCCACACTGCAATACTGTTCTGTGTTCATTCAGTCAAGTTGCTTTGTTTCGTTCCGTTTGTAAAAGAGCAAACACACAGCCATGAAGATAATACACAATAAAACGCAAAATAACACAATATGCAATAACATTAAAGCAAAAATAAAACAAATGGCAGCAATATATACAGCAATATATACAGTAATATATGCAGCAGGGAATAAAGTGTCCCTTTTTTTGTTCTGGGCTTTAGGAGCGGAGAGAGCATCACTCATCTGACTATTGAAGGAGGGACCAGGAAAGTCTTGAGAGGCCCTGGCCTTTTCTCATCCGACTCTTCATCCTGTGCGTTTCTCTTCGTGTTATCCAGATCTAGAGCTGTCGTACCTGTTTGCCATCAGCTCCGAGTCCTGGAGGTCCGGGTGGACCTGGAAGGCCTGGTTCGCCCACTCTTGCTCCATCAGGCAGTCTGATGCCCGCTGGTCCACCGCCCACCTCGGCCGGCTGGCATTGACCACACTCACCCTGTCAAAGGGCAGGGAGTCCGCAGGGTTAGTTTGCATGACAACGAAGCTAAAGAGTGCAAAATGCAATTCATACGTCTACACTTACCTTCTCACCCTTGAGGCCAGGAAGACCAAGACCTGGCAGCCCTTGCTCGCCCTGTCAAAAGATAAATATAATATCAAAATGCAACAGAATGAGATAAACTGACAAAAGTGCAAAAAAGTCGCAAAAGTAACATGCGGAAACATTTTCAATCGCCCAACTCTCCTTGTTCAAGAGTGCATAATTAGCTTTTAGCATCGAGAAATCTGGCATATAATTATGTGATTAAGTACTGAAGTAGTAGTGACAAAACAGAAATACTACATATTAATATACAACAAGCTTTTCTCTGGTTCTATTTATTGATGTTTTGTGTTTAAATGCCTGATTCAACATCTGGCTGAGGTTGAGATTTAGCCTTTTGGCTAACACTGGCACAGCTACGATGAGCGATGTGCATCGTCCGCGAGAATAAATAAACGAATGACAATTCTACGCTTTTTAGTCTGCAAACATTTGAAGCAAAAAATCCATCGAAGAACCGGTTTCACAGTAAAAGCTCGTCACTGCCCTCTTACCTTTGAGCCTCTCTGTCCATCCTTGCCACCGGGTCCTCTTGGTCCATGCTTTCCCTGTCACGTGGGGGGGAAAAAAATCATTGAACATCCCTGAATCAGAATGTGATGAAAGACATTTCTGTTTGGAAGAACTGAATCTGAACTTACCGTCTTACCATCAGCTCCTTTGCTGCCTGCGCTACCCTGCAGACAAGTAGAAAAAAATGAAATTAAAAATGACTACAGCATCTAAATTTCCCCAAATGATAAAAATGGATGGGACTTTTAAATTGGTAATTCACATTTCTCAGGAAAGTGCACCCTACAGGCAGCGAAGTCAAAAGATTTTGGGTTTGCACAACCTAAGCTTTCACTAATAAGTTTCCCTGCTGAGTAAAATCCCTTTGGCTGACAGTTTCAGGCCCTAAAATGAGCACACCGCTGTGATTATCTCCCTCGTGAAGTCTATTATGAGCCCCATTCAGCATCCCGCTGAGTGAGTTCCCCTTACGTAAGCCTAGTCTACTTTTGAGGTCGCCGACTCTCACTGCTGTTTCTTTTCATGTTACATCACTTACCTTTTCTCCTCCAAGGCCAGGTGACCCTACATTTCCCGGCTCTCCCTGTGGAGCAGACAAAATTGAACGATACATCACTTTAATGAAGGTGCTTATAACTGCTCACACATGCAAGCAAACACGGTGGCAGTAACTAAATCACAAAAATCATTACCCAATCAGTTTTCTTCTACCATGTGTTGGACAGTTTATTTCATTGTTTATTATTTAAATTAGTGTGTTTACTAGAATAACATTCATTCTACCTCAAACAGACTTACTTGTTCGCCTCTTTGTCCAATCCCAGGCTCTCCCCTCGCTCCCTTCTGCTGCAGGGTTTGGGTCCGGACACCGGGGACGAGGTTCGGGGGCAACTCTCCGAGAGTTGGGCACGCAGAACACGACTCTCCCTGAAGCATGTGGGCAGATTGGAGGAGGATCAGAGGCTGTCTGCGTATAATCATCCACATCAGGTCTCATTGAAGTAAAAACAAACTAAATTGACATGGTTGGAAATGTTCTAGTGGTCCAAGAGAGGTGCAACGAATGCTGCACGGAAAATTATATGAACAGCTTTAGCAAGACATACACTGTGAAGGTTCATTCATTAGGGTACTTTATCTAGCCGACAGCTGAATAAAGTTACCGAAAGAAGAAATTGTTTCGCATCAAGCCGAATAAAACCTGACCTTTTCTCCTTTGAAGCCCCCTGATCCTGGTTCGCCCTGCCAAAACATACAAAAATAGACATTCAAGAAGGCAAAGTAGTCGGAGCTCACTGTGATGAATGAGTTTGCTGTGAGATGTCGTGTCTCGAACATGGCATTGGAAGCATGCAGCGGTGGCGTTAAGCAGATGTTGGAGTATATCAGTAATGTGTGAGTGGATAGGTGTGGGTGCGTGGACTGGAGCCGGGTTGGCATCCATGCACATGTGAGTTTAGTTCAGCTAGTGTGCTTGCATCTGCTTTAGGAGGGAGCCTTCTGCACTGCTGATGTTAGCATATGTAAATGTGTAGGCATGCAGATGAGTGTGTGTATAGGTCACACTTCCACAGAATATGAATGAACCATAAGCTGTAAATTAATGAGGGGGAGGGGGAGGGGGAGGGGGGGGGGCTCTATACCTTCTGTCCTGCCTTGCCATCTGTACCCAGAAGCCCCTGGAAAAAACAGGGACAAAAAGAGAGAAAAGAGGAACAGGGATGAGCCAAAAGTATTGTAAGTTCAACTTTGATGCAGTGAGGTCATCTCTCTCTCTCTCTCTCTCTCTCTCTCTCTCTCTCTCTGTTGCTCTACATCCTTCTCCCTCTGCCCTAACCAGGTATGACAGACGGATGCTGGCATTATTGGAAATCGTTGCACAGAGAATCTCATAAGGCTCTAGATTTATATTATCCCCCCCCCCCCACACACACAAATCATTCCCCATTTCACCTGCTGGGGTAAGTGGGAAGATGCAGAATGAACAGAAAGAGAAACACAACGCACAGTATGTTGTGTCCAACCCTCACCGGAAAGAAGAAAACAAGAAAAGATGTGCTTAGATTGCATTAACAAAATGACCTTTGCCTGGAAGAATAGACTTTTGACAGCATATCACGCTTTCTCTCCTTGAGCTACTGGGAGAATTACAAGGGCAAATATAACCCCGAGCTACAAATAAACGCCATACCTTCCCTTCAGAGTGATAAGGAAAATAAAATAAAAGTCCTCAAGGTTCAATCGTCAGCCACAGCTCAGACCGAGTCTACGATTCTCTAATAAAACACCGAGCGAGATCATAAAAATGCTGAACTGAACACTCAGGGCAAGTTCAGAATACATAACAGTTTGACATTACAGTATACGTTCAAACTTTTGCACTTACAGGCAGTCCTCTCTCTCCTGTCCCTGGGAGTCCAGGCTCTCCTTTAGGGCCTGACTTGCCTTGCAGAGCCACTGTGTTACCCATGTCTGCAGGCAGCACGGGGCACACTTCGCACGCGTCACCCTGATGAATGAACATGAGTCAAAATCACTAGATGTGGATAGGAGCGCACACAGGCATGTAGATTAAGAGATGAAAGATACCTTGTCTCCTTTAAACCCTGTTGGTCCTCTTGGTCCCTATGAAAACAGCAGATTCCCAGTCAAACACTGATGTATCAGCTCAGTTAGAATACTGTATATTGGAAGCTCACGCAGACGTTGCTGAATAGCAATCAATGTTTAAAAGAGTCTCTCACTGGATCTCCTGGCAATCCATCGTCTCCCTGAGGTCCTGTATCTCCCTGTTAACAGATTATTGTTACACGTAAACTGAAAACTAGCAATACATTTTAAAAGTCTAAGCCCGAAGTGAAAACATAAAATGGAGTGAAAATGTTAAATACGTTTGTCTAGATCAGTGGCGAATAAACTAAATGGATTATATATGGGGGGGGGGGGGGGGGGGGGGGCTTTTACAATATCATTTGTCATGTGCCGAATGGTGAACCTACCTTGTCTCCCTTTGCATGAGCCGATTGACCAGGAGGGCCCTGACAGGAAGTAAAAGTAAACAAAAAAGCTGTTTTTAAGACGCTTTTAGACTTCTGTCACGGTCAATGAATGCGAATAATAAACCAGTAAAAGTCAAACTAAGACGAGTGTAAGGAGAATAAGATAATGGGTTACACCATCCAAAAACATATACTGTATGTGTCTTTATTTCCTCCTCTATTTAAGTTATTTAAATCAAAAGCAAGTGTGGATTTCTAACAGCTGCGACCACGAACGTGCATGCACTACGCGTTCAGAAGTTCACACACACACAACCTTACACGTGACCCCCGATGGCAGATTCCTGCCTCCTGGGGATGTTCTTGTAGACCGACCGACCAACCGAGCTATAGAGCTGCTAGTCGCAGCGAAAAACACACTTACCGGCAGGCCTGGCTTCCCCACTCCCGGTGGGCCTGGAAATCCGGTCTTCCCTGGCTCCCCAGCCAACCCCTCGGGACCCACCAAACCTGGGGTACCCTGGGAAAAAAAAACAAGATGCACACAGCTCAATGAAATCCACTGAACTGAACGCATGTGACATATAGATTGATGGTGGAAGCTCCCGGACTTAATGCAGGCAGACCTTCTGTCCCTTGGGGCCGACTACACAGATGGAGCCTCCTCGACCCTGGGCAATGGGTGACAGACAGAGAGGGGAGTGACAGCGTCATTATGGTCAGTGACATCATCAGCGATAGCCCAGAATAATAAAGCAAGCTCTCCAGAAATAGAATGTTCTCATGAATTGTTAAAGACACCTGTTGATTTACCTCATTCGTTTGACATTTTACGATTGGAATTGCAAAGAGAGAATTGTAGAGTCTGTAAGATGCATTGTCTTCAGCGGTGCATACGCAATATCAACAAGCACATTCATATTCACAATGTCAGATCGCTGGCAGGCTTAAGAAAATCTATCCTCAACCAGATCCATCTGTCCACCACAAGCACTTAACGTGGCGAACAGCTAAATGCGTGTGTGTGTGTGTCTGATGCCGAAAACCAGCAGAATATCTCAAGAGCACACATACGTTGTAATTTGTTCTTCAAAACTTTTCATGCGTCTACAGCATCACTGCGCTGAACAGCAAAGATTAAAAGGTTTAAGTCTTGCTGAATAGGCGCCTGCCTGTGTGGGAGATGAACAGCACAGTCAATGAGGCAGCATTGATTGTGCAAGCTTTGTTGCTCTAGCCTAATCTAACAGGCATTAACAGGCCGACTTAGCGCCACGGGAGAGTGGAGGGGAGAGTCTCAGCTTAAAGAGTAATACCGTATAAGTTTACTGAATATCCGCTCTCGGTCTGATAATAGTGGGCCTTCTAAGTGCATGTGTGTGTGTGTGTGTGTAGCTGTATTAGTGTGTTCATGAGTGCATGCTCTCTTTCGCATTTGTGTATATGAAAATAATTTCCAAATTACTGTTTGACTTCACCTCAAAGCAAATAGCATGCCTTCATTGATTGTCATTCGAGAAACTAAAGACAAAATACATACTCAAAAAAATGAAAGACCTACATTCCTCCCTGGGAGACCCTGTGCACCAATATCTCCCTTTTCTCCCTACACAGAGACAGAGTCAGAAAGAAAGGTGAGAAACAAGAGTCAACTTTAAATAATAAGGGGTGAGATATGAATTCGATGAACATTGAGAGGTTTAATCTTTATTATTCATCACTGAAGGTTTCTTAAAGCTTTCACCTTGTACCCTGCTGCTTCGTCCCAGTTGGCAGGCAGCGCCTGTGGAGAGGAGGAATGGAAGCAAGGCCCAGATCAATGACCATACTCTAATGACACACACACACACACACACTGGTGCATAGCAATCAACACAGTGACCAGTCAGCAACCCGTATCGACTACCAGCAGGACCCGTATACTCACTCACACACACACACACACACACACACACACACACACACACACCTACACACAGATGTACTTGAATCAGACACATCAAACGGATACTTAGACACAGATACATGAACACGCTCACAGAGACCAGCATGAACAAATTCATGGACACCCAAAGCCATCGACACACACTAATTCCCACTGCATTGTTGATTTTGGGACCTGATGCTTGATAATCAGAATTTTGAATAAACAGCTGACCGGTTGGCGAGGTCTGACGTCAGTGGGATGTGGTCGTGTAACCTGTGGCACTCACCAGCTCGCCTATCTCTCCCTTCTGGCCCTTGGGTCCCTCTGTGCACTGAGGATAGAGACACTGAGTTGGCATGTATTATCGCAGATCACTTTTTGTTCGTACTGTGCCGCATGCCAAAAGAATAAAACAATGCTTATCTGCAAAAGGAGGCACGGTGCGATAGCGAGAGGCAATGGGAAAAGTTACTTACTGGACCTGAATGGGAGGCAGAACAGCCGTCACCCTAAGATGGAGAGGGAGG
Organism: Melanostigma gelatinosum; assembly: GCF_949748355.1. NCBI lineage: Eukaryota > Metazoa > Chordata > Actinopteri > Perciformes > Zoarcidae > Melanostigma > Melanostigma gelatinosum. Next base: position 16,474,210 of record NC_136650.1, on the reverse strand, counting down.
CAGAAAAGAAGAACGATTGCTTGTGGGTCAGGAACAGAATCAGCGAGTGGAGAGCGCATTTCAGCTCGGCGGTGGATTGGTCCCAAGCCGGCATTATATTAGACTACAGGGACATCAAAGTGTATGTGTGGATAGGAATCAGTGCTCATTACTAGGCATGTCTGAGCACATGTGATGACATCACACATTCCGCTGGTATTAGTCTGACTACACACACACGCAGAGTTGTGTGTCTGTATGCATTTTGTCTTTCATACTCACCCTGTTGCCTTTTTCCCCTTTAAAGCCAGCAACTACCTGCAACACACACACACACACACACACACACTGAGTTACACACTCCGCAGTGGTCTACTTACAACATTCGATTGGAAAGACGTGAAAGTAAAGATCAGTGATCCTTACATTTTCTTCCCTATTCAGGAGTAAACAACCAGCACACTACAGACAGATAGACACGGCGATAAATAATAATTATTTCATTATTAGTACATTATTGTAATTATTATTGTAAAATGGGTTGTAGTTTGTGTAGTCGCCAGCTGGTGACACTGTTACACAAAACAAAAATGTGCCGAACCCCTTGAGCTGCTACAGTACACAGCTAAAAAAATAAAATGAAAAGGATGGGAGTTCAGGGTGAGCGGGCACGCACACTCACACACACATAGATATACACTGAGGAAACACACAGCCAGCTCCCATGGGAGACGGAGATCAATATCTGATCCCCCAGGAGTGAGGAGACCAGCTGCTCCTCAAACACACACCAAATAAGGAAAACCATTATAAACAACCAAAGCATTTTGCTGTTGGCAGAAGCGAGTAATTAAAGCTGAATCCAGCCCAGTGTTTCTGGGAGTCATGCTTTCAAACACCAGACGCTCTGCATATATTGAAGTGCCAGCGACTATGAGCTCGCCGGGATGACGACAGGGTGGTAGTAACAGCACAGAGACAATGTGTAATTTCCCCCCCCCCCCCCCACCCACCATCCCTCCTACCAGCTACAAATCCATCAATGGCTGGCTCGACCGGCTGCAACGACGAGTCACTCTTTCCGAGCTCTTGTCTGGCTGTGGGCTTAGAACCTCAGCAGCCTTTGTTGTTTATTATCTACATTCAGCTTTGAAATGGAAAAGTCCGATTGCTGCAAAAGGGCAGAACACTTTCGCTGTGCATTATGGGACGGCATTAAAACAAGCGCAAGACACACCGTGCTCACTGCAGATTAAGTTGGCATATTATCCACTATATGCCTCTCTCTCTCTCTCAGTCTCTCTCTCTCTCTCTCTCTCTATGCATGCAACCCATAGCTAATATATCAACATTGACTGGTGGACCCTTAAGTGTTTCCGTCTTTAAAATTTATCCCAATGGGCTCATTTTTTCTTCCCATTTGTCTCTCCAGCTGCCAGGACTTGACAGATCAAGGGCAACACCCAGCACTCTAACACAAACTGAATTACAGCACAAACATATATTACTACTTGCCTGGGATGTATGTTTCAATACATGTACGAACTATTTTACTTGGGTTTTAAGGGTCGCTTTCTCAAAAGCATCACTTACTCTGGCTCTTAATCTCATGGATTCCTTTTACCCTCGAAAAAATCTCTCTACTGTGTAATTTGACCATATTAAACTCACAGAACAGAAGAAAAGTCACTCTTGTTTCGTTGCCCCCAGTGGCAAGGCAGGCTGAGTTCTCCAACCCAGGTAATAACCTACATTGAGGAAGTCAGGGGAGGTGGCCAGCTGCATTAGTAAGCACTCACAGGAGCAACATAATGAAGTGTCTGGAGTTTTGTGTTCTATTTGTGAACAGAACATGTCTATTGTAGGTGAATGATAAAATGAATAGGCAGCAGCAACTCCCGACTGAGGCTCGGCGCTTATAATGAAGTGTAAAGCAGTCCTCGGTCAGTCACCAAGCTGGATACATTTGAGGGAGGAAGGAGGAAATCGAGATATATACGATTACATTCTTTCCCCATGCACATCACTCACACAACATAACGGAGTTACATTTCAACAGAAAATAAGTGTATCAACCCATATGCTTCCTGGACCCTGCATGCTTTTTGAGGCTCCAATCCAACGGAACATGCATGTGTTTGGACTGTAGGAGCTTGAGGCTTGCTTTGAGGCGAATGTCTTTATTTCAACTAGTTGCATTACAAATTCAATACTATAAAATCAAGTCTGTGTGTGTGTGTGTGTTAATTGTGAGGCTTACTTTCTCTGCCAGATCCTTTGATGCAAAAATGTCCTGTTGGTAGATAGAAAAGGAAGACGAGATTGAAAGAACGAAAGACTACGTCAGGCCTTTTTCCTTTCACATTATATCTGAACATGACCTCATTATTACTACAGTACAACTTCTGGCTCTACATTGGTCCAAAAGTGGTGTCTGTCTATGTTTAGACACTAATGCGGACAGTTTCATGGCCAAAACTCACTCAAATCATATTCAGACAAATATGAAATCCAACAGCTTTGAAGAGCAGTCACATTGATGTTATTCAGTCTGCTTTTCCCCATTTTGACAGCACCGCAACCTAGTTCTGGTTTCAGCCCTAACTCCCAATTTCTATCAAGAAATTAATCTAAATTTTCTAAATTATTTTCAAACCTTTGAGCACATAGTTCCTCTTCGAAGTCACTGGCAGCTCTGCTGCAGTTCATAGTGACTAAAACTATTGACGATGTCCTCAAGAATGGCAGCATTTGCACTTGAAAGTCTCCATAATATCGACATCATATGACATCGTTGGCGTAGGCAAACTGTTGTTTCCTGTTGCATGTGGAGTGCATCCCGTTAAACCTGGTTGCCATTACAATTCATTGCATCAGATACACAACAAAGAAAGGAGAAATAGGGGCTATCTTGGTTTCATACATGGGTCAGAGTGAAAAAAGACATGAAAGAGGATAAGCAGAGAGAAACAGAGAAGTACAGTACCCCATAAGTACAGAGGCAAATGAAGAGATGGACCCTGCTGTACACAGAGCTACAAATCAGACAATAAAAAATAAAAAGTTGATGACAAGAAACACGGAGGACGGACTGGAAAGCTGAACGGAAACAATTTGTTCAAGAAGGCAGGTTAGAAGGAGTGGACATAAGGAAGCGTTTCAGCTAAGGGAAGAAGGGGGAAGACATTTTACAGCTGGTTTTGGACTGAAAGATAAAAGTCAAGTAGAAACACGCTGAGCCCGGGGAATAAAACACAAAGAAGCCTGTGGCTCCTCTGAGGATCAGATGACCTTTCAGTTGGGAGCTGGGTTGAAAGCAAGGAAAAAAAAAAAGAAAAAAAAAAAAGAAGACATTTACAGTTCTGGAAGATGAGAAATGGACAGTGTCAGTGAGATTTGTCACACCTCAGGAAGGCAGCAACTACTGTGACCCAAACACAAGCAACGGTACACACACCTCTGCACCAAACCTGATTTGACTGTTAATTGCAAAAGCAGGTTGTTTAACATCACTGCAGGTGGTATCGATCTTGCAATCTAACTCTAAAAAACATTGAACTGTTGCTTTAAAAAGACTACTTAGCGTTGCACTCCTATACAATTATCAGAATTACTGTGAACACTTAAAAAAAGTCAATACCAATGCAGCAGAACCACAGATATATATATACACGTTTTATTCCACATATTCTTCTTCCTTGTCAAAACCCGGCGCCTACTTTACCCACAATGCAACGGGACCAACGGCAATTCGGTTAGAGATACGGGTGTGTTATGCTAGTAGCAGTTAATGGAGCCTTGAGCAACTTAGTAGTCTTCAGACCGAACCAACGCCGATTCCAGTGACATCACTTGAGGCAATTTATGAGACTGACGGAGTAACAAAAAGGGTTATTAATACAACTTTTTTCACATATTCAGTAGTAGTCCTCAGGCGTGAACAGACTTTCATATATCTGTATGTTACTTGGTTAACAAAGGCATATACATTATTCCAAACGCTGACCTCAGCTTACCCTGTGCTCAGAGCAAGAATGTCCATTGCGCTTTCTACATACAGAACACCTGACATTCCACGTATGCAGAGTTTAATACGCTGTCACTCGGCGAGGCTTAGTTTAATGAAAGCAGTGCTACGACTCAGTAACATCTGGCCTGCACACTGGAATCTTGGATTAAATTGGCCATTTGCTCGATAGATAAAACTAGAAACCACTCAAGATAATCTGTGCATGTATGAGCATGTTGTAAAGATATAGGGCAAAAGAGAAAGTAGACGGCACAGATATAAAAACGAGGAGAGAAATGAGTCTGGGCTGCATTTACACATCTGTAAGGCAGATGTTGGAAACATTACCAGGTGCGGAATATTGGACTATAAGTCTAAACATCATAATGCACATATCAAAACAGTCAGTCTGTAACTAATGGCAGAGGATAAGGAGGGAAAGAATGACAGGCGAGAGAGAGAGAGAAGTAAAAACAGAGAGCGAAGGCATGCCTGAGTTACTGTAACCGTGTTTGGCTGAAACCACCTATGGGATTGATGACTGTGTCCCAAGTCTGCCAGAGCTGCAAGTTAACACCAGCTCTCTCCACAAGACAAACAACGGGCTCTAATGAATAGATAACTGGATGTAGATCCCATTAATATGAATAATGAAAGAAGCGGCTGTGGAAACAAAAAAAGAAATTGCCTTTAAGTTACACTGGACAAACTTCATGTGTCGACGCAGCATTGAAGCAGCCATAAAGAACACCGTGGAAATGTGTTGAGAAACGCCACCCGTGCGCCGCTTCGGGCTCTATTCGTCACGCATTCGACAGCGTGAAAGATTGCTACCGGCGGACTTAACTGAAGTTATGTAAGACTCAGAGTAGAAAACATGTTTTCCACAGCAGAGTTTCAAGGAAGAACAACTAAAGCTCGTCATACATGCCAGTGTTTGCTGGCCAGCAGCAGCAGCATCAGTGGGACGACTCAAACCGTCTCAAGAACAAAAGCTGCTTGAGGCCAAGTCCTTGTCTGTGTCTGATGGGAGCCATGCTTTGTGATAATTCATGACGGAAGTGTTTATGGAAGATTCATAAGCATCTCACCCTGTATTTGTTCATGGTTTTAAGTGCTTGTCATTGATTTTGCAACAACTGAAATATAACACGTGAATAGTATTTTCAGTGTGCGATACTGTATCATGGAGTCATTGTGTGTATACTTTTCTATCGCGCGTTTGCGTGCGACCACATGTGTTTTGCGTTGGTAAAATGTCTGTGTGCATTGGTTGATTTACCTGGTTAAACGTGTTGTCCGACAGGTCATTCTCTGCAGCGCGGCGGCTCTTGGGAACGTCTGGTGGGCACTGCGAATATACAACAGACGTACTTCAAGACAGGGGAAAAGAACATTGTGATCTCCGACGTAAATCCTATGATGCTACTCTGTGCCGGATGTAACAATCTGACCTGAAGTACAAGAGTTAAATCTTGCTTCATTTAGCCTTATGCTTTTACTGTATATTCCAATATTTGAAATGTTGCAAGACATACATTCTTCTCTTCTTCAAGGAATAATGGAAACTGTCAAATTGTGACTGGATCTAAAACAAGCCGAAGAGTCTATGGCCATGCTAGCGGCTCAATCCAAATAATGACATCTAATTAATGATTTTATGAACAGAGCCAGACAATCGTTAACACAGTGATATTGAGCTAAAACGTCTCATTTCTGTACCATGTAATCATGTCATAAGCACTGTAGCAGTCAGACCACAATGTCAAAGCTATTGACAAGAAACAGTTCCGTCTTTCCTTCGTGTTTCACGAAGCTCAGGGCTTCATGGGTGTGTGAGCATGCGGGTGAGTGCCTTCAGTGCAGAGCTGCACACATGCTCTTCCACTTTTTATTTCAAACTTAAAACACTGCTTGCAAGGGAGCCCTGCAGCAGAAAAGGCCTTGAGCAAAGCAGAAGAGGTTTCCTCTAATCAACAGTTCTACAGCAGTCGGCCGTCCCTCTAGAGGACTCTGCAGTTTCAAACTTCTGAGGGAACTTCTCACCGTGTTTTGTATCTCTCACAAAAATGTATTTGGTAATTAAGAAGACACAGATGCACGCAAACACAGACAACCCTGGAGAATTCTGGCAAAAAAAAAAAGTTGGCTGAGCTCAAAAATACCGTCAGCTTAAAAATAAACCCCAGAACTGGCTGTTGGCAATTCTCCCCATACCTGAAGTGAAGAATCACTCGCTCTGTTTTTCTCTGTCTAACAGAAACATGCTGTTGTATTCAGGACCAATGAATCAGTTTTCTACTTCTCTGAAGCCTGAAAACAATAACTGCACCAAAATACACATCAAGAGAAAGAAAAAGAAAAATAAACTTATGGTCTAGAAAATGGTATTTCTGAGGCCGCAAGAGAAAGAAAGTGAGACTTTCAATTCGCCTTTTAGTCACACTTTAGGAGTGCAAACCGCAGCTGATGTGACATAATTGCACACAATGGACTTGCTCTAAGCCCAAGTCAATTTGTATACAAATTACCCTTTGTTAAAAAAAAAAAGCTTCTGGAGAATATTGTGTTTACTAATAGACAGGCTTCATTATATCTGTGGAAGCCCAAGTGATTGATTGAGTCCAACATAGTGAGTTTGGTTCTTCTTATAATGAGTTGGAAAAACAATAGTTAAACATAAGTGTGAAGACAATATGCTGATAATAAGCAATAAGCAAAACTGGAAAAAACGGGTGCCCTTTAAGATGGCATAAAAGGTTCAAGCCACTTGTTGAGAAACATCAGATGGAAACTGGTCTCATATGAATGAAATACAAAGCCATACAGCCAGCAACTGGTTAGCTTAGCATAGCAAAAACTGGAAACAAGGGGAACGGCTAGCCTGGGTAAGCAGCTGCTGGCTCAAGCTTGATATTTCGTGTTCAGACAAAATTGTGGTATCTCTTGTCTCATCTAACTGTCAGAAAGCAAAGAACATTTCCCCAAAAATGTTAACTTACCCTTTAAATTCCATGTTCATCATTTTTTTTTTGATATTTAGGACAATGCAGGAGATAATTCAGTGTCGAGCAGGTGTGAAAAGTCTCCACACAATTCATTGTTAATCATAGTACGACGGTTGCCGCTCTCACCCGTGCTCCAGGTATATCACAGCAAGACTCATGAACGGCGAGGGAGGGGTCACAGTACAGCATCGCCTGCTGAATGTCCATCTAAGGAGAGGCAGGGAACGAGATTAATACATTCACAAGTAGGTCTCCATAAGTCCTCTGTTCTGTTTGGTTAATAACGTAAATAAAGTTTAAATTAGGTCGTGAGCAAGGCTGCGAGCCAGTTAAATGATCATTTCTATAAAGTATTCGGAAAGCACTTCATCCGAAGGTTTACATGCGTGCGTTCGTGTGTTTGAACACTTCCTCCCTGCGCCAGCAAACTACCCTGCCTGCTTTCTAACTAGGCTGGTTAATTGATCGTCAAACTAAGTGCCTGGCTTACTGGATCTAATCAGCATTAACAGTCCCGGCTCACTTCAGGCACATTCGCCCAGGTAGTCCACACGCTTTTTATAATCAGTAAATGAGATTGCCTCAAAGAAAACCACACTTCAGGGGCACAGCCTACGCTCTAAAATGCACACACACACACACACGCATGAAGAGAAAGAGCCTTTATGGGTGGTTTTTTCATTAGAAATATTTAACTTTGTCCATCCTGTTGTAAACAGGGGGTTCTGAAAAATGCCTGTTATAGTAAATTGTCAATACTAAAGGTTTATTGAATTATATTATGCAGCATCACTACCAACCATTTCCAATGGCACAGGTCCGAATAAGGGATTTTGGTTTCTTTGAAAAGACTTTTGAAACAGATACGCAACAGTTTGTCCTTCACACAGAGCAGGACTAAAGGTCACCACACTTTCAAATACTAAGTTTAGATGACATTTACATTACATCGCTCAAACTAGATCAAAAGCTCTTCAATAGCCAAGGGCAGTCACGCACTGCATATTTAATGAAAAGCACACAGATATTCTCCTCTCATGTCAGTATTTCCTTCCCCACTTCTTCATAGATCCATACCTGCACAGACCCAGCATCTGAAGCCCGGATGCCCAGCAAAGTGTGTCCGTCGGTGGGCAAAACGCCACGGGGCTCCAGCGGTTTGGTCTCAATGGAGTTGCAATCCACATGGAGGGAGGCGGCGCCGCGTTGCACGCTGAGGGCCACCTTGTGCCAGCGCAAGTCCATCAGGGCCTCCACCCCCTCCCCGGTGAAAATGCAGCTCATCAGGTCAGCCGCGGGCTCTACGGCCCTGGCACGAAGGGACAGGGTGCCATCGAGGCCGTTGAAGTCTACAGAGAGCTGGGTTTCGACACAAGCGCTAATTAAACACCAGACTATGTGTTAAGTAGAACAATGCACAAGAAAAATGAACTGTAAAGACTGGTTCTGGTTTCCACAAACAGTGATACGTATGGACATGCTGCTACCACCTAACAAAGCTGTAGAACACAGTCGAAGAGATGACGTAAAGGCGAAGACATATTAATTACACACGCAGGCAGTACAGCCAATCAATCACTCCTAATGAGGCGACTTGGCCTTCATCCATCATACACATTGAGTATTTAAATCTGGCCTCAGACTCTTGGTGATTATGGAGACTCTGAGGGACTCCAGTGCTTCATCGTGGAACAGCCATGAATAACAATGAAGGTGAATGAGATAGGAGAGAAGATGATGATGATGGAGGGAAGAGCAACGGAGAGACGGGGAGGGGATCAGATGAAAAATAAAGAGGACAAAAGACAGGGGAATGAAAGGGGGAGAGAATTGAAAAGGTGTCAAGAGAGAAAGGAAATTGAAAGGGAAAAATGAATGACTGTGCAAAAGAGAGATGAGAGACAGGAGGAATGAGTAGACAAAAGGTGTGATGAATAAAAGGTGAGACATCAAGGAAGGGAGGGGAGGAAAAGTGATGGAGGAAAAGAGGCGGGGCAAAAGGATGCAGGAAACAATCAGGAAAGAAGAGTGAGTTGCACCTGGGGGTATCCCTGCTGATCAGATATCTGGAAGAGGTAGATAGTGTCTCTCAGGGCGGCCTTCTTCAACACCAGTGTGAAGATCAGGGTGAACTCTTCAGGAAGGCCATGAGGAAACACCTCCCTGGAAGACAGAAGATCAGAAGGGGCAGAGACACGTCACTCCTCCATACGGTGACGCTAATTACAGGAATGTTTCTGGGGAACTCCTGAGGATGTCATCTTGACTTGGAGATTGCAAATTATAACATTATTGTGTTACAAACTGAAAGCATAGAGTTTTCAGCCAAATGACGCCGGACCAGCCTCCTTAAATCACTCTTGATTCCAATCTATTCTGCTTCCAGCTAGGAGGACCTGTAGGGGCCTGCATTTGTTGCTGCTGACATAGCATTACAAAGTAATCCGTTTCCTGTGTGAGCTTTTTGTACGCAGTTTTTCCCCCCAATTTTCTTTCTTTTTGCATTTCTCCCTAGAGAATTCGTGAATGCAGCCACGAAGCTGTGTGTACTGTAACCCCCATAGCATTCATTTTCATAGCCGATGCAGTCCAGCAAGCCTCATCCCTCAGTCTTGGTCAAGGGCATCTAAGCACACAAATACACACACAAATATTTACTGCATGGATGTGTGTAGATGTTTTGAGAGATGAAGGGTTCACAAGCAAGTCATGTGAAATGCATGCTCACTGAGATGGTGAAGACTTTGAAATATCCTCACTTGCTCTCTCTCTTTATCTCTCTCTCTCTCTTTGCACACACACACACAATTGTTGATGCTGGCAGCTGGTTTCCCACTCCTAGAAGTGGGGTGACAGTGATTTATGACTAAGGGATGATCCAAGGGCAAACAGCCAACTACAGGACATCAAAACAAAGAGAGGATGAGCAGGAAAAAAAGGTGAGGAAGAAAACACATTCATCCTGGAGACCTTCAGAGAGCGAGAGAGCGAGAGAGCGAGAGAGCGAGAGGTATGCAAACAAAAAGAGAGGCATAGAGGGGGAGAAGAATATGGTGTGTGGGATAAATACATTTTGAAGATAAAATTCATGAGTTTGATAGGGGGCATGTCATGCTCATTTTCAGGTTCATACACATATTTGGGGTTTCTACGAGAACATGTTCCCATGTTTTATTCATCAAAAATCACCATATGTCAAACTGCATGTCTGAATGTACCTGTAGTCAGCCTTTGTCTGAAACGCTCCGTTTCTTTAAACCCAGTCTGCCCCGATTGGCTTACGAGAAAAATATGGCACAACTTTGCAAAAGTAGTTCTCAACAGAACAGTATATGTCGGTAGCGATGGAAAGAGAGAGACAGAAAGACAAAGAAAGAAAGAAAACGATGGAGAGAGCAGAGATTGTTTTGCTGTCGATTAGTGACATGAGCTACAGGGCACAAAACCACTCACAAAGTATTGACTTTTAAGTTAAAAGTACTCCACCACAGCCTTTTACAGTCAGAATTCTGGGAAAAAACAGACACAAACACACACACACATACATACACAAACATGCAGTGGGGCGATAAATCACTCAATATGGGCCAGACATATTGAGATCTAGCCTTTCCCAACTCCGAAAGAAAGTTACTTCTGCTTCTCTTGTTTTGTAAAGCGAGCGGTAGAGGAAAGTGAGTGCAAGCCAGAGAAACAAGATGGAGAGAGGAAATCTAATGTTGAAAAAAAGCAGATCTTTGGATGGGAATATCACCTGGAGAAGTGTATAAGCACCCTTGTACCGGGTTCTAACTGAGCTGGAATCAATTGCATTCAGTGGAAAGGGTTTCTCTCTCTGAATGTCTTGTGCCTCACTGAAATCAATTTCAAACAGCTGGGAGACGACACTGTAAAATAAGCCGTAAAAGAAGCTATAATGGCCGAATTCTGTTTTAAGTTGCATTTTATTCCCCCTATGGCTATCTTCTATTTTTTTGGGTTATAAAAAACATGTATACAACTTTAGGAAGAAAATTAACTGTGCAGACAGCAGCACATACTTCACAGCTATTGTAAAACATTGTGGGATATGGGAATGCCTGTACTTGCTGATGGTGCAGTTCAATGGTTTATATCACAATTACCATCACTGGCATAAACCTTCTAAAGGCTCGAAGCAGAATTTGATTCACTCATTAATAACTGGATAAGGTGACTTGAGGCCAAACTCCCAACAAGGCCATTTGTCAACAGCCATGCTAGTAGCTCTGTAAGGCTGCTCAAAGCAACATGAATGCTAATATCAGCATTCTAACTTTGTTAGCATGGCAATGTTAACATGCTGATGCTTGGCAGGATAAATGTTTAGACTATACCCCAGATTTGTTTCGCATGTCGTATGGCAATGTTAGCTAAATGCAAAGTACAAAAAAGTCGGGGGATTACTCAAGCCATTAGAATTAATCCACTGGGCATTCATCCGTACACAAGTTCACATTAGTCCATTTGATAGTTGTAAGATATTTGGTTACGAGGCTGCCTGCTGGGAGTGCTATAGGAAAGGTCATTTGAATTCATCCTCTGCAGACCATGAATGGCAGTAAAAAAAATGTTTACGCAATCCAACCAATACACTGCATCTGTTGAGATGTTTCGGTTTGGACCAAAGTGGTTCGTAAAACGAACCCACAGACCGAACGAACGACAGGCCGTCATTGCAATCCCTAAAGCAAAGAGCATGACATTTTTCTCCTGTGCTCCCGTCTGCACAGACGCAGTTTAGCTGCTGAGAACTACGGTCATAACATTCCCCAGCTCAATAAAGGTTGATATAAAGTGTACAACATCACAGCCTCATTTTGTATGGCTTCTGCATGGAGTCTGCACAGGCTTGCTGGACCACAAATACAACATTAGTCAGACTAGCAATCGTCCCTCTTCTACTGATAATAATATTAATGATCATAGTAAATTCTTTGTGTGGCGCTTTAACAAAAGGTACTCAAAAGCACTTTATATTAACAATAGAAACAATAAAAGCAATTACAATATAAACAAGAGAGATACAAAATAAGAAACAAAACAAAAACGTGCATAACCAGCATCACAGGTTAAAAGCAGAGTTAAAAAAAAAGAGTTTTAAGTGCAGTTTTGAATGTGGCGAGTGACGGAGAATGTCTGAGGTTTTGGGGGAGGGAGTTTCAGAGGGAGGGGGCAGCAATGGAGAGGGCTCTGTCTAAAATGCATTTTAATGCTGTCATAAATATTGCAGCCTCGTGCCATATTATCACAGAATTGCTTCCCATCTCTCCTACACACTGTAGCGGCACAAAAGAAACGGGCCCAAAGCAATCAAATCATATTTTGCAGAAATTAAAATGCATGTGACCAGCTGTGACTGGTGCCCATTTCACTGTCTGCAGACAACCGAGAGAGGGGAGAGACAAGCAGCTTCATCTGGCTGTCACTCATCTGTGTTAGCTTGGATTAGCTGAATGGATTAGCTTTAGGAGTGATGTGTGTGGAGGGGGGGGGGGGGGGGGGGATCTCATGTGTGATGGTGCAACTGCATAAGTACTGTATACACAGAGATTTAAGCAGACTAGCACACACACACACACATGATCAGCATCTACTTTTCCGTGAGGCAAGTAGGCAAAACAGAATAAGGAATCAAGAATCTCCTCTAATTCTAATGTGTAGTCATTTTTAGGAACATGTATAGGAGACATGTACAGAGAGAAGCACAATGAAAGGCAGCTGGCAGGCAAGGCTGCTGTGCCAACGTTGATTAATCTCTGTCCGAGTTCAAATGAAGTCACCCAGGTAACATTATTCAATGATGAAACTGACGGCAGAGTTCTCAATGGCATCCACATCTCAACAAATGCTGCATCATCACATCATCCAAACCAGATAGAGGATGCCCTCTCTTTGTATGGTTAGCGGCAAAACAAAAACCTCTTGGATTTGGCTCCAAAGATGCTGATTTTCTGAGAAGTGATATTTTTTTAGTGCTTTTCCTCAGGACAAGTACTCTCTAAGCCTGTGACAAACACTACATGTAACACTTTTAGCACAAAATGTCTCTGTATCAAAAAAAAAAGAGTTTTGTCGACGAATTTCTCGGGTTTTTTAAGAAAGTGGAGCTTACAGTTCTGGACAGAGTGATAAAATACTCTGGGCTGACCCAATTGGCAAGTTCTGAAAAACTGCTTTATCGGTGGGTAAAAAGAAGCTCAGTCGTCGGGAAAACCTGCAGTTTTTTTCCCAGTATTTGCAAGAACTGGAAAGTAAAAAGAGTCCTGAAAAACAGCCAGCATGTAAACCTAATAAGCATTTGCCACACAACTCCAAACTAAATTTACAACCAACTACTGTGTAATAACTACATGAAAACCCAGGAAAGCATAATTACACCATGTCATACTGCGAAATAATGTGCAGGGAAGCCGTGCTCTGCTGGATTTTATGGCTGCTGCTCTCTCTGCCCAGAAACAAGCTCAGAACAAGCTACGGCTCTCAAATGATGCTATTAAATTCATATCCTTGTACCGTCTTTACTGGCAACTGCACCATGCCTGCTAATTAAGGCATCACTCCTATAGTTTGCGCTCAAGCAAATAAGCCAGACATTCCATGTGAAAACTAGTTACAATAAAGTAGATGCGGTCGCAACCGGAAAACCAAAAAGGCTGTTAAGAGTTCACTTTACACAACAGCCATTGGACAGCGCTGACCTGTTGAGTGAGAGTTCAGAGGCTGCTTCGCCGTAGGGTATTCAGTCTCTCTGCTTATTTCTTTGCTCAGACATGGCATGAGAAGAGAGAACATGTTGACATAGGTCTGCAGAAAGCTGACAATCCAGCAGAAGATGTGCTTTATTTCACGTCCTACCACCTGAAGCTGTACACAATGTGCCAGTGTGAGATGTGTTAGTCTATAGTTTTGGCCGGAAAAAGCAGCAGTGGGTTAAGTGTGAACGTACTCAGTGGGGCGTAGGAGTGCAGCTTTGCCCAGGCGTAGGATGACCGGTCCTCGAGGGTTGCGGATCTTCTTGACATCTTTACTCTTGAGCAGGGAGAATCGCCTCACCAGATTAAAACCTGACAACAAATGACGTTGATCAGCATCCACATGAAGAAAACTTGGAGAAAAACATGTCTGTTGGCATATTGCAAGCAAGTCGTTTCACCTGTGATATTGTGCCTGGCCGTCTGAGGGAACTTCCACTCATCCACTTGCAAGGATGGGCATTGATCATCTGTGGAGAGAAATAGATAACACAGGGGGTTAAGTAGGAAAAAAGTTTTTAAAAATCTGGTGTGAAATGGACAGAGTTTTGTGTGAGAGCGAAGAAGCGACTGCAAACATACGTGAGAAATAGAAATATTGATCCGGAGGACAGAGAAGTCGAGAGGAGTTGGCGGGGTTGAAAAAGAGTCAGGAGTGTAAAACACAAAGAGTGCGATGAAATGAGGGCAAAGCTGTGGAGAGAGGAAGACAGCCCGATCTGACAGCTTGTCTTGCACCAAGCTTGTCGGAAAACCTGCAGTTTTTTTACGTTTGATGGATATGTTCTCACCCTGTCAGGGGAGGTTACAGAGAAAAGTGGTGCCTGTCAGAGCGGCCTGCCTCAGTACAGAGGGGAGACGTGAGCTGTGTGGAAAAACTGTACTTTTACAGGTAGACAAGGACCCTGTGAATCACTGTGATCCACATCTAATTGATCTCTTTGGGGCCAAGGACCAAGGCCCCGAGCAAGACGTGCTACAGGGCAGTTTTTCAAATGGTGTTTTTTTTTTTTACTATGACTGCAGGGAAGATGGAAGCAGGTGGTACCCTGCATTAATCAGAAATGATTTTCTTTGAGCTGTGTTGCTGTCAGTAATATTCTAAATCATTCCTGAGTGCCTTCTGCTAAAGCTGAAGGCTAGACATTTTTAAATTTACCCTGGTACAATGCTGCATCTTTTCGAAACAGAAAACATTTTTGCTCGAACTTAAGCTGCAAACGCAGAGCAGGATCTATGCATAGGCATTCTTGGCAGATTAGGTTTTATGGCCTCGTGATGTACTTATAACTCTGATGCATTTGCTCAATACCTTCGTCACGACTAGTTATTTACTATGCGTTTGGCCTGCATCAACCAAAATGAGCTGCGGATTAGCATTGGAAAGACACTATTGCCTATTCCGGTCTTCAGCAGCACTCGATTTTCTCTGGACTTGGTCTTGAATCTGACCCAACTGCCTAACCCTAACCCTAACCCTAACCCTAACCCTGACCCAACTCGATTAAGTTGGTCTTCATTGCTCCCTTGCTCACCTACATAAGTAAAGATTATGTGTCTCCTGGATTTATGGTTTGAGTTGTTGAGAACATCTTTTTGATGAAACAGTGAGTGCACACTGCATGGTGAGTTGCCTTGCAGCATGCAACAGCAACACACAGTCTATGTTTCCAACCACAATTCAACTTTATCCAGACTGGAAGTCACATCATACCAAAGGGAAGGGAGCCTAATATAATTACTTCAATAATAACATAACTGACTTTAATTAAGAGTTAAATATTAATTTCACGCAGGCTGGCTCAAGAAAGAATTGAATCACGAGCAGCGCTTCATCACCTCACGTTCAGCGGTTGACACCCTGCAGCTTCTGCTCATCTCGGTTTCAAAACAAAAACAGTTCGGAAGCACAGCACATTTCAGCGTGTGTGTGTGTGTGTGTCATTCTCTTGTTGCTGTCTGCAAGAACAAGTCATGTCGCGGATAAGAGATGTCAAACAGTGGTGTTGGAGTATCGTTAAGAGAAAGTTGAGGTGAAAACTCAAGAAAATTGGATGGATTGAATGTGACTTCTGAGCAAAGGGACAGAGTCAGTGAAGAGTGCAGGAAACACCAAGCAGTCTTCTGAGCCCTCTGATACTCTCTGACAGTAAATGCTTTTTTCGTTTACTCTGGCACTCTCTCTCTCTCACACACACACACACACACACACACACACACACACACAGCTGTATTTATAACTTGACGGGTCCATCCTGAAATGTGCACACTCTGCAGCCTTACAAAGACTCTCCTTCCTTAATAAAAAGCACATGCATCAAGAGCTTATCTTCATATCTGCCATCACAGGTTTTTTTTAATCAATCAAGTAAGATCTACCTTTTGTCGCTACTTAGTCTCTTTTTTTATTTTTTCGTTCCCAATTTCTATCGAACAAAATCACGAGGAAGGCTTTGTCAGGAGTAGTCCTGGCTAGAGGCAAGGGGGAAGGCACAACGAAAAGTCAAGCAACACACAGACAGGCGAAGGTGGAGAGAGGAGGAAGAACAGAGAGCAGGAAGAAGGAAGGTGAACATTTTATATGAGCTGTTTGACTGCGTTGTCTCACCAGTGGTCATTTTAGCACATTTCAGGCTCAGTCTGTCAACTTGCATAAGTCTGAGCTGAATTTTAGAATGCTTTACATAATTAAGGTGCACCTCAATTTTTCCACCCGTCTTTTGGTGCCATTAAAGTTTTTTTTGTTTTTTTTAGATGAGGCCATCTCTGCGGAACATGTAGGGGTTTCCAAGGGGGCTGTGGCTGTTTCTGGCCACCTGATCTGATCGTGTTTTAACCGTTTTGGTCCAGTTAGTTGCTAACTTTGTCATTTGTTGCCGCTTTTAAAGCTGCGGTTCAAGTTAAACGTTGTGTTTACTTGGAAGAGATTTTTGCTCGCTTCCATGGGATACACAGGCTATTTCTACATCACTCAGCAGATGGATGATACTTTAGTGGACTGTTGCGTACTCAGGCACTTTGGCAGTTTGGCAGAGGACACACTGCAGAACTTGAACCCCATTTCCTCTCAAGCTGTGATCAAAGGAAAGTGTTTGCTTGTTGACAAGCCAATTAGTACATAAGTACGAGTGCCACTCAGGGATCCTGCTAGCAGCTGCATCTAGCCTTAAAGAGATTGGAAGGTCTTGGCTGGGTTCACTTCCTCTTTGATGGTGCTGTGTTTGATTCTTGCCAAAGCAGGTAATGATGCTTCACTGGCAGTCATGCAGTACACTGCTGTGAGAGTTCCCCCAAGTTTGCCTTGCCAAAGATACAAATTCAGGACATCTTGAGTCTTTACGGAAGTGAAATCCTGCATTTTGATGTAGAGACTTACACTTCATTTAGAGAGTGTGCAAGTAAAAATGTGGCAGACAAGGGTCGATGAAGCGTTGATGAATTGATTATGGTAAATCCATCAACAAACACATTTCTTCGTCCACAGGCAGAAGTTCTACCACTTGGGAACAACTCAAACAGTGCCTTGTTGTGGCCGGGGGTCTACTGAAACCAACTGCCCCTGGGTTTTAATACCGTTTCCGCAGCAGCGAGCACTTGGCAGAGCACTTTCATTTGGGAGAAGAGGTCACAAAGTGTGCTCACAGACTGTTTGATGTGTGGTTTGCAATAAGAGAGGGTATGGGTAGTTATTGAATGTGCTTTACAACGTGGCATTCCAAGATAATTGGACTGGGCTGCTGATCAGCAGAAAGTCCGACTCATCCAAGTCCCGAAACTATTAAACACATGCAACATATGGGAGGAGAAGGGCATTCTGGGTGGTGTAGTTGATGATTCAACCCAATGATTCAATGTAGCCTATAAGATTAAAGTGTGGGTAAAATGACAAACCGACTGGATTGTAAATGAAGGAGGGATTGAGACAGAGGGTGAGAGTGCGTTTCTCACTCGTCTTCCCGGCCAAATGAGACAGACAAGAGAGAACATTCCTGTTTTTTCCAGAGATAAATCGACAGCACAGAGGAGTGGAAAGACTTAAAACGCTGCACTTCAGAGGGATGAGCTCACTAATGTTCCCCTTTGAAGGCCTCTGGCCCACATTCAATACACTCTCACAAGCTCACACAGACTGGACTCATGACATACATTGACAAGCTTTTCACAACAATAATTTAGAGAGCGCACGCTGGTACACTACTCAAATTAGAGCGGGTTGTTCGACATGATGTCTGGCAACCTGTGTGTGTGTATGTGCATAGTGTGAATATATACATTTTGGTAAGGCTTGATAAGACCGTCAGAGAACAGGACACATACGACACATAACACTTGTTTTTGACTGATCACATTTGTCACGTGTTAGTCGTTTTTATGTACCCTGCGGTTTTGAGATGTTACTTCATTGCAATGGACTTTTTTTCGGCAGAAAGTGGAGACACAACAGGACAAGTTCATCCATGAAGCAGTGACAAGTTTAAGTGTTTTGCTCAAGTTCTTTAGTGAGGTTCTGGGACTGCCCGTGATAGCCTGGGCCAGAAAAATCCAACTAACAAAGCTTTCACATTTTTTTTACGCAATCACTGATATAGAATTGTTTGAAGTCCAACTACAACACTCACATTACATATGTTTGCTAACTCAGACTGCTGAAACATGCAGGAGTAGAGGATGTGAGGATGTATGGGTACAGTGACTATCGTATATGTGCCTATGGCATCAGGGTGTTGAATAAATATATACTTTTAACCAGACTCTGTGATACATGTCTGCTTCTGCTGCTCGTCTTCTCCAACTTCCAATTTTGTGCAAATGAGCTTCTAACTATACCACAATTCACTGGCACCAGAAAACATACAACTTAGCTCAGACACAGACGGAGGGAAACTGAGTGAAAACAAATCCATACACAAATCCATTACTTCAGACTGCGTAGGGTGTGTGGTGTGCACACAAAGCCCCATATCAGCAACACTTTCCCAAATGGAGGGAATCTCAGCAATTTAATTCGACGATGGGGCAATCATCCAGCTTGACTCCTCAACACTAGTTTTACTCAAACCTGCTTTCCTGCTTGTAATGTCAGCAAATTACCAGTAAGTAGAGATTTGGAGTCAGAGAAATGAGTGTATATGAGCATGTGTAAGTGTGTGTGGTGCTTGCTGTGACAAAGTGTTATAGCTGCACTTGAGAAAGCACTTTATACCCGCCACTGGGGGAGATGACTCTGGGGAGCCGCAAGCTGACTCAGTCTCATCTGAAAAGCTCTGGGTCTCCCAAGAGGGACCCTCTCCTTCACAAAGCACGCTTCAGCGCTCCACCAGCTACGGAGGATTGCTCGGCCCACCAAGTGATATCTCAGAGCTGGACCCCGACAACACACTGACAACGTGGTGATGGAGTCTGACAGTTGGGAAGGCAATAAATGAATGAAACAAAACAGTGAAATAGATTGTTCTTCACCTCTCTGCCTCTTGGTTTCTTCACATGCACACAGTCTCGAACACACCAACAGACAATTATACTGACATATCAACATTCTCCCAATTCCATATATGTACATACAGACACTCAAAATCTGAAAACCTCAGCTCACAGACACTTAGAATGATTGATGGCTCACAACCGCACATGGTAAACGCACACGCCTCCTCGCCACAGCCTGACCACCCTGCCACCAACAGCCACCAGCTTGAAACACACATAAGCTGTAATTACAGTCCGCTTTGATTGTAGCTTTCGGGCCCCATCACCCACACGCACTCCCAGACACAGATGGACGCGGTTCCATCAAACGGACGTGCTGCCGGGAAGTGAAGAGGAGTTCATATCGCCAGCATCCAGCAGGAAAGCGAACTGCAGTCAATGAGCTGCTACCTTGTCGATGACAACTTTTTTTTTTTAGAAATTTGCATATCTGTTTTCTTGCCGTGAGTTAGATGAGAAGATTCATACTGCTATACGTGTACGGTAATTATAAAGTTACAGCTTGTTAGTTTAGGTTAGTGTAAAGCCTGGATTAGAGATAAACAGCTAGCCTTGTAGCCAGTCGAGACTCAATGCCTCTTCAACTCACTAAATTGCTGATGTAGCACTTGTTAAAGGTACTGTGTTGTTACAGAGACTAGCATTTTTCATTCTAGGATGAGTGAACTGGCAGCTGGCTGTGGCATTAAAGGACAGATATGAGAGTGGTATCCATCTTCTCATCCATCTCTCTGAAAGAAAGCAAATGAGGGTGCATCGAGCGAATCACTATTTTAAAGCAAGATTTAGTCTTTCGTCAAGTTCACATTTTTTTAACCATGCTTATAACCACTACTGGAGTTTACATTTATTTTAAAGGTCCAGCAGAGGAAACTCACCTTGCTCAGATGTCAGCATGTCACATGAGCCAAAGCTGAGAGCCAACAGAGTCAGACAGGACCAGAGAAGCCACATGGTTTCACAGCGCCTCACCTCACCCACCAGCTGATGGACGAACAAACAGAAAAAGAGAAAGTCAAAAAAAAAGTCAAATCCTTGGTACGTTCCGTCAGAATGCCACCCAGTCTGCTCACTCACTGATAGCGGCACATTATACTTGACTCCTAAATCTTCATGTATATTTATGAGTCAGTCACAGTTGATGTGTTAATTATGTGGTATGATGCGGCCTTTGTTAGCGCCATATGAATTAACCAGAATGTCTCATTAAGGAGTGGAACTCTATAAAGTCATTATCCTGTCCAGCTGGTTGGCCTTTGACTGGGCAGCTGCCAAGCACACACACATGTGAATTTGTCTGACAGAGTGCACTTAAGTGTACACTCACACACACACACACACACACACACAGATGACCATACCTGGGAAAGAATTCAAAGTCAAAAATAATGTACACATTCTGCTGCAAACGAATACCAAGACAACAAAGCAAAATGCATGCATGAAATTTAAAAAAAAATATTTGCATGCAGGCTGGTTGGTGGGGCCAAAACACACAAACACATCTGGAGACTATCCCACTGGAGCCATGGTTGTGATGCACCAGATGCTTCCACGTGGCTAACAACACACACACACACACACACACACACACTCATGCACAGATTAAAATATGTGCCACGGCTATAGACAATCATTATATTCGGCCTCCACAGTCACTCTTCCTTCCTACAAGCCCTTTTGATAAACACACTCAAGAATGCACACACATTTACACACCAACATCGCCCGCTCCACACATCCCCGGTGACCTGGGCTTGCCCTCAGCATGTGTGCAGGCCCCCATAACTCTTTGGTGTTTACAGGTACAGCAGGGCCCTCAAGGCAGGTGGGCGAGCAGACTGTGTGTCTGTAACACACACCTGTCCCGTCTGCCGGGAGAAATGACCCCCATGCTCCCCTGGGGGGTGCGCAATGTGGCGTTCCTGGCCGGCAGAGGACACATCTATAGCCTGACCAGACTGTCTGCAGCTTGCTGCTAACAGACAATGTGGTGGAGGACAGTGTTTCAAATGATGTACTGAAATAACAAGGACAGCTTGAAATGCTCCACATTGTGAATTATGCATTCAATGTTGGGGGCTGCCGACTCGAGGTGTGGTTGTTTTCCAGGTTCCAGGTTACCATTTCATGACAAGAGCAAGATCTTAGCAAGACACCGGATAATAATGTGGCACGATTTATCCGAGTGCACAACTGTTGGCAACATGGACACTTTCTCTATGCAAAAGTAGCTGCAAGCTAAACTGCGAAGAAAAAATAGTCTCCCCCTGCAGGGTTGAAAGTTAATCAATGCCTTAGACGGCTGAGTGTGAGCACTTTAAAGCTGCAGCCATTATTATAGGCTTCATGCCACATGATTGCAATAATAAAAAAAAACGTTCTCACAGTACATAATGCATAATGCATCACAGTCCAGAGAACATAGGCTGAGGGAAAAGTTACAGCTCATTGCTGTTATTATCTGGCCGTAATCCAAAAGAATTGAATAGGCTTCCTAATATGTATTGCTGTGGACGTCTCGCTTTCTCCTTCTCTCCCTGCATTCCAGCTGCAGCTTCACGGGCCACCCAGCTGGCTACAGCAGATAATGGCAATGTGGGGTTAGGCCACTGGGCTTGGCTATTAGCCCGGAAAGCAGGCCTGCGAGCGATCGGGGTCACTGAATATGAAGCCAATACAGGAAGGAAAACAATGACAAACTTTGAAAGTCTTCCAGCATTAAAAGCTTGAAGAAAAGCGCAGGTCAATTGGTGACCAACATCGACAATCAAAACACACGCCTCATCATTTCTTTCGTTCAACGGCAACAATCCCTTGAAGAAACAGACATGCTCAGTATTGCGTGGGGTCATTTCGGTTCGAGGTTCCGACCGATTGACTATTTTCTATTTCCAGTACAAATACCGGTTCCAGTACATTTTATGGTTTGAATACAGGGAAAAAAAAAGCGGTACTGATATTGTCCTATAACAAAGGAGATCAGTTGTGCTCAATGCTAAGCGATTTTTCTTGTCACACATTTCATCATCATTGCCACCACTTAAAGATGGAAAAACAGCCCCAACACAAGCCTGTTTAGAGGAACACACTCTGACAGAGTTAAATGAAACATGTCCTCTCTATGGCCTGACAGGAGAATTGCTTATTAGCCACCACGACACGGATGATTAAGTGCACCAGTAGCCCACTGTTTAGACTACTTTCCATCTGCTTTAATGGGAGAACCCAGCATCAATGTGTCGGTCATGTAAAATGTGTGGGTTCACTCTCGTTCCAGCTGTCTCTCCCAGCATTCTGTACCAAGAAGATTGATGGACAGCTCGCCAACAGCTTATCTGTTTCCAGTCTTCCCTGGTCTATCATATCATCACACACACAAACACACACAGTCAAGAGTGGTTTAGGTGCTGTGCATTGAAAATAACCTCCTGCTCAGACCTTTTTATTGGGACCGTGACTGAATCCTGCAGAGAAGGTCAACTCTCAGCAGAGGATGTGCAGGAAAGTCCACCAGAAGTTGACTGGAATATTTACCATATTCACCATCTTTATGTAAGCATGTTAGCATGCTAATTGCCAATTACAACTTAACACTAAGTACAGCCAATTCTGATGGGAATGTGATGAGTTTAGGGTCATTCTGTCATGTTTTGTGACCATCAAAAGCTTCCCTTTACTGTAACGCTGATATGTCATGATGAACACAACAACATGTACACGTACACTCATGGCTCTTGAAATTTTGGATGCACTTCAGCCCAAACCTGAGAGTGCATTGCAGGCCTGTCACAACAGGGAACTTGGGAGTGAATAAAAGTAACAAAAGATGCCCTGATGCTTTGAAAGACTCCAGATATCAACAAACCAGGAAGTGTTAAAAGACTTGCAAAGGCAATGTCTCAAGCTGGATGACACACAAAGGAGACTGAGGCAAGTTTCTACTGGCCTTACATACTGGGTTATGTTCAGGGCCTTCACTTGAATATCTGTGCCTGAGAAACAGGCCAGCACAGTTGCAGATTGTGGGAAAAAAAAAGGAGTGTTGATGCATGCAAGGCCAATGACCGGCTGAAAGCTGACCATTTCTGCTTAATCTTGAATCAGCAAAGAGTCAAGTGGACGACACAATTAGCTGCAGGCTAGAATTGGAAGGAGTAAATCACAGACAACTTTTAAGATGGGTGCGCAGGCAGGATGCAAAAGGCAGCACACGTGGGATGGCTGAGTGATGAAGTGATGACAGATGTGACTGTGGCATTCAAGCTTCCTCCTTTGGAATCCTAATTCGATTTTGGACACTGGTCTCAAACCAGTGCAGTGCCATGCTCAAGACGTTACTTAGCTTGAATCATATGCATGCCGCAGATCCAAAAAACGGTTCAGCTCACAGGCTTTTCCATGTGCCGCAGGGGTTGGACGCAAGCCACAAACAATCACAGTAACAACTCGGCCCTTAATGTGTTGCATTAAGGCCTGCTTAGGATATGAAGTGGAAATCAGCATCACTTTTGCCAGCAGCCACGCCATAGTTGTGGTTTAAAAAGTTTCTCGCGAGAAACAATTAAGAAATTCAACAAATCTACCATGAGCAAGAAGTAGCCGACTCAGCAGATATGACTGCAATGATCCCCACTGGATCCCGCTAAAACCGTGACACTTTTCTTCAGCATCACCATCAGAGGGACACTTCTCAGCTGAGACTTTACAGTTGTTTTTGTCATCTGCTGTGTAATGCGCAGCGGATACTATTGCCGTGGGATGTCGCCTTAAGCGCCTGTTGCAATATGAACCGACTGCAAAAGTTTCCCCACGAAACAGTTACTTTACAAACTGCAGTCTTGCTTTACTGCCTCAACTGCGACGTTACTTTAGAACTGCCATCGTTGACATTTCCAGCCAACACGCCCGTAAAAAAAGTGGACAAAATCCATCGCCTACCTTTAACTATTGATAAATCCACCAACTTGCGACCACATTAATCCGGAAAGAAATGCGTGCGTGTATCCGGGAGAAAAACAAATCTTGTGGGGCGACGCTAATGCAATTCAAATGTAATCCAGCTTGTCCTCCCGTCCCGTTGATTTATTTTCCTGAGGCTTCTGCACGGAGAAAGGAAACGAAGACAAAAGTTAGGGCAAGATCGTCCGTGTCCAACTTTTCCCCCTCCCCTTTCTCTCTCTCTCTCTCTCTCTCCCACTGCTGCACAATCCAAGTCCTAAATCCCTCTCTCCCTCTTCTACTCCCCCTTTGCTTTCTCAGTGGCGTTCTGGTTTCTCCCTACTTCCTTACTTCTTTTTTTTCCCCTCTCGGTCTCTTAACTCTTCTCCATCCCGAAATCCCTTCCTGCCTCCCCCCCTCCCTCCCCCTCCTCTCTTCCCTCTCCCATCCTCTCTGTGGAAGATCCCTCAGTAAAACGTGTGGTGACGTCACCTTGTCCACAGTGCTGGAAAATGAGCCTGGGGTATGTCTCTAATCTCTCCCTCTCCTTACTCTCTACCCCCCACCTCCTCATCCTCCCCTCCATCTATCCTTCGCCTTTCACGGTTTGATTCATGGCTTACTGGAGGGTGAGGAAAACCTCCATTCCGTCTGGGGTTAAAGCACTGTATTAGGACAAGAAATATGGATAACTGCGGTAATGGCTGGTGCATTATTGAGAAGAATTTATTCCATTGAAATTAATGAACTTGCTTATCATACTTATCTTTGATTGACGGCCAGGTCCACAGCCTCCATATTGTTTTATCGCTGGGTTTTATTGCATCCAATCCATAAAGTGGTCTCGGTTCCAACCCCTGATCATTAAGAAACACTTGTCTTAATAGCCACATCAATTCCACCTTCATTGTCAGTAAGTAAATAGTTCTGGAGGTGAATAAATATCACTCGAGCATTTGATTTATATGTGCCTCCCCCGCTGTTGTGGCTGAATAGGTGCTGAGGAGTGCTCACATCTTCGAGATATTTATGTCTGTACTATGATCAGAGGTCAAATCCTCCACCGAGCCATTATCTTTAACTTTCTCATTAGTTTCAACCTCTAGCTCAGACAAAAAAAAAGAAAGTTCAAACAGCATAATAAGAAAGAAGGACAGGAACGAGACGTTCAGGCTCCATGAATGACTTTAGCAGCTGTCTAGCAATCCTGCAACCTTTGAACTGCATGGACATCTGGATACGACCCCTTTGAACTAATATTGGTGAACACAAAGCTTTTTGGTCACTGCCTGTGGGAAATCTGGATAAGTGTGTGTTTGTGAGCATGCATGTGCCTTCATATGTGCTGGTGGCACAATAACATGGAAGCAAAACAAAGTTCGTAATAACTTTATGTGCAACTTTACACCTTGTTTTGAAATGTACCCATGCTGAACACTAAATTCAACTGAACAGCAATGAAATGGTTTCATCTTAGTGGTTTGATTTCTTCTCTTTGAAATTCCCAGTATATCATGTTAAGTGCAAATTCAGCAAGCATCAATTGCTCATTAGACAGTATGTTTTTCCAATTGCCGACCACTAAAACAAAATTTACTAAGAATGTGTAAAAAGACTATGGTTTTAAAATGCAACTTGAATCATGTGGGCCAGAAATATAATGAAACCACATCATGACACAGAAATATGTAATGTAGGCTATAAAGATCATTTCAAAATGATGCTAACAAAAGTGGCAAAAGAATAACACCCAATTAATCTGCTATTCACAAACATTTCTGTATTTAAATGTATGTAGCCTATATGTTGTATGTATGAATATAATTTGCTCAAAAAAAAGCCTTTAGGATGTCTACAGAGACATATGAGCAGACATTAAGATTCATCAACTCGTGTGAGCAATAGGACCACCTGTTGTCAGGTGTGAGGCATTCCCCAGCTGAGGGCTTTGTGCGAGTATGGTAATGATGGATTCTGCTAAACCGACTTAGTGGCACATGTTTCATTATGCATATCAGGAGAAAATGAAAGGGCCGTTTCTGTAGAATACTGTGGATTCTTGCCAGAATATTTTTCAATAACATTAAGCTAAATGGTCCTGAGACGAGGGAGCAAGCCAAAGAGAAATGGGAGAACCCCAAAAGGAGATACAGGATAAAACAGATCGCTGGAAACCGATATTCTCTTTGATGTGCTTGGTTAATTCGGATGGTTTCTGAGCGACGCTGGTGTGAAAAAGGGTTCGCTCATTATTCATTCTTACCTTTTTGTTTCAACACAATCTCATTCTTCTATGAACTGGAATGGGAACAGAGGGTGGAGGAGCAACAGCTGCAAATTCTTCCTGCCATGCACCGTGCCATTGGAAACAAACATAGTATACAACCAACAAACCTCAGAGCCAGACCTCCTGGATGGCATCTCCAGGTATATATATATATATATTGTGCACAAGCAAGAGAGCAAAAATGTGTTTCCACCTCCAGAGCTTTAATCAGGGTTGCCACACTTTGTTTTCATCCCCCCAAAGGTCTGCTCAATCAAAGGACGAGCCTGAGAATGGGGTCTGTTGAACGGTTCTTGGGTGCAATCCTTTAGCGGCTGGCCATAAGTGGGTTATGATTGTAATGGGATTTTCATGGCATGGATAGCCTTTATCACCTAACAGGGAATAGCTAGGTGGAGGATAGAGGCTTTCAACATAAATGGGGCAGTTTTGTAGAATGCGTTTGTCATATACTGAGCAGGGATTTCCAACAAATATGTTCAAAACCAGTCCTGATGCATTGCATATGAATTGCATTTGAACAGTCATATTGTTTGTAGCCAAAATAATGTAGTTGTATCTAAGTGGCTCACAGTCAGATATTAGTCAGGGCCACTTTATACGAAGAAAACCTTTTTTCCTCCCCATTTGCCTGATATTTGGCAGTATGGCTTGGTTATGGGACCTCACTGTCCTTCCATGAGCAGATGTGGAAAGTCTAAGGCAGGTAGAGCAGCAGCAATGAACACCATAGGACACAGAAGAGATACAGGAGATAGGATACATAGGAGACAGAAGAGAACGGGCATCAACGACAACACAAATTACATCGATTTGTCGGACAACACATGAACCGGGGGCGCTGGGGTGGAGGCTGGCTGCAAGCAGCTTGCAGAGGAAGCAGCAAGAAATCCCCAGATGGGCTTGACTTTCTTGTTGAGTTTCTGCCACTGTTCTATGATGCCCAGTGTGAACTTGACGGAGACCAGTAATCAAGACTAAAACTAGTGTTCCTCTACAGTTCGAGCGGCTGAAAACAACACTGTAGGAAAACAACAGACACACACATTACCAGGCAATCATACGAGAGGGGCATTTCGACTGGATCACCTGAAATGTTGAGATGACGGACCAAGACAAACTCACCACTTCACTGCGGCTAAAATACAGCCAGCTCAGAATGTTCATCAGTTCTGAAAGAGACAAGCTACACAAGGAGGTTGAAAAACAGTGCTCCGGCAGGTGCAAAACGGCCCTCTCTTCACAAATGGCTTCCGCTGCTTCAGAGAGCTTATCCTATGAATCCATGATGCAGTGGATCTGCAATGGATCCTCATCATGGAAAGGCATCAACATGAAGAGCTGCAGGGCAAGTTGAAGTGCGAACACTGATCATTTTCAAGTGGTGGAAGCTTGCAAGCAGCGTGCAGAGGAAGCAACAAAGGCAGCCAGGCTAAAGCAGCTTAAATTAGGTGTCCAAGGTTGAAAAAAAAAAAAATAGAACCAGTTTTTCTTTTCATCTCATCGCAGACCTCTCTATTAATCTGCTTGTGTCAAGCAAATTCTGTCAAGGCAAAAGTGCTCCTGCTGTCCTCGATGCCTCAGGTGTGATCGTGTCATCTCTTGAAGGTTACTTCTGACAGTATTCTTGAAAGATTCACACTTTTACTGGCTTTCTTTGTCTACATGCATTAAAGGTCCACTCTTGTAGAATGAAAGGATAGGATACAGCATCATCTTTCCATCATCAAAAGAGAAAATGCCCTTTGAGTGCATCTCCATGGAGATATGGTGAGAGAAATATATTGCACATGACGTCCCCCCTCACACACGGACACTTCTCAGGGACACTTTGTCTTAGCTGCTTTACAAACACTGTTTGATCATAATCCACTTGTAGCTGTATTCGCCTGATCAACTTTGCCAGCATCGATAAATGGCATTGATTACGAAGGAGAGGTAAATCTCTCTGCCAAAGTTGTCTGTGTTTTCGTGCTCTTTTCAAAACTTGCCAACTAAGAAGAAAATTGCATATAATAATTGCTAGACCGTTCCTTCAAAAGGTACTGTGAGTGTTTGTGCGTGTGTGGGAGGGAGAAAAAAAATAGATTGACAAGAAAGAGGCAATTATTTTGAAGGTCTGTATTATACATGAAAGGATGCAGTTTCAGAGGCCTCCTGAGGGGCACATACGGGTAACAGATTTGTCTCCTCTTCCAATTCTTGGAAATCTCAAGGAAATCAGGCCACGCAGCGGCATACAACGACAGTTTCAATGAGAATTGATGTAAATGCTCCAGTTCACATGCATATGAGCCATTCATATCCTCGCCCGGTGGGACTAAAATGTGATGACAACCATGCGAGACATGATCATAAATGCTTCTTCATAAAAAATAAAAAAAGGGGAAACGAAAAACAATAAAACTAAGATTGCCGTGGAGGATCGACGACTGAGATATTATCGTACAAATTCAGAGCCTTGGGGGAGACGCGGGTTGAGACGAAATTGGCCTCATATCAAGTGAGTCTGCGCTGTCTGTAAACGAATTGACCGGGAACACCAGGCTTCTGAATATGGCCTGGATAATCTGGTCTCTGAAAAGGAGGATCAATGACTTCGTCAAGGGGATCGTATGGTGGTCTGAACATCTTCCATGATTTACGAGATGCGAGGCCTCGTTCTGAGCTTCAGTCAGTCATCGCTTCAAGTTTTGCCTTACCTTCCGTTCAACTTCTTTTCACCTGTTCCATATTTGGACACCACTTTCAACATCAATTAAGTCTTCTCAATTGAAGCGTTCCTTTTCATCTTTTTATTAAATACGAGCAGAAAGGCAATCCAGTCTGATTACAGCTGAGGACTCTTGAGCTTTCCGTTGCTAACGCACATAACAGTCTCAAGTGATGTGGGACTGGAAAGGATCGCACCTGTTGCGAAGCTCTCCAGGGGGTACTCCAGGACCGGCACTGGTACCCCTGGGTAAGGAAGAGGCATCAGGTAAGGGGGCTCCATATGTGTGCGCATATGCTCCCTCCACTAATTATCATCCCGCTATCTAAGACTCTTCATCTTCATTCTGTCCTGCCCTCCTTCTTCACCTTCCCTCATTCATCTTCTCCCGAGCCCACACCTCCCACACCCTCCACCACCACCACCTCCTCCTTCATCCATAGCTGTAGACATGTTAGAGGTGGACTCCACACTCTTTTTCCTCCCCCTCATTCCCCTTTCCTACAACCCCATCACTCTTTCTCTCCCTCAGCAACTATGTGAGGCGCTGGGAGTGGATGGATTCTGGCAGTGTCTTTATTGGCGCTGTTATTTCCACTGCCATGCTCCCGTGCTCCAGTAAGAGGATGAGGGATGGGGGAGCAAAGGAGCACTGAAAGAGGGGAACAGACGGAATGGGTGAGTGTTGGTTCGGGTCAGCTTGTTTGGGGTGGGTGAGGAAAAAAAAGAGCGAAAACAAGAAAGAAAGAAGAATACTTTTTTTTTTTTGGCATTCACCTTAGAGTTTCAGCCAGTGAACCTTTACACGTGCACATTAAAATCTGACATACACACACACACACACACAGCAGAGGATAAGACACACTCTGCCAGCATTTTTACTGCAGACAGAGGAGTGGATTCTATTTCAAGCATGAGTGCCGATATAAATCAGTCAATCAATGAGGAAAGAGATAGCCACACATGCTTATAGATGGGCAGTCGCACAGAATACAGCCTAGCACACAGCACTGAATTAGTGCGAGGACCCCCTGTTTTGATAGTCATTAAAAGTCCCGGTACACTTGTGTGTACCAGTAAATTGGCTTAATACCCAACACTGCCTCTTGTTGACTGATAATGTAACGGAGCCTTCAGCTTAGCATGAATAAAATAGTGTGTGTGTGTGTGTGTGTGTGTGTGAGAGCTCCTCAGTTTGCTGGTCTGCGTTATTGCTGCAATAAGCTATTGAAGTCAGACTCCCACAGCTGCAGCAAACTGGCAACTTAAGTTACAACATCGCTACACACCGAGCACATTCCGGATTTAAGACGGGAGCGAGACGGAGTATTACCTTACTAAAGTCTAATTTGCCTGTCGTGACATCGGGGGAAAGCACAAAATAGAGCACAATAAAGAGAAGGAATGGGATCCATAAAGAAAAGAGTGAAAGATAGTTACTGAGGGAGATGGGGAAGGAGGTTTGAGAAAAAGAAAAAAAAGACACAAAAATCCGAGATGTAGAGGGAGTAGATCATGTATGCCACATCCTGCGCCATGAAGACAACCATGTGGGCCCTATTCGGCCAACTGACACATATTTCGAGAACAGCATTTCCCCCCCCCCCCTCCTCCTCTTAGTCTTTCCATCCACAAGAAAGGTTCGAAAGGCAGAGAAGGGGGGGGGGATGGGTCTGTGGAAAATGCTGACACTGGCTCATAAGAAAGAGGGAGAG
Organism: Melanostigma gelatinosum; assembly: GCF_949748355.1. NCBI lineage: Eukaryota > Metazoa > Chordata > Actinopteri > Perciformes > Zoarcidae > Melanostigma > Melanostigma gelatinosum. The sequence continues at coordinate 16,443,301 of NC_136650.1, read as the reverse complement.
AGACACACACAAAGACCAGAGCCTACAACAGTGTGGAGGATGTACAGTAGCTGCAGCAGTAGTTTTCCATTGGAGGCTGGAAAGAGTTGGTGTACTCCTCTCACTTGGAGCCAGGAAGCATGTGTGGTCACGTGATCACCAGGCCACGTTAGTCAGAAGTGTATGGGAGCTCACTGCTTCCAGGACTTCTTGAAAGAAAAAGATTTTCTTCCTGCCAGGTTTTCCAAACATGCTGCACATGATTAACTTGAGGATCGCAGCATGCCAAATGTATTTTTCCACATAAAACACAGACAACCTTCTTGTTCGGATTATTCCCAGTCTCTTCTCTTAACTTAATCCGAAATACTATTTGGCCACTATCATTTCCTCCATTTATTAAAGTGTAATGCTCTACTTCTATACCTGTTTTACCATGTAAAAGACAGATGTGCGCGTGTGGACATAATGTCTTTGTTTCATACCTGATGTTCACATTACGGCATCTCTTTCAAATTTGGACCCATCGACACCCGTGCAGCTGTTAAGCCAACAAGCCTCTGCCTGAGTCTCTATATCGTGCTGTCCATCACACACACACTTTGTAGGACTGAGTAGGTCCATTCATATTCCCCGAGATGTGACAATTACCACCATAGTTAAAAGAATACAAACCGATATTTCCACTTCCATGACGATAACACACTATTTGAATTTGGTGACAACAGCTACATTCAGAGAGAATTACAGATGTGAACTGTCCTAGTTTGGTTTTTTTTAGCATGCTGACATTTTTAGCATGCTGACATTTGCCAACTGGAATTTAATTCGTTCAGCTTGTATAAAAAGAAGCTCATAAAAAAAAAAACATCTTTGATATTTCTTTTGGCCAATTCTGATTCAACAGAAACGGCATACTTAATTGGATCAGAAACGTTAATACCTCTGCTGGTACCTTGTCACAAGGCTAACCAACTTCCTTCTGAGATGCTTTGGCTTCCATTCGTGTTTAAAGTGAATCTATTTATTATTTGGGATGTGCAAGGGTGCCAAGCAAAATAAACCTTCTTCACTTTGTTGTCTCTGGACTCGGGATGGAGACGACCAAAGGATCCTTAAAACTTGGCCAAGGTTGGCTGTTGACACTTGCCTCCTAATTGCCCACGGCGTGCAATCTGCTTTCAAATGCAAAACTGCACTTTAAGAGATTACAGAGACACACCTGGAATACATTTTACCATTTAGCATCACCAAAGACTTTTCTCTCCATTTATCAACTGAGATAGTATATTCCTGGCTAAAGTGTGCGCATGCACGTCCCAAACACCCACTTAGTGCATGCTTTAGCATGTAAAAGCACACACTGACTTGCACCAGCAGAAGCAAATCTGCATTAAGAATTTAACCAGGCAATATAAGGAGGCATATGCATGTCTTCCAGTGGTTCTGTAGCTAATTACAGCCAGTGATGAAGCCCAAACGAAACACATACCACAGCGAGTGTTCGACGAAATCAATATCAGCATGCTTCATGCTGCGCATGCTCAAGAACAGGGTGTTTATGATCAAATCAATATGCACAGTATCAGTGTTGTGTATCTCAGCTGTAACCTCAGTGCCGTCTGCGTCTGCTATAATCTGAATAATCTGCCAAATTCACCGTATAGGACGCCCCCAAAATGCTGATGAAGAGTGTATGAATAGAGTCATCCTCAAGGCAGGTAGAGTTAGAACCACAGTTACCGACTGAACACCTCCGATAGGTTTAACCCTGGTCTACAGCCCCCAAAAAACAGAGAGTGGAAATGTAAATGAGCTCTGAGTTGGAGGCTTTTAAGGCAATCGAACTGTCCGCCAGGTAAACGAAGCACACCAGGAGTCCAGGATACTTCTGACAGCCAATGGTGGCAGGTTTCATGAAAGCGTTGGCTCATGAACATAGTGCTCAGACGGTGGCCCCGTGCTATCCCGTCCAGGCTCGTTATCGCAACAGCAATCCACAACATCCACGGCTAATTAGCTTCAGCACATAATGCAACTTCTCACATTCTGAGAGATGATTAGAACATGTTTGTTTTTGGAGCTTGCTAGCATGTTATGTTATTTCCGCCAAGGTTTAGGAAGCGTTGGTGTCTACATGGAGGCAAGCCAATCAATGAACCTATTACTAATGTAAACTCAGTGGTGACAATATTAGTGCCCACTTTGTCTCAAACCTCCTGCATTGGCCTCTCCTGAACCACAGTATTTTAGAAACTAAATGTGAAGGTCCCGAATCAAAAACCTTGATGGTTTGGAGAATGAAACTAACAATTACATCGTGACATTACACCAGCAGCAGCACAACAGTAGAGGCTTTAGTCTTGTCAACACTCCTTGAGTTCACATAGTACCTGTGGGTACTCAGCAGAGTTTTCACTGTGCTCACATCCCGATTCAAAGTCAAGTTACACTCACAAGTTGAAACAAAACAATCTTGAAGCCAAAAAGATGCTTCAGGTTGTAGCTGTGCGAGTGAAGCACAAGTAAAAATGTGAGATATTACGTGACCGCAGAATATGGATTCAAAGTATCTATCTTCCATCAGTGCGTGGACTAGTAGCAGCAGCAGGTCAGTGCCTTTCATTTGGCATCTGTCTGCGTGCATTCTATCTCACATCCTCACGCTCTCTCTCTCCTTCATATGCATCAGTGGTCCTTGCAATTAGTTTAGATTAGCTCGAGCTAGCCGTGGGGAAACAAGCATCAGCCCAAACCATCGGCGAGGTCAACAGATCTGTGGTAAACAGAAGTTTGCCTCAACAAGGACAAGTGTGTCTTTTTGTGTCTTAAGCGCGCACGTGTGTGTGCGTGTGTGTGTGTGTGTGTGTAGCTTGCTCAAGCAGAATCATTCGGGTTAGAACGCCTGACATAAAGACCTGTTAATTCTCCGCCGCCCTTCTTCACTCGCATCATTAAGAGTCTCAGAGGGTTTTAGCGGTTGACCTCTTCACCCCCACGGAGAAGATATGCTCGCTGTCATTGCGCGAGATCAATGATGGCGCGAGACGGTGAACAGAGAGAGGGCAAATAGAGAAAGACAGACGGAGAAAGAGAGTGGTACAGAGAGAAAGAGACTGTTCCACATCAAGTCCTAAGCTGATCGATCCCCTCCTAACAGGGCCTAGTAGTATTGATTGTAGTGTAAGTATCTGCCTCGCTGTGGCTCACACTGAAGCCCACACAGCACCGCTGCAATGGTCCACTGGTGCACAATAGAAGTGTTTTTTTTAAATAGGTATTGTCACCATTCTCAAATGTTTTGGTTTGGAAAGAGATTTTTACGGCCCTGATATAGCATGCTTGTACAAATTTACAGAGTAAATCATTCGCCGCATGGGAGTCTGGATGACACGGGGGGGGCTTATCATCATCCTCAGCCACTCACGCTTGTTTTCATCTGTGTTTGTGTGCGCACGTCAACGTGTATGTCCCCTGAGCTGCGCACTGAAGGGATTTTCTTGGCCATGATCTTAGTACAAAATCCAAACACGCTAAACAGAAGTGAAGACACGACAGAGCCAGAGAGAGGAAGATCTGGGATGGAAGCGAAACAGAATGCAGGTCAGGCCTTGAAAGATTACTGCATGAAGGTGGTCTAGGCAGCACAGCTAATTGCGCGTGACATTACTGAATAAGCTGTTCCGCTTGCTACATTTTATTAAAGGGGGTTAGAGGCTGCACGCCTGAATTCATTATTCATTGATTTGAATGGATATTTCACAGTGAAAAGACAAGAAAGAGCAGAGAAACTGTCCACCTGGTTCAAAATGTGGCCTTGAAAAATCTTGCGTTATCAATTTATTACATTCATAACATTCTTTTGGGACAATATATTTGGAATTACACTGCACAACGCAAGCCAGGTGAATGATGTTATTGGGACATCGCACTTTGACAAGATGTAAATGTCTGTGGGCTTGAGGGAGGTACAACATTTGAGTTGCGGCGTTTACATGCAGGTGAGACCTCAAGGCAGCTTTGCTCCATTTTTACCAAACCACTGAGGCAATCCGGTTTTACAAATATCTGTAAATGTTGAGCACAAGACAGTCTCCTGTGCCCGAGCTAGAAGGAATTAGTGATGAGGGTTTTGTTCAGTACAAGGCATTGACTCAGACCTCCAGCTGAGTGAGTTGTGATTCTAATCCGTTCATTTGTTTTCATCCCTCCCTGCAAGGATCTTGCCAAATATGTTAATCTACCCAGATACGCCCAATTTATTCTACAGCGCAGGGTGTGATCTTCTCAGAGCAAAGACCTCTGACTTTGTCCTGGATAGTTGTGAAAAGCACTTATATAAGCCCTTATACACACACACACACAGTCAATATTATTCACACACACATTCCTGCTTAGTCTTCGTGCACACATTCTCAGAAATGTTAAGGCATATACAGTACATCCGTGCACACATTAAGTGAAGCCCCTGTGCAAAGGCGAGCTTTGGGAGCAGCTTTTTCTTGTGCATCTCTGGGTTGCCAGTGTGAATTAGAGAGAAGGCTGCTCTGCGTCCTTCTAAATGTTTCATGATGTTCAGCAGTCTGTTTGTTCTGAGAGCAGATCAAGGACGGACCACTCCCACTGGCACCCACCAAAAGGGTGCAGAGGGGGTGAGGGAAGGAAACAGAGGTTGAAGACTGCATTTCTATAAGGCTGGATTGATGGTTGGATGGATGGATTCAGTAATGGACCCTTTGATGGATTGATGCAGACATAACACCATCACACCTCATTTGTAATGCACATGTGTCGCTGCTGTTTGCAGCACCGGCAGAGTGCTTCTTAAAAGGTAAAAAAGGGAAAAAGGAAATTCATTAGATGTCGTTATCGATCACAGGTTTTTTTTATCATGCTAAACCTCACTGGCGGCCGGCCACATATCGGGAAAAACAATATTCAGCATGCATTATCGGTGCATACGAAGAATAATCAGAATGTGCAGCAGTCACTCTAGACGCAGTGCAATCTGTGTAAACACAAACCGTTTGAAGGCAATATCAAGGCTGACAGGCATGCTGAGTGAAAGCGCCGCGTCAAAAGACAAAACCTTGATGTGTGGAATGAAGGTGAATGGATGGAAATGAATGAAAGAATGGGGACAATTATATCTATAACAAAAAATAAAAAGTATGAAGGGCAAGATTATAAAATCTAAATGACTTACTTAGAAGGTACATGAAGAAGGTTAATCAAATGTGACTATATCGAAGTAAAGATTCAGTTCCAGTTCTGCATGCCTCTTCAATTAAAAAGTACTGCATGTTGCTTTTGGTGATGGGAGTTCTGGAAGAATTGTTACCTGGAATTCACTTCACAATGAGGTCCGGACACGAATACACAATATGGAATATATTTAGAATATCTACCGGATTTACAGTTAATGACTGGGGTTGTTATGGCTGGGGCATGCTCGCAGATAAATGAAAAATACAATGTGTCGTCCAACATGAAGGCAAAAGGCTTTGAGGGAGTTCCGAAAGGCCAAACGTGACAGCAAGGTGAAAATCTGGTATTCAAAGAGAGAAGCGAGGCGAGGTAATTGTAAAGATGTGGCGGAAAACAACAGACACTTTCAGATGGTCTCTTCTGGAATACATTTATAGTGCCACACTCATTTTCACACAACTACAGCAACAGCTGTGTAATGAGTGATGAAAGGGAGCTTCAGAGGGAAGTTCAAGCTCTGCTTACGTTCTCACCGCCTCACACCCAGCTGCGATTGCTGCGATTCGCAGTTTCAGAAAGTAACTGTCATGTGCATTGAATGTGTTGTAACTCTGTTCATTCTGTACACATGATATCTATTGCACTTCTGTCCATCCTGGGAGAGGGATCCCTCCTCTGTTGCTCTCCCTGAGGTCTCTTCCTCTTTTCTCCCCATTAAAGGGGTTTTTGGGGGAGTTTTTCCTGTTCCGATGTGAGGGTCCCGGGACAGAGGATGTCGTATGTGTACAGATTGTAAAGCCCTCTGAGGCAAGGTGATTTTGGGCTATCCAAAAATAAATTGAATTGAATCCGAACCCCATGTTAAATAGGACATTTTACTGAGAAGTTGGATTTTCTTGTGGCCTGACGCAGCAAGCTGTTTCACCGTTTTTCAGTCTTTGATTTAAACTACATCAGGTCAAACTCAATCAGATCCCGTCCCTCCTTGCTCCATAAAAGGACAAACTACCTCCTGCAACTAAATGTATAATGACAGGGAGGGAGTCAGGGGAAAAAGAGATCCAGTGATTCATCTAACATGGAAGTAATTCCGAGAATACTGGCTAGACCACAAGTTGCCCCCTCTACCTTGGCCTTAACTCACCATCCGATGTGACATGTATGGGACAATAGGTTCAAGATGATGGGACATTATGAGGCACAGGGAATACAGTATACCTTGCTCTCATGCCTTCCATCTCATATTAAACCCATTAGTATTCTAGCCTGTAGCCTTATCTGTAATGCTCTTCCTCCTCTTTCTCTTAAGCTGCGACGTTGGGCAAATATTTCCTCCCTAGAGTACTTGCCATTTTTCATCGTTTTCAGCCCCCTCTATTCCCCCGCTCCCCAGATGGCGTTTAAGACGATAATTGACATTCTCAGACAAGATCAGTGCTGACCTGGAAGCGAGCATGGGGACGTTTAGGCGGTGGGGAAGCTCACAATGCCTCCGCTGTTCAGCCGGTAATTACACCCAGGGCACGGAGAACGGCCGGCTGCTTATTGAATTCATATCAAATAAAACTTCGGAAGAAGTGCCGTCTGACGGTGTGGTGTAGCAATCCCGCCATCCAACCCCCCTTCCCCACCATCACTCGTCTGTCTTTCCTCTTTTTGCAGAGTTGAATTATTCCTTTCAAAAGGACAACACCGATTGTATTGCTCTTCCCACAGATTCCAATATTATTTCAAATTAGTTTGCATTTTTGCTTCACTCTAAATCCAATACCTGAAGAATGCATGCTGTTATTTTGTCTGTTGCACTGCAGCAGTTTGTTCCTGCTCCGAGGGTTCTGCTGCCTGCCACTTGGGGGCGACATGACCATGTGCTTCCATGTATTAACTGATCTGCAACCGCAGGTCCACAGCCCCGACTGCGCCTCCTCCTCCTCCTCCTCCTCCCTTCCTTTCATCCCTCCATTACCCCCGCACTTCTTAAATCAGCTGCGATAAAAACAGATGCCAGATTGAAATGTCAGAAGTGTATCTCCAACTGCCAGAACATTAACCTGTTCACCCTTAGGTGCCTTGCTTTTCTCCGAGGGAAGAGGGGGGGGGGGGTGCTGAAATAGGGTGGGGGCAGGAGCAGAGGTAGAGGACGTGGCAAAAAGGAGAAAGAGAGGGAGGTACTGCCATTTATGAAAAGCCCTCATGGGTCACAGAGAGCAGGCAGACATACAGGCAAGCTGTGGGGGGGGGAACAGACGGCGTAAGCAAAGTAGACAGAAAACACTCCAGCGGCTAGGGGAAGGAGGGAGAGAAAGGAGGAGAGGAGGGAGGTAGCGAGAGCAAAAAAGCAGAGAGACCAGAATAAGCTATAGAGAAAAATAGTGGCAAGAGGGTCGACTAAACAAGAGACATGAAGTCAAAGAGACGAGGAGGAAGAAGGGGTGAGATGTGAGTATTCTAACGGAGATGTAAAAGAGTGAACGGAAAAGGTAAGGTTGGATCAGTCAGATTAAGTAGTGGTGGCGGGGGTGAGCATTGATCTGGAAAGAGATCGAGTGGAGATACAGAACAGAGTGGATATGTGCTGAATCTCAGTGAGGGCGATTTGGTTGATAATAGGCTGATCAAACCGCCGCCTGCTCTCAATGCTCGTCATAAATCTTTCATTGTTACGCTCTCCTCCTCCCCCTTTTTGTCATTTTTTTCCCCTCTCGTATAGCCATCTCGTTGGCCTTCAGCCGTACAATACAACTGCCATGGCTGAAACAGGTCTGTGATGCATTTTAAAATGAGCACCACGGGGGCAAAGAAACAATGGGCGAAGCCCACTGTCTCAGAGTCAAAACGGAAAGGGCTCTGAAATAAGCAGTGTGAAGCCGTGTTCTGGATTCTTTGTACGGTAAATACATTGAGGGATATAAATGAAAAAGGTACCAAGAAGGAATCCTTGACTTTGACATGCAGCACGAGTGGTAATATTGTCTAATCCTACGATTGGTTGAGCCACAGACACACATGTCTCATACTTCTCTGTGCCCGCTGTGCTTCACCTGTCCTCAAAGAAAATCCTCTTCTTCATTTCCACCTACTGCACTAGACTCACCTCTAAACCTCCCTCCCTTCTTCTCTCATCCTCCTCCTCATGCCCATCTCCCCCTTGACACGACAATAAATCACAGGGACTGAGAGGGTCTTGTTTGTGTTGGGGGGGGGGGTAATTATATGTACCGTATAGCTCTCAGGCCATGATGAATTAGCTGCCCTAAATAGGCCACTCCTGACTGACACAGATGGCACAAGCATCAGCCACCACGAGACTAGCTGCTACTTATCGAAACAGGTAAACAGGTGAGAATGAAAAATGGTAATGCGGAGAGGAGAGGCAGATGTGGATTGTTGTTAGCTTCTCAAATAAGGGACCAGCTATGCAATCAACAACAGCTTTGAGAGTCTGAAAGTGTTGAGTACCTCTTCTCCTTCCTCCACCTCAGGAACTTCGAACCATTTCGGTGATTTGGTTTGGTCACCCTTCGTGCCCAGAGCACCAAACAGCAGAAAGACACAAGCAGCTAGCTGGTTAACTGGTAATTCCAGCTGTTTGGTGAAAACTAAAGCACAATGCTGAAAGGTAGATGTAAGATAGAGAGAGTAGATCTTATCTGCCATAGATCTTAACACAGGGGCTCAGTCCCTTACTCTACAGTCTGTTCAGGTATGCCTGTGTTGCAAAATAACATATTAGATACAACAGCATTGAGCAATTCGCAGTAAAGACGCCTGTAGGAAGGGGTTGAGGGACATATCCACATGGTGTCAAGACTACAACCTCTCACTAAATGTTGAGAAAACAAAGCAATTGTTGATTTTAGGAAGTCCAAAAATCTTCAGTTTATGTCAACAATGTTCCTCCCTGTTGAAGTTCCAGAGTCTTGGTGATCTTGGTGATCCCTGGGGCCGTATTCACAAACTCTCAGAGAGCTCCTAACTCAGCCGAAAGAACTCCAGCAAGAACTCGTGGTTTATAAGTGATTTCGCAAAGACGGGGCCGAATCGTCTACCCTCGTGAGGAGGTGAGGCACACAGTGCTAATTATGGCGCATTCCTTTAAAGAAGTGTGATTAGTTGATCCCAAAAGAAAAATGCACACCGTATTGATAACGGCCAAAGAATAGACAGGGAAATCGATGAGCCAAATCATAGAATGTAGTCTCCATTCAGACATGGCTGAGTAATTAATACTATTAATACTAATTAGCATCTCTGTTGAATTAATTGAAAGCCACAGGCTTTCTTAAAAAATAGCTTAGATTAAGATTAGCAAACTGGTAAATAATATTTGATAGGGAAATGGCTTGCTTTGATCCGTTTCTTTCATTTCTGGACAGTTTATATAAGTAGTTGCCTTGGTTGGCATGCAAATATAAAGAAGCGAACACTGTTGCATTTCTCCAGTTGCCAAATATCTGAGTGTTCTCATCACGTATTTTTGGCATTCTGGCGTTAGGTGGGAGGTGTATATATATATATATATCTCTATTGAGACTGACTACAAACATTATCCCTGCACAAGCTAATCTGTAGCATTTAATACATTTACAGTGATTCAACATTTGGATGATATTTCTCCTTCCACTTTGTCTTCCCGCCATTTTCACTCGATGCTTGACAAACTCTTAAGCCTCTTAAACGTCCCCCTTCCTACTTCTAACAGCTTTTCACCTTTGGAGCCCTCTGAAGGGTTAAGATGCTCTGTGAATAACTATTATTTCATCTTAACTCCAAGGGGAAATGTCAGAATTTTGTCAAAGAGGAGCAACTCTTTGTCCTATGATGAAGCTTTATGAATACAGCCAGCCCATGGTCTCTAAACATCAGTTGTGTGGTTAAAAGGGCACAACAGAGACTATACTTTCTGTGATATCAACAAAACCCTTGGTCAATATCTATCAGGCTACCATAGTGAGCATCCCTACCGGTAGCATACTTGTGTGGTGGGCAACCTGACTGGACAAGATAACAAATAAGCGAGGAGATCAGTAGAAACGGCTTCAAAAAGCATAGGAACGTCACTGCCAGAGATTCAGGACATTCACACCTCCTGCTGCAAATGGAAGGCCCTAAGTAGGTTATAGAGGCACCAGCCACCCAGCACATGCAGGTAGTATAATCTCATTCCATCCCTCAGAAACAAAACGCTACGCAGCATCGGCGCTCGGACCACATGCCTCAAAGACAGTATATACCCCCAGGAGGTTAAATTAGTGAACAGCAAGCACTTGCTTATATATAACTCGCATTGATTTATTCATAATTGTAGATTTCTTCTTGTTGTCGTCTTTTATTTATTCTTATTATATAGATTTAAGGGCTAAGAGAGCCAGGGCAGATGCATTTCATTGCATGTAATTGTACAACTGTAATGTACAACAACATGTCACAGTAGGAACAGCCTGGTCCTGGCAATATGCATGCTGGCTCACTTTCACACTTCACGGACACGTGAATGGAACATAAACATCGTTCGTGTTATTAGCAACTGTGGTTTGTCTGTGGAGCAGCCCTGCAACTAGAGCAGTTTAAGGTAGCTGTTTTTATTTCTAAATCAAAACTTTACAAAGCATATTTGTGCAGCAGATCTCTCTCTCAAATATACATATATATATATATAGATAAAAAAATACTTTGTGTACACACTGCGTAATGTATTAACTGTTACACCGCCGAACTGCATGTTGGGTACAGCTCGCTCTCGTTGCTCACTACAATAATATACACATTTAAGAGTAGTGTTACTACGGCATGAAGTAGTTATTGAACTGCATCGACAATATAACCTACTGGAAAGAAAATGTCTCGTCACTGACTGCTTTGCTTGCCAGAAGAAATAATCAATATCAGTGGATTTTCTAAGAGGCTTCTGGGTGTTTTTAGTGCCAAACAGTAGATACATTTGATATTTTTTAATAGCTGAGGCTTTAGGGAATTAGCATCCCTGGCCTCTTGCGAAGAAAAAAAAAAAAGAAAGTTGAACACAAAGTGAGACGCTCATTGACTTCCAGCCAATAAAGGAAGACTCCAGTCTGCCTTTAATGGGATTGAAACAAAGACGGAAGTGGGTTAAGGTGGAATGTCCCGCTTTGCCTACATACCCTCTGCTCCGTGCCAGCCATTGTCAAGTGGTGTTCAGTGTGTTCCAAACACTATGACAGAATGCTCTGTCGTTTCATGTCAGCCAGCCAGACAGCGGCAGGGAGGAAAAGGAAGCAGGAATAATGTGGCTGGACCGGGGAATACGAAATGAGGGAGGAGGGAGAGATGGAATAGGGGCGGCACGTGAGGGCAAGAAACGACGCAAGTAGTGAAAATACATTTATCTTCTGGATTATATGAATAATCTTTATGCCATCCTCACACCCTCCGAGCCCCCCATCCATCCATGCATAATGCTTTTCTTCATCACATCAAAGGTGCCTGTGCATATAGCTGTGTGAGAGTGAGATGAAAGAACGAAAGAAAGAAAGAAAGAGGGGAGAAAGGGTGAGAGGAAATGCCTTGCAGACATAGATGACAGCCTAAATGTTTCTAGGAGATACACAACACACGTGCACACACAGCTGGACATTCCCCAATGCATGCAGAGTTTTATTTATGGCCGTTCTGATGGCCACTATAACAATATGACACATGGACATTTTTCTCTTTAGAGGCTGTCCACCTACACACACAATATGTCACACATGCACGCGTACACCCGATCTGACATTGAGGTCAGGATCATTTATTTGTGAGTTTGGCATACGTGCGTTCTCTTGCGGTGTGTTTAAGGGCTCACGTTGGTGACTTTGTCCGTGTCATTTGTAAGGTGTTAAATCCGTTTCATTTTACCTTGAGGATGAATCTCTCTCGTTCTGTCTCCTTGGCTGTGGCACCTCTCTGTCCCTCATTGTCTTCCGCCTTATCCTCCCCCCCATTCCCTCTCACTTTCTGTTCGTCTCCTTGGCACATTCCTACCCTCTTAGTGGAGGTGTGTGCCGATCCAGCTGGTGTGTGTCATGCTCTGCTGCTTGGTACTGCTCAGTAATGGCTGGCTGCAGTGGCCAATAGAGCAGCTGGACACACACACACACACGCACAGGAAAGAGGAAAGTCTTCCAAGAGACTTACTATTCATTCCCTGCATTACCATATTGTCTGTCTCTCAGAGAGAATGGGAGGGGGGGGGGGGGGGTTTGCAGTGTTGTATCACCCTGGAGTACCATACAAGCGCCTTGGAATAGCTTTCACTGTGATGACCAATGGCTCGTTTCCATTTCCATCAAACCAGAAAATGCCACGGGACTAAAAGGTTCAAGTCTGAATTTACAATTGCTGGATTAAAGCCTAAACTGGCATTTGTGACAAAACGGTACCAATCGCTAGGGCTCTGTATACAGTTACAAGTATCCCAGATTTTTTTTTTCCTTTCAAAAGCCCAGGCTCAGTCAGTCGGGGGATGCTCAAAGGAAAGGAGCAATGCAAAATCGGACAACTTTAAGTGCGTAGATCAACAGGTAAACTTGGAATTTTGAATCGCCTATCACTCATGGAGGGTTTTGGCAGAACAGAGGGCCGAGACAGGACATCTGCTGCTGCCCCACGTCATCCTTAAACACTGTTTTACGGCGAGCGGCAATCTAACGTGCACGTTTACAGAATGTTAATGAACCGCGTACTTCCAAGTTCACCAAGAAGACGGGAGTTGGGACCCATTTTGGATCCGTCCGGAGTTGCCGCCGGGGCCGCTGCATGTGAGCGGCGCCTGCAAAGGTTGGCTAGCTCCTGCTTGGGTTCCAAGAAGCTCAAGGGGCGCTTCATTACAATTCCTTTCTTGGTTTCCACAACCCCTTTTTGAAGGAAATGCCGCTGGGACGAGTGACCTTCTTTGTCGAGACTCCAGCTTCTTTTTCACACTATGGGTGCTTTTCGTTACGCTGGTTTAGGCTTCCTCTCTCCTCCCTCCCTTCCCCCCCGCTCCGCCATCATGGAAGATCTTCAGATTCATGCAACTCGAGAAGACAAGGGGTGTGGAGAGAGAAGTCTTCTCCAAAGACAGGTCCTGGGGCGCATCCTTAAACACTGCGATAGAATAATTCACCCTCTAATTTATTTGATCGGCACCCTATAGGCACCCGATAGCCTGTCAAATAAGGGTGCCTGACGCCTTTCAGACTCATCCACTGTGGTTTCTGCGTGCTTGTCAGAGAACCTATCTTAATAATTTAGCTGTCTTTATTTTAAACCTATTGCCTTCTCAAAAATAATCGAATCATCAAACCAAGAAACTGAACATGAAAAAACATGGGGGAAAGGAATAGATTAGAAACAACCAAACTACACGAATAAATAATTAGTGTGCAGCGGAAGTGATCCCGAAATTCCTTCTTTGTTTTTAAAAACTTGAAAAACATCCGACTTTGTAAATGATTGCCGAACCCCAGATAAAGATCAGATTTTATAGAGGACATTTATTTTGCAGTCATAGCAACAGGGTTTCAAAGGATCCAAAGATGGGAAAGGAAACAAACCAGTGATTGCAGCCCACAAAAAAATTGAAAAGAAGACAAGAAATATGCAATGAAACAGATCAAAAGTAAGAAAACGGTTGAATAGATGGAGATTGTGCGATGAAAACATGCGTAAAAGTAGAAAGACGGAGGGAGGCAGATTGATTAAATAGGGACATAAGAGCATAACCATGGCTAAGCAAGTAAAGTGAAAGCAGTATAGTGTTAAAGATAATAGAGGACAATTACACTGGGAGCATTGAAGGAAAGAATAAGCAGTCGGTGAGGATTGGAGATGAGGTGGACAAGACGTTCATCTTAACCCAATACTCACATGCCATATGTACCTTGACAAAATGTATAACCTGCTTTGGATACATGTCTGAATCTCATTATTGTAGTTTCTAAAATCCCTCTCTCTTTACCTCCAGGAGTGCAGATTGTTTGGCACAAACTCACGTAAATTGTTACAGAACGTCAAAGGTTGCCTTTTTTCACAATCTTTGCCAACAAGCGAGCTATTCGCTACCTTGCGAGCGCCCACAGCAATTACTCATACTTTTATCAATATGGTATGTGGCCTACACATACACCCAAATCATAGACAATAATACAGAGTTTTTGCTCCGTCAATATGATATAAAAATTCTGTCGAGCCAATTTTTAAAGGCACGAAATAAAAAAGGTTTATGCGGTAATAGCAGAATCTGTATTGGGTCTCATCAATGGGAGCCGCTTCTGTCATCCACAACTGCATCTAGGATATATGAGGTCCCTCGCTTTCAGCTGATTAAATCTCTGTAGCCATTATACAGCAGCAGGAGTGATGTGTTCCGTCTGCAGCCTCTAATTTGAGCGATGTTCTACACATTACTAATGTGCTGCACAATTATACAAACTTTTAGCCGTGTGGATAACTTTATCTCAGTAAATCATTTGAAATGGCTTTAAACTTAAGCAAACGCAAACCCTGTTCCTGCCAAAATCCCATTCATATATATATATATATATATATATATATATATATATATATATATATATATATATATATATATATATATATATATATATATATATATATATATATATATATATATATATATATATATATATATATATATTCATATATATATATATATTCATATATATATATATATATTCATATATATATATATATATATATATTCATATATATTCATATATATATATATATATTATACTGTAAATTACATTTTGAGGGAAACACATTTTCTTGCGGACCGAACAGTTGCACTTTCAAACACATGGTGGAGTATCAAAACAAAACAAAAAAAACGCTACACAGATACTTTATTATGTTTAGGAAACAATACTACCTAGTCCACATTTTTTTAAACTATCAATAAACTATGAGAAACTATTAAATTAAATGATTTTCATTGGTATTTGTGTCATATACAGATATGCCAAGATGATTGCATGGCATCATGTATGCCCGTCGTGACTACATTACGCCGCTGTCTGAAGGAACAGATGCGCTCCTATTTAAATCAATACAGCCTTACACAGGGCTGTGTAACGGCCTGCGGATGCATATTCATGGTGACAGGTGGTTCAAGTGTGCCGTGAAGCAACTCGGGGACATTATCAGCAAGTCAAATGAACGCCTTTATATGTCGAGAAAAGGAGCAGACAGTTTGACATCTTGAACATGGATATACATGTATGAAGTAAACCGGCAATGACAAGATAATTATAAAACTTTATATCCAAGGGTTCTCTTTTCTACTGGCTCTTGTGAGATCTTTTTGAATTCAGCATAACCGTCACCTCACATGTCAAACTACCAATTTTCCTGCAAGACCTCATTTGGATACGGACACCTCATCACAGAACTTCACAATGAAGAACAATGGCTGAATAACCGTGTCATATCCAAGTCAATAAGTGAAGTAGCTCTTTTCATAGCGTCCTGATCATTACGGAGATTTGAAATAAGAAAGTCAGTAAAATAGATTGAGGTTCTTATTATATTGGTGAGGGATAAGAGGCCATTAAGTCACAGGAATAAGAAGAAAAAGGTCTCAACTGAGCAGATGGCAGTAACTGCAATTTGTTCCAACCCCCAATTATCTCTTGCTTTTCTATTCCCACAAATCCCAACTGGCTCAATGTCCATCTCAACAGCTTTGTATTTGCTAAAAAGTCTCAACTGCTGTCTTTCTATTTCTGCTCTACCTCCAACTCTCCACCAAAAAGTTCTCTCTGCATTGCAGCAATCGTCGACCATGCATGGGAAATAAATTGACTTGTCAGTGTAGAATCGCTCAGGTCTGGTTTGCCATCTCATCTTGTTCCCCTCCCCCTCTGCTCTTCATTTTTCTTTCTTTCCTAAGACCTCTCATCTCTTCTCTTTCCTTTTACCTTCTGCTTATTTCTTTTCTCCTGCTATGATTTTGGCAATCTTTTTCTTTCCTGAGTGTGTTGTTCGCTTCTCTATTACCCTCCCTCCCCTTCTTTCTCTCTCTTCCTCTCTCCCTGGCTGTGGGGTGATGTATGGTCCCTGTCAGCGCTGGAATCAATGGGACGCCGGTTGTTTTAATTTAGCCTGGGAGCCCAGCGGATCCAGATCCTCAGCGTCATGGAAGAGCGATGGCGGTGGCCTTTCTCTCTTCCGTTTTTACTTCCCTCCCTCGCTGCTGCATTGATCAACACTTAACTCCCGCTGGACAATGCTCCGTGGAGGCCCACACCAGTCGTAGGCCTTAGTTAATTGACCAACAAATTCTGATCAGTTCATCCTTGAGTCCAAGTGGGTGTCGTGCCCCCCCTCCCTTTTAACGAGAATGGGACAGTTGGAGGAATGGACGGACAACCACAAACATAATGCCTCCGGCCAGCGCGAAGTCATAAAAACACACATTCTCCATCTTAGACTCCAGATTTAATTCATAACATATTTGCTGACATGACAGTGCAGCTTCGAGGATCTGTCTCAAGCAGGAGAAAATCATCCTGATGGACGGGTAGACAATCGATAACGGACTGAAAGGTAAAAGGTTGGACGAGCTTTATTTGAGCCATGATCCGGGGCTGATCAGCCAAATTTCTCCTGACAGCGCCTCCTCTCCTTCTGTCTTGTATCATTTTCCTCCCTTTCGTCTTCTCCCCTTCATTGCTACCCACCATTAATACAAATCATCTCTCCCCATATTCCCCAACGCCAGGCATGAGCGAAAGCCGTCATGCAAAGCTCACGGGCTGAAGTAATTAAAGTGGCTGCTTTGAAACAAAAGACTGAACAGAGAGGCTTTGGAGAAAATGAAAGAAATGTGCACAGAAAGAAGGGTAAGCAATCAGAGAAGAGGGTTCCACCACAATGGCTCCGTTGATGAGGAATGTGCTGTACAAACGGGTCATGTATTATTGGGTTTTTAACAGATGTATGCATGATGTGACACAAAAGGTCAGGGGGCTTTTTTTTGGTCTTCATTTGAGCCGCAGCACATTTGCATTCAGGAACTATTGAAATAATTGGACGGGTTGTCGAATAGAGCAGATTATTGTGAGGGCTGGAAAATAATTACATTTTTTTTTAGATATGTTCTTCAGCTAAAATATCACACTGTATCCATCTCCCTTTGTAAAAAATAAATTACAGGGAAAAGTGGTGTTGGAGAATGACCACGTCATTTGGCCTCGTAGCTAACAGTTTTCAAGCAGGACGAAGTGCTGCAACAGACTTGTTGCAGTTCAAAGCTATGGCATTGTTGCTGGCTGCAGTTAAACACTTTTCTGTCACAGAGAAACATGAAGAACAGCGAGGGGGCACTGCCATTAAACCATTAAATAAAAGTGAGTGCAGGGCGTGTAAGTCACATAGTTGTCCTGTGTGCTGTAGCAAAAAGAAAAAGATGTTTCATCAGTTGAATTTATATTTTCATCACTGTAACTAAGGTTGCAGAACAACTTTTCAGCCACATTCCACCCACTACCTGAAAGGGCTTGAAAGATACCAATCAAGTTTACCAGGAGACATGAGGGGGGGGAAAAAAAAAAACGAGAAGTCACGGCAGAAAGATGACAGTAAAGAAGGTGGCAGGTGCCATCGGCTGGAAATTAACATGGCGGAACACGACAAAGTGAAAAGAGGATAGGGCCATTGAGGTGAAGTCGGCGTGGTGTCAGGGAGCACCTGTGACGCTCCCAGGTCTGCAGTACACTCCATTTAACATTACAGCGCTGTGAATTTGTCAGAGGGAAGCAGGCAGAGGAACTGTTAACTGTTATTTCAAGCTGTCAGCTTGGATCTGTGTCACACAATGCCTCACAGGGCTCCTCGGTTTATGACACAAAAAAAGAAGCGCATGGGTGGCATATGAGGAGGAGAAATACAGATCCAGCATGATTATGAACAAGAAAGATGCTTTGTGAGAAAACAACTAAACGATAATGTTCATGTGCAATTTAAACATTTGAGATGTTGAAAAGAACGCAATCATCACAGTGAGCGTCTCTAAACTTAGTACATAATGATGAAATAACTCGATACCTGTAATTATATATAAATTAGGTAAAACAGACATGAACACACAATACTCAATTCAGATTTTACAGGATCCTGGTTCTTCCCCCTTCCCATTTACAACCACGTGTACAGCCTCCTCCCTGCGGCCACCATTTGACATAAATGACAGAAAATGTCAGGGGCAAGGATTGAGCCTCATCCACAAACAGTACGTACGCACGTTATTTGCGTAAACCATGCGTACCAACATTTTACGTACAATCTGCATTAATCAATACTTTCTTACCAACCCAGCTGAATTAGCCATGTTAGGCTCAAATCAAAGTCCTCCTCTTTTGGAAAACACAATTTGTTCAGCTCAGTTTATTTCAAATTAGTCCGGCCACTATAATTAAATTGATAAGGACCTTTGCAGAATAATCCAGAATAAAATCAGCTTCACTGGAGCTATTCCAGAAAACAAGTAAATACAAATACTTCAGGTCAAGGAAATCTGATGGATGACATCTATGAACAAGTCCTAAATCGATAGTGAGCTGAAGTGGCGAACAATTGTTCGTTCTAGCAATTCTCTCGTTATGTTTCGGTAAGAGGAGAACAGTATTTGACTCACTTCCCTTTTATTATCCTGCACAGTTAACTGAGTGAAGACAATTCTCCAGAAACACTTGGAATCAAATTAAAAACTTTAGTTTGACACTTCCTTGTCAAACCTGGGTTGATAGACACCGACATTGCCTGAACTGATGCACTACACTGTGTTGAAAAGACAAATCAAACAGGCTTTGACAAGCTGTCACGAGGATAAAAAAAAAAAAAATTCAAATCCAACAGAGAGCGAAAGAGCAGAGTACAGCGATGATACTGGATTTCTGCGATGCTGTTACCTTGGAGACAGGACACGGGAGCCTACAGACTCATAGATATGTGTACACATGCGCACCCATACACATAAGAGAAGGTGGACCCATAGTGGAAAGAAAGGGCAGAGGAGGGGGTATCGTGGGCAGTCTGACATTTCAAGTTGAGTTGCTTCTACAGCGTGGAAATGTCATATTATTCGGCTCGACACATCTAACAAAGTCAGGGAGAGTTTCCAAACAGTGGACGGTATGAATGAAATTTAATTATAGAGCGTAGAACATAACATCACAAAATGCTAAACAGAGCAGAAGTTTAAAAGCATAAAAAACACAATGTGTTTATAAATTACAAATTACATACACAGAGGAAAAAAATAAATGAATAAATAAAATAAATGAATAAAAAAAAGTAGATCAGCTACATAAGCCGGAGCCTGACCGTGACACGTATGATAATCATCACTTCATTACATCCCCGTGTGTTTGATTATCTCTGCTAGAACTTCCTTTCCTGCTCACGCATGTGAGATGCCCTCAAATGTGCAAATAGACCTGCATTTGCACGCCATTTTTAGTTTTGAATCTCTTGACCAATTAACCTCAGTGTAACAATGATGTGAAATGCTGGGACGCACCTTGTTTTTCTCACATTTTGCCAGTGTATTCGTTGGATGGAATTCCCCTGTGAAAAGGTATAAAACCCATTCGAGTGCCCCAAAAGACTCACTAGTACTTTTGTAAAAACATTGCTTTCTGGGTAGAAGTAGAAAAAGTAGAAAAAGATTGAAAAGCAGTGGGTGCTAGATAGTGTTCAGATGCACACACATATTTGCCCTTTGGGTCGTCAGAAATGTCAAGAAACACGTCACGCTGTCACTGACTCAAAATGGAAGGATGCAGTAGAAGACAGGAGCCCACTCCCTGCTATATGTGCCACCACAGGACACAGCTTCCAGAGCACAGCAGTGCCCCTAAGGCTAGCAAACAGTCATCACAAACCGGAGCGAGCTGCAGGGCTCGAGCACTCCAACAGACATCTCCCCCCCGAGCCATACACCACCCCGACCCACACATCATTATGTCCGGGTTGGATGCATAAAGTCCATGTGGTCTGTTTGGAAGATAATAAAATGCTTGCTTGGACACAATGCAGAGGAAATGTTGCGCCTGCTGCTTTGCCCAAAGGCATGGACATGTTTGTCTGCAGTGGAGAGCCAGAGCCAAGAGCAGTGATGTTAGTGGAGCAGAGGAAGCAAAATGTGATGTGGGGCGAATGACTAAATTCTACATCCCCCAAATCTAGCTTTAAAAAACAAGAAAAAAACGAAAATACAATTTTATTAAATGTTGCAGTACAACCTTATCCAATGAGTCAGCCATGCTTAATGCTATTTTTGTTCTGCTTCAGGAAGGAAGCCATTATTCAAATGGCCAATAATTACAATGGGTGTGATTTGTATTAGGATCTGTCCTCTTGTTGATCATCGTTTTAATGCCACTCATTTTTGTTAAACTCGCTCGCAGCTGTAGGAATGGCAGTTTTGCTGGTCATTCCTTCGGTCCAAAATGTTGGTCCCCAGGAGATGAAACCTAATAACTATGGTTACCTGCACTCCAGGAGGTTGACATTTTTGTATTTATTAAAATGTTTAACAATTATTGACTGGATTGCCAGATCCATTTGGTGCAGGCATCAATTGTGCCCAGAAGATGAATCCCATTGACCGGTTTAATCCTTTATCTTTTCCTACAGCACCGCCATCATGTAACTGCAACATGTATGAGATACCGCTCGGCCTCAGCCAAGGCAAGTTTATTTGTATAGCACATTTCAACAACAAGGCAATTCAAAGTGCTTCACATAAAACCATTAAAAGCATCAAAACATGAGGCAAAAATAAAAGGAGATTTAAAAACTATTAAGAACATTGATTGAAACATTAAAAACAGTGATTAAAACACAAAAAAGCTAAAAATAGAATAATAGTTGCAGTGCAGAGTAAGAAATAAAATACAGTAATACAATGCAGAAATTGATGAATATCCTTGAATCTGGTTCAATTAAAAGGCAACAGCAAACGGAAAAGTCTTCAATCTTGATTTAAATGAGCTCAGGGTCTCAGCAGACCTGCAGCTTTCTGGGACTTTGTTCCAGATATGTGGAGCAGAAAAACTGAACGCTGCTTCTCCATGTTTAGTTCTGACTCTGGGAACAGAAAGTAGACCGGTCCCAGACGACCTAAGTGGTTCATAAGGTAGCATCAAATCTATTTTTTGTTGGACAGGAAGCCAGTGCAAAGACCTCAGAACTGGAGTGATGTTATCCACCCTCCTGGTCTTAGTGAGGACTCGAGCTGCAGCTTTCTGACTTTTTACAGAGAACTGGAAACACACCGTTACATGTAGTTCTTTCTTTCGCTTTGCCAGTGTCATTATAGCTCCTCATGCACTCATTTGACAAGTGGTTACAGATGAAGTGAAGAACTCTTGACAGAAGACGTTCTGAGTGGCTTTATGCCAAAGGATTTTGTATCGGCCTGTCAGAATCAAAGAATCTCTACAGCCATCATTTTAAAGTTCAACAAATATCTGGGGAGAGATTCTTTAAAGAAATAGGTGACATTTGCCTCAGTACCGATCCACGGGACACTGTATCTTGAGATGGACAAAGGAAAGCTTTCTTGGTCTTGCTCTACTCACATATGGACGTAACAGGTTTAAACCTGTTCCCGTGAGATTGCTGAGTGTAAGACGAATACGAAATCGTTAGACTTAACAGGATGAAAGAAAGTGGCTCCACAGTTTAATCAACAGTACACACAATGGGCCTCATTCACAGTGAATACGCACAAATCTGTACGTGTGTACCATAAAAAAAGGCTTTAATAGACAATATATAAAACCATTTGTTCACTAATGCATTGTGTTAAATTACTATAACATTATTACCTTTCATCCACATCAATTATTGTCACAATTAAATTATGTTATATATTTTTAAGCTTCTGTTGAGGTTTTCGATTGTGGCTTAAAATGTCTGCACATATATAAGTGAATGAGGCCCATTGACCCTCAGCATGCAGTGGAAAAGTATCTGAAGGCAGTTATTTCCTGCAAGGTGTTGATAAAGGACAAGGGCACAGCCCACCTGCATGGACAGCAGGCTGGAGGTCTAAAGCACAGATAAATTCATAACTTGTGTGGCGATGGCCTCGCCAGTGTAATCCTATTGCCAGCAGCTGTGGCTTCAACATGGTTGAGAGGACTCTCCCCAGCTAGCCATACATCTGTGACGTTAGCCACGCAGAGACCCACAGGAGGCTCTCTACCTTGTCATCTTTAGGTACCCAATTGTGAGAGTGCCGTTTAAAAAAGGTATTTTTCCTCGTGGTACCTTCTCGTCATTTTGCACTTTTTCTTCTCCTTGTACTCATTCAGTTTTTCTTCCAATTCTCTCACTCACGTCCACTGCGTAGTGCCTCACATCATCAAGAGCATCCAATCATTGCCTCACACGGTCACGCACAGCTGAACTACACACACACGCTCACAACATATAGGACAGAGAGAAGAGGGGGCAGCATGATATTTATATTTAGAGAGGTCGTTTTTTGGGGAAATTCATTTGCCAGTTGCTGCTTGAAAAAACAACAATGGATCCGAGAATAGAAGAATGACTTTGATACAAGATATGTGTACAAGAATATAAAATAATTTGAATCCAAATATTTTTCATTCTGTTCAATTTATTGTTAATCATGATTATGAAGCCATATGGTTTGTATCTCATATCATTGTTATGATTTAAATATAGAAAACAACACAGCGTTGGTGGAGCAGCACAGTGTATTTTCACTAACCTGACAGCAAACTCTTGGGGCCGTGTGGACTACGTTGTCTTTTAGGATCTTAACGTGAACGTGGGAGAAAGACTCTTCATTGTGTCTTTTTTTGATACTTATACATGGATTATCCATCATGTATTTTTGAAGAGCACAAATTAAGAGTGTGCCAGAATATAAAACAATGCAAAAAAATAAAACAAATTCAGTTTCACTCCTTTCCAACAAATTGTCTCTCTTCTAACAAATGCCTTAAGGATTTATATTTTCCAAAGAAAACAATTGAAAACATTAAAATGTAAAAAACAAAAAGATTTCGAAATTAAAAAAACAACAAAAACAAAACAAAAAAGGTACTACAAATAATGTGCATGCACTGGCTCTTGCCTTTACCATTTTGTGCAGTACAGGACTGGCGCACTACACCACTCTCAATGCCAACTACTAAGACTAGAGTCAATACATTTAATTAATGGCTTTGGCAAATACAATTCCAGTCACAAATGTTATTAAAAGTTGGGTTTGATATGATAGAGAACAATGTAATTGTGTATTTTGAAATAGGTTTTTGCCCACAACCCATATGGCTCCCAGCGCTTCTCTTTTTGTACTGCAGTAGAGAACATTTGTTTGCTAGCTCCATCAACAACCCGACTTCCTTTCTGCCTTCTCTCCATCTCTCTCTCTTCCATGAATCCAGCTTGGCTTCGAGACCATCCTGGCTCGCCCGGCCCAAGATAGTCCCTCTCTTTTTCTGTGTCCGACTGGCTGCTCTGGTCGAGACCCCAGGGAAAACTCCAGTGCAACTGGCTGGGCATTGCTCCACATGACATGTCCAAGACGTGCCTTTCCCCTACTTCCAAAAACAACAGCCCCCTAACCACAGAGCACACTGGCAGACACCACAAAGACAGGGTGTAGAACGTCTTGTTTCTTTTAGCTGGGAGATGGTGAGGAAAGTCATATTGTGATTGCGAAAGGAAAAATGGAGCGCTGACTAGGTGATCATTAAAAAAAAAAAAAAAAAAAAAAAGTAAATGCAGACGCAATTATGAAGACCATCTCGCGATCAGCCATCAGAGAGACGTATAAACTCCTGGCAAAATACTCAGAACTGTTTCTGTGGTAATTTCTACGAAAGTATGTGTCAACATATTGCCATGATGACGCACACTCGCACTCACTGCTGGTAAAATGATTGATGTGAAATATATTGTTTGCTTTGAAATTGTGCAAATCCATTGGCCTTTATAGCATTCATGGCACCTCATAACATTCACGAGTGTTTACAGCTCTCCGACCTGAGGGACAACTTAAGCATTAATATGCCACTGGGGAGGCGTGAAATGTATTTGCCACATATTCCCTCCTCTGCTGGCAACCAGCCCATACACTATCCCAGTACACCGTGCGAGAGTGTCACGGGGAAGGAGAGGGGAGAATGCGTTGTCACGGTAGCTTACTCAAAGCCAGGCTAATTAACAAACGGAGAGGGAGAAGCCAGACAGAAAGAAGTATTAAATGTGTCGGATGCACTTTTACAGCATTGTGGATTTGGCTAAGAGGCGCATGAACTTGCTGTCATAATGTTGTCCAGCGTTTTCAGTCCCAGTGTCCACAATGGACAAATCACCGTGTCATTCATCTGTCATTGGACTGGAGATGGCCTTTGATCAAGTCTTACGACCTACATCAGGCACCGCAGAAACCCCATACATCACACGGTACATCATGAGGGTCTGGAGGACAACCAGGCTGTGTGCGCCTGGCTCCGTCATAAATCATAATGGGCAGGATGAGAATTTAGTTTTGCACATAACTTGATGACATTATGCTTAAAATGAAATACTTGATTGCGTTATTCTCAAAAACCTAATCATTCTGTTGGTAATGTCAGCACTACTACTATTTACCATGTTAACTATCTTTGCTTAGCATGTTAAAATGCTGATATTTGCATATCACTTAACATACAGCCTAAACTGATGGAAATTCACCATAGTAATTGAATTCTTGCTTCGGGGAAAATTAATGTCTGTATCAAATGTCAGACTAATCCATCAAATGCTGGTTAGGATGGTGCATGTTAAGTCGGCACCAGGTGGTAGACCAACCCACTGCCCAACAAACAGACATTGCCAGCCCAGAGCGAGGCTGCCATCTTGGCTTAAAGCGTGAGCCTCTCGCTTCATAGAAAAATGGAATCACTTCTCCTAACCACATGCATGGATATTACTTCGGGTGTCCTGCAAGGAGTAGGCCTTAACTTGTAATGTTGTACATGAACGGTATATGCAAGTCAGAAATACTGAAACATGTTTGCAGCTGCTCTTTGAGGCGATAACAACAGAAATGAGTAAAACGGTTATTTGACAAAGACAAATAATCATTAAATGTCTAATTTGTGTGAACGATGGAAAATGTAACAGAGTATATGAGAACACTTTTCAGGGGGTTGATATAAGAGAACAAAATCAGCTGTAAATGTCACATAAGATGTGAGCGCAAAGTTGACATGGAGCAATGCAATTCTGTGAAAACGAGAAACATTCTGGATCATAAAGCTGTAGTATAGGTTTATCCCCAAAATATCCAAATGGTTGCCATACAGGAAGTAATCACAATGCTACTCTATTACTTTAAAAAAAAATGTTTCTGTAAACCAGTTGGAGAAATAGCCGGCTACTCCAATGGAGGAGAAAGAAGGAGAAGCCGAGAGAGTTGCAGTAAAGGAGACTTATCTTAATTCAATTAAATTCATTTTTGTATAGCCCAAAATCACAAATTACAAATTTGCCTCAGAGGGCTTTACAATATGTACACATTTGACATCCTCTTGTTGTGCTAATTAATGGTAGCACTTCTTTAAGCATCCTAGTCGGTATAGGGTCAAAGACACAGGTGGAAGGTTTAGACGTAAAAATTGTTGAAGTCAGTTTGTCAAGGTCAATGGGAGTAAAGCCATCTAAACATATATCAGGGTTTACAGCTGTTTCTAAGGTTACTCTATTTGTGGAAAGATCGGTCGAGGGCAGGAGATTATTAATGTTCTCTCTAATAATTATAATCTTATCATTAAAGAAGTTCATGAAGTCATTGCTACTGAGGTCTATAGGGATACTCGACACGACAGAGCTGTGACTCTCTGTCAGCCTGGCTACAGTGCTGAAGAGGAACCTGGGGTTGTTCTTATTTCTCTATTAACGATGAGTAATAAGCTGCTCTGGCATTACGGAGGGCCTTCTTATATGTCTTAAGATTGTCTCGCCAGAGTAACCGAGATTCTTCCAAGTTAGTGGAACGCCATGTTCTTTCAAGTTTTCGCGATGTTTGCTTTAATTTGCGGGTTTCAGGGTTATACCATGGAGCGAACCTCCTTTGTTTTACCAACTTCTTTTTTAAAGGAGCAATAGAGTCTAGTGTCCTTCTAAGTGAGCTTGTAGCACTGTCGACAAGATGATCAATCTGGGTAGGACTAAAGTTAGCACAGGAGTCCTCTGTTATGTTGAAGCATGGTATTGAGTTAAATACAGACGGAATCGCTTCTTTAAATTGAGCTACGGCACCATCAGATAGACATCTAGTGTAGTAACTCTTGCTTAACGGTGTACACTCCGTTAGTAAGAATTCAAAGGTTATTAGATAATGGTCCGATAGAAGAGGGTTCTGTGGATAGACTACTAAATCTTCCATGTTAATGCCATAAGTCAGAACCAGGTCGAGAGTGTGGTTAAAACAGTGAGTGGGTTTCTGTACATTCTGACAGAAACCAATCGAATCTAATAATGAGATGAATGCAGTACTGAGGCTATTGTTCTCAACATCCACATGAATATTAAAGTCACCTACAATAATTACTGTGTCTGTTTTAAGGACGAGACTTGATAAAAACTGAATAAATTCCGATAAAAACTCAGAATACGGACCTGGGGCCCGGTACACTATAACAAATATAACTGGCTGTATTGTTTTCCAGGTTGGGTGTGAAAGACTAAGAACCAAGCTTTCAAATGAGTTATAGTCGAGTTTAGGTTTAGGGTTTAATAATAGGCTAGAGTCAAAGATGGCTGCTACTCCACCTCCTCGGCCGGCGCCTCGAGGAATGTGAGTATTGATATGACTTGGAGTTGATTCATTTAGGCTGACATATTCATCATTACTCAGCCAGGTTTCAGTGAGACAAAATAAATCAATATTATTTCTGCTTCCTGGTCTGATCTCTGGGTTGTCATGGACCCACGAAGGCAGGGATATCCTCTATTGCATCCAAACAGGTCCAAGTTGTAGTTTAACAAATTTCCAACCATTCCACCTGCTGCGGGGATCAGCACACTTCCTGCTGAGCTTTGTTTTCCTTTTGCATACAAAAAAGCAAAGATGACGGGTAAGTTAATTTACCTTCAAATGATCTCTTTTAGCCACTCTCACTTCCTCCCTCTACTCGCCTCCATGCTTCTTTCGTAAAAACTGTTTTTAAAGTCACATGCTGTAGAACTTAAGACTGGACAAATTATGTGCAAAGTAATAAAATATTAACTTCCTGGCAATATACAAAAGAAATGTCAGACAGAGAGGGGAGATAAAAGCCAAGTAAAATTGAACCCAAAAAACAAACAAACTCTGTACGGCTAGGTTAGCGCATGTGTGGGATGGATTCATGGAATGGGTTGGAAGTACAAACAAAGCAATTTAAGAAAACAAATAAAGCAAAATGTCTTTGAGAAGTACAGGGATTAAGAAGGGGCATTGTCTGTCTCTCGAGACTGTGACGCTCGTTTACCTTGTTGTTGTTGTTCTCTTTTTGTTTGGTCATGTGTAGCAAAACTGCCGCAACTATGAGTTCATTCAGCACGAACACAGACGCCACAGACTGCCGCTAACAATAACACTTTTATTCTTGTGATTGATCACACGCACTTCAACACAAATATACAACCGTAGGAAACCGTGCGCCTCCGGCTGCCTGGCACACGAGGTCTAGTTGCTTTTAATCTCACCGCTCAGCAAAACGACGTCTTCAGTCCTCCGTTTAACAATGCCATTGTAACTTGCCTTTAAAGGGAGATAATAATTAGACAACGAGCACCAGCTGTGCCAATCAACTTGTCTGGCACTGCTGTCATGAGCCTCCCCTGCACCTCTTCCTCCTGCATTTTAATGCCAACCACGCCCACCTGCACATTTAGCTTTGTTGTGCTTTGTATATTAAGACGATTATGTGTATTTGTGATAAACATTGATGTCATTATCTAAGTAATTAAAGTATTTACAACTCTTCTTAACATGTCAGATTTATTCAACTATCTTATTTAGAATCTCCTCTTCTATATGTTGACTGTTCATTTCATTGGTGATTCTTGTTTTGGTTTGTTTCTTCTTTCTAAAGAGCAGTAACAGCACAATCCAGTTTAAACCGCAGTCTTGTTGCTGTAGCAGGCCACATAGTACTCGTGCTACTGTAGTGGTGGTGAAGATTACAACTCCCCTGATCCCACGACACTTTGCAGAGAGAAATCTGTAAAATAATTTACTACTAGTATTTACTTAAGTGTCTTTCTACAATATTTTACTGAGTAAATAACTTGTCTGTTCTAACACTATTATCCTTAAGAAACATAAAATCAGTTTTTACAATTGACCTGCAATAGTATGTTTTTGAATGACCACTGATTTCTGGAATGTTACATTATCATGAAAAAGAAAAATCTGTCAAATAATACCTGACATGTAAAATTACATTTAGAATTCATACAATTACAATACGTTGCCATTTAAAACAGAATAATAATGTAATCTCATGGTTATGTGTAATGACCTGGAATTGTAATGGCAGACTTTTAAATTACTGCAAATACACAGTATGTTAATTCACAGACATTTCATTGTTTCATGGAACAAAGGAAACAATCGGTAGAAAAATACAACACATTTCCTGAAAAATTATAGCCACTGAGATAAGTAAAGAGAAGGGAAAACATAAACATATCAGTGAATGGGCTGACCATTAGATAGCTTTAATGCAAACCTGACTGCTGTTAGAAAAGCATCCAATTCTGACAAAAAGTTTCACATTAAAATTGAATAGGCAAATTATTTTTTATTATCCTGCGCAACATCAGCAATTATTCAACGATCTTGTATAAGCAATAAAGTGATGGTTTTCATTGATGTACAGCTCACGGATGACGGTTAAATGAGCTATGGGACAGCACAGGTTCTCTGGTATGAATAATTTGTAGCATTTCATTTCCTACCATCAGGGATTTGGATGGTTAAAGCAAACTGTGACCTGTGTTTTAAGTGGCCTATTAAATGAGCTAATCTGAGTCCTGTACATGCAAACACTACAGACCTGCTGGGAGCCCAAATGTCGCATCGACCCGCTGGGCTCGATCTCATAGAGAAGTGCTTAGTTGGCGCCTCTCGTGCCATTTCTGTGCTGAAAAAGTGGGACACTCCTGTTTGGTTTTGCCTTTCAAAAGAACCTGATGATTGTCCTGGTGTGGCCGAGGAAGGACGAAGTCGTCCCTGCTGACATTGGCAGTGAAAGCAAGAACAGCTGCCTGGTTGGCAATGCTAAGCATATTTAGTATTTGAATACCAAATATGTCATCCTAATGGTACAATGCAACAAGAAAAGTTGCATATTATTCTCATAAGTTATATTACATCATTGTCTTCCTGCTTGCTAACCTTCTTTAAGTAATTATAATGTGACAGCTTCAACACCAGGTGCTGGCTATAAATTTGAGATTTAATAATAAAAGACCTGATGGCCAAATGTAGTTGCTGACTGTCCAGTTGAGAAGAAGAAAAACGCATTATGTTGTTAAGTTTTTAGGTTTCTAAGGTCTGATGATTGACAGTGTGCAAATAAATAAAGACTTCCATTCTGAATCTCGACTCGTTGGTAAGTGTAAGCCCTTCAGCACAATAACTGAAGGGCTTGTATTTGGGGGGTAATTTAAATGAGACATTTGGAATGAAGTGTTTCTGATAAAATATCACAATTTTAAGCTCCGATTTAGTTGCTTTTTCTGAGGGAAGCAATGAGCTTCTGGCTATGATAAATGGTGTAATTTTGGAGATTTTTTTGAAGAAAACATGCTTTTCATGGTTATGGTGTTCAGAGGCTGTACTGGACTTGTACATGACACTTACTACAGTTGTAACTTATCAACCTTTAAGTCACTGTGAGCTATACTGTAGTGTTCAGAAGGAAACTTAGCTTCAACATTTTACTGTCATTTTGAATACCTTAGGACTGAAGTGTAAAACTACTCAAATTAATTTCAGCAAGACGTTATAGTATATTCTTATCTTGCAAAAGCGATTGATAACTACTTGAACGGAAAATAATATGTTACTCATTTGCAATGTTTCATAATTTCAGTACACAGCAGTGAGAGTGACTGTGGAAGGAATGCTTCCTTTCTCTTATTTTCAGCACTATTATTTGAACCTAAACAGGCTTTGCTTTTCTTAACTCTTTAAAGATTAATGAGGTCCTTGGAAAAAGTCTCTCTTGGTGAGGGAGCAGAATCTAATAAGAACAGAGCCTGTGCATTAATCACAACATTAATCACTCCTGTGCAAATGAATGTTAGTACAGGTGCTTTGTTTCACATGTGCTGAAGGCGCCACATTTCCTTGAGTTCAATCACTGTGTGGAAAAAGATATTTTTCTGTTCGTGTTCATTTTTAATAACTTTT
The DNA here is from genome assembly GCF_949748355.1 of Melanostigma gelatinosum. NCBI lineage: Eukaryota > Metazoa > Chordata > Actinopteri > Perciformes > Zoarcidae > Melanostigma > Melanostigma gelatinosum. Next base: position 16,412,655 of record NC_136650.1, on the reverse strand, counting down.
CATTTCGCATCCTGCATGTGGTTGAGAGTTTTAAGATGACGTTCAGGGTCACTTTTAAAAGTAGAGATGCAGAGAGTTTTATGTTTTTGGCTTTTCTTTCTTATTTTCTCCTTTACGACTGTAAACTGAGTAACACAAACAATGAAAATACTTGCTTTTTATGTCATATGGTGCATTCTCATCAATAAAGTATATATATATATAAATAAAAAAAAGTAGAGACTCAGGCAGTGCTAATGCATTTTCTTTCTTTGACAACTTGGGGCGATTCATTTGGTATAAACTATCTGTCTTTACATCATGCCAAAATTAGATGAAAACATATATTAATCAGGTGTTGTTTTTGGAAATCAAGTGGTTTAATCGATCAAGACACAGTGTATTGTGACACAGCAAATAAATGGCTCAGGGACTCACACCACACACGCACACACATGTTTTACAGAATGGACTGTATAAATGTGTTAATATTTTCATCGTATCCACTGACAGATGGCATACTTACACCATGGTAAGACATGTGTGTGTCTGCATCGCAAATCGAAAACTTTCCCCATGCCTCTCGTCTTTATTTAAAACATATCCTGATTACAGCTCGGTTCTTAATGCATTAGCGTGGGACGATCTTTTCATCTCACCCTCGGAAAGAGTGTTCAACTAAAATGTTAAGCTACTCTCCTTAAAGAATCACTCCTTCGCTCTCAGTCCGGTTGAAATGGATCTCAGGATATCGAGCCAGCAGTGCATCAACCTCCAACACACACTCACACACACAACCCTGCACAGACAGCTGAAAAGAATGACTAGAGTGCATGTGGGAGTCATGGAGGTGGTCGCCCTCATTTGGACTCCTCACTACTGACCGCAATTGGACAGTTGGAGTTCGAGAGGCCGTCTTGGCCGTCTCATTACCCTGCAACCAGACATGTGAGGGAGCATCACCAGTCCTCACCTCCCTGTCTCTGTCAGCGTATGTCCTGCACTTCTCTGCATGTGAAAGAGGTTGTGGTCGATTGCATTTGCCTAAGCCTACCACTAAATTATGCCAGTGTTTAAAGAAGCCCTGGGTAGTGTGGAGAGGCAATTCATTCTGACTAAATGTAGGTTGCCATGATATGTGAAGATGTGCTTTGTGGAGCCGAAAAAAGATTTAATGAGTCCTTTACCTCGCCTCTGAATAAATCACCCTCAAAGTGTCAAAGACCACTTGTGTTTTATCCCAGGCCTGTAGGACGGGCACATTTGCAGGGCCAAATTTTGGATGAGGAACAGCAAGGGCATTTCATATGGAGAACCATCTAACGCCATTGGTGAAAGGCAGCCTCAAAGGAGCAGTCTGGCTGTACCATCAGCCCCAAAGAACTGGGCCAAAACTAAAATGTTGGCATTGCAAAGCATTCAGGGAGCTGATCAGCCCAGATGAGAATAATCTGGTTCGTCAAACACCGGAAAAGAGCCATCTACAGCTTAAAAGGGCCGATTAAGGGCTTTAACTGGTTTTGACATTTTAGATGACTCCGTTTTCGGTGATCTACTCCTTTGCATTAAAGCCTTTGCATGAGAACCATTCTTTCTATTTTTTACTTTCATCTACACTCCTGTCCACGTTGGCCTTGTCCACACCATCGTCCCTTGCAATCTGCCAGTCTGCTCCATTCTCAGTGTCCTTACCGAGCAGCATGGCACGAGAGCCTGTGGGACAGAACCATCTGTCAGCTACCAAGAGGGGACAGCTAGACACGCTACAACCATTAGAGCAATGGATTTCCACTGTTCCCCATCTCAGGACTAAAACTTCATCCTTGCATGCCCTGCGCACTTTCACTTTATTGCATTGTTAAACTGAAATATGTCATTCCGCTTGCAGGTTGTTGCATGCTCCCAAGGTAACTCTCACAGCCTGTCACTTTGCGCTAATTCATGAATGTTCCAAGGGTGTTCTTCATTTTACCTTATTGTGGTATTTGTTGTGCTTGTTTTATGACTTTGCTTGTCAATCCTAGTCCTTTACACTCTCCATCTCCCCGTGCTCTCACTTGAAATGATCTTACTGCGGCGTTAAAACCGCCTATGGCCTTTTCCACTGGGCACTTTCTTTGTTTCCATCAGGGCCAAGGCACTGACCAGCAGTTGGATGGCGAAAGACTTATTGTAATTCTTAATATTAGCATTATTGATCTGTCTTTGAGGTGCTTGGGCTCATGAAAGTTGGCACACACATCAGACTGAAAAGAGATATCTGATATGGGTCTCATGCTCGCGTGTGACAAAATAACTCAACAGCGCCCCCTTTGTAAATCAGAATCAGAATCAGATTCAGAACCGTTTGTTGCCAAGCAAGTTTTCACCTGCAAGTAATTTGTCGTGGTGGAAGGACTGTGCAAAGCCTCTGCCATAACATTTCACGTAGATTTATTAAATAAGATAGGCTTTTGTAATGTCTCCGGATGTAATTACAGTATCCCAAATGTTGCCAACAATGTTCAAACCCAGAGAAATCTGTAGTTTTACTCAAAGGAATGGTGCATTTCATTTGGGCCTTTAGTTGCTCTAACTTCTGCGAAAACACCAGAAACACCAGAAATATCTGGTAAGTCAGCGAGTGATGAAGTCGGCTAGCCATTCTATTGGTTATTATTGTTTCAATGTTCTCTTGTGATGCGTTCTTTTCTGCCACACAGCATTCTTTCATTATTAGCATGCCATCTTGCAACACTGTAATCCAGTAGAGATTTCATTTATTGATATATTTTCATTTCGATCCAGTTCACTGTGATGTGCTATGATAAGGGGCTCATGTCAGATGCCAAGGTATCATTCATGATGCAGGATGCACCTCAGTTGATTTTGTTGGGGTCTGACTATATGGCTTCAACATGTGCTGTAGAACAAAGAGTCAGGCCTTCCCTTTTGCAAGCAAAGGTTTCATCCTAATTCTGGTTTGATGAGAGCAAACCTCCTCGCTCCCCCCCCCTTTTCTCTCACACACACACACGCACACACACACTCCCCCCCTCTTTTCAATCGTCTGTTGATTTTAGATAGCGTGCTCATGAATGTATAGTTGTTGTTAGTTTAGATATTAGTTGACTAGATCATTGGTATTAGAACTTAATAAACTCTGTTGTATTTTAAAGAGCAGCTGTCTGTGATTACTTTGTGCATGTACTGTGATAATAGCTGTATATGTGGTCTGTGCTCGAACTTAAACCTTCACTTTACTCTGAATGTGCAATCGTACTTAGACTATTGACATTATGAGTGACTACTAATTATGAGACTTAGTTTTATCCTTTGGTTATTGGTCCCTGTTCGCAGGGTGGTGCCCCGTTATTATTAATAATCATTCATAATTGTTACTGACATTAATAATTCTATTGATGTCAATTATTTTGTTTCTTAGATGCTGATAACCCAAACACGCTCCTTTACGTTCCCAACTATTTCTTTCTTGTAAATATCAAGCAAAAAGACAGCACTGGCAAGAGTTTCCTGGTGGACACAGCCTCAGCCGAGTTGAAATTTGATATCTCTTCCTTCAACTAATGTCCGACCACTCTTCACTTTGTCTGCCTGTATTTGTCAGCAGGGTCTCTCCTTAGGTCACTGGTGACACACCAGTACCACAACTTAATTACCCACGAACCTCAGCGAAAAATAACCAGGAGGCACGATAATTGCTGTGACTCAACTGCCAGAAGTAATGTGAAAACCCTCTCCTTGCCTTTGCTCTGTCACCATGCATTTCGTCCTTTGAGGCTGGCTTCTCTATTTTCTTCCTCCTCTGACCTCTCTCTCATCCCTCTCACTCCCTTGAGAAAGTTCCAGTTGGTGGCCTTTCTCCAGGGTTAGTGATGGCAGCTCCAAAGGCAGACTCATCCACACTTAGTTACCCACAAGCCCATTGGAGGGCAAATGTAGAGAGACTGAGGCATGCGCAGCCTCATCTCTTGCCTCTTGTTCTTTCATTCTACCACCGCTGACTGGACTATCAAAGCCTGCCCACTGTGACTATTTTCACCATGTGACATAACAAAACCATTTTGTCGAAATCCACTTTGGAAGCGGATTGTTATTAGCATAAATATCGCTCAAAGTTTATACAATTTTAATGAAATAATCACTTTGAATTGACATTTCCCCCTTGGTTATTTCAGTGCAACATGACTTCAAACCCACAGAACTGGTCCTCTTATATTTTCAGACAGACCAGCGGGGCCTCTGATTGGTCACAGTTAGGCTTCAATTCTTCTGAGTAACAGAGTTTGTCACGCCCAACACCCAGAGTGGTATTATGAAAACACGTTGAAAAAAAGTTGTTCTCATCCACAGATGCCCTTGAAGAGAGCGTGCATGCAACATATGAGACTCTGAGATCAATTTGAAAATTTATTTTCATATAAAAAGACACTATGAAAACATTAGAGGACTACTTTGTACAATCTTATGTATAAAAAGAACAAAATGAGAGAAAAGGAAAAAGGAGGGGTTTTCAGCAATAAATCAAGTGGAATTTTGGATGGTTGTAGCGGTCGGTTAAAAGCTAAGCATCGAAAGGTTGAAGGGTGGAGGCGAAGGTGAGGAAAGTAGGTTTTGGAGCTGGCATCCACCTGAAGTTGGAAATTGGGGATTGCATGTATATCATATTTATTTCATGGGCCGTTTAGTTTGGCATTGAAACACACAAAAGGATAACAATTGACATACTAACATACTCCCGCATGAACTGCATGTGGTGGCATTCACGTCACACCCAGTTTAACACGGAAACATTGCAAGCTGATCCTTAGTTGTGGTGATCAGTCAAACATGTCAATCTCCTGAAGATGAAAACTTAAAAGTCGAGCCCTCATTGAGGAGAAACCTGTCGCACTGTTCATATCCAATCAGCAAAATATGGAAAAGCTCACCATTGGAAGAGATGAATAACAACATCTCATACTGCGCTGAAATCAAACATTTCTTTCTTTCTCATTCTTTTTTTTAAAAATCCCATTTATAAGTTACCATGGGAACAAGGCTGTGTAGAGAATTCAGATAGCGCTCTCTCTCTACTGTTCAGTTATATATCTAAAAAACTTTTTTCTGTGTAAATCTGTTTCCCCTGAGACTGATGTTTTCTACTGCTATAGATTAACACCCATTGACTGAGACGTTGCACTGTGACAGGCCGCATGCTTCTTCTTTTTTTTTTTTCCTGTTTGGACACGCCGTACATTGGATCTGGATCCAGAGCCTCACAGAAGGTCAGGTGAATGTGAACCTTAGCTCTGCACAACCTGGGGGCCGAACCTATCTGGCTCCTCTGAGAGGGAGCGGGGCTGTAGGTTCTATCAGCTGATGAGCTTGAAAGGTTAGGAGGGCTGCACTCTTGTCTCACCATCTGCGCCGTGCTGCACCACTACCACATTAGGGATCTTTAAACAGATGGTTTGAGGGCTGCATTGGAAAATGTCAGGACAAATAGCCATCCCCGGATAATTACTGTTTTGAGCACTCCCCTTCTTAATCTGCATCTCTGCCTGCCTCTAGCTTTCTCGTTTTATATTTTGATCTTTTTTCCTTGGCTACCATTCTCTCTTGCACTTTCTTCTCCCTAAATTGTCTCTCATCTCTTTCTCCAGACCGTTAGATGAATGGGCGCCGCTTTGAACACAGACAGAAAAGTTATCGAGCCATCTATTGAATTCATCCTGCACTCTGACACTTGCTCTCCGTCAGTGTGAGGAGGACTGATGTGCTAATGTAGCAACAGCAGGAAACTGGTTGTCCTCTTGTTGCGACCAAAGCACAAAGAATGTTAAGTAGGAAGCAGCACCACCGGATGGTTTGACTCCATCTCTGTCTTTCTATTTCAGTCTCTCTTTCTGCAGCTTCTGTGCTCACAAATGCAGGTTACAATCACACGGCCAGGGAGGAATTATACATCTGGCATCACTGCTAACATTTAGATTTTCTCCTGGCAGCATGACCATTGGTGGGCAGCAGGAGAAGGAGAAACGAGAAAGAGGTGGTAGACGGAAGCAAAGGAAAGCATGTTTATCTTTACATCCATAATGGGGTTCTTAGGGAAAGAATAAAATGTGGCTCGGGTGGTATCAACTTTCATAAATATTGGCTTGAAAAACCTCCGCAGGTCACAACAAGCAAACATAATCTCAAAAAACTCAAAAAAGAGAGCAATTTAGCCCCTAAAACGGCAGAAGCCTTCGTTTTTGCGGAGCACAGAGCACAGATTTCATTTGGGCTGAAAATGACTGAGATATTCTCCTTTTCTACTGTGATTGGTGATGGATGAAATGGATTCAGATGCTGCAATCTTTAAAGGCTTTTATCTCCAAGCACTGGGGGAAAAGGAGATGCAAGAATCTGCATGACGATCACTATCCTTCTCCTCCCTCGTGGTTGGATAATATGCGGCACACATTACCTCAAAACGTAAGCTCACATTTATGTGCTGTGTGTGTCCTACATCTTTTTTTTTTTATTCTTTTTTTTAAAGTTCCACATGGGTTAATTCTCACAGGAAATGAAAAGAAAGACAAAGATAATGAAAAAGGCAGCAGAAGCAGAAATCTACCGGTCTGAAAATGAATCAATTCTTCTTGAACAGTTGTTTCATTCATATCATTTTTTCATTAAAAGTTTCAAACCATTTTTTTTTTTTTTTACTAAACCATAGAAAATACACAAAGAGTTGACACAGAGAATGTAAGAGGAATGGGGTTGTTGAACTGGAACCTGAAAAAAGCAAAGAGGATGGCACATATCAATGAGCAGCTCTTCCGTTGTCCCCCACCCCCCTAAAAACAACTTAAATAAAAAAGGAAAAACAGAATAAGAGATAGAATGCTTCCATCATCCATTAGAAGGGAAAAGGAACGAAATTAAAGCAGGGTGCCTAGGGGGGCTACCAGTGTGAGAAACCTCAGTGAGATGTTTTCCCCCTTGCTATAAAAAGAACTTAACGGTGCAGAAATATTCTTTTTCTTTCCCCCCCCCCCCAAAAAAATCATCAAACAACTGAAGGAGATTTTCTTTTTTTCTCCAGAATAAAATCAAGACATTTTTCTCAGAAATAAGTTTTTCATAGTTTTCTTAAGTTCATTTAAAAATTGTCCTCAGTCCCAGACGTGTCACGCCCCTGTTCTTTCTTCTCAATAGTCTTTGCGAAAATATACGGTAGAACAGTCTTCTTTCCATGTCTGTCCGCTTCATCAGTAAACAAACACAGTATGGGATCCGACAGAGCACATCGCAGGAGACGGGGGAGCAGTGTGATCTTTGCGAGAAATCATGTACTTATGTATAGCTTTTCAAATGTTTGTCTCTGCATGAGCATGTGTGTATTCAAGTGAGTGTGTGTGTGTGTGTGTGTGTGTGTCTTCACACTTCAGTTTGGAAGTCTCCCTCAGACGAGTCAGGCGTGTTAGCGGAGGAGGAGTCCCAGTTCTTATTGTGCAGCTCCATCCGGTCCTTCTGCTCCCCAGGCACGATGGACAGCTCGGGGGTCATGGTCTTGAAGCTGTCCCACGAGCTCTGGTCCTCCGGGGTTGACTTGTCCTGATGGAGGAGGAGGACAAGGAAAAGGGCCATGTATGAAAAAAATAAAATAGCCGGCATATGAAGGCATCGCGGAGATATAACAAAGACAGTGTACAAGTTCTGGTTTAATACAACCTGGGTCTTATTCTGATGGTTTTGGACACGATCTTGATCTGTTCTGATAACAGTGGTGACATCGTTGAAGCGATGTCCGCCAGGGCAAGAAACACGAGAAGTTAGATTGGCCAAATTTATTCGGAAGACAAAATGAAGACGAACAGGCCGACTTCAGGCCAGATTACCAACCGAAGAGAGCAACTTTCCGGGGGCCTATCAGATTCTGCACATCTTATATACTTGTACAAACCTGGCGCCTACATTACCCAGAATTCAACTCGACCACTGAGGGTTCAACCAGAGATTCAAGTGTGTTATTTTTTTCAATCCTGCAGTCTTCATCACTTCCCTCGAGATTCAAATTATGACCCCGTTACCTTTGGAACCAGGAGGCGGAGAATTTCTGGCCCACACTTTTTTATCCTGGCCCACCCTGGTAGGTGACTATGTCCCTGACTTCCTACTTCAATCTTGACCTGTATTTACCGTACCTGTGCAAACACAGTTGTTCTGTGCAATGATGGATTATTAGAGGGATTTTGCCTGCACTTACACACACACACACAAAGAGACAAACCACTCAGGGCCATTTCTTAGAAGAGATTCAACCTCACACATACTAGAAAGCAGGACCACACACACCTGTAGTTTAAGGCACATTTCCATTTTTCTATCATCAAAAACTACTTTTCCATACAGAAACGATACCTGTCCTCCTTTATCTCCCACCTCTCCCAAGCAGTGACTTTTCAGACTGATAAGAGCATGAAACCCTCCGAGGCTGGGGTCTGTGATCTCTGCATGTGGTCCGCAGATGTGCCCACCATGCATGTACAATGCATCAGAGGTATGAATCAGATAAGGGCCATTATTCAAATCGGACTCATTATCTCGCGGAGATAATGATTTCACAGATACGAGCTGGGAAAGACGTGAGGGATCGCTGGCACAGATGACTCTGGGTGGAAACCTGACAAGGCAGACTACCACAGCCTTCGGACTACATGGAGCTGAATATTCACATTAAGAGGAATATTCACAGAGCATATCTCCCAGTTTGCACATCTGAAATGGGTGCTCTATGTTGGTACATAGCCTACGTAATCCATTCAAGCAACTCAGCTATCCCCGTCTCTCATTTTGTCTTACTTTTCCACAATCCCACCTTCCCTTCATCACCTTTACTCTCATGTATTTCACTTTGAGCTAATTCACCCCCTTGATCCCTGTCTCTCTCGCTCTTCAACACATACACACACACACACACACACACACACACACCTGTGATCTGCAGTAACACAACACTTTCCTCCCTCCCTTGCAGTGTGATGATCGTCGCCGGAGCGCTAGGGGGCAATATCTGCCTGATTATCATCCTCCCTACGTCACAGCCTTGACAGTTGGTAAAATGAATACAAAAGGCATAATCTGGGAGCCAATTTGCATGCTAAATGCTGGCGAAGGAACATTTTATAATGCAGGAGTGTGGGTAATTTTGCAGTTAAGCCCAACTTTATCCCTCGGAGACTAGGCTAACGTGATTGTGCTGCTGCCGCGTGTCTATCCGTTCCCTTTCGCCATCCCTGCCTGCCTCCACTCCCTCGTTGCCCCAAAGCCCCATCTCATCCCACTCCTTCTCCCCCTTCACTCTGCCAGAAACCCCTCTACTTACACTCAACGAGTTCTTTTCACCTCCGGCAGACGAAATGCTCCATCGCTTTTCCCTCTGTGGTGATGAAATGGGAGGGAGAAGACGAGGGGATGACGAGAGAGAGAGAAAAAAGAAATAGAGAGAAGAAGAGGGGGGAATGACAGTCACTGACAACTCTGCCTCGAAACAATAGCATTGTTCCCACACCTTCAAGCAGGTGAGCAGGCAGTTGTTGCTTTGTGCTTACACCTCACCCTTCTTTCTCTCCATCTCTCAATCCCCCTAACCAGCTCTCTCATGACAAAATACATGAACAGAAACAAGTGATCCAGCACGCAACGTGAGCCTGGTTATGCACACAAAATCGAACTGTGTTGGAACAAAGCAAGGGCAGAGTGACTGAAGGATTCAATGCGCTATGCATGCACCACTAACAGCAACTACAACTATGGTAACAAGGGGTAAAAAAAAAAGGACAGCATGTGAGTTTATGAGTAATCTGATTCTAAAAGCCGTGAGCTGAGCGGTGCTGGAGGCTTTAGAGCTCATGTTTTCTAAATAATGTTGAACGAGGATGACAAATATGGTTATTAGTGCATGGAAAGGCTATCTACACTATCTGCATTGTTGATTTTTTTTAATACTGTTTGTGTTAATGCTACACATAAAATAGTTAATAGTTAATTTCTAGGCTTCAACACATTGCCTTCGGGTGTCATGATGTACCGCCCTATGTGGCATGCTCATGAGCTGGCTTTATTCTACATGTTGAACGTGCACAGAAAATTTGGATTTGCAATTGATATCCAACATTTTGACTATTTTTGTTGACATATTGTCAGCGGCATCAGTGGTATATTGTAAGTGCAATACTTGAGGAAATACATTTACTCAACAGCACGACCAATTCATGGGACTGGCAATATTTTCATTTTTACTCCGCTAGATTTATCTCGTTTGTTGTTACTTTACAGATTCAACTGTAGATCTTGAAATAAACTAATGTCGTGTATTCACCAATTGTTTCTCTCTCTCTCTCTGTTTTCCTTGTCATTCATTTTTTCTTTAAGTTTCTCTCTTTCATTTACTTCCCATTCCCATCCCCAACCATATGCAGCATTTGTAAATTTCTACACCATGTAACAAGCTTCTGAAAAAGCCAAAGATGTCAGAGTTGTGCCTACTGTATGAACATTATCTGCCATCTGTAATATGCTGGATTTATAGCTGCCAGACTTTTTCCTGGTCAATTTTAATCACCATAATAAGCACCTTATTATTCCTGCTTCATCAGCATTCAACGCATTTAACGTGATTCAAATAATTAACCCCTAAAAGCACTGCTTTTGTGTGTGGCTGTAAACACCAAAAGACCCCCAAACACAATGTCCATCACTGGTTAAAGGTGTAACAGTCTCACATTTAAAATTTTTGCGTGAACGGCCAACATTTGAGGTTTCAGGCAAGCTGCGCGATTTTCGGAGAGAAAATGCGACAAGCTGCAAGCATGAAACAGCTAAGTGAAGGGGAATTTGTAGGGATAGTTCATGCTAGAAAAATATGCTTTTGCACAAACTTCTAAAGCCAGCTCAAGAAGCCTCTGCTACAGTGCTGGTAGATGAGGCCCACTCACTGCCACTCACAGTCCCCCTTATTTGGACCATGGAATGGAAATTGTGTCTTGATGTGTGTGAGCAATGTGGTAGGGGGTCTTTGGGAGATGATGGGGGAGGACAGGTGGTTGTGGGTAAGTGGGTTAACTTTACCTTTGTTGACTTGGATGCCCGTGGCTCTGCTGACTGTCGGGCTACATTCAAACTGGGACATGACAACACGCATGCAACACAAGGCCCAGTCAGCCAACAAAGGACATAAAACAGGAAACAAAAACATAAATCAATAAAATGTGGCAGTAAGGCAAAGAAAAAACATACACTGAGTGGGAGGCTCACGTGAAACAAACTTAAAATCACATTTATACACGAAGAAAATGAAAGCAACATCAAACACCGCACGGGTAGACAGAGTGGATACCAGAACATGACTGTGGTTTGTTGACTGCGGGCTTTGAGTCGTTGAACAAGAACTGGACTATTTCAAGGTTTTGATGTGTGTTGATTTTATCATATTGCCAAAAATAATGACGCATATAGCCCCAGCATAACTCATTAGGGGGGCACAAAATAGACTAAGTGGGCAGAGTGGTCGTTAGGACCATTTATCTGTAATCTTGGAAGGAATCTGTGTCACAAATAAGGCCCTTCAAAGGAGCCAAATCTGGAGAATGTAGGGCAAATTAATTCCATTAGTGCAACACATTGCAAACAAACGAGCAATCAGACACACAGGCTTGGTTCGCTGCTATCCCGGCCTGTGCGAGGCCAGTGCTCCTATAGTGAAAACAGATCCAACTAGCAATTGGCCATTTTCACCTCCCTTTAATTGGCCCAAGGGCACTAAATGAGCTAAATCAGTATTGTGCCTCTTGGTGCACAAAGCCAGTGTTAGGCTTGTTCCGCCTGGGCTAACCGGCCCGTCATTAGGGGCCACTGATGGAGCCATTGTGCCGTAGCTACACTCTGCCAGCCCTCAGTTTTCATGGGCAATTTGTGTGGAAGGATGAAAATAGTTGATGTGTTTATACTCGGAAAGGAGAAGGGGGCAAGGAAATAATTAAAAACAAACTAATGAGAGGAATTAATTATTCAATTAATGCCTCAAACGTGCCACCGAGGGCTGAGTTTAGAGGGGGGAGGGAGACGGCAACAGAGAAAATGTCAAGCCGTGAGGATAAATAGCGGGGAGAATGAGATATGAAGCGGAGGAAGAGGAGAGGACTTGCTTTATTGCTGGGATGTGAAATTGAAACCCCTTAGCTCAATGCCAGTAAATTAACTATCAAGACCTACAGGGTTTGCAAATGCACGCAAATTGCCCTCATTGAATCAACTAAAATGGAGCCTTTGTCATTTAAAATGATACATCTTCATTTTACAAGACACATCCCGAAAGCATTACCTTAGCTACAATTCCTTTTGGTGGAGTAAAAACATGCTGGAATACCAATACCAGCCACTAATGTCAACTGTGGATGCATAAAGAGGGCACCTCAGGTCTCACCTCTCTTTTATGATGCGGGCTAATGGAAAAACCCTCTTCGACCAATCCAAGAATATACATGTAGCCTAATAGACTTGGATTTCGTCACGGAATTCAAACACACGCCTCAAGCACAAATGAATCTTTCACAATCAAAAATGTGCTCGCTGTCCCCGCTCTGATCTAGCATGAGTCGAGCAACAAAGTCGAGCACTTGTTTTCTTTGTCTTTTTCTCCATCCCACTGCGTTGCTCGCCGTCTATCTGGAGAGGGAAGCCAAAGCACGCTTCATTTAATCAAGTACACAGCAGACGACGGGATGGAAATATATCCCATTTGAGAGGTAACAAATGCATCAGCCTGGCTATTACGCAGTGCAAACTCCCTCTCTGTCTCTCTCGCTCTCACACACACACACACACACAAACTCACACCGTCCATCTAACACAGTGAGGCACAACACTGCATCACTGGGCACCACATGCAAATTTGTCTTATGACCTCCTGAACCCTGCGGAGGATGGAAAACTACAGGCTAACTCCACAGTCACGGAGGCCAAGAAGCTGTTTTGAATCTAAACATTAGCGCACAAAGTATTACTAATACACATTGTGTTACATAAACACGGCAAACACTTTATCTCTCAGTAACCCCACTGACTCCATCTGTCTCCTGTCTCCATTATGAGAGACACAATGAGAATGGACTCTATCCCCCCCGCAAGCCACATTGCCCCTGCCTGAGCATCCACTGCACTTAAAAGAGAGTCAGATTTGGATTTGTTTTTATTATCAGCACGTAATGTGAAGCCCACTTTCTATCCACTTCAACAGAGAATAATAAAAGTGTATATATGTGTATAGTTGTATACACTTGTGTTATATTATTGTTACATATATTCTTGGGAGAAGACGCAATAGTTTATCAGGAATAGCTCGGCTAGCCTCAGCAGCCGAATAGAAAAGAGAGACGAGGTGATTTTCAACACGGAGGTTAATGCGGAGTCCTGTAATATGGTGTTTACATCCCCCTCTTTTCTGGTCACGTCTTTCGCACTCATTTCCATCTACAAATAGTAACACTTTAGTCATCACTAACAGCTTCCAGCTGTCAGTGTGATATAAGGGATTACCAGTTGCCAGGCAGTATGGAGTTAACAAAAGTGTGAGTGGGTGGTATGGAGAGGCAAGAACAGCAGAAATCAAGAGATTGAAACTTGTGGATTCTATCTGCAATGACACATGTAATGCCCGAGACCACTTTAAGCCCACTGCACTTGAAAAAAAAAAGTATGAAGGGGACATTTATTTTTTATTTTTTTTTGTTTATTTTTTTAAATATTTTTTATTGAAAGACACGAGACAATATTAAGACAATACATAGACATAACAACAAGAGGATGACAAGAACAGTGGGATAAAAGCCAGCAAATATCATATAGTCAGTGTGTGTGTATGTGTGCGTGTGTGTGTGTGTGAGAATGTCCTTGAGCCTTTTGAGATGGAGGAAAAAAAAATATATATATATTTAATAATAATAATTAAAAAAACCAAACCAAAATTCTTTTTTAAAAAATATAAAACAGGTAAGTATGTGTGCATATGGATGTTCATGTACGTGGGTTTCAATTGGTTGTCCGGCAAGAAAAGCAAAATAGAAATCAACAATAGTAAAAGAATACACATAAAAAAAATATATATGCCGGTATAAATACTATACATATGTCAATATTAATGGAATGGGTGGTGTCACGTTTGCAGAAACATAGTGAGGGATGACCAGGTGGAATGGTGTTCTGTTGTATTGTATATGATGGATGAGGTTAGATTTTCCATTGAAATATATTCTGTCATTAAGTTTCTCCAGTGTGCGATGTGTGTGTTATTCCTTGATTTCCAGTTCATGAGGATAGTTTTCTTGGCGATAGTTCGGGCCACAAGGAGTAATTTGCGGTTTGTTTTACTCAGATGTATTGTTGAGATGTCTCCTAGTAAGCACAGTGAAGGGGATAAAGGGACGAGGCAGCCCAGGAAGACAGACAGTGACTCAGTTATTTCTTCCCAAAAGTGATTAACTGGTGTGCAGTGCCAGGTGGCGTGAACAAAGCTATCCGGGCTGTTTTGAGTGCAATGTGGACAGATATCTGACGTGAATCCCATTTGAAACGCACGGTGTAATGAATTCTGTGAAGTATTTTACACTGTATTAGTTGTAAATTGGCATTTTTAGTCATGAAGTAGATGTTATTGCAGATTTGGTTCCAGAAATCAGCATCAGGAGTGATGGATAAATCTGATTCCCATTTTCTTGATGGTATGGATGATGGTATGGGGACATTTTCTGATATCCACTCATCTCCTCAACACAGAGATCCTACCTTTCCAGAGAAGTACAATTGATCAGGTCTCTTCTGACCTGAGTATTTGTGATATTTCTTACAAGTGAGTCTCATTGGCACACATACACAGTGCATCATGTTTGGCTCGTTTGAGTGCCAATGAGCTAGTTTATGGATAGAGTATGGTGGTTTATGAGGTGATTATGAATCGTTTTGGATGGGTCATTGTCTTTACGAACTGATTTATCACTTGGTTGTGTTGTTTGGGTCATAAGGTTTAATTCAGGCACTGAAATAGGCACGAGGACTGCATGGATTATCACACCACACACAGTGACGCTACATGAATGGAAACACAACCCCAAACAGCAAAACCACAGCAACAACAACAACAACAAAAATGAGTTGATGTTTTTCGTCTTTCATCATTGAAGACGAAGCCAGTCCTGCATCAGACCACCTTACAAATCTATCTGGTTATAGTGATTCCCGATTGTGTATTTCAGTTTGTATAGGAGTTGATGGAGGAAGGGGAATTAGCATTCATTAGATGAACGCAGATGCACAGGGGATACAAGCTGTGATGCACCGCACTACCACACCACTAGGGGACCACCTAATATTTAGGCACATCAAATACAGTCACTTCACTAGGAGACAACGCTGATGGGTCGTGGATGGTAGGCTACATGGAGTAAGCTCATAGTTTGACAATGTCTGTGTGACTCTAACGACACATATTTATCGCCTCGAAAAAGGCTTTTCAGTGTCCAAAATGGGCTAGTTGAGCAGGTAATGCTATAAGTATAAAGTACATTCCTCGAATTGACTGTTCGTTTAACTCCTAACATCTTAGTCACTGTTCACGCCTGTCAAGCTTTTTTTTTTATCTAGCACTACACACACAAACATTTTACAAAGGGGGCTGATTTACCTGGTTTCACACTTTGTTTCCACACAGTATTAGACTATTTATTTCGCCTTCATTGACAAAATTATTGACAGATTAATCATCAATGAAAAATAATCATTAGGTGCAGCCTGAGATTGATGCAGGAAATGCCAGTGGTAAATGTCAGAGTGGGGTGTAACCAGAACCAATGAACGCATTCATTCTCCACAAAGTGCTGCTGAAACCTTGAAACAAGACTGCTGAGCACCGCAAGCTGATTTCCAACAGCGTAAACAGGGTTGGCTTCCTTTTCCTTAACAATTTCTAGTCATTGATAAATGACTGGAACATTTGATGTGTTTGTTGTTGGCATCAGGAGTGGCGTTCCCAACCTGTACCCAGGTGTGGCGTTCACCCTCTAGCACTGAGAGCGTGTTCTCTTTTGAATGGCACAATAGTAAAGGATGAAGACCTACTGATGTGGTTTCAAACTTGCCTCTATCTCAGGTAATGTTGGCTTTAATAAGGAGCAGTACTGAACATCAAACTAGCTTAAACTGATATTTCAGGATCAGCTTCCACACAGTGGGAAAACACTACACAGTGGACGTGCTATGGGGCAGTGAATCGGGCTTTTTTTTCCATGTAACTTGTAAAAACACAAACAAACGATGTGCTCCTTGGCCTTAAGTAATGCTCATTTACTTTATGTGTTTAGCTAATTTGCCGTTCCTAAAAGCTTTCCTAAAAGCTTGAAACCCCCCCCCCCCCCCCCCTGCAAAACCCTGCAAGCTCTTTAAATGCTGAGTATGCTCACCAACTGAACATGTAGAAAAATCCAAAGCTTGACAGGCCTGCCTTGCCTACATACGGTTGCTAAGCTACGATTGGTTATTGGCTGATTGGTTGAGAGGTTTAGCGAATGATCAATCACACGTGAAATGTACATTTTTACAGCTCAGAAACACAGTTACAGTATGTACAGTGGCAAACTATGACACATACCGCGACATGTAGCGCATCAACTAACGGCCTTAGAGTGAGTTAAAGGGGCTCTACGGCACACGGTTTATGCGCGGTTTAGTAGGTCTTACTTTGACTTTCTTTGCAAACGAGGGACGCTCTGCGCACTAGTGATGGCTCGGTGTTGTGCCTCGGTGGTGGGGGAGGGGGGGCCTGTTGCCGACCAACACCGCTCGCGATGGTTAGAAGGGGTTAAAAGTCGTTTAGTGTCTGGGTTAAAATACTGTTTAGGCACTTTAAAGGAGAGAGGCCTGCAAAAGTTTGGGGGTTAATGAGTTTTTTAAGCCTCATTGCCTGAGGATGACTCATCATTAAGACAGGTAAGAGGTAGAGGTTTTCCTTCTAGTTTTGCCTGGAACTGGCTCGTCTCCCTCATCATTAAAAGGCGAGGTGCTCAATAGTGCCAGTCCTTAAGTGACTAAGTCAATTGGCCATATGAAGTTAAGGGTGAGCATCAACTTCCACAGCACTTTGGGTGTCCATCCATGAAACGGTATCCCAGTAAAATGCAATTATGTTTGCTATTAGATCACCGCACTCAATGTAGTATGTGTGAAAATCACTGTCAGTGTCAGTGTTATATGGCATTTCATATCATTACTCATGCAGTAATTGTCTCCTAAACAGTTTATGTGTTTCAAACCCAGGCAGTGTAACACACTGATCTCCAACATAAAAAAAAGATAAACACACAAAGAAAAAGTAACAAGAGGACACAGAGAGACACACACACACACACACAGGCATGCAGCCACCCACGTACAGTTGGCACTCTGCTATGCAAGTGTATGGACAAGCACACTCCCCCACATACACCCTTCTCATATCCATAATTACTGTGTAGTCAGCATGTTCGTGTCTGGGGGTGACTCTCAAAGTGAGACGTTGACAACAGCGGAGGTGAACTCAAGCTGGGTCCCGTCAAAGGCCCGACACTGATAGCATTATCCGTGCAATTATTCACAGTTAAGTGAACTGCCTACTTACTTTAAACATAATGGATTTGGCTGAGTATGCCATATCTATGCTGCCCTTTCATTTCATAACTTATATGACGTCACTAAACCAGCAGAAATATTTGTTCCAACTCGTCTTAATCAGCTTAAATACGGCCAATCTATTATTTGTGGGTGGGTTTTCATTTCTTTCACATCTGGGCATCATCTCAAAGCACACCTGCGCTCCCTCTGAGGCACATTAGCATTCTGTAGTGCAACTGTTAACAACCACACACTTCTAATATGCGGCTCAGGCCTTTCCAAGCAGCCTGTCATTTTTCTTCTCTTCCATAAAATAGTTGCTCGTTAGTAATGGATGGGGAGCTGGCCAGCGCTTCTGAAAATCTTGATCAAGATGTGGAGCAAACGAGGATTGAAGGAAATGGCAGCGTCTCTACATAAGTGTGTGTGTGGCTACATGGCATGTGCAATACGAGAGATGTCAGGCTGGCGTTTGTTCCGTTACCGGCAGTGTAAATTAGATGTGAACCAGCATGGCGCCGATGCCACGGGACAGTTACACCTGTCAAGGTCGGCTCTCCGCAGATGAGCGGAGTGCGAGCGTGTGCGCGTGTTTTTAAATCTTAATGAAACTGGCTCTCTGAAGGTCAGCGCAGAGCGAGCAGGGACTCTTTCGTCTACTGCTAATGGGTGTATTAATGATTCAAAGATGCTTTTGTGTCTCATGTGCACAGTTGCCCACCCAAGCACACCCCCACACTGACGCACACATCCACCTCGCCACCCACACAAGACACATGAAAAAATACACTGTCACATACGGTACATCGACAAAGAATCCAGGTAAACACGCACAGTAACCAGTGTGACACAGGCATAGACAAAGCACTTGTGTGTGGTGGGGTGACTTCATAAGAGTGAGAAATAGTTTCACAGGTCTCTCAAATTGCAGAACTAGGATTTAATTAACCGGCTAAGATCGATTATCCCTCAGCTCACTGTTTTGACAGGTATTTAATAAGGCACCAACCACAAGTGAGAAGTGAGAATGAATTAGGTTCAGGCCAATTACAGCAGGTATAAAAAGATATTTACAGTGAGAGAGCTGGAGTAAAGTTATATTGATGAGGTAGTTATTGTTCAATCCTCCACAGACGTATACCGCAGTGAATTGATCAGGTCGTGTGAAAATACATACACTATTCACATTACATTCGAGTTCCCTTGTTAGAGCAAATCATTTATTTCTAAGGCAGCGATTCGGCTGGAAGAAAGGACCCCATAATGGATACAACCACTTTCAAAAGTTCCGTATCTGGTATATTACACAATTTGTAGGACTGTAATCTGCATCTAAAAGCTGCATTTACAATGAAATGCAATGTCACTGTAGTGCTCATAATATTTAGCCAGCTGACCACTTCCTGTGAAGCATCCTAGTGCAGTTTTGAGCCGTGCAGAAGTCAATTCTGTAGGGTCTTAGGGTTGTGACGAAGTGCGGAAGGGGGTGGAGGTGTATGGGTACAGCGAGTTCCCGTCCCGCGTTTGGGCAATGCTCTTACCTTGAATGTGGACATGGCTGGGTCCCTGCTATACCTGTCTATGGTGTGGAACTTGGACGAGTGGTTGAGCTCATGGTACAGCTCAGAATGTCTTTTGCGAGTGTGCATCACTTTCTGGAAGGGAAGAAAGGAAGGGACAGCAAAAATGAACCTAAATCGAAACAAAAAAAAAGAAAAAGAGGGCCAATATAGGGGCAGGCAGGGTAATGGGTAAAAGGCTGAGGGACTGCGGTAACACCAGCCATAAGAGGGGTACGCCGACAGATCGATCGATTGCTGGCTCATGCTCGTACATCATCCACTTCCTCAGTCTCGAAGAATTTGGCAACTGGGAATGCTGCAGAGTCATTTAAGTGAAGATTTAGTGACAATGACTGACAGGAGTGCCATTGTTCCAGACTGGTGCCTGCTAGCTGGCGGCCCCTGTTAACTCAGGATTTTGTCCAACTCATTAAATGTCCAACAGAAGGGCTGAAATTTAACTCTGGCACTTGCGATATTTGACAAAAACTGCTTTCCCTGCGTTCTGGATATGTCTGTTTAGAATCCTGCTCAATCCAGATATTGAATTCTCTGACACCAAACTGCATCTGTCAGTGCCACTGTTGTTGTCGCTCTGTGCTAATGGGCAGTGCTGGAGCTGCTCAGCAGTAGCTAATCATCAAAGCAGCTTGCGAGGTTGAAAGTGACACAGGGGGCAAGATGCCAGCACTCACACCGCAGACTTACCGGCCAGGACTGGCGCTTAGTACTGGCTCCACTTACTTCAGAGTGGGCACGCTCAGCTAAGGAGGTGCTAACTAGTTCCTTGCTTTTTGCTGCCTTGCTTTAGTTTTCCTTGACTGAGTTATGTGGTTTATTGCTTTCAATGAAGTCCAATGAAACCGGTGTAAACTATGAAGTCCTGCAAGTGATCTTCATAACCTTCAAAATAAAGCACTTGAAGGATTTCTTTAAGTTTTCAGAATACATATTTCCCCTAAAAAAACCGAAATTCTTAATTCACTTTAAAACTATTAATAATGACAAATGTTGCAGTTTATATAGTATGTGTAAAAAAAATGATTGACAGTCTAGAAGGATGGGCAAAAAAAAAAAAAACATGGATGGGAATGGGTTTACCCTCCATTAAACCATGGAAGTGTACACTTCGCTATATTAATGGTACTTCTACGTCAACCTCTTTCTCAAAGTCAACAGTCAATTGATGAGAAAAGAGTTGATTACCCGGAGAGGCAATCTCCTCGTTCTAAATTCATGCAGCGGCCACAAGTGACTCTCCAGTAAATTTGCTAGATACGGTAAACATAGTCACTGTTAGTAGCTTGTCACCACACGTACCCTCTATATGAAAAATATATCTCCATGGTGGAAGGTGAATGTCCAGTCTTTGCAACAGTCTGAATTAAACTGAATTCTCGCGAAAAGCAGCATCGGAGGTTTGATACTCGCGAGAGACTGGAGATTCACAGAACACCCAAGTCATTCTAAACACAAACAAACTCACTCAACGTCAAATCATGTTATTCCAAGAGACATAACCAACCAATCAGCTACAGCCACATACGTTTTTGACCCGTAACTGGATTATTTGTATTCATTCAGACACAAGAAACGCTCTACTTTGCTGTTTCTTCAACCAGGGCCGCCACCATGACATGACAGCATTGTTTGATTTGATTGTGCATGTCAGTGGGATGTTTTCATTGATGCAAATTATTCAATTAAGACAGATGATGGGTGAGGATGGATTTAAGGCCATTGTTGGAGAAACAGCATACTATATAAGGTAGGTCTGAAACAGCCCATAGTTCTAAATGCAAGGGAGACAGATGTGCGAAGGGAGGGGTTTAGCAATGCGTTTTGCTCCTCTATGCGTTACTCAAGTCCTGGCAGAAGCACATGAAAGCGGGGACAGGCTGATGACAGGGGATGAGGTCCGAGATCTTACCTCAAAGTCCAGCTCAGAGTACCGTACTCTTTTCCTCTGGAAGAGGAGGGGGGCAGGGGGAGAGAAGAAAGCATCAATAACAAACCCCTCCACCGCTATTTAACTTAAGACCTAGCCATCTCAATGATCTGTGGATCTCTCAGTGCCATTGTTTAGTAACAAGAGGAAAGCTAATATGCACCGGCTGCCCAACACAGTAAAGATATTCTTACAAATGTCAAGGCAAAAGGCTAATGATCCAGTCTATTTCAACGCAATGAGATTAGTGAAGTGGAATAACCCAGAATTGGAATGAAACAATAATTTCTCGGCTTACAGACTCTCAAATACAATCATTGCAACCCCGGCATAAATCATCTCCTTTGCAATTTTTGTAGAATGTGTTGGACACATTCCGATTAAAAGAGCTACAACAAACATGCGAGGAATGGTTTTCATCCTTTAATCTTGTTTGGACCGCACCACTCTCCTCTTAAGTGCCTGTGCAGCTATAGCGAGTGGCACACAAGCCGCCAATTTAACAGCTGCAGGCATTTCCAACTCGTCTGGTCCTGACATTGCATCGCATTACATTCAATGTCTGACTTCCTTTTTGGCTCTCGCCATCTGCCAAATTTACATTTGGCAGCGAGAGGAGCTGCTCTTTGTCAGTTAAAAGCTGTATTCATTCTTTGAAAGTTGCTGATCTGATGCTATGGAAAGCCAAGGTTTTAAAAGGTAAAGGAATGCAAACGGATCGAGAGGCAAGTCTCTCTGAGATGTCCTATTCACTTTGAGACTTTCACTGCTCATGAAACACAATGCCATCACTGTCCTACAGAAAATCCTTACCTTCAACTGAGGAATTCCGTCATTGAGTTTGCTTTATAATATGGTAGACATGCAACATGCATATACATGGTCAGTATATTGTTTTTTTGTGGAAACACACAAAGCAGTCATTGACTCACTCATACAACATTCATAAGGAATCCTGGTGTGATTTGCTGTTATGATGGCATGATGGTCCTCTAGCCAACCACAGCCACACACTAATTTATCACCTTTCGTTTGCATGCACTCAATGCAGTGAGTCATACGAAACTTCACCTCTACAGCCAACATTTTGTTGCAACGAGATACTGATTATAGTCCAATCATACTCTAGAAGTGGACGGAGTCATCGTGACATCACCTACTGGTTTGTGGACTTCCGTTTTGAAGCCTCGAGTTAGTCGATCTGGCCGACACCATCTTGGATTACGGCAGTTGCCATCTTGGCTTTTTGCAACCAGTGAATGGAAGGGACCGTAATTTGGAATGCGGAGGAGTTACAGTACATGGAGACGCCGTATACAGCTCTCCCATGAAGCAAACTCTGCTTTACTGTCTATTTTATACTAAATGGGACCATCAGTTACTAAACATCATGCTATATGCCGGCTCGTCAGAACCAAAGGTTGCCGCCTGATTTCCATGCAACCTCTACTGGTTTCTGTAGTAGGATGATAGAATAACATGCCGTGTGAACCTTTGTCACACCTTGACTAGATCATTTAGAGTTCAAATTTACAAGAATCTCCCTAAAAATCCACAGTGAAATGAACACTGCGAGTACATTCACGTGATCCCACCATTATGCATCACCATATTCAAATTGGGGAGTAAAACACTGCTGTGATTTAATCTTGATATCGCTGATATCCATCTCGAAATCAAGCATATTCAAACGGTGAAATTATGGCAGTAAATTACATCCCCCAGGTTTCTTTTTTTTTTGGTATTCACGAGTGCACTCTTAGCTCTTCTGATTTTTTATGAGTTTTAATGACTCATCTTTAATGTCCTCAGCACTAAAAGAAGCATCTGCACTTTTCGGTGAAAGTGTCGCTTCCATCTCTTAAATCAACCTTGTGAGTCAGCAAGATGGCATTCGGGAAAGATCCAAAGTGTGTGTTGGGTGTATGCGTGTGTCCGTGTGATCGTGTGCTTGCTTTTGTGTGTATGTCAATGTGTTGTTTGTGTGAAATTAAGCTGGGCTGGAAGACATTCACCATAGAACATTTTCTCTGATCCTGTCTGTCTCAGTCCATCTGCTGTGCCACCTTGTACAGTTAGGAGGAGGTATCACACACACACACACACACCAAAGACAGTATACAAAGAAGAAGCTGTCTGTCATTAAGAGAATAACTCATTTTAAAGCTCATTGTCTCAGTGAGCGGCGATGAATAGCTGCAAATAATAGCAGTTGTCAAAGCAGACTTGTTCTGAAGCAGACGGCTGTGCTATTATCGCAGCGTGTTGCACATATTGTTGCTGTATATCAGAGACAATGTATTAGACATTGCTGTTTGAAGGCCACAATGGCGTCTTTCTTCCCTATATTCTAACTTACCCCACAACAATTCATTTCGTGAGTAAGTAAGTTTAAGTATTGAATCATACTTTTTAATTTGCTCAAGTTTAAAAGAAATGTTGATTGATTAAACGAGTGATTCCCAATGCATATATGCTTTTTTATCAATTCGTTTCTTGACCTACGTGACACTACATTAGAAGAAAATGGGGTCATTAACATTTTTCTTGTTGAAATTATTTAAAAAATGTGTTTAAAATCCTTTAATGTCACATTAAATAGGTGGATTCTTCCTGCAGAGAACTCTTCTCCCCCTTAGTTTCTTTCCTCGCCTCTCTTCCATTCCAGCACCACAACGCCACTTATATAACCACGCACATCAAGTGCATTGAGTGTTTGCTCAAGTGAAAGGTGGACATTGTGAATAAGATGCACCACCACTGGGAAACCCTCCTTCCCTCAACCTCTCACCCACCTCCAGGGATCCTGCTGAGAGGCTGCTGTTGGCATTGGTGCTGCCCAGGTTGCGTGGCAGGGTCCTGGTTCTCTCCACTGTGGTTCCCCCTGTTAGAATCTGTCTGACCGACGGCCTCTGGCCCTGCTTCAGCTGGAGCGAATGCCCGTGGGAGTGCATGTGTCCTCCGTGGGAGTGAACAAGACCACCTTGAGCCATCATGTGGCCGTGCCCGTGGGGCATGCTTTTGATCGTCCCATAGGAGCGGTTGAGGTTCATGGCGATGTTCATGTCGCCCACACTCGACGGCACAAAATCCGCCGGGTACGCCTCACTTTCAGCTGGGTGGAGGGTCAAGGGTGAGGGAGGCGGGGGGAAGGGAGGATCCTCCACTGCGATGTTGAGAGGCTTGTCCTCGCACCCCAGTCCCAGGCCTCCTCCTTGACAGGAGGGCGCTGGAGGTTTGAGACTGACCGTCCTACGAGGTAAGACCATGTAGTCTCCCTCCCCGCCTCCTCCACTTCCTCCTCCCCCTCCGCTCCCCCCACTTCCGGCACTTCCGTCCTGGGAGGTGTTGGAGGAAGTGGGCGGTCGAGCCCAGCCCAGGCCACTCTCGGTGCACAGGTAGATTGGAGCGCCACTGCGTTGCTGCCCCTGTTGTCTCTGCTGATCTACATTTACCTCCTTCTTGAGGGGCGTCTCGCTCAGCTCATTGAGGCCGCCGAGGGTTGGAACCTTGTGGAAAAATAACAAAAAACGTTTCAGTTTTACAAGTATTTCCTGAAAGCAAGATGATCGTATTTTAGATCATCTCAACAGATAACTTTCTGTCTCAAGATTAAACATTTTCACTTGTTAGCTGCGAGGCTTTTTAGCTTTTGGACAGAAAAGTTGAGCAGAGCACGACACTGATCGTCCAATTGGTCAGTCAATGTCAACATCAATTCCTTGCCTGTACGATGAGGTTGGGTGGGGGGATGTTCCCGGGGAGGGAGCTGAAGTTGAGCCCAACTCCCCCCTCCTGATGGGCTGCCAGCTTGGGATCGTCCTCGTCATCCAGGGAGATGCGGGACAGGGTCCCAGTGATGGTGGCAGGGTTACAGGTGTTCACCTCTTTGAATATAACTAGAGGGAGAAGGGAAGGGAAGCCAAGGAAACAGCAAGACAGCAGAGGATAGGCATGAGATATGGCGGTTTGGGAAGTTGATCAAAGCAAGAAAAGAAGAAGAAGTGAAGAGTTTGTGAGTGAGGTGAAGGGATAATAAAAATAAATGGATATTGAATGGTAATGTATTGATATAATTTATGCCAAACAGAAGACAGTTGACAGAGAGATAGGCAAAACATAAACATAAATCAGGTTGTGATACTGAAGTTTATTTTCAGCTTCGTAGTAGCTGTGAGACAGATTGCATCTCTAAAGAAAAGCTTCACTTCTCAATTTGTGCTGATACGGTTCACAGTAACTAAGATGAGTTTGTCTCCGACACCGTGACCTTAAAGTCTTGCTCCATCCCGAGATTTGCCGGTGAGCCAGGATTTTTATTAGCCTGGAGATAGAGCCTGAGTGCAAAATGCTGTGTGCTTCAAATGAAATGGAGCAAAATTCCCTCGCTATCGACTCCTGGCCCATATTTTGCTTACCAGCGTATTATACCCTGTGTGTGAGAGTCTGTGTCCATTTATGTTCCTGAATACATGTGGATATATAAATGTGTATTTCTGTATGAGGGCCTGTTTTTTTTAATTCACAACACTAAATAAAAACAGAACATAAAACTACTTACATGGCTTTGGGTTAGCATTCATGCATGTCGTTGCGGGTGGAGACTACAAACAGAATACTATACATTTCTAGAATAGCTACTCCAAAAATGAACTGCGGCATGCTGATGAGACGCTAAGTTAGTTCACCACCGACATCAATCTATCTTCACAATGAAACACAACTCCAAACCATTTGGAAATGCATGCTAGATATCATGCTCCTGCTGTCAGCATCGGAGGAGAAACGATTCACTCTGTGGCCCCAAAATCCATTTCTAGAGCAAAGCATGCATCACAGTCCATGTTTACGTTAACAGCATTGATGTGGCAATATGTCAAGCTACGCGTTTTATTCAAAATTGAAGCTGGATCCAGCTTACCAGTCTGCATACCAGCTAGGACAACCGGCTGAGTGCAGAACCTAGCTATCTCCTGCTTTACAGTCTGTTTGGTGCAAAGTGATTTTAAAGGACTGGACAAGTTTGAACAAATCTGATCCCTTCACATCTGCATTCAACAGTGGAGACCCAGAGGATGATCTATAGACACATCTGGCAGTTGTTTTATGCTGTTACTGCACAGCCATTACTGCAGTGGCATAGTTCAACGGAACATTTTTACACTGACAGTGAAAGCAGAGACGTTTTGGGTTGATCACCATCAGCATGCACCCCCCTATAACAAATACAGCTGGTCATGTTTGAACGTGAAAGTTACATATTATTCATCATTACACAGCCTTTGGGGCAAACCACTTGTGCATTAACGCACTGCTGCTCTCCATCCTCCGCAGAGTGGATATCAAAATGCTGTGCGGAATAGCTTTAGACCCTGAAGGAATTACTTGCTTGCTTCTGATGTAAATCATCACTCCGTGAATTCTTGCAATGTAATCAGAAGAAATTCAGGGGATACTACTCCAAGTGGAATTTCATCCAAAGTACCCATGCGCTATAGATATGCTGGGTTTATATATTGGACATTTTATTGAAAAGGTTCTCCAGGATACATTCTCCAGTGAAATTCTTTCCAGACAATATAATTGTGTTTACAAGCCAAGTGCCACTGCAGTTATGGCGGCTTCTTTACTTCCACCCGCAACCCAGATTCGTCTTTCGGAATTATTTAAGTCCAGGGACGGACCAGGCAGTGTTAAAAAGGTCAATTGGGTGCAACACTTACATGGGTGTCCTCTCTCTGCAAGGGTGGAGGGGGAAAGTGACTGTGTTAATATTTCAAAGGACAACACGTTGTGGTACATTTGCAACACATCCAAACGCTCACACACGAGACCACCGTCAGCGGTGAGTGAAACGGGCCCGAAACACGCCGAGGAATGTGTTTTTATCATGCACAATTAAACACAGCCTCATCAAAACGTATGCTGGCTGAACAGTTGTTGGGCAGATTCAGAGTGATTGATAAGGCATAATGATTTGTGCACAACTGTGTCGGGGGGGGGTAGAACGTCATCTGTTCATTTTATCAACATGGTAAAGCAGCGAGGTAAGTTACTGCCTCTTCGGCAATGCTACCCTCCTGTGTTGGACGAAGGGAGAAAGGGAGAGCTCACCTGTTTGACACGCCAAATCCACATCCTTTTCAAAATCCGTCTGAGAGAGGGAGGCGGGGGTAGGAAGAGAGGAAAGGCAATGAGTGTCGTTACATTCACCGCATCGATAAAGGCACAGTTCTTACGAGTGACTGGATCCCGAATGGTTATGCTGCATCCAATGACTATGATGCTCTACTGTAATTTCACACTAAAGACAAGGATATGTTCAGTTTTCATTTCTTCATAGTGAATTTGTCCAAAAGCCTTTTCAAACAGAAAAAGAACAGAGACTTCTGTGTGACGGCACACACTGCTACTTTGTTCATGATGTGCATCAGTTCCCGGCAGCAGAGCGCTGTGGTGTTTTGCCAGGTATGTAATGCTACTGCATGCCTCATCAGTCACCTCGCTATCGTCTGAATGCAAACGGACAGACATTTTCACTGCAGCAAAACTATTATCTGCTGTGCCAGTTGAAGCAAAGCTTTGGTGTGTTCCAGCCGAGCTTTTTATGGACTGGAAAAAAAAATGAAATACATAAGATAATAATCCAAATGACTGACGACCAAAACACAAACATCCACACAGAGCCTCTCCCCGCAATAAATATTCAGATTTAATGTCGATAAGTTATCAAAATATGATGTTTGTTGCTGCTTTGAGCTATAATCCACTTGAGGAAAGCAGGGTGGCACTACTCCGTGGGGTTGTGAATCACTCCCAAACCCAAACGGTGGTGGGTTGAATGAAGAAGTGGTGTTTCCAAAATGGCCACCACTCAAGTTTCCGAAACTTCAGTGAAAGAGAAGCTCATTGCTATGCAGTTGTGGTCCTCCCTTCTCTCACCATACAGCTTCCTCCTGTCCTCGGCGGGATTCATTTACAAAGCCTTTGTTTGGATAATCAACTACAGATTTTAGACAGTTTGGGCACGCCACACAGGCAAAGAGAGAAGTAAGGGGGGGGAAATGAAAAACTGAACGAGAGAAGGAGAGA
Organism: Melanostigma gelatinosum; assembly: GCF_949748355.1. Taxonomy (NCBI): domain Eukaryota; kingdom Metazoa; phylum Chordata; class Actinopteri; order Perciformes; family Zoarcidae; genus Melanostigma; species Melanostigma gelatinosum. Next base: position 16,384,407 of record NC_136650.1, on the reverse strand, counting down.
ATGTGTAAAGGTCTCAGAGGAGCGGAAAAGCTCTTAGTAGGAAAACCACCCGCAGCACCATAAATGGGTCTCTACTAAAGAGCAGGATGAGGATATGAAAAGTCCTCTCTCTTTTTCTCTCAGTCCCATCTCATCCAAATTGAGAAAAACAAATCATCCTCATCTTAACTATAATACACTCTCTCTGCAACAGCCTCACAGGTTAAGTACAGTGAGTCATGCACTGTCAGGTAAAGACACCACAAAGGAACACAGTCCTATTGTTGAGTCCCATTGACTGAGTTGAGTAAACACCCTATAATATACAGCATTCTTGACGAGGCTCCTAAATCAATTACAAATGGCCAAAGACAAGGTTTGCTCCGTCGCTATAGTAGAAGAACTCGTTTCTATTTATACATCACAGCTATTCAAACTTCGATTTAAAGGTGCAAGATGTAATCAAAACAAAACTAAATTTGATGCAATCATTTTTTTTTTTTTTGGTTAAAGGAATAGTTTGACATTTTGGGTTAATAATTCTGTTCGCTTTCTTGCCCCAGATGGTAAGATTGATACCACTCTCATTTTGGAACAACTAGCCTGGCCTGGCCGGGAGCAGTGACCTTCTGAAGTCGCCAGCATATCAACCATAATATCCTTTTTTTCAGATTAAAAAAACAAGATACAACATGTTTATTAGCGATCTAAAGAGCCTTTCACAGTCTTTGTGCCGAACTAAGCTAACCAGCTGCTGGCTGTAGCTCCAGCGTCAAAGAATGAAAGTGGTGTCGATCTTCTCATTTAACTCTTTGAAATAAAGCAAACAAGTGTGTCTTTCAAAAATGTCGAAGCATTCCTTTACTAATTGCTGCCATTTGTTGCAAAATATTGTTTTACAGAGTCCACCTTTCTCCATCTATGGGTTTTACTATTCACACTGACGGATTCATTCAATAGTTGGCATAGTGTGTACGATAATACGTTTAACCGAAACTTAAGCGCAGTTGCTGTTCCTCTCGGTTATGAAAACAGAGACAGAATGTGTCATTATGGCTTCCCTGAGCAGAATGATGGCTCTAAAGTTTAATCTTGATAACCTCATGGGGCGTTCAGAAAGCCATAACCGTTACCGCAAACAGGTCTGAGGGAGAAATAAAGGGAAGAGCGTTGAGATCGTCGCTCATGCTCTGTAACTGGACTGACGTTGGCGGGGGCAGATCAAGTCTTTATATGATTTATCACACTATTTAGCCACATTTTGGAACAACAATAACATTACGGGAAGCTCTGTGCTCTTCAAAATACAGAGGAAGAAGCTTAGGTTAAAAGTCAATAAAAGTGCTGAAGTGTTTGATTTGCTAATACATGAAACACTGTGGGCAGTGTCAACATTTTGTCCAAAAGTCCACACACACCGAGAATGTTAAATGCATCGCCATGAATTCAAGCAAGATATTGCCACAGAGATGGCATTTGTTGTTAACTTTTCATTTCCAGTTATGGCACTAGAGGAAGTTAGTCTCAGGCTGGGAGAGATATTGCATTTCTATGGGGAATGAAATCAAACATTTTTTGGAAAATAAAAGTTGAAGATGCATAACGCATGAACAATAATGAAGAGAGCCAGGTATGAGTTTGGGCACCAATAGCAATCATGCTTGTTGCTGTTGGAGCTGAAGCTTCTAGAAAGCTCCAGCCTGGTTAACTTTAGTCCGAGACCAATGGTTTGCAATGTGGGATGAAATGGAATGCTATTCACCATGATCTGCACCTGTCCATTCTTGCAGGAGTCTGGCGAGTTTTCGCTGTCGTCTTTACATCCCCCCATCCTACAGCGCACCGCATCCTGCACCTGAAGGGGCAGAATAAGAGAATGCATGGGGGGAGGGGAGGATCATTATTATAGAGAGGAAAAGTAGGAGGGGGAAAAGAATGACGAAGAAAAGGAAGGGAGGATGCAACGGAAAGAAGTTAGTGGAGGAACTTTTACTTCAGTTAGTTTGGCAAATGGAATATGGGGAACTCACTCCCTCAGACATTTTATGTTCTTCGTCTTTATATTTCTGCAATGACAGATGTTCAGTGAATAACAAATTACGTAAATAATGAAAGTAAACGGAAAAGCTATATTCTTCACAAAGTAGCTCAGCTTGTAGCTTATATGTACATATGACATATGTAACAGTCGCACAGCAGTTCTTCAAAGTGGCCTATTTGAGCCCTGTGAGATCAGTGGCGCTCAGTCCAAATTAAAAGCAATAGCGCGGTGTATCGTGTATTCTAACCCGTGGGCCTTTCCACTGCCACTGGTTTCCTTTTTCCTCCTACATGCGGCATCGTTGCAAACACACACCAGCCCACCGTCAAAGGTTGAGATATTATCATCTTCAATCTCGCTGGGTGGTCTCATCTGTATGTGTGTGTGTGTGTGTGCCGCTAAGGATGTAGTGGATTGGGGAAGAATCCATGTCGGATTAATACTGCATGGGCTGGGGTATTGCCTCCATTGTTTCTTTCCATCCGTCTCTTCTCTTTATGTCCACACTCATCCTCGGCACGCATTTGTTTCCCGCGCTCTGTTGGTGTGAGTGTCTGTTGGCAATGTAGCTCATTCTGACTTCAAAGTGAAGAGCCCCTCTGTGTCCATACCTCTCCCTCTACCTTCATCTGTATTTCTTCCTCCCCTACCATCATCCCCCTGCTTTTTTCCCCCCAGAGATCTCTGCATGCAATTTGTGTTTTCGACACTCCTTCCTCTCCTCACTGAACTAAGTCCCTTCGTCACCCCTTTCTCACAATACACCTTATCTTTCACATCTCTCCTCTGCTGCTGCCTCCAAATCACAGCTCCTGTTAAAACTGCAGATGTTCGTTCGTTCACCTTCTCCTCGACTCAGCAGGCCACCTGTGCCACCTTCACATACAACGAGCGCTATCAAGGAGCACTGCGCGGCACGTTTTTTGTCTGTTCTTTACTTCACATAACATCACCCTTTACGCTGCCTTCCCTCTTGTTTCCCCCCCGTAATGCTTCCTAATTCTCCGCCTTGTCCCTCCCTCCCTCCCTCCCTCCGATGTGCCGCACCACTCTGCCTGTTGTTCAGCAGCTGCGAAGGATTTATGCAGGGGATTTTCACACATTTACAATAAAAAATTCCTGGATTTACTATACCCTGATCCCTGCCGCTTTTGTGATATTGATTTGATGCAGCTAAGCATTCCAGAATTCACTTACACTATGCAGTGCATTCAATATCTCTTGGAGAAAGGGAAGTCTGTGTGTGGTGTACATGCATCGGCAACACATTCATGGAAAACTGATGACATTGTAAATCTATTAATTGTAGCAAGTGCAATCGTGGGTTAGACCATGGAAAAATGTGTGTGTGTGTGTGTGAATGTCTGTCTCAAGGGCATGACTACATGTATGCGGACAATGAGTTTAAAATTCTGCATCCCCAGGGGCACAGCAAAGCCTGTGGCATAAAAGGCACTGGGGGTATTAGTTAGGGACTTAGAGTCTTATTCCATACAGCATCTTGGTAAGCTCCTTAAAGCAGCCTTGGACAATACTGCACTATCATACTGCATTATGGCGAAGAAGCGCTGCAACATAGGACACAAATACCGTGCTAATCCCTCTCATGTCTGATTCGCCTGTGTACTGCCGCGACTTCAGAACCGACCCGGAAACTAACGTGACATTTGCGAACACGAACCCCACCTGTCGAAGGCAGTGAATGTTCTGCGAGGTCACTTCGTGGTGCTGATTTAAAAATATATGAGCTCAATGTGTCTGGGATCCACACGGCGGCTTAGCAGGAGGAGGAAACCGGACTCACCTCTCGGCGCATTGCACAGTGGACGGTGATGATGACAAAACCTTGGACAGAGTCAAAGACGGCAAAGAGCACCTGGAGGGGACAAGAAATATTTGCTTGTGAATTATTGCCGTAGTGGGTTTCAAACCTAAACTACGGCGCCCCCGTTAAAGTTATTATGACATTTTTACTGTTTTCCCGACATGAAAGACATTCTAATGTGGAACAGCTAACCACAAAAAGCATTAAAAAGCATACGGCTGCTTACATTATGCAGAACAATTTTAGGAAGAAAGTGTATCGTGTTACCTAGACAACCAGCAACCTTGAGCTTTCTTTGCAGAGCAATCTACTTCTCTAAGGCACTCCAACCACTGTAATATCATACCCTGTGTTAATACTGTAGTGGAATGACTCAATGATCACTAGAGAAACACTGTCATGTTTATTCATAATCAATCTTCATAGCCGTCCATAGACCATGTGTCTGCTGATGATCCCAACACAGTGGGGATTGTAGGTTCTTTTTTGTTTGTACTTTTTTTAATGGTGATCCTATTTTTTTCTTCTTCTTTTGCCTATTCTCTATGTACACTTTGCATCATTCAGCAATAAACATTTCGTCTTCATGGCCAAATGTAATAAAATTACGAAAAAACACATTTTTATGTCAGAGTGCCATACCCAATTTTAATTAAAGCTGATTTTTCAATGATGCTTCACTGGTGTACGTTTGTTGGTAACGGTGTGTGAGCGTCCGCGAGTGTTACTGAGATACATCACCTGGAAGAGTGTGGAGCGCCGGTCGGTTATGGCCAGCACTGCTGACATCCAGGTTAATGCTAACAGGGGGAGAACCACACAGGAGCTCCACAGAGACGCCCTGCCAGAGAAAGAGACAGCGATGCAGACACAGAGAGGGGGCACAGGAGGGGAAAGAAGGAGAAGTAACAGAGGGTTCAGTCTCAAACCGGACCAGCCGGTTTTGGTAAGTCACATAACTCGATTTCTCACCCACACACACACACACAGACACACACACACTCACACAGATCATTCTTAAGAGTCAATGGTGGGCAATTTGAAGCCGATTGGCACAAAAAGGGTTTGGATCACAGTTTATACCTCAACTGAAAAGTGGAAGATGATGTGTAATCATGTAGATACATAGTTACGAGACTGACAATTGCTCACAATTACATGGTTGATGCCACGCAAGTGTCATGCTGGTGGACTGCGAGACGATAGGGCCAACACGGACGGGGAAGACAGGCCACTGACAAGTACTGACATGGGGGCTTCTGCGGAGTCAGTGTGTGTGTGTGTGTGCAGACAGCAGTTTAAAATGTTCATGCTGTTTGAGCACATATTCCTGGTTTTATAACCGTCAGTCTGACAGACTGACTATGCGGAGAAATATGCACGCCCCTTTAACATGTGCATGTCCAAGGCAATGAATAAAAGAGAAAATAGAGCAATAAAGCCAAAGCTGTGCTCGTGTTAATGTGTAAACGTTCCAGCTGTTGTTGACTGTGTTTTTTAACCGCACAATATGGTTCAGTACAGCCTACCTTCTATGTGAAAAAGACACTCTCTAATACTGAAAGTGTACCTCGTCATACTTAATAAGTGTTTTTTTCATGAGCGGCTGGATTTTCAAGTTCTACAAAGGCATTAGGATGGAAGGAAATATGGGGAGAGCATATTTTGTCACACTTTTAAATGGTGGTTATCGCTTTCTGGAAATGACTTCCCAAGTTATAGTCTTTAAAGCTTTATCAAGACACTTTGGGACTTATTTATTTATAGACCAGGCTTACAACTATATAATAATGATACAGAGAATAAGGGAGTGTGTAATACCAGCAATATTTAAGCTGAATTCTTGTGTTTGAATGCTATTTCCGTAAACACAGAAATATTACGATTTCACACGAGGATTTCTGTCAGCAGATTATTTGAGGGACTTCCCAAATAAACAATATACTGCAAACAGATGGTAGAAGTGCAGTAATGTGAACATAAATGGTCTATTTAATAACAGACCACATGCATTTGGCAATGATGTAGGTGGATCTGAGATCAGAGAAGCCGTGTGAAAGAAAGTCAATAATGGCCCTGTGTTTTCCCAGGGACGACAGGTAACTGATACAAACTTGTTACTGCAAATAGGCAATTTCATCCCATTAGCGTTCAATCGTGAAACGACACAACCAAACACAGAGTTCCTACTTTCAACAGAGCGCTCTTCCAAAGTAAACACAAAGCCATAATGAAAGATTTGCACAAGGAGTTACCAAGCAGAGCATTGTTTGCAAGAGTAAAATGGAAGGAGGGTCTTTCATTAACAGATATGCGGCTCTGAACAAGAAACCATGACAACAAGGCTTTTATTCAGATTGCAAAAATGCCATCTGTCTTTTTCTTGTTACACTGTAGTAGCACCTTTGAACATGTCCAGACCCAATAGGAGATGCTGGTAGGGAGACTGCAACATTCTTTAAAAGTGCAAGATCTGGGATTTGGAGCATTTTGGCTGACTCTCAATGGACCTCAACATGTCGACGGTGAGCATGGCGGCTCATAGCAAGCAGTACTAACCGAGCTAACAGTAAAAACTACATTGAATGTGCTGACAGAGCTGACACAGTTCACCTCAAGGGGGGACCCGGAGGGTGGGTGCTACACTTCTACAATGATGCCTTTGGTCGGGACAAGCCAAGATATTAGGACTTTTAGTGGGACTAAAAGTTCCAAAAACATTGGATTATAGCATGTGTCATTAGACCTTTTAAACTCCACAACCCCCGTAAGTAATCCAGAGCCACACTCACATTTTAAGACTACTACACTCAGAACAATTAGACAATGAATTTCATCATTGGTCGCCCTAAGACGTGTTCACTACATATTCTGAAAGATGGTCTAAGCAGAACAATTTAAATGCATGCAACTCCAGTATATATGGAATAATGTTGGTAGGTTACACTCCTTACATGCTTTGCCAGTGTTTCTTCATTCCCTTGCTTCACCGATATATCTGAAATATGATGTGTTCACTGTGAACACCATCTTAAGGTGGTGAAACCGATATGACAATTCACCACATTACCTAATATAATGAGAGCCACATTTATAATGCAGCACAGTGCAATGCATTATTCCTGACATTCAACTGCCCTGGTGTGTTAAGCCTCTGCAATACTGCACCAAAAACAAGTTAAAACAAACTGTAAAAATGATTCACAAACACTGTGTGACACAGGTCACGTTTGCTCTGCATGACCTGAGGAAAATCCACTTTGGATCAAAACATGCTCTCAGTACATGACAACCCAGAGATCAGACCAGGAAGCAGAGTTGCAGTCTTACACACTCCTCTGAGCTTCCATTAGAGCAGTTACTCACGCAAAACCACATAGAGACTGTGTCTGCCCCACGGCCACTTAAATGAATTCAATCAAAAATAAACGATCGAGGAGTTAAACAAAATAACTTAATCAGAGTTAAAACTACCGCAACAGTACAACAAAATAGGATAATTAAATGTGGACTCTTAAATATCAGATCTTTGTCATCTAAAGCTCTACGAGTAAATGAGCTAATATCAGATAATCATATTGATTTATTTTGTCTTACTGAAACCTGGCTGAGTAATGATGAATATGTCAGCCTAAATGAATCAACTCCTCCAAGTCATATCAATACTCACATTCCTCGAGGCGCCGGCCGAGGAGGTGGAGTAGCAGCCATCTTTGACTCTAGCCTATTATTAACCCCTACACCTAAACTAGACTATAACTCATTTGAAAGCTTGGTCCTTAGTCTTTCACACCCAACCTGGAAAACAATACAGCCAGTTATATTTGTTACAGTGTACCGGGCCCCAGGTCCGTATTCTGAATTTTTATCAGAATTTTTTCAGTTTTTATCAAGTCTCGTCCTTAAAACAGATAAAGTAATTATTGTACGTGACTTTAATATTCATGTCGATGTCGAGAACAATAGCCTCAGTACTGCATTCATTTCATTATTAGATTCGATTGGTTTCTGTCAGAATGTACAGAAACCCACTCACTGTTTTAACCACACTCTCGACCTGGTTCTGACTTATGGCATTAACATGGAAGATTTAATTGTCTATCCACAGAACCCTCTTCTGTCGGACCATTATCTAATAACCTTTGAATTCTTACTAACGGAGTGTACACCGTTAAGCAAGAGTTACTACACTATATGTCTATCTGATGGTGCCGTAGCTCAATTTAAAGAAGCGATTCCGTCTGTATTTAACTCGATACCATGCTTCAACATAACAGAGGACTCCTGTGCTAACTTTAGTCCTACCCAGATTGATCATCTTGTCGACAGTGCTACAAGGTCACTTAGAAGGACACTAGACTCTATTGCTCCTTTAAAAAAGAAGTTGGTAAAACAAAGGAGGTTCGCTCCATGGTATAACCCTGAAACCCGCAAATTAAAGCAAACACCGCGACAACTTGAAAGAACATGGCGTTCCACTAACTTGGCAGAATCTCGGTTACTCTGGCGAGACAGTCTTAAGACATATAAGAAGGCCCTCCGTAATGCCAGAGCAGCTTATTACTCATCGTTAATAGAGAAATAAGAACAACCCCAGGTTCCTCTTCAGCACTGTAGCCAGGCTGACAGAGAGTCACAGCTCTGTTGTGCCGAGTATCCCTATAGACCTCAGTAGCAATGACTTCATGAACTTCTTTAATGATAAGATTATAATTATTAGAGAGAACATTAATAATCTCCTGCCCTCGACCGATCTTTCCACAAATAGAGTAACCTTAGAAACAGCTGTAAACCCTGATATATGTTTAGATGGCTTTACTCCCATTGGCCTTGACAAACTGACTTCAACAATGTTTACGTCTAAACCTTCCACCTGTCTCTTAGACCCTATACTGACTAGGCTGCTTAAAGAAGTGCTACCATTAATTAGCACAACTTTATGAGATATCATCATCCTGTCTTTAGTAACAGGTCATGTACCACAGTCCTTCAAAGTAGCTGTGATTAAACCTCTTCTTAAGAAGCCCACTCTGGATCCAGAGGTGTTGGCCAATTATAGACCGATCTCTAACCTTCCCTTCCTCTCTAAGATCCTTGAGAAAGCAGTTGCAAATCAGTGGTGTGACTTTCTGTGTAACAATAGTTTATTTGAGGATTTTCAGTCAGGATTTAGAAAGCATCATAGCACAGAGACAGCTCTGGTAAAAATAACTAATGACCTTCTAATCGCATCAGACAAAGGACTCGTCTCTGTTCTTGTCCTGTTAGACCTTAGTGCTGCGTTCGACACTATAGACCACTACATCCTGTTGCAGATACTGGAACATTATATTGGCATCAAAGGAACCGCACTGAACTGGTTTGGATCCTATTTATCGGATCGATCTCAGTTTGTTTATGTAAATGATGAAGTCTTGATGAAGACCAACGTCAGTTATGGAGTTCCACAAGGTTCTGTGCTTGGACCAATCTTGTTCACCTTATATATGCTTCCTTTAGGCAGTATTATTAGAAAACACTCTATAACCTTTCATTGTTATGCAGATGATACTCAATTATATATATCGATCAAACCAGACGAAACCAACCAGCTCGCTAAACTGCAAGCGTGTCTTAAGGACATAAAAATCTGGACGACCTGCAACTTCCTGATGTTAAACTCAGACAAAACTGAAGTTATTCTACTAAGAACACCTCCGAAATCAGTTATCTAATGATATAGCACTGGCTCCCTGTAAAATCTAGAATATAATTTAAAATCCTTTTACTTACCTACAAAGCCCGAATTGGTCAGGCTCCATCATATCTTAAAGAGCTTATAGTACCATACTGCCCTACTAGAGAGCTGCGATCCAGTGATTCAGGGTTACTTGTGGTTCCTAGAGTCTTAAATAGCAGGATGGGAGCCAGAGCCTTCAGTCATCAAGCTCCTCTTCTGTGGAACCAGCTTCCCGTTTCAGTCCGGGGGGCAGACACACTCACCACATTTAAGAGTAGGCTTAAGACTTTCCTCTTTGATAGTGCTGATAGTTAGGGCTGGCTCTGGCTTGCCTTGGACCGGCCCATGGACAAACTGGTAGAAGCAAAAACTACAGGGGGACTTCCTACACTGAGCACCTCTCTCCTCCTCTTCTTCACCTCCGTCTGTATGCATTGATGTCCCATTAATGCTCATTACTAACTTTACTTCTTCCCCGGAGTATTTGTGCTTTCTCGCCTCACAGGATGACCGCAGTTTTATCTGGACACTGGTTCTTCAACCAGCCATGGCCCTGCTGACACCTACTACGATCTTCATGATTAACATTATTAATCCGATTACCGATACCATTAATGCACAGTACTGATTTTGTCTCTTCCCCGGAGTCCTTGTGCTTCCTCTCCTCACAGGTTTCCATGGAGCATGGTTTCATCTGGACCCTGGTCCTTCCTCCTACCATGGCCCTGCTGACTCCAACTGCTAATATCACTTGTATTATTACTCACATTACTGTTTCATACTACCGATACCATGAATGCACATTATTGACCTGCTTCTTCACCAGAGTCTCTGTGCTTTCTCGCCTCACAGGTTCCTGTGTATCCGGGTTTAGCTGGACCAGGTGTTGCCTCCTGTCGTGGTTGTGTCATACATTGAATGTGCTGTAATTACATTGCATGTGTTGTAATTCACTATCCTGTTCTACACATGACATCATTGCACTTCTGTCCATCCTGGGAGAGGGATCCCTCCTCTGTTGCTCTCCCACAGGTTTCTTCCTCTTTCCTCCCCGTTAAAGGGTTTTTGGGGAGTTTTTCCTGTTCTGATGTGAGGGTCCCGGGACAACAGGATGTCAAATGTGTACATATTGTAAAGCCCTCTGAGGCAAATTTGTTATTTGTGACTTTGGGCTATACAAAAATGAATTGAATTTAATTGAATTTAATTAAATAGTGATGGCTTGCAGTGAAGGCTTTTTCCATTTCTTTAGTTTTTTTTCATACAAGTCTGAATGTCATCCTGCATCATTACAGACAGGCCGAGATTAAAAGGATGGAGTCAGAGAGGATGATGGAGAGGAAGAGACAGAGAGAGAGAGAGAGAGAGAGAGAGAGAGAGAGAGAGAGAGAGACAAATAGAAAGATGAAGATGGACTAACATGGCGCTGCTGGCAGTCGAGCTGGACAAAGCGGTGCTCGATATCACGCCACACTTGGAGCATTTCAGGAGCAGTCGGCTACGCGCCTCCGCTGGGACACTTTAGGACATGTGCACACACACACACACACACACACACACACACACACACACACACACACACACACACACACACACACACACACACACACACACACACACACACACACACACACACACACACACACACACACACACACACACGCAGCCATGTGGGGAGGAGAAGAGGGAGTGTGGAATGTGTGGAAACACAGTAGTTCCAGTAATGGCAACAGGTGAATGTGAAGGTGCCATAGGTGCAAAAAGAACGAGAGAGAAAAGAAGAACAAGTGGACACGACACAGAGAGGGTGGGGAAAAGAAAAAGGGGGGAGGGAGAAAAGAAAGAAAGGCAAATTAAAAACAGATCTTAAAAAGTAGCAGCAATGAATAACAGTCAGAATACAAAGATTGATTCAGAGCAAGTGTGGAGAGAAAGTGAGAGACGGACAATGCGATGTTACAGCAGAATAGTGTGGATTAACAGAATACAGTGACACAGAGAGGAAATACACCAACTATCTTATTCCATCAGGGCTGTGCAAAATATAGCTTTATCAGGGCGAAAAGGAAGAAAAAGACTTTGGGTTGTTTACTTACAGTTGACTACTCAGACAGAGAAACAGTGTGCGTGTTTGTGTGTTCATGTGTATGTATTGTCTACCGCAAGTGGAGAATGATGGGGCCATGCACGGGCTATGCTACATTAGCGTCCCATCACAGCTCATTGCCTCAGCGCCAGCCACATCCCCACGGCTTCATCAGGAAATACATTTGGATAATGGCAGCCTGTCCTGTTAGCAACACGAGCAGCTACTGTGTGTGGCAGCGCTTAGATATGCGTGCGCGCCTACAAACACACGTCAGAGAATCTGAGAGGGAATGTGATCAACACTCGGATAACAGCAAGGACTTAGCCTGTAACAAAGAAGGGTTCATGTGTTTGTGTGTGTTTGCGCACACCAACCGGTTTAATCTCAGTTGAATCAAATGTTAACAAAAGCTTATCAACCCCCCAGCGAGCCAATCGGTAACATTAACCCTTGCAGCTATACACAAATTGTCAATTCAAATTTGTGCAGGAGACAGACATTGGAGGAAATGTTATGAGATAGAGAGACAAATAGGAAGAAAAAAAGAAAATCAATAGCAATGGAAATGAAAACATAGATTTGGCCGCGTGAGCTGAGGAAACCTCATAGAATTAGCAAAGATGATGAACAACCACCAACTGCTTTAACATAAGTAATGTTCTAGGTGGATGCATGCATGTCTTATATGTATGCACATCAGATTTGTGCATGTCTGACAGAAAAAACAGATTTCAATAGATGTCAGCCACATAATCCTGGTGTATAATTACGTTTCCATCTGCCATTGATTTTCATATCAACCATATTCTCCCATGTCACATAATACTGAGAAAACTAGCCGTGGAAGCGATTGTGAAATGCTGATGGATTTCACAGAGCAACAGAACATAACAGATGTCTTGTCATTTTGACGCCAAATTGGACCATATTTCTTTCTTTTTTTCGGGAGGCACAGGTGCAGAAGTAGGTGTGCGTTCAGAGACCCTTGAAAGCAGTTGGTATTGTAAGAAATTTGAGCAAAACAGGGGTGATTAGTAGATATAATAGTGTTTAATAATTCATAATTAAGGTTCATAATTAGTCATAATCATAAGGGTTTTGGGAATGCATAATTAAGAAAAACATAAAGTGTTGTAGGATTATACAAGGGAGTAAGTCATAACTGACAGGATTTGAATGTGTTTGTTGCAGGCAGAGCGAGATGCAGAGACAGGCGTTTACTGAGGAGTGAGCGTAGGCAGCCAATAAAAATGGAGATAGATAAAAGGGGAGGAGTCGCGAATGAATATAAGGGAGGGGATAGTCAAGCGTTTTTCCTCTCCTGTTACGTAGAAGTCCTGGGAAGACGTGTTGTCCTGGGACGGGGAGAGGTTTTTTCCAAGGGGGGGGGTTCATTGTTTAATATTTCAAAGATTAATGTACACCATTGCATAACTGTAATTGTAACAGCAGGATTAAAATCCTTTCTGACGGTGAACCAGTTTCGGTAACGTTTTTAGCGCCGTGTTGCTGAAAAGCTATCAGTACCACGTGTGCTGGCCTGCCACACGCTCCTTGGGGGAGGACTTTTTCTCCACAAATTTGGCGAGCCAGCCAGGAGGTAGCTTGCGGGACGAGACACGGATGCTGGACGGCATCGGCCACCTACATCTCCAAGGCGCCAATACAAGGTAAGAACAGCACCTAACGAAGTCTGTCTAGGTAGTTATAGGACAATTTAGTTGGAGATGTGGCCGGCCGGTGTTGGCCCTGCTAACGTGCCTTTGTTCTGTGAGAAGGTGTGAAAAAAAAAGGCGCGTGTGTGCAGGCTGTTTTGAGCTGAGCTAGCTGCAGTTTGCAATGAGAGTATATTTGTAGCATGCATTAAAGGGACAAGTCAAGAGTAAAAGGATCCTAAGAATTAATTAAAGACGGACAGCGCTGTGTATGTATGTAAGTAAGTAAATCATCACATTTGTACCAAGCAGTTGATTAGCTAGAGCGGGCTAGCTTTGCATCGCTCTGAGATCCTCCAGCTCTGGGGTGCATGGCTGGGTTTGTGCTGACAACTGTTCAAAAGCAGGTATGTAACTTGGCGGACTGAAATATTGTGACATTCCGGCTTTAGCTTGCAAACCTTTGCGGGTCTCGTGCATGAATTTTCGGGTCTCGAAAACATACGCTGTGTAGAGAGCTAAGCTAGCGGGAGTTAGCTTCTGAGGCTGTGGTTTCAGGAAAGACACACTCGCTTGTTTTGGCTGTGAATGTATAATTAGAGAGTCGTGTGGATGATTCAGAATACGTAGAATAACGGCTTTTGGCGGTACTAGGCGGACTGGGCGAGTGGGTGACGCTGGAAGTGTATAACTCGTGATCAAACGTAACAATGACCTCGGGTCTGGAGAAGCTGAAAGCCGGTTAACTGGAGGTTTAAGTTAAAATAAAACAATAATACGTGTGACTAGTCTGTGTTTTAGCAGCGTGGAAATACGTTTAAACTGATGAATAAATAAGTCCAATAATACGTGTGACTAGTCTGTGTTTTAGCAGCGTGGAAATACGTTTAACATGATGAATACCGTTGCATGACCTGTGGTAGCTGTGTGAGGAGCTAACGTTGGCTACGACGTAGCTCCGGGTTTATTGTACTGTGTATGAAAAATAAAAGTGCTTGTAAAGAAAATAACTGCTGGAGTGTGAGAGGAGACAGAAGGCGTATGAGTGAAAATAAAGTGTGGGATTTTGGTGAAACTTGTGTGTGCGTATGCTCCATCAGAAGCTCCGTTTTTGCTGTTAGCATTCCGTTAGCATATTCCGTTAGCATTTACGTAGTATATTTGCTGGCAAAGGCTGAATGTAAACAGGAAGGTAGATAAACCGTAGAAGAAGAAAACGCCAGAAAGCAACTCCACCAACTAGTGACCAGGAGGAGTAACTGCTAGTTAATGATAATAATAATATTAAACCTAGTGTTTTGAATCTGTCATTACATTAGTACTAAAAAGGCTGACATCTGGTGGCTTAGAGAGACAACCACAGCATAGTTTTATGCCACCCAGTGGCTTCCTAGATAAATTACACAAAACAGTCTTAGAAATTCATTGTCTATGACCTTTGTGCTTACATCCTGACTTTAGTTTTAATTAAGCATTATAACTTTAGTTGTTGACTTTGGTTTTAATTCAGCATTTTAACAAAGATTAATGGTTTCAGTTGTGCTCCTTCAATTCTTGAACTTAATAGTGATTCATTAGTAAATGTGATTTATTATTGTGCTGTGTGGTGTTGCTGAGGTGTCAATGATTGCAGTGTGGATTGTAATTGTAGTTTGACTTACATTGGCTTTGCTGTTTGAATGTTTTGAATACAGTTATTGAATTTAGATTTTGATATTGATAATTTTAATTGCTTTTTTAATTGATTAATTATTCATTTTTTATTTAATTTTAATTCTGATTTTGAACTATTTGAATTTTGATATTGATAATTTTTTATTGCTTTTAGTAATTATTAACTTTTAATTTCATTTTTAATTTCGATTTTAAACCATTTAAATTTGATTTGGAATCGTAATCTTAATTGATTTTTTGTATTGCTATTAGTAATTGATTAATTATTAACTTTTAATTTCATTTTAATTTCGATTTTACATTTGATTTGGAATCTTAATCTTAATTGATTTTATTGATTAATTATTGATTTTTGATTAATTATTGATTTTTTTAATTTAAGCGTAATTTTGATTTTAAACCTTTTGAATTCGAATTAGGATCTGATTTTGATTCTGATTTAGGTGTTGCATTTGTTTAAGAGTTCTAGGTTCAATTTTGGTTCAAAATTTCTTCACGTATCCCGTCTTGACTAATTTTGGTACATTCACTAATTTACACAGTTCCGAAGAATCGACTTTGACGCGGACGGTGCTACGACGGGTGAGTGAACGTTGAGCTCACCTAGGAGATAGAATGGCCGTCTTAACTGCTCAGGAAATGTTGGGAAGAGCCAGAGAAAGGATGGAGGACCAAACGGTGCCCAAAGAGAGGGGAAAGGAATGGGAGAGGATGAGAAAATATCTGAAGAAGTGGCAGAGGAACGGGTGGTTTCCAACGGTGACGGCACCCACGGCTGAACACAGATGCAAAGTGTGGAGAGAAGCTGCGAAGGCTAGGAACAACGCTGTTGCAGATCATGTGGGAGCCGGTCGCCTGAACAAATTAGGTAGGAGCAGGGCCCGCAATATGGAAGAAAAGAGGTGTGCAGATACCAAGCGTCTGCTCACGTACTGGAAAGCGGTCGACCCGAACACCCTTCCAGATGCAGTAGGACTACCTGAGGTCCTGAAGGAGACTGGCTTCAAATCCACCACCACTACCAGACCTGACACCCCTGGCAACACAGCAGTATACCCGTCAGTGCTGACAGAAGCACATGGACAGACTGAGCTTTCCTCACCTCCCCCGCCATATGTGAAAGTGAAGAGAACAATCTATCCCTCAATCCAAGCACCTGTCTACAGAGTCAAAGGGGGAACATTGGATATGGAAGAGGAGAGTGAAGAGGGACGCAGGTCTAGGAACGAGCTTGAAGACATCAGCTCACAGACTGACAGTACAGGAGTGACGGTAAGTACTCCAGAGAGTTGCCATGACCAGCAAGGGGCAAAGAGTGGCAGAGCTGAAGGAGAGACCTCAGGGCCCTTCGGTGATATCCAAGCTCCAGAGATGTTGCCCCGGGAACAACGTCATGACAAACAACTTATCTGGGAACAAGAGTGGTTTAGAAACCATCAAGAATTGACATCAGACAAGAAAGGAAGACAGGAAAAAAGTGAAGAGGAGAAAGAAGGGAATCTGAGGATGGGTGAGTATAAAGCAAAAGGTTACTTGTTCCTCACCCCTGAGAACAGACGGACAGCAATCGCCAGTGGCGATGAAGACACTGATGAGGACAGAAGAAAGAGAGCAGAAGGAGAAGATGGAGGTCGCTCACCTGCCAGACGATCCATTAGGAACAGGAGACAACCAGAGCGCTATGGAGATCATATCTATCCTGTAAGAGGTGAGATGACACCATTAGCCCATACCCAACAGTACCCCCTGCTGGTAAAATCCAACGGACAAGCTGAGTTTGTGCCATGGGGACATCGAGACATGGACGCACTGGAAAAGGCGTTGCCACCGCTGGCCGGTGGAGCCAATCCGTGGATCCGTGTCTTTGAAAAACTCACAGCAGCTGATAAATTGGCATTGGGAGACATCCGTGCCATGATAATCCGAACAGAAGGAACAGCCCAACTGAATATTTTGGAAGTAAGTACAGGAACGACCAATAGGGGGGATGAAACCTCATTTGACAACTTCCGAGGAGTTTTCTGGTCAGCAATGAGGGGCATCTGGGCCACAAAACCCAATATGAACTCTCTTTCTGGACTGAAGATAAAATCAGAGGAAGAGACACATCAGTATCTGAAAAGAGCTGAAGTAGAGTGGTTTATGGCCACAGGAGGGAGACATGACAGCGATGAGGCCACCACTGTTGTATGGCGGCACACTGTACAGCAGGGCCTGCCCCCAACAGTACGAACAGCACTGCGTGGAGTAGTGGGATTGAGTAACATGACTGATGCCATGTGGAGAGAACACCTTACTCACTACACCCAAAGGCATCTAGCGGAGGAGACAAGTGGAGAAGATGACATAAAGAAAATGACGCAGCGACTGTTGAAACTTCAAATAAAAGAGGCTGACAGAGAACTCAATAGAAAACTTCAGGACAAGAAACAGATGGTGCAACAGTGGTAAAGTGGCTCAGGAATGAACTTGTTCCGAGATATGGTCTCCCGAGAGTTATACATTCAGACAATGGCTCTCATTTTACTAATGTACACTTAGCAGCAGTAGAAAAGTGTCTAGGAATCCAACATAGGTTTGGATCAGTTTATCATCCAGTATCTCAGGGAATAGTGGAGAGAGCTAATCAAACTTTAAAAAGGAAAATTGCTAAAATCTGTCACACCACATCTATCAAATGGCCAGACGCCTTGCCTTTGGCACTAATGTCCATGAGAAATACAGAACACAATAGTACACACTTAACACCACATGAGCTACTCACAGGGAGGCCTATGTCTGGCCCACCACGGACCAGTAGCCATGGACCTAGCCTAGACTTGCTAACTTTAGAAATTGAGGAATACACAAGAGCGCTAACTAACATGAGCCGAGTTTTGTTTTCTCAGGTGACAAACGCAGAAGCAGCAGCTGACGAAAGGAAGCCGCCTCCTGTCGTGTCACCAGGCAGTCTGGTGTGGATAAAAGTCCACAAACGCAAGTGGAGTGAACCAAGGTGGACCGGTCCATGGGAGGTAGTATTGGCAACCTCACATGCAGTAAAGGTGAAAGGTAAACCTGGAGCTACTTGGCACCACCTCACACACTGTGCAGCAGCAAAGGTAACGAGTGAGACACTCGCAGAGACAGGATTGAACGTCAGACAGGCAAAATTTGAAGTTAAAGACACCTCAAAAGAGGGTTTAGACAGTACTGACAATGACGTTTCCCCCACAGTTTAAGCGAGGCCTTCCATTGGGAGACTCTAGCTTCAGTAGGTTATGGAAGACTGTAATTACTTTCGTCCTGATTTCAGTAGTTTCCCTCTTAGTGTGGGGAATTAACCACAGACAGGAGCCAGAACACATGCATGACTACATCAGGATTCGAAATTTAGCTTCAGTAACTAATCAAACCGATCTCAGACCACGTAGAGAGGCTTCTCCGACGACACTCACCTATGAAAATGTAACTCTCACTCTTACGTTCAAAGAAGGTACAACATCAACGGTCCAGTTCGACTTCTGTGAAGTCGTTTCCTGTCCCAGGTATGAACACACCTACGGTTGGATGTCCAAGACCTTGTGCATCATAACTGACGAGTGTGGGCCCGCCACAAATAAGTATGGTAAGCTGTTATCGTATCATAACTGTGATTGTGAAGATTGGGGATGGGCAACGATGAACACAGCTGGCGGGGGTTTAGGAAAAGACCCCAACCCAGGTCTTAAAGACCGACTAAAGATGTTAAATGCCCCAGCTTCTTATCACATGTGTAGAAAAGGGGTGGGTAGATGTAATCCTTTAAGACTTACCTTAACAGACCCAAAACTGACTGACGGAGGACTTTACGTAGTACAGGGAAAGGCAACTACTGATAGTCCTGCTCCACAAGGGCTTATTAGGGTCATTGTTAAGCCTGCCAAAAAGATCATGGATGACCAGGTTCGACATACGACTGATGCAGAGAATGAGGTACCGGGGGTGGAAACTGCGATGGCAGATGGGAATTTATGGCTCCGGTGGGTACAATATACGGCTTCAAGTCAGAGAAGTACAGATTGCATTGTGTGTTCAGGGCCTAGACCCCTAGCAACACCAGTTCCTTCAAGATTTAGACCCCTAAGCCCTGAATTTAGTTGTATTTTAACTCTGTTTACTGATGACACCTTGCCCCTCCATCACACTTGTCAGGGGCTGCACTGGGATTACCCACCTGTAGAATATAATTCCCCACCTCTGTTCAAGGTTTCAGAGGGTCCATTTGATTGTATAGTCTCAGATACAGCTATGGGGCCCAATGTAGGCAGTATTATTGAAGCAAATTGTAGCAACAGTCACAATGCTAGCGACTATCTATATAACAGTGTGTTAAGACAGACAGCACCCAGAGCTGATTTATGGTGGTGGTGTGGAGGAGGAACCATATATCCAATCCTGCCTAAAGATTGGACAGGCAGATGTGCATTGGTGCAACTTATATTACCATTCTATATCTTGCCTGTCAATGATGTAACATATAAAGAACTCATCTCTCCACACCCACATGCTAACAGAAGATCCAAAAGAGATGCGGGTAGGCCGAAGGGAGCCTTCGATGACCAAGTATACATAGATGGCATAGGAGTGCCAAGGGGGGTGCCGGATGAATTCAAAGCCAGAAATCAGATAGCTGCCGGTTTTGAATCTGCATTTTTCTGGTGGGTAACGATTAATAAAAATGTCGATTGGATCAACTACATTTACTACAACCAACAGCGTTTTGTAAACTTCACCAGAGATGCCATATCAGGACTGCATGCACAGCTGGCGAAGACTAGTTTAATGACCTTGCAGAACAGAATGGCATTAGATATGATATTAGCAGAGAAAGGTGGCGTTTGTCAGATGTTTGGGACTGCTTGCTGTACTTTCATTCCAAATAACACAGCTCCTGATGGATCGGTGACCAGGGCTCTGGAGGGACTGACAGCACTCAGCCAAGAGCTAGCGGAGAACTCTGGTGCCGCTGATCCATTCACCGACTGGTTGGAGAGTATGTTTGGCAAGTGGAAACATACAATTTTGTCAATCGTAATTACTCTGTGTGTTGTCGTCGTAGGCCTCCTAGTCGTCTGTGGATGTGGGTTCCCTTGCATCCGTGGACTTCTACAGGGGTTTATTGCTTCAATGATGAGCCAGACACCAGTCCAGGGCAACCAGTTATGTGTCGAGGATGAGGGAGAATTGGAGCTTCTGATGGCCACAGTCTAGATGAGGCCACCAGCGGTGCCATAGCGGAACTTCACAAGCGGTTCCTGACCATCCTCTCGGAGATCCTGAAGGACCTGATAAAGGCCCAGATGGACTTCTAACACATCCGGTGAGATATTGGAAATTAGGGAAATAGACTGATTGTTCTGGATGAGTAATTTGAGATTTTATTTTTGTTTAATGGGTTATAATGGGATTTTAGGGTGTAAAGATTAAGAAATGTAAGTTTGACAGGTGTAAAAGAACAGTCAAGGCTTCTCAGTATGTGTTCTCTAGCCTACAGGCTGTATCCTGATCCTGCCAGCCCCAAGACATGGAAGGCAGTGATTTTCAACGCAGTCGATCTTTTCCTTTGTTACGGATTCTATCTTTCCCTTTTTAAATTTTCTTTTTTTGTCTTCCTTTTACGGACTCAATTTCTCCCTTTTTTACGGATCAAATTTTCTTTTTTCGTCTTCCTTTTACGGACTCAATTTTTCCCTTTTTTACGGATTAAATTTTCTTTTTTGTCTTCTTTTTACGGACTCAATTTTGAAACGGACTGAACAGAAATACTTGAAATGTTATCTGTATGCATGAATTGTTTGCCTCTGTTTAGATAGATAGGGAGCCTCTTCCTGGATTGAGTAGGGGGGAGGTCTCCAGGTACATTTGAGTAACTAACGATATTTGTGTAAACTAACAACATTTAAGTACATTTGAGTAACTTACTACATTCGCGTAACTAACTCACAGTGAACTGTGGGTTAGGGGGGAATTGTAAGAAATTTGAGCAAAACAGGGGTGATTAGTAGATATAATAGTGTTTAATAATTCATAATTAAGGTTCATAATTAGTCATAATCATAAGGGTTTTGGGAATGCATAATTAAGAAAAACATAAAGTGTTGTAGGATTATACAAGGGAGTAAGTCATAACTGACAGGATTTGAATGTGTTTGTTGCAGGCAGAGCGAGATGCAGAGACAGGCGTTTACTGAGGAGTGAGCGTAGGCAGCCAATAAAAATGGAGATAGATAAAAGGGGAGGAGTCGCGAATGAATATAAGGGAGGGGATAGTCAAGCGTTTTTCCTCTCCTGTTACGTAGAAGTCCTGGGAAGACGTGTTGTCCTGGGACGGGGAGAGGTTTTTTCCAAGGGGGGGGGTTCATTGTTTAATATTTCAAAGATTAATGTACACCATTGCATAACTGTAATTGTAACAGCAGGATTAAAATCCTTTCTGACGGTGAACCAGTTTCGGTAACGTTTTTAGCGCCGTGTTGCTGAAAAGCTATCAGTACCACGTGTGCTGGCCTGCCACACGCTCCTTGGGGGAGGACTTTTTCTCCACAGTATTAAAATTGCCATGAAAATGTTGTCTCCCTGAGTTTGTGTCTGCCAGGGAGATTTATTTAATGCAGCAAATTTGTAGTCTGTTCCCAGCAAGAATTGTGTTGATGGATGAAAAAGCGGTGTGTGTTGATGTATTTTGTGCATAGCTGTGTGTGTGTGTGAGAGAGAGAGAGAGGAAGGCAGTTAACTTACCCCGCTCGTTGCTTTTTAGACTTGTCTGAAATGCCGTCTCGTGACATGAGCTTGTTAAACACCACAATTCCAATGAGCATATTCACCTAAGAGAGCCAGAGAGAACAGTTTGATTGGATTATATTCATGCGCTCATCAAGAAACACAATTCCTTTTTTATTGTCCCACAAGCTTAAGACTGACAGTGACGGTGCCTTTGCTGTCAGGGCTCCCAGGCTGACTTGCTCCTATGCAGGAGTAGCTTTAAGCTTATTTCAATCACATTTTTATTAAAATAGCATACTCTATCCCATATCCTAGCACACAGCTATTACTCACAGTCTTGACCGTTATGGCCAAATATAACAATACATAATAAAAATATGAATGTAATAAAATAATTATAGTAATAATAACCGCATCCAGACTTTGTGTCAGTATTTGTGATGCCATGGTACTAAAACAGACAAATTAAAAATATATTTCATGCAGTGAACTAAAATTTAACCATATTATAACATCATGGCGTATACTTTTTTTTTTACAACTGATGCATGCACCTTTACATTTGGCCAGTCACGACTAAATTGGCTGATCTAAAAACATTTTTCCTCCTCGTATTCAACATTGCAGATGCTGTACAGCTTCCAGCCACTAGTGGCAGTAATGGGAGCAATGTTGCTGAGGAATAAAACTGGCAACTTTAAAGGTACTCTGTGAAGTTTGCGTGCATAAAATAAAGAACGTAAGTTATGTTTGCATTCTCACGGAATTGCATTGCGGTCCAAAATACCTGTTTTTTGGCTGATCTTACAAATGAGGAGCCCCTAGCTAAGCCTGCCAAACATCTGGCCATAGTGACCCCGTGACAAAGACTCTATTAGACACACGCTCACAGAGATGATATTCTCATCAAGGTCCTAAACTGAGTGTCTGCCTGTCTTTCAACTTCTGGCAAGGCATAAGCATGTAATAGATTCAATACACGGTTGCTGGAAATCCGAAAGAAAGAGCTGAGTGGTTGAGCAGTTACAGTGTTACTTTGATATGGTCAGTGGAATTTCCCCTTTTTTGCAGCAGCCAGATTTTTATTTGAAGCCTATTTCTTTGCTACGTCTGGCAGCTTTTGCAATAGGCTAAAAACTCTCTCTCTCTCTCTCCCTCTGTCTCTGTCTGATCCCCTTCCCCCTCATGTGTGTGTTGCTGCTGACAACGATGTTCCAGATTGCAACAGCACCATTGTCATGCCAGTCATGTCCGGCCCCAGCATTGTGAGTCAGCATCATCCTGCTGCGCTGCTATTTGCCCAGGGCCAGGTTGATTAATTAGAGAAAAGTCCTGTGGGAAGGTCTGTGTTTCTCTGCCCGATGCCCCACTCTCATTACAGATGTTTGTTAGAGTGGGGTCCCAGCGACAACACCGGGGGCCCGGGGACCGTTACAGGACGTAGCAGCTGGGGTGTGGAGTATAAATCGACATTGTGGAGGTGGTGGGAGGTTGGAATCATTCCAAGGAACACCAGAATCTGATGTACAACGTATGGACAACTGTCCTTTGATTTTACAAGATGTCTTAGCTTTTAAACGTAGACACACCAAACGCCTAACCGTTCTGATATTATAATGGGTTAGTTTTACTATTATTAATGTATGTACAATGGATTTCCGTCAGATTAAGCACCAACCTTGTGTGTAAAGAATAGTGAGTGTGAATGTGCAGCTTTTCCTGTGCTTTCTGACTATGACCCTTTAAATAACAGTAGTATTGGAAGCCACCACATTATCATAATCATGAATATTCAGCACTATATCCTGCATTCCCTCATGTCCCAAACTGTCAAACTGTCACTCTCTTGTCAGGAATTTACTTCAAGAAAATGAACATCACTCCGCACACCTGTGACGCTGTCTGATCCATGCTTCCGTTCTGACATGTGCTACACAGTGAGTGTACGAGCAACAAGGAGAACTAATGCAAGAGCAGAAAGACAACAGCAGCAGCAGCAGCGGCAGCGGCAGCAATAACCAAAATACAGTGTAGTACCCCATCCAGACTTATAAAGCTTATAGTGGTGGAAATATCCACCCAGGGATTCATTTCACAGAAATTAGCCTCCTAGAAACAGCCGCAAACAGCAGCACACAACAGATGATTAAAACACCACTGAGATGCAATCAATGCACTCAATTTAGCTGCAGAACAATATAAAGCGATATGTTATTGTATTCTACATGTATGGCCAGGAAGCTCTTGTCTGCTGGAATATATTTCAGTGTTTTTAAGCTGACATTTTTAAACTGAAGGATCAAGGTGCTCATCTCATCACTTTGTCGGGGACTCCCCGGGTGCGTCTATATGCTCACATATACGCACGGGGGAGTGAAAGGAGAAGGACAAATCCTCATGAGGTCAGCTGCGGCTGCTTTAAAGCTCTTAGCTTGGAGGCTAACTTCAGAAAATATTTGTAGAATTATATTCAGATCTCTTTGAGAGAGTATGTTGCACAGACTCACCAATACGATGACAGCAGCAGGCCCAACAAAGGCATAAAGCAGACCGCCCTCCAAGGACAACCAGCAACTACAGAAAAACAAAAAACAAAAAAAGTATTTTGAGCACAAAATTACATTCAGGTCTTAACATTCCACTTATTGTGAGTGCCAAGCACTTCAGTGCAACAAGTACACAACCAATTAAGGATGTTGAATTTCCTAAGTGAAGGATTATCATTTCTATGACTGGGTAAGTGCTTGATTAAATATGAATATTGCCCTCAGTGCGAAGGAAAACGTATTATGTACATTACCTAAAACATATCCCCAAACTGTTTATGCTCTTGTGGAATTGAATTTGATGCGAGTTTAAATGTGTCCTCCAGTGATGTCATCAGAGCATACTGAAACCCTGCTGTTGTCTTAATTGCAGCTCAATAAAAAGGCCTAAAAGCTAATATACAGTGCTATTATTAATGAGATGTTGAGCAAAGCAAGAGGGGACAAAGTCGTAAACATTATTAAGATTTTATTTGTACAGGGACAGTTCACATTAATCGACAGCACACATTAATAAAAACATGACTGTAAATGTGACAGTGTTAGCTAAAAAAGCTAATTTTCAACCGTTGTCCCTGGGCATCTTTTAGGATGCGTTTCCATTGAATCAAATACACCATTGATTGGGTATCAGAGCTCTTTGTTGGCATATCTTGTTTAACATTAAGCCGAACAGTAATTGTCAATGATTGTGTTTTTAAATGCTCTGCTCCAAAGTAAACAAAACATCCAAAACACGCTTGACATATGCCACATGGCTGTCTCTTCAATGACATTCATTTTATTTCAGAGTTATGGTCCCAAGCTTCTTACCTTAGTGATGGAGTCTCAAATAAACAACATTTTCTGCTTTGGTCAGAATACTTCTGGTTCTTTCACTTGAGAGATGTCTGCTTTTGTCCTTGCTTTAAAAGCGATTTAAAGTGGCTCACTTGGAAGATTTCCTTGCACTATCGTTATTCAGCATTATTTGAATACAAAGTCTAGACAATTCTGGGGTTGTTGTTTGTATTACTCGTTTTGTGGAGTTCTGAAGAGACAGATTCGATTGATGTTGGTCAATATTTTAATTTAGACTGTTTACTTATTTAGTCACGATTAAATGAGGGAGATTTTAAATATAGTTTTTGGGGCTTGAATGTGTGTTTCTTTAATATAATCTTGACAATGCATAAACAACACTGTCGTTTTCATATTAAATGAGCAACTAAGATGTGTTGATGCACACTGAGAGAAGTTTCAGTCCCCCTGTGACAATAAGCATTTATAGAAATCGGATGGATAGCTGGATGGATTGTTTCATTGATACAAACACTGTGAAAAATACAGGCATACTTTGTGCATTCAGCTGCTTATAGCAGAGCCTCCGCTGAATCGATAACCACGTCTGGTGAGTAATTCTAAAAATACTAGTTTACGAAATAAAGCTTAGCTTGATGTCGGCAGGTGGAAAAAAGGAGGATACAGTATTTTGAACAGCAAAAAACACCATGCGTGGAATGGTTGGGTGTAAGGGCAACGGGTGGCACTGTGCTGATACTGAGTAATTCTATTTAAATCCAGTCATGACTGGTGTGAGGGACCGTGCAGGGGGTCGGAGAGTGGTTCTCACTAGCTTGCTGTGCCGTAACCTCTCGCTCTGGTGAAACCCACCGACACTGCTACGACTAGAGCTGGAAGACCTGCAGAAACAGAGAGAGAGAGAGAGAGAGGGAAAGATCAAAAGGGTGAGACGAAGGATAAAAGGAAGCCTTAATGGGGACGATGAAGCATGTCGGCCAAATAAGATTCTCTACAGTGAACCACTCCATATGGCTCTTCCTATTCAAAAGTTAAGAAGCCATGCAATAGCCTGTAACGTGTGCATATGTGATTGAAACTGACTTGGTGCTCTGTAGGTGAGCCAAAGTGTGCTGCATGTGCTCCCTGACACACGGGTCCAGCTGGAGGCATGAAAACTGGGCTTAGATCCCAGTTCACTGCAGGGATGGAAGCTTTGATTTAGCATTTCTTATGTACATGCATGCAGCATGTCTGTGAGCGAGTAACACTGTGAATGTGGGCCTTTGAGACTATAAGGGAGTGCATCAAATGTGAGGTATAGCTAGGAGTGGTCAATCATTTGTGCATTAATGAGCTAAATTAAGCAGGGCGTGTGTGTGTGTGGGTGTGTGTGTGTGTGTGTTGGGAAAGAGAGCGAGACTGAATGTCACAGAGTACGTGCCAGAAAAAGAAGGAAATATGCTGGGCTCCGTAATGAGCTTGGCTCTGAAATGTTCAAGTAATTAACAAAGCTGTGATTATGGCTGCAAATGAAAAGCAATTAGAAAAAGTCTCATTAACATCAACAAATAAGATGGTGGGGAGCCAGGCTGGTCCACTAACCAGCAATGCGCAAAGTTTCAATTAGACAACATCCATCTCGCGTTTACTGATGTATAATACGGTAAACACGGACCTATACATTACACATGCAGCTCCTGCTAAACTAACACAGCTACAGGCACACCCCAAATCTCCTGTTTCCATGGCGACTGATTTCAATCACATAATTTGGGGAGAAACGGTCGTGAGGAGGATAAGCTGTTTGATCCCCTTCACTCTGCTAGACTGTTTCATGCATTTCATGTCAATTTGCAAGTGTGGCAAAGAATGATATAGCTGCCACTTCGTGCCACACACACACACACACACACACACACACACACACACACACACACACACACACACACACATCTACACACACACACACCCACACACACACAGAGTATCAGTATCTCTCTCTATCTGTGACTCTACAACACTCTATACATTCTCCCTCCTCTGTATCAGGTAAGGGCATTGATGACTTGGCAGATTAGACTGGTGGGATCAATATCAAGAGAAATGAACAGCCTGTGTGTGTGTGTGTGTGTGTGTGTGTGTGTGGCGGTGGTGTTAGAGGTTGTGCTTGTAATTTCCAAGGCTATATCTCAAAACATCTGGCCAGTGTTATACAGATGTTATCATGTGTTTTGATTATCCTCGAACATCACGGGTGCCTATTGCGAGTACAGCATAATAAAGTGAGATGGAGGGTGAATGGAACAGAGGTGACGTTAAACTGGAAGGAGTGGGATTATGTTTATTCTGAGTGTATAATGTGACCCTTTGTGAGTGTGTATGCATGTAACAATCCACTTCTAGCTTTGGCCATGATTAGTACGATTATATTAGAAACTGTTATAAATGTCTTTCAGGAAATTGAGTTCTTGTAGCAAGTAGCAAATAACAGCTCAGTGATTGGGAATAGCGCAAATGAAGGTTATTCAGCATAATGCAGCCAACACTTTCATATAAAAAATAAATAAAAAAAGTCTTCCTGCCTGAACGTCACGCAACAATCAGCATTCAATTCATGAAAGCTTCTTCATTTGCTATGCTGAAAATTCTCCGTCACGCAAAGAGTTGATATTTCCAGTAACAGCAACGGCAGACACTTACAACAGCACCTACGCGTTACAGTGGACGCCACCATCATACTGAATCGACTCTTTCAAAATGCAGCAACTAAAAAAAGTTCAAGCCATTAACCCCAAATGTACTGGCAAGCTGTATATGCTAATACTTAATGAAGGCTGTTGCAAACTTAAAGGTATAGTGCAGATGTTTTGAAGTAGGGTTGTATGAGGCACTTATTAATAATCAGCGCATTATCTTCAGTAGACGGTGGCCGGCACGCTATGAGTTTAGAGACGTAGACAGGAGTCCCAGCGCAGGAGCAAAGTAATGTTCTGTCGTGGAAAAGTATTTTAGCCATCTAGAAGTATGAAGAACAAGTCGTTTTATTGTACCCTATATTTTGAATAAATTCAGACTTGGATCATATTCAGTTCCCTGTTGGAAATGGCTGTCTGAAGGCAAAATAAAGCAGTGAAAATATTCAAAATATAGCGTAAACTTAAACAGATGCAGTTTTCTTTTACATGGGCCTGTCGTTTAGTTGGCCGTCCACAGCAGTATATTGCTTTGCTCTTGTGTCGGTACTCCTGCTCATTTCTCCAAACTGGGGGGGGGGGGGGGTTCCAAACGGCATCTACAGGAGGTAATACACAGACTATGGATAATGCTGCATTGGATTTGAACCAGTTGGAAATTTCAACCGGCATTCCAGACTCCAAGATTGGGACGAACAAGATCGTTGCACCGCGCATCAACAGTACAAAAGCTGCAGTAATATGCTGCTTATTGTCTTACTTGTGTCTCGTCAAATCAATACCATCCAACAATACCACACAATACTGCACAATACCGCTATAATGTGTCGTTATCAACTAGTATTGGTAATAATCGCTAACCTGGCTGGAGAAAACTCCGTTACGTTTTACAACTTGTGAACTGGAACGCACTCAACTTAGGTATGACGTTATTCCCAGTTCTTAACTCAGATTTCCGAGGTAAATGAAAGGCATCATAAATACCTCGGACAATGAATGTGTGCACTCAACATTCTCAAGGATGCATATGAAAAGGTATCGTAATTTTCTCAACCTAAAAAGGAAGCTGTCACAATTCTCAGCATCAAATGAAGACCAAAGTGCTCTCACCCCAGCCGAGGCACAGAAAACGCTTGCGAATGAGTCGTGACCTCATTTTGCCAATGACGGCCAGATAAGACTGCCACGCCTCCGTCAGCACCCAGCAGAAGGACGCCAAGAAGAAGAAATGCAGGAAGGCGGCAGTCACAGTACATAGACCCTGAAGAGAAAAAGAAAGCCAGGGAGACAGAGAGGCGTTTTACGAAGAAATAAAACATGGTAGTTTTGTAATAAGTGTCATCATGAATCATCTATAGCAGAGTAAAATGACACCTCCGCAAAAGAAAGAGGATAAAAAGAAAAAAGGAGTCTGATCAAGCTCATTTTGTTCAGAAGAACAGGAGTTCAACCTGGCTCTGCAGTGTTACTCATAGAGATCGATACTGACCACTACACAGTGCAGTCCTGCTTAGCCAGAGTACTGTGTACCAAGTCAGCCTGCCACTTTGAGAACTCAGCTGTGTGAACCATGTCTACAAGGCTTGGTCAAGAGCACTTTTACTGGGATCATAAATGCGTTGACTGTGGTTTCTGGTAGAAATCCAGTTGCTATGTCTGGGAATGGATTTCTTTTTTTGTCCCTGTGTTGTTCTGTGCACAGTGTCTTACCTTGCTCAGCGTTTGAGATTGTCCCACCAAAATCAATAAGTTGGAGGCCAAAATGGAGAGGCAAAAATTCACCAAGATGATCGATCTCTCCGAACGTATGTACCTGCAGAGCAGAGGGGAGAGAGACACAGAGAGAGAGAGAGAGAGGGCAGTCATACGAGATAGTTATTAATGACAGATTGAACAGTATCCTTTTGGACATTGTGCAGAGTCATTAGCTTGATTTTACCATCTGTCATCTGTGCCACCAAAAACTAATCACCACCCCCCCTGCTGTAGTTGAACCATTTGTTCCTCATTAGGCCTCATTGGAGTTTTGGCATGGCAGAGGACACACACACAAACTGCAATTCTTGTGTATTGGTGCTGTTGGAGCCTGGATAGTGAGAGAAATCCCTCTTGTATGCACAAGGAATGTGTGACAACACCATCAATACACATTTGTGCGCATGTACCTCCAGAAGGCAGCGTAGATTAGCAGCAGGATGAGAAGAGCGCTGCAGGAAACCCCACAGCCCACCATGAGGGGCACAGAGGGCATGCTGGTAGGACCCATTTCCTGAGGAGAGTGGAAATGGAGAGTGGGAATGGAAAAGGTGGGAAATAGACAAGGAAAATTGATAGTTAATTATTTCTGCAAGATACAATACAATCCCACACATGTCCCTTGCTTGCTTTTATTATACCAGAAAACTACGTAGGTCATTTTGAGTCACAGTGAAATGGCAGTTACAGCCTCCTCAGCTTCTGTCATGTGACACATTTACAAGAAAAAAATGTGTGGGGTTAGTTCCAAGAGAAATCTGTCAGTGTTGCACTCAAAAAATGTGTGATATCCAAGCACACACATGCAACTATAATATTTATCTGCTACTTTAATACACTAGTTGCAGCTTTATGACGGTTACGTTTTAGCGAGTCCCCCCAAATCACATTTAATTGGATCCATTTATGTATACATCTCCAAGTTCAAAAAAGATGTTGATGTAGTCACTGTGATGTCACACATTGTCACACATATCCTTTGAACTTCCTCTCGGCATAATTTTACTCTAAATGGAATTAATAATTGACTAAATTAACATCCTGCTTCATTGAAGAAGACTTACAAGTAGTTATTGAGAACATAAACTCATGTTTACAATGATTACTGAGAGAATAAATCAAATGAGAAATAGGGTAATTTTCTCATAGACTTCCCATAGATAGACTACTTTTTGCAACCAGAGTCGGAGCCCATAGCTAGATAGATAGACAGTTAGATGGATTATTGTAATAATTATTATAATAATTCCTGTTAGATTATTTGTCTTTATAGATTATAGTAATTACTGCTTTGCAGTTTCAGTATCAATTAACTGTTGCTCTTCCTTAGTTGTAATCCCTTTGCTAGCCCCTTTTAATTGCATTGTACCTGACAATTAAATGCAATTACGTGTTCGATGGAGCTGGATAATAACACATAATTACATGAATGTGAAAGTTACTGTTTGATGGAAGCATCTAGACCACTTTGATTATACCTATGCAACTTTTCAAGCATTACCTAAGTAATTATCGTTTCAAATGACTTTTATTCACTCTTATACATAGGGATTTATTCAGGTGGCCAACCGTTCGCTGAGCTAGAGAATGTACAGTAGACTCCCACGTGGCACACATTTACATCCGTTGTGTAATTTCAGATGCACGAGGCTAAAAGCACTCAACTATAGCGCATAATTGAGAGATTTAGGTCATGATGTACAGCGGACCTCCGCTTTTCCTCTCTCCCAAGGTATGCCTTTGAAAGGATGAGGAGCAGACAAATGAAGCTGCATGGAGAGCATATACACCCCGCCGTGTCCCAAATGGGCTTAATGTTTGCCCTGCTTTTAAGTTCTCAATTTACCTCCTAGGGTGTCTAGCCTTCCCTTTCATCCCAAAGATTTATCACAGTACACAGACACTGCACAAGGTGTCTTTTAAAGCAAATAAAGTACATACTCAAACACAAAGGCACATCTAGGCAGATGTGCCAAGTAATTGAAAGTCAATGTTTGAGCTGCATGAATGTGGTTGTGTGTCTATTCAAGACGAGCCGACGGCAGAGGAGGAAAGCAAGAGGGATGACTTTAGAAAGGAATAAAGAATACATACTGAAAAGAAGGAGATATATTCAGAGAGAGATGGAGTGGGAAGAGTTGAGAACCACTAAGAGAAAGCAAAGAGTTGTAGGAGGGACAAATAGAGAGAAAAGAAAAATGAGGGCGTCAAAGCGACTCTTTTAGTGGTTTTCCCTGGCTCATCAAAGGAAGGCAATTTCTCCAGAGGAAAGTGAAATAGGATGGAATACCAATATGGCGTGCACACACAAAGACACTGGGAGGAGAATGGAGGTGAAACATAATCAAAACCACCTAATAAGAAAGGAGAGACCCACAAAAAAAGAGAAAGCGGGGGATGATGTTTGATATTATGCCGAGAGGAAGGTCAAAGGATATGCAGGCTTTTTTTTTGTGTTCTGACAGATCAAACATGCAGGATGCATGTGAAATGACAAGCAAGCACACATGCACGCGCACACACACACACACACACACACACCCCTATTGAATTTCCTTTCCTCAGTCTCCTTTCGTTTGTCTGAAATTAGCCGCTTAGAGGCAAGTAATGGAATAAATTACATTTGTGCTTGTAATTTACGCAATATACTTCCACAAATTGTCCCTCAGCTTGTTCAGTGTTCTGAACAAAGTGTTCTTAATTGGTGTGGTAAGGTAACGTGTGTGTGTGTGTGAGATGAGATTAAGCGTCTCACTTCATAATGTAGAAGGATGCTACAAACGAGGAAATTTAAAAAAAAACGACGAAACGGACACAAACAGACAACACATCAGGCCTGAGGCTTCAGTGTCACACAAATGCCCTGCTTTAAATATAGTTGTATTATGTTGCAGTTGGAAGGGGTCGCAGATGTGTTTTATGTGTGTGTGTGTGTGTGTGTGTGTGTGTGTGTGTGCGCGTGTGTGTGTGTCAGAGAATAGAAAAGCACCCAGAGAGAGCACAGATTAGAAAGAGTGTGCTGAGGCTCTGCTGTATACGGCCAGGCTCCCCTGGGCAGCTTGGCTACCATGTGATGGAGAAGATAGCTATTTTCAGCTCAGGAAGTTTAACCTACTTATCTCCTCTCACTGACACTCCTCTACCCTCTACTCCTCTACCCACCATCCTCCTTCCCTTTCTCTCCCTCTCGGTGTCTCCCCTTCTCCCCCTATCCTCCCTGCCTTTACCTCTTACTCACACCTGAGCAGTGGGGTGGGTCTCTCCAATTCTCCTCAATACTAATTTTCCATTAACTCTTCCAGGGAGATCATGAAGATTTACAATGCTGAGATTCCAGAAAACCGCACTTGTTTCCAAGTAGTACTGCAAATGCATCTTTTATGAGGAGTAAGAACACTTACAATACTCTATTTGACGGCGTGCATTAAGCGTGTATCTTTGTGTACTCATCGCCACTCTATTCATGTGATGTGGTGTATACATTCGTTCCATTTTTCTTAGAAACTCTATTGGGAACACACCAAAAAGGCACAAAAGGGCCTCAGAAAACAGCTAAAATGACCATTATTAAACCGATTCAACTGGAGGCTAGGTTGGTTAGCTTAAAACTACTTTGTAAAGTTCAGGGGATGGATTGTGGTCATGCTTAAAACAACAGCTATAGTTCAGTGAGGCTGTGCTTTGAGCTAAATGGTAATGCCAGCATGCTAACATCCTCACAATGACAATGCTAACAGGCTGATATTAAGCAGGGATAATGCTCATCATGTTCCCCGGCTTAATTTATCTTTTTAGCGTGCAAATGTAGCTAATTCGCATTTAACAAGCACTGCTGAGGTTGGTGGGAATGTCATTCGTTTTGCTGATATTTGGTTTTAACCAAAGTACTGGATTTCATATTGACAGTGGATCAAATGACATTGTCTAAGTGAAGGGATTTCCTCCACACACCCAACAGGTAAATATCACTCTGCCTATAGAGTTCCTGTCAGCTCCATGGAGCATTTCAGCTCATTGTTTTGGTTTTAACTCTCCCCTATCATCAAGCAGCTGTTTGTAGAGAAACCCACTTGGGTCACGTTGTATGCTACTTATCCAGCACTAAACACCACATAGAAAAGGCCAGCAAGTGGCTAGTGGCCTGTTTAGCAGCTAAAAGGCCAGATATTTGCCGAAGGAGGATAACAGAGCTAAAAGGAGAGAGAATATTGGACCTACATTTATTCCAAATGATCACTAATATTGCTCCATTAGCTAGATGTGTACATAAACTGACTAAAGACTCATAGGAAGTTGGGCAAAACACTTAGTGAGATTTAGGAAAAGATCATGATTCACGTTAATGTCACTATTTAGGTGACTACTGCACGTGAGTCACGTGACTAACGACTCACATGATTAATGACTTATGTAGGCTGTGAAAATGCTAATTAAATGCTGAATAATTATTGAAAAGATTTAAAAATTCAGCAGTCCCACGCAGATACAGCCATAGGCACAAGCATACAACCACACTCACACACCCATGCAGACTGTGCCACTGCAGAGAACTCCCCATCTTTCTAATCTAGTGCTCCTGCTATTCAGGTGCCTGTTTTGCTGTCATGGCAGGTAAATAATACCTGCGATACGCTGAATCGATTCAGCAGACCTTTAAGGGTTTAACTTGACAGGCTCTGGCTTCAGCGGCCTGAAGACAAACCATACGTCTCCTGTCAGTGTTTGACAACCTGGAGAGCTGACAGAGTGACTTAAAATGCAAAGTCATCATACCAAGTGCTGGCCTTATCCTCAGGTACTTTTTTTAAACACCATTTGAGTTTGGCACTGCTTGTTGAAGCAAAATCAGCTACAAAACACAGGCCTTATGCAAAGAAAAGTTCTAAATTAAAGCCAGTAGGAAGATACACGATAACAGGTGTTGTTGGTTCACACAAATCGGATCAAATTTTAATCACGAGGTCACCAAAAGGACATTTCACCCTCTACTGTCTGCTGTGGGAAAAAAAAATGTTTTACACAAAACAAGGAAATAAAAATATCAAAATAAAAGCCCAAACTGTTCTTGACCCCCTGGTTATACTTGGAAACAGTGATTCTTGTCTCAAAAGCAACACGTTTTTAAGGACGTAATTATACACCTAATCAAATCTATCCCTCCAAGAGTCAGCCATTAAGCATCGTCAGCCAGAGAAAAACAAAATCATTTCACCTCTCATCATCTCACTCGTCACTAACTAACCTTCAATTAATGCGACGAGGGATCCAAAGATCCTAATGCAATTCCACGACGAGCCTCTCATACATTTTAGCAACCCTCATCTTTCAATTACAGTTGACAAGTGCAAGGCATTTGCATCATGTAACCTTGTAGTCTTGCTTCATCTAGGGCAACGCTTGTTGTCTTTTTAAACACTGTCTGCAGTAAAGCTATATCATAACTTAAAATATGAGCTGCCATCCTATGCCGCTGGAATCATCGCTGTCGCCCTTCCACAGTCAAATCAGGCACTTTGACCATCCTTTGGAAATAATAGACTCAGCTGTGTGATATTTTCATTCTGATTAGTTGCTGGTGAGCGCTAATGACAGCGAGGAAACTCGAGAAGACCCATATCATCTCAGCCAAAAGCAGTTAGCCTGGCATGCCAAAGACTCTGTGAGCAATCTAAATTACAGCAGAGGCCGAGATCACTTCACATATTGTTCTTGCTTTGATGCAGTAATTGCCTCATAAATGAGTTATGGAAATACAGAAGGCACCCCCTCTCCTCCTAGCCAATGTGTGTGCGCGTGTGTACTCATCCACACTGACTGGATCAAGGTCTCAGGTGCTGTTTGACTCACTGACCTTCTCCCTCGCATTTCTGGTTACCTGCTTACGCAAGCACAAGCCATGAATCCCACTGTAACTATGGAAACACGTTTGGGAGATGCGTCTGAAAACTTTGGTCCATTTCCATGTCAACACAACACAGGGCAGCAGTCATATATGCTGACAAAACTGAACCGAAGAGGTATAACTCACTTTATTAACTTGGGGCACTAAATGTTAAACTGCCTTTTATGAAGCCAATACCTCTTCTCCTCCAAATCCCATGATCCCTATAGTGCTGCTGAGGCAATGAGTCCAGACATATCCGGAGGGTTGGTGTTCCCACTGTAGTCATTTTGGGAATTAAGTGGCTTGGTTTATAGTATGGCCTCGTGACCTCTCTCAATCAACTCCTCTTTCTCCCTCTCTCTCCCCTGTTTCCCCAAAGTAACAACCTCTGTCTTGTGTCTGATAGTGAAGGTCTCTCTACAGACACACACACATAATATGTGTATGGGCTACACACGCGGAAATCTCAGAGGCTACAGAAAGTAAACAGGATTAACTGGCTATCCCTCGCTCCACCGTAAACTGCCTGTAATGGCAGCGCTGCTTCTAAATCCCTCCATCTCTTTCTCTCCCCCTCCCTCCCTCCCTCCCTTTTCTATTAAACATGGAGGTTAATCCTCAACCCCCCCCCCCCCCTTGTCCCTAGCGCCATGGCCCAGGATAAGCTGTCAGAGCTGGGCTGCTGATACTCAGCAGTGCTCCAACAGCCACACAGCCTGGACAAAACATAGTGCATAGAGTGCGTGTGTGTTTGAGTATCTACATTTTTGTGCACGCTTGCTGTGTGCGAGGGTGTATAAAAGTGCAAACATCCATACTTGTCCGTGTTTGCATGTGTGGATGTGACTGGGTCTCTCCCTCGTCCTTTATATAATCCAATGTCCGGTGGAATAAATAACTGTGTTGGACCCTGAAGCAACAAAGTGCACTGAGCGCTGGCCACAACAGCTCTTGACTGAAAGCCACAGACACAAACTGACTGACCCATACCTTCCGGTCCTCAGCACTGGGTAATGGGGATCTGAATGGTGAATCACTAATGACTAACATGCTCTTCACAGATATTACAAAAAAAAGTCAATTTGTTTTCTCTCCTAGCCCGCTTTTACCAAACACGGCCGACCTGCTTGCTGTGGAAACGGCAAAAGTCAATGTTGTTCAGTTGAAGGAGGAGTCACAGGAACCAGAAATAGCGGCTGAAATGGCCCAATACAGAGCATAGGTCACAGCCATCGTGCTTTTCCATATAATGGGAATTAATGTCTCCACCAGTTCTGTAATAGGTTCCAGACCCGTGTGAAGTAATTCAAGCTTTGAGGGACAAAATAATGAATAACTGCAGTCATACCCCTGAAGGCCATCACCTTATTCTGACCCTCTTTACACTCAATAAAAAAAGAAAGGCCATGGAATGTCCAGGGGCTGAGGCAAACAAAATAAAATAACATCTCCGACAATATGGTATTGAGATCCCTCGGTTTACAAGCCAACTGAACATTGGAGGTTTACATCCAATATTAAAGTATAGTCAGCACCTTTAGCACTGGCCTCTACAATTCAAAGGTACTATCAGTGGCAGCCGCTCAGCTGTATTGCTGTTGACACAAGCAAGGTGCAACAAAATGATCTACGTTTGTATAAAATGACAATCCAAGCAAAAGTTCAAGGAAGCGGTCACGAGGATAACTCCATAAACTGCGACCTGTAATATATCCCTACTGTGGGACCTATTTGACATAAGTACTTTCTGTTTGCTCCCTTTTAATAAGATTCTTGCTCACATTTAGAAAGAGTATCACATTTTGAGTTGTTGCGAGTCCTCGTGAAACATACCATTTGTTTTGGACTCAACACCTGGACATGAAAGATGAACGATGAAGAAGATGCGTGCATGTTTTGCACACTCAAGTATTTGACCGATCAAAATGAATTTAAAGAGACAGACTGCTGTATGAAAATAACCATATGGAGAAAAACAGCCCCTATCATCACAAAACGTTGTGAAGTTGGAGGAGCTGTATTTCTGCCGCCCTTGGTTTTGGAAGTAAATGTCCCATTATTTTTTTCTGGAAATGTTAAGTCTGCTACAGTTCGGTAACTTTCATGGCATGGATGGGCATGAAAGTCTCAGAAAGAGAGATTGTTAAAATATGTTTTTTGATAAAGCTGTACAAGCAAATACAAATAACAAGGTGAAGTTAACTATGTGCATATTTGGTGCAAAACATCCAATTTTAGTTCTTCAAATTATTTGATATGTACCTTAACAGTGAGGAGACGCCATTTCATATTTGATGCAGAGTGTATGTTAAGGGCCAAGACAGTCTTAACAGTAAAGTAAGAGTGAAGGGTAAAAGCACTGCACCAGTGAATGCTATATGAATGCAATGTTTTACACTGAAAAGGTTACGAAGGAAAAGATGTTCACATAAGCCATCAGCTTTGTCTCTGGGACACTGGTTGTTAATGCATCACTACTTAGAGCATCTCTATCTCGCTCTCTTATTTTCCCCTGTCACAAGTCTGCCTTTTCTGTTTGGTTGAACATCTCCTTCCCAAAATACATCATTCTTCACAACCATTTTCCATTTCTCTGACACCTGGAGTCACCCTTCAGTGGTTACTGGGGATCTGCCGAGCTGGCTCCATTGTCATACCTAACCATTAAGTAAGAGCAAATCACAAAAAGATCTCCCATAGATTATTAAAGACTGTGCCAACACATTTAGAGAAACTCCATTACTCTCCCCCATTACCTCCGCGAGGTCATGTATTTGGTTCAGTTTCGTTGTTTGTCGGCAGTATTACAGAAAGAGTGCTGGTCCGATTTTCATGAAACCTGGTTGAGGAGTGTACCAGCGGCCAAAGAAGAAAACAAATGTAAGTTTGGAGTGGATCTGAATCACGGAGCGGATGCACTGATTATTTTTCACTTTCATTACAATTGCGAGATAGGGCATGGCTCTCCGAGTGCCCTCTAGTTATTTAACGCAATCACTATCCTCATGGGCATTATGGTGCAAGCAAACCCAGAGACAAATGAACAGCCAAAGCTGAAGGGAACATTTTATAATCATAGCGGTTCAGGAGCTGTGGCATGAAGTGAGAAAAACAACTGAAAGTGTTAACAAGCAGGGTGAAGGGAGGAGGAGGAGGAGAGGGAATCTGATGGGAAGACATCAATGGAAAATATGGTTAAAAATAAAAAAAATGGAGCAAAAAAGTGGGTGTAGATTATAAATTGGGTTAGGTGCATACAGTTATACAATTAATGAAGTAGGGTCTGTTGGAGGAAGAGGGTGGCTGTGATAAAGGTGAACTAAAAGCTGTCAGGTTTTTGGATGTCCATTAGGAGAAGGGTCACTGTATCAGAACAGACATGACCCTGAACTGCTGAAAAAGCCTTCTTTAATCATGTCAAACACACACGGCGAGCCACCTGAACTATTTATAGAAGCGTGGTTTTTTTAGTACTGCAGGCACAATCAAAACACAGACACAATAAAACTGTCTTTCTCTTGATGCCTCCTCTGTCTCTCCCATCGCATAGAAGTAGCTCGCTGAACAACCTGACCTTTACTAAGTTTAAGCAAAAAAACAAAGTTGTAAAAATGTGGTGTGAACATACACATTAGACAAGCAAAGGCACACTGATCAAAACAGCTTCTTATACTGTGTTCAGTCTGTGCCCAGCGGTGTAAGGAAAGATGCTTGTTATAGAGTAAGACAGCCATATAAAGAGAATAAATGACAGCCTTAGCCATCTCATCATCTTCCTGACCTGGCCCCTGGTAGTAGTTTCCTTGTTAGACCCCAAGTCCCACAGAGTACATCAGGATATGCATAGGCGACTCACCGGGTCTTTAGCTTGCTGCGCTAACACGGCGTAGGTGGAAATCCTGCTGCACAGGCATTTGGTGTGGACAGTGGTTGACGCGAGCGTTTGGCAGCCTTCTGTGCCCCAGTTTTCTGCGCCAGCTTCCCTGGAGGTGGGGAGAAGGGGGGGGGGGGGGGGGGTAATGACAGAAGGGACATAAACAGTGACTGTTAGACACAAAAAAAATCGGTCACGTGACTTAACACGTCAGTAGGAAGTTCCTACTCAACGAAAGGGTGAAAGAGGGACAGCAAGTTTCAAAGGGCATCGAGTTCACAGAGTTCACCCATTCACGCTATAGGTTTAATACGCAGTCCTCACCACTCATGCAAACTGACTCTTTTCCCCCGCTGGCATAAGAAGGCAATGTCACCATACTTGTTCTTGAGTTCTCTCTGTGTTCAACACCCTAAATACTTTCTTTCCCATCTCTGTTCTTACTTTTCTTCTTTCTGTTCCATCTCCCATTTCTTGGAGGAATACTCTAAATAACTTGAGGCATTGAGGACGGATGAGAAGGGTTGCATCAGCTGACGGTAAACAAAGACCAGTGGGGCTTAAGTGGTGGATGGGGATTATTCTGCACTAAATGGTCAATTGCTTTGACACATTACTGGGAAAGAGAGTGCCCGGAATCCTCCCCCCCCCCCTCCCCCCTCGAACTACCCTCAATGGAAGGTTGAATGTGGCGGGCGATCAATAAGATTCCACCTGAACTAATTACCATGGCGGATCACTCTGCACATCAACCTTATGTTTAACTCTGGATATACTTATATGCTCGCTAGCAGAGACGGATGGAAACATTGTGGGAGAGCAGCTGAGGCGTCTTGATGGGGCAAAGAAGGCCAACTCCTTCAACTGATGGGCAATAAGGCAGGAATACAATTATTACAATGAGTAATGAGATCCTACATGAACACACTATTTTCTGCCAAAACTGTTTTGGAATTTTTCAATGAGAGATTTCTGGATTTCTATTTACCCTCTGGTTTGACGCCGGTGGGGCTCAGTTATGAAAAGGTGATGTAAATGACTACCATGTACCAGGATGTCGCAACATTTGAATGAGAATATGATGACATTTGGCGTTTGTTTGGCAACTGATGAACTGATTAAGAGTTAATTCTAATGAAAAACAGATGTGTTTTGTTTTTTCTCACTTTGATTGTTGAATATTTAATGCCAGTGAAATACTGAAGACATGTAGTAACTTTCAGGGGCTATACAAATCAGAAATATACTTATTTAATTATAGAAAAAAGGTTCTTTTTTTGGGAGGTCCTGATATTTTGAAAAATAAATCTGGGAAACAAAACATATTTTGTTTTATTTCATACAGATTATATCATATTGTTTTTCTTAAAATAGAAAGACTTGTACAGCAGAACATATGAGATGGTATGCTATTACAGACAGCACAGTGTACTGTTGTCTCACCACAAATGCTTTAATGGAGAACTTAACTACCTCCTCTCAAGCTAATAGAAATGAGCTCCCTCAACAGTAAAACAACAATAAAAATGAGTCTTGCCCATATGGACTTCACCATATTACAAAATATAAGGGCTTTGACTGGCAATATTGTCTGAGCACTGTTTACATCTCGAGGGAAGGCTTTAGTGACAGTTTTACTTCATAAGAAATTATAAGCTGGCTTGTTGCTTTTCGTATTCATGGTATCTTAAGGCACATTTTATGTGTTACCCTGCCTTTGGAGTAATACGAGAAAGACAGATAGTTTAACATTAAAAGATAACAAGAAACCACTCTTGGCTATAACCTAAGAATAATAAAACAAATACATCTTGCAACGTTTGTGGTTTTATTTTGAAGGTTAGATGCAAAACCAGAAGCATTATTTTGATATTACTTGCCATCTATTCATCAAAAATGAAGTATACATCAAATGAACAAAAGTGGAATTATTTCTGTGTCTTGACTTTTTTTTTGTCAGATTGTGGTTTCTTCTACAGTCAATCATACGATGCAAACAAATGGTTAACCACCCGCCAAGGACAACATGCTAAACTCATCACTCTAATACATTCCTGCTAAGACGGGCCACTCAAATATGATCAGTACGATAATAAATGACAAGCATGTATCAACATGAATTCATCACCTCAACAATCATTTCATAATGTCAGTAATGACTTGTGAGTGCAATTCCCTGATGATCATCATCTGCACAGTGACACTTCAAACACCGAAGATTGGGAAAGGAGTCTTCAGCTTGTCATGAAGCAACATGGTGCACGGCTTT
Source organism: Melanostigma gelatinosum (assembly GCF_949748355.1). Lineage (NCBI taxonomy): Eukaryota > Metazoa > Chordata > Actinopteri > Perciformes > Zoarcidae > Melanostigma > Melanostigma gelatinosum. Next base: position 16,342,877 of record NC_136650.1, on the reverse strand, counting down.
GTGTGCTTCTGTGTGTGCGTCTCAGAACGAAAGCAACAGAGTCGAGTGAATGAGTGAAATATGTGCACTTGTTACCTTTTATGAGGAAATCCTCCAAAGTGTGTACATTCTGTGAGGTATTTTTGGGTTACATTTACATTTCCTCTTTAAAAAAAACACATGTACATGTGGAATCCAGTACATTTACAATGTTTCATCCGGCGTTAATGCATCCATGGATAGAAAACATGTGAGTTGTGTGCATGAACTCCCAAGAGATGGCAAGTAAAGTATATGCAAATGAGTTCGTTCACACCAAGAAAGCGTTGCCACGTGTAGTCAGAGTACACGTGCATGGCATGCATTAAAGATTGCGTGTTACATGGGCAAATGTTGCATACCGAATTATGCATGTCAGTTGATGTATGGTATACTAGATGTGAAAGCATGCATGTCATTCATTTACTGACACAAAGGGTCTAACTACATGCAAGGACACACACATCAAATATTCCATGCAAGTCTAGCGGAAGAGAGGAAGTTTGGGGAATGAGAAACTGTCTGACAGCTCACAACAGGGGGGCCGCTGAAGATAACACTCACACAGGAACACACATTATCTGTGACCTCTTTGTTTTGGCTGCTGAATTTCAAGCCGAATTGAGCATCAGATTTAATTGTTGGTATCGATGTCTTTCAGCAAAAAGCCATCTTTGACTTTTACTCAGTTTTGTTTCACCCGCAAAGTTGAAGCAAAATGCGATCTTTGTTATCGCATGTCCACTACAGCTATAGATAGACGCTTCTACTGTGGGCCCCGCTGGGCTCATAGAAGTATTACATCATCATATGGGCTGAGTTGGCGAGGAATAATAATTTTGTTTTACTTCTATCATAGCATTTGAATGACCCTTGCGCCGCTGTCAACTCCTCTTATCATGGAAAACAGGTACCAGATCTACAAATAGGTATACCTATCAGTATAGTTGGTTTATAGGCTACGGATCCCAAAAGTATGCTGCAAAGATATCAACAAACAAAAATGTTAAGATGGGTAAATATAAATAACGCCCCCAGTTTGCCAGCATTGCGATAATCAATGCATCTGTTGTTTGGTCTTGATTTTGACAATGAATGTTAGAGTTGGCTTCATTTTGACAGGTGGTTATCCAACAGTGCACGTGGAGAATACCCAGTGCCATATAGACTCTACTCAGTGCACGTGGAGAATACCCAGTGCCATATAGACTCTACTCAGTGCACGTGGAGAATACCCAGTGCCATATGGACTCTACTCAGTGCACGTGGAGAATACCCAGTGCCATATAGACTCTACTCAGTGCACGTGGAGAATACCCAGTGCCATATGGACTCTACTCTGTGAGGCTGCACACAGCAGTGCTGTGAGCTAAATGCTAATAGTAGCATGTTAATATATACACACAATGACATGCTGATGTTCAGCAGGTGTAATGTCCAGCATCTTAGTTTCGCAAATTAGCATGCAAAATGTGCTAATTAGCACCAAACGCAATGTACAGTTGGGCCTGAAGGGACATCGGTTTTGCAGGTCTAATGGTTCTAAAACAAAGTATTTGAACTGACGATGATAAATAGGTAAGGGGTCAAGGATATTACAGTTCACATCAATGTATGTGACATTTCGATCTAAACGAGCGTGGTGGGTCATCCCTGCAGCCACACAGTTAGCACATTTAAAAAAAACAATGCCGTGTTTGTGATGAAACCAAGAGCGCTGAAACATAATTTCACAACATTGCGCTAATACAGGGTTCCACAGTAACATATTACAATGCTTTCCAATAACTGCTTGCGTGATGTTGCAGCTGTTACAAAAAAATCGGAAAAACTTTCTGAACAACAGCATGAATTGACCTTTTATGTCTCCTGAGAATAAATTGGCACCAACCCTTGACTGAAAGGGCAATGCTATGAAAGCCAATTGCACCCTGTTAAGAAAAAAAAAAAAAGAAAAGGTTCAACATGCATTGAATTCTTATCATGATGCAGAGATTTGAGCTGAACGGCCGTAAAGTCACTGCCTCCATCAGCTTAGTAAACTAAATAGTGACGTGTTGCCAATGCCTCTCATTCAAAGCAGCCTTTTATTCTCATACAGGCAAAGATGACATAAATAATGTAAGGGACAGAGAACACAGACATCATGCCTTTTGATACAAGAGATGATGGTGCAAGTGGGCAATGTTCAAGATCTTGTCACTGCTAAGCATTTGAAACAGTTTTACATGAGAAAATGGTGTTCAACACAGCTGTCATCGATGTAATAAGGATTAACATTATCAGCTAATTACAGCTGCTGGCATACACTGTCAAAACTGATTTACCAGATGACCGTAGCCAAATAAAAAATGTTTAGTCGTTAAATTGCGGGCCCTGTGTCCATTGCTCTGTTGTTTATTGCTCATTTCTGGCAAAATGTGCCATCAAACTTGTGCGTATTTGTGATCCGCTGACAAGCTAAGCTATAACAAAGGAGAAAAAAACAAAAAATGTAGAAATGATAAGGCAAACAGCAACAAATGCAATGAGACAAAGAAAGCATGGATGGATTATAAAAAAAAGAAAATCACAGATGGAAATCAACAGCATGTAAATCACACAAATTATCCTCATTATGAAGAAAATACGTATAAGTCAAATTGCTGTGAAGTCTTTAGAAGATAGTAGAAACAGGTTTAATATTCAAAGCATGATATTGTGAAGTCATTGAGTAAATTAGCATAGATACTGTACAGCCTGATGTTTTGATGTGTTTAGAAAAATTAAAAAATATGTATAACTTTGACTCGTCATTGTCTAAAACAGAGTGAGAGTCGGTGACACACATTGCAAGCAGAGAGTTAATGAGTCACAGACAGAAGGACGAGCGGTAGGGAGCGGGCTTGTTCTACCAAAGAGGGAGTCAAAGGATCACGAAGTTAAGTGGCCTCATGTGGACGCACGCGGGGTTGAAACTTGTCACTGTACGTCAGCATTAACGGCGAAAATAGAATGACAACCTGCATGTTCGGTCAAGCATGTGCACGTTTTTTTCTCTATTCTTTTCTGTACAGATTAAGCAAGAAAACACATTTTAAATAAAGAAATGCTTAAACATCGTAATATTGCAGCACAGATGCAGTATTTTAAGTCCCTACTGGTACACCCACACAGGTATTTGCCTGATCACAATTTCACACATCTCCCTAATATTGGAAAGCATTGTTATTATTAATGGCATATGAAGTCTGGTTTCTAAATGTAATAAGCCAATTTCATAGAAGACATTTTTGTCATGTCTCAATAAAAGCACAGGTGTTAATTATCAGATCAATTACAGCTGAATTACATTTAGTTGCTTCAGTTTCAGGCTCCTGTTGTGCATGCGGGCTCTGTAGCACACTGGTATGACTTACTGGGAACTCAGACAGAAGAATGGCGCCATAGTTCATGCTTTTAGAGACACCTGTGCTTTTCCTACTGTCAAAAGGTCTGCTGTGAAAAAAGGCCTATTGACATCATCAGCTCGAAATAAGTGGAAACCCTGAAAAGGTTTACATATTAGACAGCAGCAGGCAGAATGATGACGTGGTATGAAGACACACACGGGAGAGGTCACCGCAACCACAAGACTTTTAACCAGGAGACCAGTGTTCAAAAACATCGAGTTATTGAGAAGTGACCTTCGTGATGTTTGGGTTTACGTAGGTATTTAAAGCCAACCACTTGTTTGCCATAACTGTGCACTTGCCTACCCAGAACATGTTGACCAGATATGTCTCAATTGTATGAAATTTTTGTTTTTCAAATTTAAAAACAGTGGTATTTCATCTTCATCATTTTTGACAGATTTTGATTGCACTGTTGCTTATCATTTTTTTTCAGCCCTGTGCCTGTGTGAATACATGCCAGGGTTTACTTTCCTGATTGAAGCCACAGAAGGAAATGGAGAAAAAAAGCGTGGAAGAAAAACTATTTCAGTAGACATTACATCCCCGACCGCCAGGGAGCCAGAATGCACATTCACCAGAGGCAGAGCACATTACCCTTTCACTCTCAATGCAGCTAGAAAGCACTGGAGCAAATCCTCACACGACACAAATCATCTGTACTTACTCAACCCTTCATATCACCTTTTACGCAGGACTGACCAGCCCACATTCACACAGTATTTCTCACAATGGGCCTGTGTTTGAATTTCAGTTCATGTATGTACGCATGACGATTGCTGACCTAGATATTAACTCTGTAGGAACTAAGCTTTTCTGTATTGCTCTAACTGATGTAAAGATGGGTCTTATAACCCATAATAAAGAACATGCTGTGAGATTATCTGACACCCGGTGCTGTAACACCACTAAATCTCCACAGTCATTCATTTCTAGCTCCCTTCCTTTAAGCAACGACATTGCATTTGACTCTATTCCAGTCCCGATTTTAACTCTTTGTCTTTTCTGTGGCTCATGTCATGTTAGACTGTCATACAAAACCCTTCTTCACGCTTCTTACGTGATTCTCGTGTCAGGATGATGCTTTGTCATTGACTTCCACTACCCCAATCTGCTTTCTGGCATGGCCCTTGGCTAATTTATAAGCTTCTTTTCCGGGATTATCTTTCTTCCTGGTGTGCAAGCTAGTGAGCGAACAGGAAAAGCAAAGATACAGGTTTTTTTGGCCACAGCTATTAATGGCCTACTGTCCTGACTGCCTGCATTCACTGTCAACATGGACAGCAGCATGGCTCTATGAGAAGGGTGAAAATGCTGAAAACGTATTATTTTATTCCAATTCCAAAAACAATATGTTCAATTGTTTTTGTATTGGCATTGCAACCTGACGTTTTAAAATGCTACATCTCACAGCAAATGCAGTGGGCTTTTCTGAAACGGAGCATTTTGTCAGGGCCTCAAAGAGGACTCTTTAAGGCCAAAGAGACAACTCTGAAACCCACAAAGCATTAACACAGTGCCCTCTCAGACTACTTCCAGCTGCATGAGAGTAAAGAGGATAATGTGCAAGCAAACAAGATAAGCATGAGGCAAATACACTTGACTTTATGTTACAAATAAGCGCTTGTAAGAGTGTATTTTGCAAAGCATAATCAGTTAGAGGACCTTTACACAACAGCCTCAAAATGACCTAAAATAGATAAGGGGTTATCGATGGAACTTACCCAGTGGTTCTTAAACTTCCATGGTCCAGTAGCGGGCAATGTATTCCAACTGACAGCAGAGAGCAAGTCTTCTTTTTCCTCTACTTTTAATCTAAACTTCAAATACGAATCACTACAAATGCCAACATCATCTTCGCCCAAGGGACGTTTTAAAGGCTATCCCTGGCTGTACGGTAAGATCCAGTGCACCATCCCACTCCCACTGGTCACATGGTGATGGAATCAATAAAATAATGCATGAAGTAAAAATAATAATAAAAAAAAATAACCTATTATTCCTAATCTGTTTTTTATCACCCAAACTAAAAAGGAGAACTTTTTTTAGGAGCACGCCGCCCAAACTTATCCATGAAGTCCAGTGGTGGAAAGAAAATCATATTTAAAGTTCTGATTTGTACGTGACACCAGTTTGAACTGATCTCAACAGGAAACAGCTACATAAAGCTAAAAAAAGTACCTTCAATCCAACTGTTCTCAACAAGAACCCGGGCATTCTGCACTGAGAACCGAAGCGACCACGTTAAAGCGCTCTCTAAGGACCGTTGTGATCGCTGGGGAAGTGAGCCGAGAGCCTGTCCACGTCTGTAATGCCCAACGGAGGTAGAGCCCACATAAGCCCTTCTGGCCGACTCTCTGTTGCCGAGCTGACTCTCTGTTTGACACAGTCTTGATCCCTTCTGCTCTGTCAGATGGGAAAGTGGAGCAAGCCCGATCAGCCCCCCTCTTCCTGATGGCTACGCTGTTAAGTGTGTCAGTGTGTGCTTCTGTGCAAGTGTGTGACGACGGGGAGGGATGAGGAAATATGCACAGGTGGATATTGTGTAAGGTGGTAAATTATTACATGTCATTTCAATCTTAGATGGGGAAAAACTATTTTGTTTCCGCAATACTATGACAGAGGTATACCAGGACAAAATACATATTTGAGCACATCAGTTGGTCTTGTATATGGCACTGCATTATCTGGTACATGTTGCCTCTTTTTTTTTTTTTTTAGACTGAACTGTTTGTTGTCTCTTAAGGGATCACACTCTATATAGCATCCATCTATTTTCTATACCCGATTTGAAAAGCGCATTAAAGTAGAGTAAAGAGCTCCCCCAGGTGTGTCTGCAATGTCCACTGCTGTAATGTGTGATTGAATGAACACAAACAATTCCCCCCCATCTACACTATCATGTATTGCAGATGCATTTTTCGCTCACACTTCTAACTCATTTTTATCTATGCAGCTGTCTGCTCCAGCTCCCTGCGGTTCACTGTGTAACGCTTCATGTTGACTGTTTATTGCTACCTCTGAACAGAAATAGTCAGTCCTGCTGTGTGGTTAGCTATGTTAGCGGTTAGCTATGATAGCGAAACACACTGTAGGACTCCCAGCTGCTGCCAAACGCTAACTAACTTTACTACTAACAAAACGCACTCAGTTCAGTTTATCATTTGTGTAGCTATAGTTATACATAAATACATGCATGCATGCAATTGTCTTACCTACGTGTGCAATCGAGAGGAACAATTACTAATTTGTTTGGAAACAATGGTCAAAACTGAAGCAGTTGCTTATCACTTGCGGCCGTTTTGACATTTTGGGCAGATTTGTGTCCAGCTAGTGTTTGGCAGTGTGCAGAATATGCCTTTGACTATTTACTTCATTAAAAGGTTGAGACCTGCCAGTGCCAAAGCTGATAGCGGTGCCAGATCAATCTGAGCCCAAAGCAAGCCTCAATCTACCGTGTCAGATTGAGGATGTTAGAGCTACTCACCAGGCCATTAATACTCTATGGCAGTGATGGGCAGTGGGGGCAGGGTGGGATGCCTTGGTCTTTAACCACTGATCCCCGATCAAGCTGAAGACCATTGGGGATTAGAAATAGGATTAGGTGACCCTCAACCCTTCATAATCTTACTGTCATCCATCTAAAGCAGTGATTCTCAACTGGTGTCTACAGACATAAACAAAACAGTTTTACTCGTTTACGTGAAACGTGTGTGGGACGAGGACTTACAGGAACAATTTCTCTGCACAAGAGAGCTCCCTACGACTACGACTGCAGAGGACATTTTCAGCTCAGGTTCAAACTGCACCATCTTTTCATTAAATACATTTGACGATTTCGGTCGTAGCTTGTCATTAAGGGGTGATGGTGGGTCCCGCAGCCAGACCAGTTGAAAAACCACTGATCTAAAGTGTATATTGCATTCATCTCCAACTACTGGGTCAATTTTATTTTAAAGCACGCTTTAAATTAAGATTGCTCTTTGGCCCGCCTGTAATACATTTGAGCTTTGTCATTCTTATGAGAGTATGTTGCTACTCTGCTTATTAGATAAAAATATGATGTATTACCATGTATATTTTAAAGTTGGCAGCAAAAAGGCAATTTTTTTCTGAATCTGACACATCTGGAGTGGCACACATCTAATGGAGCCATTCTGTAATGCATTGGGCATAAAATACACAAGTGCTGCACTATGCACTCTATGTATGTCAGTGGGGCTTTAGCCAGATATCCCACACTGAGGCAGAGTGAGGGTCAAAGCACGGAGAAGCCAGAGGCAAGGTCAGCAACCACATAGAAAAGAGGGGCTGAACATCATCATTTACCGTGAAAGAAAGCGGAAAAATCAAGGAGAAAGACTTTGGGGAGATAACTCAGTGACGATTCAAGGTAGACAAAAAGGGATTTTCTCCAAACATTATCTGAAATAGTGAACAACTCGCCTCTTTGCTCCAACTAACCTGATCTCCCAGTTTCCAACCTTGTAAAACTTTTATGAGAGCTAAACACAACAGTGTCTATTCGAGTCGTCAAGGCAAATTAATGAGATTAGGTTGAGGAGATGGGCACATGGGGGGGGGAAGACAGGAAGGGATGACGAGCGCAGCGATTTGGGTGGGCAGATGGTGCCGACATATGGGACTGTTAGGGGCAAAATAAATAAATAAAGACTCACACATAAATACTGAGATGAACTGTGAGTGCCACAAACTGTTGGCCAACTTAGCCAGCTGAGAGAGACCGCAAATGGTCGGGAGCTACCACTGAAATTGCGTGCGGATTTCTAAATAGACCACGACTGCTGAAAAACATGCACATTGACAATTGTCTAGGATGACAGTAGGCTTTAGAGATTTGAGCCTCTGAGCTCTAAGTATACATTACCCATGTACATGATCGTTTTGTTGAACGTGGGTGCATCTGTGTGCACTAAATATAGTCTGCATTTACAGGTTATAGATTGAAAGTTATTTCCGTCTCCGCGCTGAACTTTTCCCCTGCTGTCTGGTTCATCTGCTGCCGTGTGTGGCCCCTTCCGCCACATCGCTATCTATACATTCGCCATCTCTTGTCTGCCTCCCGCTCAACCTCAAAGCCTGTGGCTCAGTTCGAGAGACAGCCAGGTTGAGAGAGGTGATATCCTCCAGCAAACAAACGGCTGCTTTGTACAACATGTTCTCTGCCCATATCAAGTGCACGCTCCCCGCCTAGCACCAGCCAAGATCTGCTTCCCGGCACAGACAGGCGGGTGGAGGATTATCAAAACACCAACACTGTACAGTCGTTGTCTATACATGCCACAAATCGATGTCCGGTCCTGTCCTTGTATGTGCTTCGGTACCCATGCTGTACATAAAGTAAATACATAAATGTATAGATGATACATTCCATATGTGACCACCAGATTTAATTGACGAGCACCAGCTGGCTTCGCTTCACAGCATCGCAGCCTCTCCGAACAGCATCTGTGCACCAAAACAGCATGTTGTTATGATCTAAGGCTGTCTATAATGAAAACGGTCAAGTCTCTGCATAGCTGAAATGTAAACAACCAATGGACATCATGTATTTCCTTGCCAGTTTGAAAGAGCTGACTGAAGCTTTAAAAATAGACAGACTTTCTGCTCAATGATGCTCCTGGCTGGTTAAGACAGAATCAGTTGCCATAGACAGAAATGATCAGTTATTATAACTGGAGCGTTCTTCTTTTGTTGCTTGCGTCACATGAACTATCTTGGTAAGCTTGTTTGTGTGTCAAAGCCTCTGTGTGCGCTCCCCACTGTGCCTGTCTGCAAACATATTACCTTATCCCCCGGCAAACACATTTGGATGTTTTCCACATTCCACCCAGTTTGAGTATATCTTAGGTTGACAGACATCACCGCCATCTTGCCACTTTATATTCCGTCTGTGAATTTAATTTGATTGCAGCTGTAATCTTCCGCCTAGTTAATTAGCTTTGTTCCTCTCCTACCCTGACGGAAAGGGGTAGTTTGATAAGTTACAAAATGTCCAACACACTCCTGTGAACCTGCGGTGCCATTGTGTGCTTCGGTCACTGGAGAGTACGCCTCTAGAACGGGATAACCTACAATGTAATCTCGAGGGGGAATCTGAGCTGACCAGAATTTTCTGTCATCCCTCTTGTTGTCACTGTGGACAGGGAGGCCCACTGTGATGACAAATTCAAATCTTATATGAAAGCCATTTGCTCTGTCGAAGATTAATCTGTCAAATCTGGCTCTTAAAAATGACGTGAGATTCATCTGAATCAGTAAATACAATCTAGAGGAAATGAATGCCACAGAATCAACCAAACAATGCAACACTTGACAAATCAATCTCCACTTAATGTCAATTTACTCACTTATTTGGAGATGTTAACCATTTGACACGGTCTGCATCCGCATACACTGTTTGCTCACTTGTCATGGAGAAGTCTTGAAAGTGCTCAGAATAATAATACAGACAACACTGAGCAAAATGTATCTGCTGATGAAGACCATGTGACAGGCTCAAAAGCTCATCCCATCATATTAAGTGAGTAAATCTTCAGTGACAAAGTGACAAAGTGTCACCCGCTGTCAAGATATTCAATTAATTGTCCCAACGATATCCTGTCCAGGTAACATTTGATGGTAATATTCAATATGCACTTGCTGATAATTACATATTGAAAAAGCAAATGCTGACTTGAAGCATGAGACCAGATGTGTTAGAACTTAATATTTAACCAAAGTCATGATCTTTTCTTCAGTGTGTGAGTGTCCAGAACCTAACAACATGTGCGGTGCTTCATACAGTATGCCGTAGCTCCAGTGCTGACCTTACCCACCATGGCATCGTCAAAAAAAAACAAAAAAACTCACCAATGAAAGCCATCCATTTACTCCAAAGTTAATGATATATTGTTGTATTTTTTAAGATACCGAGTTGCATTTGTTCAATAATTCTATCGTGGGTAGAAGATATGGGCTATTCAAACATAATGGCCTAGTAGTGAAAGTGCAATGAGACCATGACCTGGTAGAGTACCAAACCCAGGGTTAATGGTCCTGAGCATGTTTGACTTTGTTATTGACAAAAAGAGTCATCACTATGTGGGTTAATGGTTAAAACAGCATGATCAATTGTGCTGGTTTACATTTTGTAGTTCACTACATAATCCACATACATCAATATCAAAGAGTCAGTGGCCATAGACAAATGAGAACAAAACCATTCGGTTAACAAAAAGGCTTCAGGGTCACTGGTGTCACAATACTGGATTGTTTAAATTCAGCCTAATGTTTACAGTTCAGAATTGCAATTTAAACATCTAACATAGAAGTAACAGTGAACATGGAAGAGGACTGCAACGAGGGATTTCCAGGTAGCAGTTCCAAGTGATGCTTCTTGTGAATTCTTAGCAACTCAGAGAGAATGGTGTTTGTTCTCATTGACTCGTTTAATTAACACAAACACAGGGAACTTCATTAGACTGTGTTCAGTTCATTGATGAAATTAATCTGAATGGGCATGCGCACACACAAGATAAACATCAAGGCACACACTGACAGACATGCTTTACTGCGCTGTACACTCTCGCACGCACTCATCAGAATCATTGAGAGTAACTTACGGGTTGCCGTAGTCCCAGACAACGCACTGTGGATCTGATGTACCCTGTACAAATACAGAAGAAGAGGGGAGGGGGAGGGGGGGGGGGATAAGCTGTTATTGCCAGTCGAGAGGATGAGCGAGAGATGGAGGCAGAGCGAAGACAGAATAGCTCGTTGCCAGAGGAGAAAGAGTGATGCTGCATGGGCGATGGAGAGAGGTAGACAAACAATGAAAGAGACTGATTGAGACGGACGGTGGAGGGGGGGGGAATAGCTACTGCTGCAAATAGAAAGGAGGTTCATGAGCAATGAATTGAAGGAATTGAGAGACAAAAGAAGAGGGCATTTCATGGACAATATTACACAGCAAGTTGGGGTCATAAACATAACATAACAACCAGCAGTGGAAAATCATTTGAATTATTTACTTAAGTACAACCACAGTGAGAAGCAGTAAAGTAAAAGTAAACAACTATGAGGCAGCAAACTTCCGTACGACACATGCTTATTGTGAAGAACTGGACCTTTCGGAATGTGTTAAGATTCCCCTAAGTCAAATAAAGTACTTAATACATTCTGTATTTCTAAACATCCTCGTATGCATTGTAGGAGGCGATACATTGTTTTTGAAAAACACAAAATAAAGTCGCACAACCCCTCACAGCAGCTGGTGATTTGCTATCCGGCTCACTCTTAATCCATCTACTCGCTGGAGTCAAAAGTCAACGGTTGGGGTTTCGAGAGGCAGGTGAATCATCTGGTGATCAAAGCTCAGTCACACGTGGTGGAGAAGGAAGACTCCCTATGACTCAATCAGTGAATCAATCACGGGATCAATATCTTTAACTGACTCATCACAACTTGTTCCATTGGCGATGCTCAGTGATCTCTGCATTGATTGCTTTTAAAAGAATCGTCTGTGTCCTTTTAACCTGTACGCCTCATTTGGTAAGGATTGGATTGAAATTGGTTTTAGTTGAACTTTGTTGGCTTCTGGTTTGGATACAAGATCCTGCTCTTACATTCATTCCTGAATCGAAAGCATTAAAAGTACAGCTATCCAATACATTTTCTCTGCGCTTTACAGTAAGACTGATCTGAGTGATCTGTAACTAGATCAGATACCATTCTTCCACTGATGCAGAGGGAAATGGATCCCTCTCTGTAGCTACGAGTCTGTTGGTCCTTCCTGAGTCCGACATTAAGCCCTTTGCCTTTGAGCTCCCTCTTATGGTACAGGATATTATAGCAGTAATTCCACAGTCACACTGTTCTGTTCAGAAAAAAAGTCCCCTATAAGTAGAGAAAAATGTAAAGAGATCACCTCTTCTTGAGTGAAGGTTACATTTATTTTCCCTCAATATCAACAGCATTTTAAATAAGCAAAAAGGGAGAGAAGGAGGTGATGCACATTCAGGACTACACTACGAGGATTTATTTCTCTAAAGGCAAGGTCACCCCTCCTTCCCTGAATAGTTCATGACTGATCTCCCATGAATCCGTGAATCCCGGGGTCTCTGCATGGCTGAAATTAAGAGGAAGGGATGATGCAAGGTTTATGTACACAGGATCAGAGGCTAGGCGACACAGATTGATGGATGACAGAGCTTTGTTCTGCCTCCCGCGCCGACCGCCGCCACCGTTAGATGTCCCTGGGCGTGCATTCGCGTGGCGGGCTCTGTTAGCATTCAACAATCAATCAGCACGCATCATGCCCGACTGTACGCTGCAGCGGGAGTGACACCTGTGTACTCCCACAATGTCTGCCTCCTCTTTAGGGCCGATTCGTTGCACAATGACAGCGTCTGCTCTACTGATGCTCCTCAAAGGGAGTTACGTGTGTCTGATTCTAACAGCTGCATTTATGGACAGTAATAATGGAGAAAACCTGAACAGCTCTCCTGCTTTTTTGGAAAGGAAGATCCATTTTCTTCAAGGTAAGTAAGTGGTCTACCACTTGGCGGTAAATTGCTTAATGCATATTGGCTGTGAATATGGTCAGCTAATCAGATGAAATTAGATACTGCAACAGACCACACTGGTCTTAAAAGCCTTCTACTTTATATCAGGTATTATAGATTCAGAAAATAAAATGGAGTAATGTCAATTTTGCTTTTTGACTGATGAAAGTAAACTAGATTAGAGTGAAACTACCCGAAAGGCTTATGGCTGATGTTCTAAAACCAGAGCTGCCTTGCAGAAATGAAACGGCTAACTGAAGGACAGCTAGAGGAAGGGGAGTGGGTCTACTGGTCTACCGTAAGGACATGGAGTTTTCATAGCCTCCCGCATACACACACACACACATGCACACTTTGACAACAGGGAAATATGTGAGGAGTCTGGAGCAGATGTCATCTCAGTGAAGACATGACCGTGCAGAGACCCCTACAGAACACCCCCCCCCCCTTCGAGAGCGAAGCCTGGGCCAGCTGTTGCCCCGGCACTGCTGCAGTAGGTGTTTCTATAACTGCCAAGGTCGACATCTACAGCAGCTGAAGACCATGACAGGAGACTCTGCTCTCCCTTTCATTCCCTTGCCTTTGCTGGTTTCCATCAGCATATTCTGCCTGGTAAAGTTCAGGCCGGGCTGAGAAATGATTGACTTATGTTAAAACACTGCCTTTGAATTAAAATATGTGTGTGTGCACTTACAGTAGTTTCACCGACTGTAACTTTGCAGTTTAGATGGTTATATCTTGAATGGAGATGATGTATAATGGGATAGTTATACATATTTTGTTGTTATTTTCTCTCTCCAAGAGTTAGAAGAAATAACCGATACCTCTAATACCCTTCCATTAAATAAGAAACTACAGCCAGCAGCCTGTTGTCTTAGCCTAGCATAAAGACTGAGGAATAACCTTTACCTTTAGAGGTACTGTACACTGATTGTATTATTACCTGCAGGGAGAGTAAGCTAGCCAACAGCGAGCTAGCTAGCTAGCTAGCTAGCCGGCTGTTTTACAATGTGTCCAGTTTTTATGCTAAGCTATGCTAACCAGCTGCTAGCTACGGCTTCATACTTAAATAGTATCGATCGACTCAAACAACTCTTGACAAGAACCTTATAAGTGTATTTTCCAAATGATGAAAAGCTGGTTCAATCACACAAGTGCTTCAGTACAATACATAAATACAAACTATACTGGTTATAAAAAACATAATTCTTCTGCCATTTATTTTGCTTTTAGGAGTTGCTAAAACCCAAATTAACATCCAGCAATCATGTAAATGAGCACTGGTTGCATTTCAAATTAAACCAAATGAATATTGTGCTAACCACTTTTCCTCTGCAATATAATTTCATTTGTTATATGGAAGAGATATATCGCAATTTTTTAATGCAGTATTAATTAGTTTTCTACATCACATCCTCTTGAGGTTGGCTATGCTGTAGATTAACTTCTTCCTTCTATTTGAGACATTATTTATAGCCTTTATTATACAATGGGGATATGGAGTTTAAAAGATGTGATCATTTTCCATGCTGGATGGCTTTAATGAAACACTATTCAGGTTTATGGTAAATAATAGGACTGAGCATGTCTGGTACTTGACCCATACAAAGGCACTGAAAGCCAGGATATATCAGCCTCTGCTGCATTCAATGACACCATCTTTTTATCTCTTGTGAATCTCCAAAATGTTGGGAAGTATAATGCTAAATAGTCGGAATGTCCCTTTAAGCACTTGTCTGAGGTATGCATATGTGCATCCCAGCCCAGTACTGTACTGTGTGAGACAAGTATCGGTCCTCAGCGGGTGCCTCGGGTTATCAGTCCAGAGCAGCATGCTTGGATCAGCATTAAGACATCATCCTCTAGACAGCAGGTGTGAAACCTGCAGTACCACTGCTTTGCCAAAAGTGTTAAAAAGCTAAATAATAGGGAGATAAAAGACAGAGGCATATAAAGGAAATGGCATAATTAAGTAATTAATCAGTGGTTTAAAGCAGGGAGATGGAGTAGCGGGGGATAAAGAATGAATACAAAGTATTTATAATGAAACACTCAGCAATAATTTTGACCCTCAGGTCCTGGTTGACACAGCAATAAACTGATTTATTTGGAAGATTTTACTGTGTGTGTTTTTGTCGTCTGGAGAGAACCATTAAATATTCTTTTAACTAAATATTATTTTCAAAACTGTGCCCACCTTTGCACAGAAGAATGTCTAATGAATCCTACATCTCATTGAGGTCATGAAGAGTGCCTCTCATTAAACTTGCACTCAGTCCTTTTCACTGACGACGCCACACGAGTCATTTATAAGAACACACTCCACTGTAATGTAAACTGAATAGGCACCAGGAGACGCTACGATATAAGGAAGTCAAAAAAGGTCTGCATTTATTCAGGCAATTCAACCAGCACCATGGCACTTTATAGCATGCAGCACTTTCTCTTTATTCTGAACTCAGGAAACATGGGCCAGCTGGGAAGAAAGGAATCCTTTAAGGCCTTGGATAAAAAATGTTTTTTCGGCCAAGGTTGCTTAAATTAATAGACAAGTAAAAAAAAATTGCAAACCAATTCTTTAGAAAGTACCTCATATGGAATAACTTACTTTGTTGGCTGCAATACTTTGATGATAATGAGAAAATAAGTGTAATTTTTCTGGTGGTTGGGGAAGTTTAGAGGATGAAAGTGAAAAATCTCCACTCTCAGATACACTTTCTTGAAATGATCTATTCTAGATCTTGAAGAGCCATGACCAGCCACTGTTTTGTATTGCTTGAAAACTCCTGAAGCAGTGTGGCTCTTATGGCTGTGGAAAATGAGAGCTACATTTAAAAAAGTGGAAATAACTTACATTCAAAAGTGGTGACAGCTCCACCACCACCACGGGCTTGCTGGGTTCAGGTTCTGGCCGTATTGTCACTGTAAGGATCTTGGAGTTGATCACTGCAGGGGGGCTGCAAAGACACACACAGTCACATACCAAAGAGCGTTATTTTTTTAAGAGCGCATTCAACTTTGGCTCGAAACAGTTGCTCTGAAATGAAGTGACAAGAAAAGAAAATACTGCTGAGTTGCTTTCTAATGCTGTTTGCCATACACACAAACACATGCATACATCTGAAGATACTCAGAAACAGACATACCAAGTAACCCGCTATGATTTTGATGTGTGTTTGCAAAAATATATATAAATAAAATAAAAATAAGTAAATAAAAAAAACAGAGAAATAAAAGTTTAATGAGAAAGGGAGAAAGCCAGAGCTAGCGCCTTAGTAAAAATGGAATAATGGACCTTTTGAAATTCAGCAGAACTTCAGGGAGAAAAGGGTTTTAACAGATCCAGCTCATCCACAACCAAGAGCACTGACCTGAAAAAAAGGGCCCAGGGCCAGCACACAGTATCACCGTGGCCTTTTGACAACCTCCTGATCCCCTCCTATCTTCTATTTTTGCAAGTTCTATAAGTTTCAGAACCCATTAGGCCAGCACCCATTATAAGCCCACTGTATACTTCCAAAAATACATTGACAATGCAAAAGAAAGGGAAAAACATCGAGGGAAATGTACTTTTTTGGAGATCCAAGACATTTGTCTGAAAACTAGGCAGACACAAGGAGAGGAGAGAAGCAATCGAGACATCATGAGAGAGAAAACGGATGTAGAATTGGAAGTTGGAATTAGATAGAGAGAAGAAGCGACAGACGAAAGGGCACAGAAATAGAAAGGTACTGAGGAAAAAAATAAGGAGATTGAAAGTTGTTGGAGAAAGTATTGACTGAAAGATATGCAGAAAGGTAAACGAAAGGACAGGGAAAGGAGTAGAAGGTGGGAAATGTTTGAAAAAAGTAAGAATAATTCATCAGTTGACATGACAAGTACCGGGTACTCACTTTGGTGCTGGTAAGATGACACCCAACGTCCTGTACAAGATGGCTCCGATGACATAGTACATTGGAGACTCTGACTCTGACTCTGACTCCGTCTCCATCTCTGAAACAAAGGACAAATTGTGACCAATCAGCCTAAATCATCCTCACAATGAAGTATAAATCTGTCCATCAGTTAATTTATTCTTCTTCTACAGCCCTTGTATAAGGACACAGGGTGCTGAAGACGTCTTTTTTTGAACAACTACAGCTAGAGATCTGTGGGAGGACTTTCTCAACTCTTGTGGCACATTAATGGCTCATTGCAGCAAATCAATATTTAAAATATCAATAATAACATAACAAATGTGGTCGTATGTTGACTGGGATGATACAGGAAATTACATTCAATATCAAAGCTGCGAATCTGACATTTAAATTAGAGGTTGGAGAGTGTTGGTATTTGTGATTGATTTCAATAACCTGCATTGATAAGTATGTAATTTGCTGTAAATAAACTAAGTACAAACTCATCTATTAGTTGGTGAAGCAAACAAGCAGAGATTTCATCCGTCTCTTTATCCCACAATTTCATCTTCATTTACCTTAACTCTTGAGCTGTCGCTAACAAATGCTCTGTTGACTACATCAAAATAGGAAATGTGAGTTAATTGCAGCCCCTGATATGACAGCTACATATTCCATACTCAGACTTCTGAGTTGAAGATGTTCCACTTTATCAAATGCAAGATCTTGGTTTCACACTCTGCGCGGGTGGAGGCACAATTTGTGTCAATTTGTTTGCCTTTCAGCAGCTCTACTATTACTCAGCAGAAGCATCATTTCTAAAACTAACTCCATTATTCGGAAAATTCTCTCAGTAAAGCCAAAAGTGTCCACACCCTCTTTAGACAACATCTTCATCTCTTTTTTTCCCCTGGTTTCAAATCCCCCTTCTTTCTTTCCTCCTCCTCAGTGCTTGCCCCTCTCATCCTCGCCTGTTGCTGTCGCCATTCTCCAACCCACTCTTCAACTTTTCCACAGCCCTGCTTTACAACCCCTTGCATTCCAAAAGAGAAGGGGCTCCCAAGGAGACGTGGTGTCCCTCTGTAAATGTCACTTTGTCTCAAGTGAGGGAAGCAAAAGGAAACAGGGAGGAAAAGTAGAAGGGGAAGAGTTCATGTTGAGAGACGCCACTCCCTCCTTTGCCCTTTCAGGCCGAGAGAAGCGACGGCGGAGCATTGGCACAGAGAGCGAGAGAGGAAGAGACAGAGGGGGCTGATGGCATCAGACGAACAGGGTGGCTCATCCAAAATATGTCTGTCTGCTGAAGAGGTAATACTCAGGAAGAGAGATAACTATGCAAGACAGATGAGGAGCGAAAAAAGGGAGAGACAAAAAGATCTCAACAGTGGGGGGGGGAGCAATTGTGAGAATGTGAGAAGGCAAAAAACTGATCAAAGTCAGCATGAGAAAGCCTGTGAGTGTGATGGATCCTAATTGGACAGTGTCTGCAAAGGCATGCAAATGAGGAAGTCAGTGTATTGTGGGTAAATGGTAAATCACTGCATGATGGGTTGGCACTCCCACGCAAGAGGATGATTAATACCACAAAAGCACTCAATCACCAAACCCTAATTTCCCACGAACAGACTTTTTGTCACTCTGCGCCCGCTGAACAACTAAATGATTGGTGGTCAGCTGTAATCCAGCAAACATGGTAAACCACCAGTCACCAGCTGTGAACTTTAATACGCCATTTGTCAGGAAAAGATATGTTTGGAGTTGATGCAAAGCCATGATCTATGGTTTTAATCAAAGACTGAAAGCTCCATCCAAACAGTTCCATCTGAGTTACTCTTTTCATTCTTTCCTGGCTTCTTTCCTCTCTATGTTTGCTTTTTTTCACTTTTGGACACGTCACAGACAATTTCAAGAAATGAGAGTACTGTGGAATATCATTACTTTCACACAGTTGAACAGACTGAGTGGGTAATGTGCACAAGCTCAGAATAGTTAATTGACTACAATGCTATCTTTTGAGGGTCAGTAATTTCATGAATTGCCATAAAATACCCTATAGAACTTATTACTCAATACCAATACCAAGCCTTATACCAAACTGGTCAAGCTGTTGATTCTTAAATGAATAGAAAACACACCTATTTGTTTCGTTGGCAAAAGGTAAATGAGAAGATCAATAGCACTTACATGTCTGTGTGTAACGTGTGGAGTTGGAACCAGGAGGTCATTAGCTTAGTTAGATAGGAAGCAGGTGTTAATGGTGTCTCCTTACAAAGTTCAAAAGCACGCTTACCAACACCTCCATAGCGACACACCGTGTCTACTGTACAAACAGAAGGCGGGAACTTATATGTTTTAGGTATTTCTCGGATACCAAACGCTTGATACAGTGATTTCCTGTAGACTTGTCCTGTCCTTGTGAAGTTGCCAAATTGTCACTCCAATAATTCTGTTTGTGTATGGAGTAATCAAATGAGCTCCGTGTTGATTAGTAATTAGTTAGATGCACTGGAGGGTATAGCTTCGACTTAAAGAGAGCCAGGCTAGCTGTTTGGCTAGCTGCCCCAGCCACCAGCGTTTAAGCTGAGCTAAGCTATTTCACCCTCTGGGTGTAACTCCGTGCTTAATAGAGAGAACTGAAAGTGGCATCAATCTTCTCATCTCATCTTTGGTAATACTGGTAATATTTTGAAAGTCAACACAGTTACAGTCAAAACTGCAAATAGGCTAGTCAGTCTCTAACACAGTATAGAGACTCGAGCTCATGTGGTTTGTGTTCTTGCTCGAGTAATGCTTCAAAGTTAACGGAGGATAACCGCATGCGTGTGCCGGCAATGGTGCATTTGAAATATGAGGTCATTGCCGCCTTGTATGTTTGGATGTATGGGTGTGCATGGCTGCAAGACAGTGAGTGTGTGAGTAAGAGAGACACAGCGGAGGGAGAGAGGGACTTTGTCACTTCGAAAATCAGTGAAGAAGAGTCCCAGCCTCTGCCCAGTGAAGCGATTCATGAACCTATCAATTGGCTCTGTGCATGTGCAACTGTGTGCGCACGTGCACACACAAAAGTGCCAAAGGGCCTTTATGAACACAGTTAAGCTGTCCATCGGAGATAGGCGTTCATTATGGGGTAAATGAACCAATCAACCTGATAGCAATCAACTGAAGAGCCCAATGGACTGCCATGGGAAGAGCTATAGTTCCCACAAAGATAACTAATGCCATAACAACAACATGTACTTTGGATGAAACAATTTACCAAATAGCATATGCTAAAAGGGCAATGGCATGTGCTGAATAGAATATCATATGGGTAAACAGCAGAGGAAATGTGATGCAGCCGGTCACTTGTATTGAGCTACAAGCATTGCAGGAGACAAAACATTAACCAACACAAACTGGAAAATGAACAAAAAAGATGGAGGAAAAAGCACAACAGCAGTAAAGTAAAACAGAAAGGCAGGATAACTGTAGAAGAAGAAAAAAAAAAGACTACGTTGCAATGCAGCAATTCATCCTTTGAGATATCTGAATTTGCTGTTCCATAAAGTCTGGAAAAACAACCCATGGCAACGCATAAACCGGTTCCGTTTCATAAAAGCGAGATTAATGGTTCGATGGAAGAGGAGCACAATAGAAGCATATTACATCGTGCATTATAAAGAGACAGAGAGAGTAAGTGAGCTGAGGTGAGGTGCCCGGAGGTTAGCTCACAGGATGTCTTGAACGCCAATCAAAGAGAGTCTGTGTCTTCAGAGCAAGTCGGAGGTCAAAGACAGCTCTGCTCGCTCGGCCTGCAGCCTCTCTGAACTTTAATTTGGGCAAGGGGCGGGGTGCCAGACAGGATGTCTGCCAGTGTAATTTCCAGTGGGTAGCGACATTTGCCTTTGTCGGTGGTGGATCGCATGTGCCGCAGTAATTCTCTTATCTCATACAAACCACTTTCTTCCCACTCTTTTAAGTCCACTTGTCTCCCCTGAACAACCCCGCTCTCCGGCTTCCTGGTGTCTTCTTTCTCTTCATGCTCATCTCCACCATCTGGTGGGTGTTTGGACAATCACTTTGCTTGTCTCTTGGCTTTACTTGAAACCACATGGAAAGAAATCCCCAGTCGTGAAGACTAACAGCAGTTAGCATTGTTGTGTTGCTAAAAGCGAAGCGACATCCTCAAAAAACGGTATGAGGACGTGATCCTTTCAAGGGGATGTGACATACTTCCTCACAGATGAAAGACCTGCATCTTTTTGAGAAGCCCTCCGGGGCCTCTTTGCAGTCCAAACTCTTCCCAGCATTACCCTTCGACATCCTTGAGAAGCTGTCTATCTGCTTCCATGGGGACACCTCTCTGAGTGTGGAATTCACACTGGGATAGCTTTTTGGTCTGACCTTGGCTGGTGAGAGGGTTGAGTGGGGAGACAACGGGTTCTCATATGTTACGATTCAACGAGTGTGAGGATGACAACTAAAACAGATCCAAACCCCGGTTACAGGCTGAGTGCTCATACCTGAGTCAAAACAGACTTCTGGAACTCTAAAAATCATCATCAGCTTCATTTTGTTACAGATGGTGAGATGTGTTTGTTGTGCCTTATTCTTCTATCAAACTTTTCTAGAAGAAACAAGAGTTTGTGGTACAGATTGGTACCAAGCAGCTTAAAGTTTGGACAAACCCCGGACAGTCTTATTTCTCTAACCTTCATCCGGGATGGTGAAGACCTCTTTTGGGATGTAGAGCTTGTCCTCTGCTGTTCTGGCCCAGTCCTTCATCCCTCTCCGGCCCTTCATGGGGAAGTTGATATCGCTGGAAACTGCTGACACCGGCTCTCGCTGGACAGTTATCACTGTACAAAAAAAGAGATACCACATAGCCTCAGTGCGGTGCGAAGAACACTAATGATGATGAGGTAAGCAAAAAACAATGAAAGCAACAGGCCAAAACATCTTAAAATGTCCTGAAAGTCACGTTTAGAGTAAACATTCAAACCGTGGTGAGACATCTTAAGAAATTAGTTTTTTTTTGGAAGTGAGACTGCACTATATTATATTACATGTTAAAATGGATCATTTTTAAGTTATTTTAATATGACAAATAACGATCCTGGCTGAGCATATATGAGGATAAAGAACAGTAAAACTTTTAAACAACATTCTGACCATCCTATGAATTATCTGAATAAGTGAATGTCTATAAACAGTGATACTGGTGTCAATCTTGTATCTGACTTTGTCATGCCTTGCCACGTGGCAGCATTGTGTGACACTTACTGAGGTTGTTGGTAACCACCAGGAAACTCTGGAAAGGCTTTTGGGCTTCTCCAATGAGGTGAATGAAATCTTCTACTATCCTCATTATCAAAGCAGCACCGGGAGCGACCTGTGGAAGGGGGGGGGGGGTTAGCATCGATCACGTCATAATAATTATCGTCCATCACAAACTTTTTACGAGACATGTTTTACCGACTGAAAAAATGTTCATTCACTGCATTATCTAGAATCTGTTCCACGGTGGTAAATTGTAACAAAGTGGGACATAATTTGGTTACTCTTTTATTGTGTCCAGATGGCAAGTAAACACACCTCGAGGCAAGGGCATCAAGCTGGGTCACACACAAAAATGCACAAATGTGCACACTCAGTGTAATTAATGGGTAACCATTGTATTTAGTAAACAGGTGTGTTTTTATGGCTAATAAAAATGTTATGTGGGATGTAGTCACACCCACCTTTACACACAAATTAATATATAAAAAGTACTTGATAACCACGCACCCACCCACACACACATTTAGGAAACTTGGTACAGTAGTAGGTGGCCACTGATTGTGGTAAAGATATATATAGAGGCACACATACAGGGACACACATACACACACATAGAAGGCCTCACCTGGTGGGCGTCCTCCCATTTCTCTCGATTTTCCAAGTCCAACATGAGGCTGAGTACCTGGAAGAATTTCTAGACACGAGATGAAGGTGTTGTTAATGCAGCAGAGCCATTCGGCTATTGGAAAACAAAAAATAATATCTGTCAAATCACTGACAGACAGGAGCATTTTCCCCTCTTACTGGCAGTGAAAGGAGAAAAACGCTGCTAAAAAAAAAAATCCAGTTTGAGGCCATAGCAACTAGCTGCAGTGGCTCATTGTTATGCAAACCCCATGCAGTAGAAAGTGGAGCTTCTACATTGAAAACAATTTGGAGGTGTTGCAAGTGTAACCTGTGTGTGACAGTTTGTCTTTGACCACATGCTCAGTATGATTTGTGACTTGAAGGGGGGACGGGGGCTCAGCTTACCTGCACGTCGTCGGTAGCTGGGATGTAGGTTGCTCTTTTGAAGGTGTCCGTCACATTTCGCAGGATCTCCGTGGAAAAGAGAAGGTCACCACTGTAGTAGCTCCTCCTCTGCAAGAGCTCCAGGAGAGTCCTTACGATCTGAGACATGCCCTCCCCAGCCAGGGTCCTCTGACCCTTCGCGAGATGCTCTCGTAACTACAATGTGCAGAGAGAGACAGACAAATGAGAAAACTTGATGCTTTTCACCTCTGCTTGTGGCACTTACTGTATGTAGTACACGTGTTCTCATTCAAAATATGTAGCTGGCAAATGTCATAAACAGAAAGACCAAACAAAGCAAAGATCATGTTGTTATAAGACATCAAAGGAAGGTTTTGGATGGGAGCTGAAAAGAGTGTTTCAAGACAGGAGAAGGTACATGTTTGGATGTTTGTGCTTGTGCTTAAAATAGGTGAGCAAAAAGAGGCCTAGCCGCACTCACAGGCAGAAATTGGATCTCATCACTTCAGAGACAGAGATACAGAAAGCAAGACTGTGTGTTTGTGAATTTCAGAGAGAGAGCGAGAGAGAGAGAGAGACTGAAATAACTGAAGATAACATCAATCACAGAAAATTTATTATTGACTCCTGGTGTTAATGAAAGGCTGGAACAGAAGCTAACAGTGCAATCAGCTTCGTCGCGTACAATCCCTGACCCCCATCTCCCTCTGCCATCATCGAGGAGATGAGAGGGGTTGAAGTTCACAGAGCAGGAAAACAGTCTAGCTGATGAACACATTCATTAGCTACGTTCATTAATTGACAAAGTGTGAGCACAAAGCTCTGGAAAAGCTTATTAGAGATACCGGCAAGCCCCGAGTAAAGACACAGCGCTATTTTGAGTAAACGTTTTCCAAAAGGAAGTTGAAGAGATTTACATAATGGGTGAAAAAAGGACAATGAAGACAGCACATAACTAACTTTAAATAAAAGAACCTTCACCTTCACTTTCTCATAAATTCACGAATGATACAGACAAGTTTGATGAAGGTGAGTTATGATAGAAGGTGATACTGCAACTAACTGGCTCAAGTGATGCAATAATATACACATCTTATTTTTTCTGCTTGCTGAAGAGTTTCAGAGTATGTATTTGTGAAAAACGGGAACTTACAGTTAAATGTAAATATCTATATTCAAGTGAGACGCATCTGGCGAAGCTCGGAGGACCCCAGAAAGCAACTCCATTATTGTCCAGCATGCAACGACGACTAGCAGATCCTAGACAAAGAGAGAAGCAGAGACAAATACTTGACATGAAATTCAACAAATTTAGAAAGGAAAGCGGCCTGGGAACATGTCATCTATTACTGTAATATGTTGTCCAATAGTCATTGACTGTGATCAGGAATGCATTTCATTTATGGTCAATAAACCTGTTGTGCCTAAGTACGATGTACTTGATGGGGAATGGAGAAAGATTGTTGTACTTATTATGGAAATTCATATTACTGCCAAAAACATGAACATCTTGCTTGGATTCTATAGACGAGAGTTATTCCCATTTATCACATGTAGCATTAAGGTGTTTGGCAGCCCGCAAACTGGAAAAGGCTGCAAAAATACTTCAAACAGACAAAACCTTTTCCCTGGCCATGTATTTATGCACTTAGTGAAGTGTGGCTCTGCCTTTTAGTAATACAGTGATATAATTAAACAGTATTTTAATGGTTATTTCAATTTAGTTAGTAAATTGATTTCCCTTAAATGTAATGTTCGTGAAGTTTAAATGTTTTTCTGGCAAGCTACCAAATGTATGCAGTCGTGTTTTGATGTCAGAGCCCACATAGTTTAAAAGATGTAGAAAACATGGGCATATTACAGGTATTCTGAACCACATCTGCTCTTGTCTTAAATTCTGATGAATAAACTGTTTAATGGAAATTAAGGTTATTTTTTTCTGCTTATGGAGGTATGAAAGGAAAGGTTTGGCAGCCAGCTGCTTTAGAATCTCCTTCGTTTAGATTAGCGTTGCTGTGATAACACACATATAAGGATTGACTATTCAAGAAGGACATGTGTGCTACTAATTAGGGATTTGCAGGATATTACATGAGTTGGATATATTATAATTACCTCTTCTGTACACCAAAGCTCAAAATAGTGACACTGTTTAAGGACATGAGCCTTACGCATTTAAATCAATCCGAGTACCTATTTGATCCAGACGAAGAGCACATCTCATTTTTTAAAACACAGAGACTTGAGTAATTTAGGATATCCTGAATACAATTGTATCTATTTTACAATGTTTTCTTTGGTACTGATGATATGATTGCTGGGTTGTGGTTGCACTGCATTTCCTACATGACAGTGAAACATTAGAAGCATTACATAAAGGCTTATATTATCATGGAGTTTTTGTTGATGAAGTATGAATTTATTTTCGTTCTTTATTTCTGTCCCTGTAACTACCAAGTGGTAACATCCATTTATGGGGCTAACACACTTCTGTTTCTCCTTTTGGAGATTTTTTTCATGCCAGTTAACATCTTCAAATTGTTCTTCATGTGGATTTGTTTCGATTAAATTTGAGTTTCTGTTGTTTCTTTCTATTCCCCCGTTAACTAGCTCTGCTCATGTAAAACTACCAGATGATTTTCTATTGAGCATGAGTGTCTGCTTTCTTTTTCTCACTGTAGGTAGCTTAGCTCATGCTAACTACCAGGTGCTCACGTTTATTCACGGTACTAATAAACGTCAGTATCTCCTGTTTCACACGTTTAACGTTTATTGGACATTTTCAATTTTTCGTTCCTGTGGGTTTTCTGTTGTTTAAGTATGCCAATGCGTTTCTATAGGTTCTTTATTTTCTCGCTCTGTAGCTGTTGCTTATGCTAACTACTGAGTGCTAACTATAGAGTGCTAACTACAGAGTTCTAACTACTGAGTGCTAACTATAGAGTGCTAACTACAGAGTTCTAACGACTGAGTGCTAACTATAGAGTGCTAACTACAGAGTTCTAACTACTGAGTGCTAACTATAGAGTGCTAACTACAGGGTTCTAACTACTGAGTGCTAACTACAGAGTGCTAACTACTGAGTGCCAACTACTGAGTGCCAACATGAGCGCTGACGACTTCCGTTGCTCATGTGGGACATTGTTTTGTGCCTGTTTCACATTGTCTAATGCTACCTTATGCCTGGTTTGTGTATTTTATAAACTGCCAACACTGTTGTATTGTTTAACATCACCTCTGATTTTTACTAAATACTTGAAATATGCTAACAGCTACCAGATTTTGGCAAAAGCACATCATGCGACTGACCAGTGGCGTTAGTTGGACACTTGTTGTAGACAGTTTCTCCAGCTGAGGCTCTCTTCCATGACATAGTGAGAAGGTGATCTTCTTTACATATCTCATGAGGAGCTGTAGAGGTAGGTGAGAAATACATCGAAAAAGTGAAATGTAGCACAGTCAAGCAGGCACGAAGGAAATAAGAAAAATCACCACGCACAAACTCCCACAGACATACGTAGCAGCGAAAAAAAAGGGAGTCTGAGAAGCACAAAAAACAAGATTCAAATCAATGTTCTCCTGCAGCAGTTCCCAATCATATTCCCTTGTACATTGCTCAGTGCTCTATGTCAGTGTCACTGCCTCAGTACAGTATCTCATTCCCTCTTCATCTTACCCCCTCTCTTTATTCATCTATTTCCCCCCCTCCCTCTCTTTCATAACCCTGATGAAAAAAAATGGGGGCGAGCACTCTGAAGATATTCCGAAGGGGCAGACGAGTGTTGGCAGCGGCGATGAAGAGGGATGAAGAGGGATGGTGAGGAAAGAGAGAGGAAGAAAAAGAGAGAGAGAGACGCTGGAAGAGAGAAAATATATGTCCCCCTGAAATGCCAACAGACAAGATCCTCGTCTTGTGTAAAAGAGGTTTCGGGAGCGACTCAAAACAAAGGGGTCATGGTGGATTTGTAGCCTGTCGGAGCTCAAAGCAACCACGTACACATGAGGCATTCAGGCTTGTACAGAACATACACTTGCACATTCACACGCACACAATTTCAGTCAAGAGGTATGCTTATTAAACCACACTATTTCCTGCACCTGCTGACACTCTGACATTAGCCGTCTCTCCCACTAACAGGCAGAGGAACACAAAGAGTGCAAGCAAGCGCAAGACAGTGAGCGCGATAAAAACTGTGTTAAAGAGGAGCGATATAAGGAGAATCGGAGTATCTCTCAGGTAAACTGAGAGGACGCAAGGAGAGCGCGACAAGGCGCGGACATGCAAAAATCAATAACGAGGCAAAGACGGATGGGTAGGTGAATTGATGAAAAGACAAACAAGAGGCGCATAAGAATGAGAAGAAGGCAGTTCTAAAATTGCGATAGAAGCCTTTGGCTGTGGTGCGAACCACTGGGAATCACTTCCATTCTGCCTGACAAATACTGTGCATGTGCAGATTGGGCCCAGACAGATACACGCACGCTTCTCTCTCCAACTAGGAGAGGCATGCAGAGAAATCCACCCATGCAGAAAACTAAATGTCGAAGGCAAAAGAAGTGTTGATACAGAGTTTTCAAGCATGAATGATATGTACATCAGCATACATATAATGGGCTTATTTTCTCAGCTCTCTCACACACACACACACACACACACATTCAGTGAGTCACTGACCAGGGCACTTCTTGTCATTACAGGACCGGACCTCCTCTCCCGAGCCATCGCAGGGGTAGCCCTGTTGTCCGGTGCCGTCACACATCCTGAAGCGACGCTGCCAACCGGAGTCACATGTCTTGCTGCAGAGGCTCCAGTGGTTCCAGCTGCCCCAGTTACCTCCACCTAGATGAGGACCAAAGCACCGCCGGGGAAGTTTGGGGAGCGGGGAAGAAGGGTGAGAGGGAACGAGAACCGCAAGTAAGGTAAAAAAATAAATAATGGGAGTTGTTGATGAATACCAAATTTACGATACATGGCAGTCATTTCTAAATCTTTTCAATTTTTGAACAGCATGAGACGTAAATTATCTCGCTTATTAAAACACAGTATTTTTGTCCTCTGGGGCTCGCTGTCAAAACAGACTCACAAGCCAAGTCAACCCATAAATTGCTGGAATACACGAATCAGGGAAAAAAAAAAAATACCGATGCCTTTCGAGAATGCATGTTTCATGTTTGCATAATGTCGTTCCAGAGCGTGCGAGTGTGAATGCTAAGCATTATTTTGTACGACTTACCACTGCAGGAAGGATTGGTGCAATTTCTGCTCTCCTGATGGGGGCCCTTACATTCAGCCCAGCCGTGCACCGATGCACTGCAGCGTCGCTGCCTCTGCTCGGTTCCTGCGTTACAAGTCACACTGCATCTCGACCACAGCCCCCACTCCAACCACTGGCCCTCCACTGGACAGAGGGAGGGGGAGATGGAAGTGGATATGGAGAGACAGGGAAATGGATGAAAGTGGCGGGAAGAAGATGTTGGGGGCACACAGGGAAATCAGGATCAATTGATCCAGATTTATGAAGGATAGCAAAGAGGATGTAAGGGGAAAAGAAAGGCGCAAAGGGAGAAAAGACAAGACAGAGAAAGTGAGTAGGCTACAAGTGAACAGAATATAAATAAATTACAGAGGCTATTTGCTTTTCCAACAACAGCAACAAACAAACACGTTTCATGTTCCTCTGGACATTTGAAATATTTCAAACTGTTACGAAAGCTGATTACAATTCCTTTCCTGCTGTGTTTTAAAGAGTTCAAACAGAGTACAGATGTTAGATTTCCATTCAAAGTGTTATTAGAAAGGCACCAGATTTCAACTCTTGACTGGTGCAGAAACAGACAAAGAAAAAAACACAATATCAATACAACCCAGCACTGCCTGTCAGACGATGCATGAATACCAAATAGCTCAACCAAAGTCCCCAATGTCCTCTTTAATAAGGCAGCATTGCTGGTGTAATTGAGTTGTCGAATGAAATATGCAAACTCCCCAAATAAATGTGCTAATCAAAAACAGGGCGATCAATCATTTATAGTGCAGGCAGTGATTTTTGGTATGTTATCAACTTCAAAGCTGGTTATAAGACAATTCTGAGGATCTGTGTCACAGAAAGAACACAATGTTCTGCTTTGAAAAAGCAGAACATTGTGTTTAATTCGTGCCACATATTTGTGATTTAAATTCTTTGATCGAAAAAACTTGAGAGAGAAACCAATTACTGACCTGCGACCATGGCTATTTGTATTTCAGAATACTGTTGAACAAAGGGACTTAATATATTGTTGCAATTTATAATTGTTGCTACTGGTTTGAAAATACTGAAATCCTGTCCTTTGAGATTCTGGGCAACATGCTAACAAAAGCACCCCTGTATCCTGATAATGCCTCAGGGTTACTTATTGTTCAACTGCATTATTACTTCAGTTGGTTGTCTTAAGGCGGTGGTATCTAATTGTGTTTTACCTGCTCATATATCGTTGAAGAAACCATTTCGGAAATGCTGTTTTTCTTGTAAAATTGTCAGACCAATCACTCTCTAGGTTATGCAACTTTAATTGCACTGAATAGTCAATTGTTATTCTGAGATAAATTGATTGTCCTTACTCCTGTGAACCAACCACATATATTGAGGTAATCATTTTGAGTTGAGTAACAGTACAATGCCTCCTGTTAGCAGCACTGTCACTTATGAAAAAATAAGTTATTTCAAAATTAAATAAATCACATGCACACATTTTGTTGCTTAAAGACAAATTGTCTTTTAAACAGCATATCAAGTGTACTGCAATGTAATTTGTAATGAGGTGCCAACTATAGAAACAAGGAAAACTAATATTCAAGTGAGGCGTCATTGATTATGAGGATATTTTTGAAAATGTTAGATTCAGTATCATACTGCGTTACGATTCATCTCTAATTCGGGTTTCCGCACACATCAGTGCAGAATGTATGAAAGAGTTGGTTTGCCCTACTTATAGAACCGTTGTATGGAACATTGTTACATTTGTTTTTGAAGGGCCTATTACACTGATTTCTTATCTATGTTCTTTACTGACACCATTAACAGTAGCTGCAACCTCAGATCAAATGAGGTGCATCATTCCTAAGACCCGCGACCATTTTTAAAGTGCATTTATTCATTATTTATGTTGTAATTAAGTTTTGCCATCTGTGCTTTTATGTGGTGAAACTTTTACGCTGCCATCTTGGTCGAGACCGCCATGTAAAAGAGATTCAAAATATCACTGGGATGATCATGGCTAAACGGTTAAATAAGATGAAATTAAATAAGTGTCCACCTGCTGGTTGCTACTTTAACTGTTTGCTGTTAAGTGCTGGGGAAGTAAGCTTCCGGTGGTTTTATCAGAACAGTTTTGCTTAAAACAGCTGCTCTCTGCTGGAGGTCGGAGGTCGATGAAAATGGGACTGAATAAAAACAGTAAAGCTGTAAAAGCAAAACAGTGAACTGAAATACAGTAAAACACTTTACAGTGCAGAGTTGGGTGAGAATTCTCTGTGGGTATATCACAAGAAGCAACACTTTTCACATCGCACAAAGCCATGAGTTCAATTATTAATAGTGGTGCCTTAAACTGATTCCAAGTTTTATTCAATTGAATTGAATGTAACCTAGAGCCATGCTGACCCGATGTAGCTCATAGACCCGTGTATAGTGACTAATCTATGCTGAATAGAAATTAATAATGTATAAATCGTGCTCATAGTTAAAGCTAAGTACTTTTGAAAATGTGTGGAATGAATGTTAGCTCAGGCAATGCGAACATTTCATGATCATATATAAAAGACAGAACCTGTGATTGCAGCCTTGCAAGCTTTTGTGTACGTTCTGTAGGAATGTGGTAGCCTGTCTATTTGTTTCCCATATGAACAAAGAATATCAATTCAAAGTGAGAACTGTTCTCTTTTGGGGCTAAGAAGTATAGATTGAAGCACACATTGTAACCTACACACAGGGGCTTTAAGTAAAAGATGAAGTGAAATACAGTGGTGTAAATGTATTTGTCTGGTTCTCCCCAAGTGGGAAGGCATTGCCAACTCTCCTTGGTAATGTGGTCAATCACGCTGGGTGCTGCTGTTACTGTGCTGGGAACACAGCACTGTGTTGGGGATAACATTCACAGAATGAGCTGAGTGGGCATGAGTGAGCGCGAATGCAAGTGTGAACGTGACATTTCCCCCAAGTCTAATTCTGAGTAACTAAAGTGACAAGTCTGGAACAGCTTCCCAAAGGAGAACAAACCATCTCCTCCTCTTTCCATCATTGTGAAAACACTGTAAAAATGCAAAAATGTTGTAGAAATTAGTGGTGATTGTAAGAAGCTTTTGCAGTGTGTGTCGAACAAAAAGGAGCAAAATAGCATTTAAAAAGACGTGATATGCTGAGCTATAACTTGACTGTTAATATTGCAAGAAAAAAAATCAAACATACAGGCATGAAGGCAATTCCTGACCAGCTCCCCTCCTTCACATGAGTGCCTTTCAGTCAGCCTTTCAAAAGATCTCATAAAATCAAATTAATTACGCAGGTATGACATTTATTTTTACTCTTTGCCTGTTGATTGCCTTTGTTCAATGCAATAGCTGTCATATTAACATTATTAAGCTCTGCCCACGTGTGCAAGTATTTGTTAGATGCGTTCACACGTCTACGCAAGCGACAAGCCACTGTGAAGCAAGATTAAAAAATAAATATTGAACGTAAGAGTAAAATTTGAACAAGGATTTAACACACTACTACAGACAATATTAGCCAGTTAAAAGTCTGAGTATATTGTTTGCAGTGAGATCCAATCACTGACATGTACATACATGCACATGCACACACACACACACACGCAAGATCCATCAAAGCTCTATTTTCTATAGATGGCCGTTTCTGCCAAGAGGCCTATGCTGGTATTCATCATTTCAAAGTCCCACTGCCTTTGAACTCCCAAAAGCACGTTGTATTTGTTGTGATAGATTCAAACCCTCATAGATAAACACAGAAACCATATGAGGACACGCATACAAATATTTCCTTAAGGCCCTTGAAGGAGGAGCCTCTCCTTTCTCCCAAACCCTCTCTTTCTATCCCTGTTCCCAGAACAGCATGGCAAAACATCCCGGAGGCCATACTTCGGATTACGACGTCTCCCTATTCCTCCCTCTTTGAGACATAACTTTGCAGCCTCTTTGTCTGGCAATGGGGACGTTTTTGTTTTATTTAAATATTAACCGTATAAAACTATTGCTTTGAAAAACATTAAAACTAAAAAAAAAAAAGAAGCTCAATAAATAAATAAATATTAGTCGGAAGCATGAGAACACAAAAAGGCGTTAGCCCATACAGGCTCCAACACCGTTCACGTAAATATATATACAGGATAATATACAGGATACCCTTAGCAGCAATAAATAAAAAGCACTTACCCTGTGATAATTGCTCAGCCTGTGAGGGATTACATACTATACAAGCACACACTCTCACTCAAACTGAAATCAATTCAGGAAATAAAAAGGATATTGTTCAGAAAGCAGCCACCAATTTTGTTATAAACTGTCTTGTGTTTTAGTGTCTGTGCATCCATTAATGTCATTATCCCAATGCTATGGAGAATCCATTTACATTCTGCCAACGCAGAAACCATGCATCAAATTAAATCACTGAAATAAATACTCCCTTCTAATGTTAATGCTTTCAAAGTAAGTGGTTTTCTAAAAGGGACACTTGAAATACAAAATTAAAATTGTGCAGTGGCAATGAATATGCCTCAAGTATGCTTTAAAGTTTTAAAATGCCAAAGGCTTTTTCGTTTGGGCAAGATTTAAACTCCTCCATATATCTAATCAGTCGCTCAGAATGAGGTTGGCTAGTATTTACATCTTAGTAGATGAGTTGACATCTTCGCCTAGAAAGCTGCTCTGTGATAGGCTGCGGCCGTCATGGGTCAAAACCTCCCCGGCTGGCTCTTGACAGTCTGCTCTATTGAGATGTTATTTCAATCGCTGGGCTGTCCTTTTCCGCTCCGATGCAGCCTGATAAAGATGTTTCGGCTGGACAGTCTGAGCCAGATTGGAATAAATTCCTCAGGTACAATTGACAAGAGAATTAGATGGGGCTGCTCCAGTGACTTATTGCTGTTCTTGACACGGTATAGGTATAGGCCTGGTAATCTCAGAGACAATAGCTTAAGAGCTTCACTGCAGGACTGCTCAGCAATCAAAACCAAGCCAACCATGGAGGAAGCCGGAAAGTCCAACCAAAGGGCTTTACCTGGTTACGACCCCTCAGGGTGGCTGAGTGACAAAAAAAGTCTGAGAATCCCATGGCTTACCTGAGATCAATATGGAAGTGAGAAAAACAGAAATACGTTCCAATATTTAGGATGAGAAGTGTCCATGCATCATTCCAAGTTGGTTACTCCCCTTCTGAACATTGTCACACGTAAGCCTAAATTAGCTATATGTATATGTTTTCATGTGCTACATTTGTCACAGTTTATTAACAAAGGAAACAAGGAACAAACAGATAGTGGAGAACTCCTTCCTAAAAACAGACAAAATAGAAATAAGGAGAGGAAGATCGCAAACTGTAACAAAGACTGATGGTAAACAGCTTGGTTGAGTATTGAGCTAAATGCTAATGTCAGCAGGCTAACATGCTCATAATGTCAAAGCTAATATGTTTTAGCAGACAATATGTTTACCATATTTATTATCTTAATTTAGAATGCCAAAATTTGATAATTTTCACCAAACACAAAGTACATCTGAAGTTGATGGGAAGGTCATTGATATTTCAGGTATCTGGCAAACAAAGGTACTGGACATATTTTAATCTGATGATGAGAAATGGATAACCACCGTTTTTACAACTTATCCTGAGGGAGGCCATGAACATCTTGCCAAATTGTATGGCAATCTATCCAATATTTTGTTAAAAAATCAAAGTCAAAACAACAAATGTCAACCTCATGGTGGCGCTAGAGAAAGAAAATCAGTGAAATCAGTAACATATCTGGGCTTTAGCCTGTGGGAACCATGATAGTCTGTACAGCATATTATGGTAATTACCGAATCATTGTTGAGATATTTCAGCATAGGGCGCTAACATTGTTAAGTCCAACTAAAAACGATAGAAACACATAAGAAAATGACTGGTGATGAAATGTTTGCCCATACATTACAGCAGAAAATATGATTTCGTTGAGCTGAATTTGTTTTGGTGTGGATATGGAATTTTATTTTGATGTATTTTCACGTCACTCTCTCCCCTGACAAAGCTTTAATGGAAGAACACAAACTATAATTGCATATGCATGTAAATTCAAGAGCTTTAACAGTAACCCAGTTGTATTTGGTTTTGATTCTTGTGGTTTGGAAGAAAACAAAGAAAGAGTCATGCATGAGTAGGCGGAGAGGCAAAGAGTGAGAGTCTGGTTCTATCATGTAGATGGGAAGGGTACTAACCAGGACACACTGCTATGTTGCAGAGTTTGGTCTGAACCTCGGGCTGTTCACAAGCCACGGCCATGCCTTCTTTCACACACTTCCTGGTTCGCGTCCTGGAACCCCTCCCACAGGTCACGGAGCACAGACTCCATAGCGACCACTCCTCCCACAGCCCATGCACTGCAAATACCCACAAACACACAACATGGGGATGAGGAATGAGGGGGGGGGGGGAGGGGTTGGAGCATCCAATCGCAGGCAAGAGGGTGAGAGAATGAGAGAAACATGAGATAATAAATGAGTCTGAGCACATTCCTTGAAAAAACAACAACATGAATGAAGTTACCTTCTGAACTCCACAAAACCTTTCCAGTTCCAATGGAAAAGAAACAGTGGCAATGATATGTTACTACATGAATTAGGAATGGACATTTGGCATTTGAAGTCATGCAGCCCAGGTCATGAAATGAATAAGTTGAGTTTGCTTCTGAAATTATTAGAGCTTTCAGTCCTTATATAGAGTGAACCAAAGTATCCAAAGACTCCAATGACATAAAACACCAATTAAAGTATTACAAATATTCATCATCTTTCTTCCTTCCCTGTTGTTTCATCTTTACATTTTGTACATTTCACCCGATTTTAGCAACATATGGAAATAAAATACATGAAAATACAGCAAACAAGCAGTGGAGTTGCACAAACACTTTGCAGGTAATGAACATGGCTTTACTCAAAGCAAGTCATTGCACAAATATGTCTAGCCGTGTTTCAGCCATGTGACACTGGCAGATTGTGCCACAAATAATTGCTTGAATAATTTGGACATGTCTGATTTGAGATTAGAGGGAATAATGACAGAAATAATACTAAAGACATTGATTGTTTATTGAATGTCGAAGAGAATACAAACAGATGGATGTGTGAGATTATCAACAGATTTGAAAGAACACAAACATATGTGGGCTCATACAGTTTGGAAGACTTTGGAATACAAAAAAAACACAGAGGCCAAGAAATGGAGGTTATTTGGAAAACAGACATGTTCAGTGAGAGACGAGAGGAGATTAAGCTTTGCTGAAAGAGACCGAGGAAAGCGAGAGGAGAGGATTTGGAGAGATGCTGGAAGAAAGATAGAAAGCAAGATGTAGCGATGGGGAGGTACAGAGGGAGGGAGGGAGGGAGAGAAAGTTAGAGACAGCAGGATGGAGATCGCTGCTCCTGTGTTGAGCGAAGCTAAATAAATCATGGCGATAAATAATTAAGTCTACTCTGTGAAGGAAGGCTCAGAGGAGCAGGAGTAGAAGGATCAGAGAGAAGAAGAAGACTGTGGTATTAAAAAGTACGGAGATATCAGGAACACATAAACAGTGATATATCCTTAAATTCAGCAAAACATGGTATCAGTGTGTTTTTAGCTTTTGTACAAAGCTGCTATATGTTGCAGAGGAAAACAGCAAAATCATTGATGTCGCATTTTGTTGCTTTACTGTTTATTTTAATGAAATGATCTGTCAAGTAAGCTTACTTGCTATAGCCTTGCTAAATTGGAGTCAGTTGCACTAGCTGTTCTTAAATTAAAACTCACAGAAACTGTGTTAAAACATAAGTATTAAGTTGAGATTTACACGCCACTAAATTTAAACAGGGTTCCACCACACAAAGAAGTTCTTACTCAGAGATTAGTAGTTGAATATGCATGCCTACTAACTGTCAGGTGTAAGTGTTGCATAGCTAAGTGAACCAGCTAACGTTAGCCTGCTAATACCTAATATGGTCAACATATCTCAAAAGATATGCTGTTTAACAATCATTTTAAAGTACATTTCCCTAAAAAAAAAACACAAGTTACAAAAGTTATGGAAATAACTTAAACTAAATAACCAAAGAGCATCGACTGGGGTCGCATAATTGTATGTCAGTCTCTTGTTGCACCTTAACAATTTAATAAGTAATAGATTAACAACTGGCAACACGGTTCTCAACTTTAAGTATCGTTTGGGTTGAGGTTTAATTTGGGATCTGTGAGTCATACTGTAGCCAACAACAAACAACCAGTCCCAATTTCATTTATTTTAAATGGACTATTTCATGGTGCAACAGTCACAGCCACCAAATCAAGATTTGTGAGCTTTGAAATTGTAATTTAGTAACACCGGCTTGGAACGTTGTGTCAGTGGAACAGTTGTTAGCTATTTGAAAGGCTGTATTTCAATGCAGGACCATGGGAAATGTTATGTGCTGAAGCACGTCAGCCAAAATATATTGGCATAAAACTTAAAACAAGACTTATTTCCAAAATATTCAATTTAATAAATCATGATGAAAAATATAACCGGCACCCTCAAAGTGCAAGTGGATTTCTTGGAGGTATCTTATCCCAAATTGCAAAACCTTCTCAGGAGACAGAGGCAACTTGATACAACAAACTCCAATTATAATTTTTTTTGTTTACAATAACACTACAAGATTGCTTATAAGGCATTACTTATTCATCCAAATCGAACCTTCATCTCTCAGACCCAATATAAGTGTATCCGAAGACTGACTGCGCAAAGCCAATCAATTAGCCAATAAAATCAAGCTTGAGGCAGCTTTGGGACTAAGACACATTAAAAGGAGAAAATAGCAATTGGATATAGCAAGAAGGGTAAAAGCAGATAAGCTAATTAAACAGGAAACATGATATAAATGTCTTCAGATACTGGGATTAGGATTGTATTACACCACCTTTTGGTGACAAGGTAAATCCGCAGAGTAATATTTCCAGTCATAAACAAAGAAGCACAGAGCAATTGTGTCACTTGTATTTTCTCTTGACACAAACAACTACATTAACATATTGCGGCGTGTCTTAGTTCATCTGTGCACATTAAAAGGGAGTTGCTTGCCATCAGGGTTGTAGTCGCAGAGGGAGGTTGAAAAGAGCATGTTTACAGCAGCAAGCACAGAAAAAATAATGAATAAAC
The DNA here is from genome assembly GCF_949748355.1 of Melanostigma gelatinosum. Classification (NCBI taxonomy): domain Eukaryota; kingdom Metazoa; phylum Chordata; class Actinopteri; order Perciformes; family Zoarcidae; genus Melanostigma; species Melanostigma gelatinosum. Next base: position 16,305,254 of record NC_136650.1, on the reverse strand, counting down.
AACAAACTGATCACTGGTGATCAAACCACAAAGTGACATATCTATGTCTCATAACAACCAGTCACAAAATCAAGCTCATGACCTCCAGAAATTCAGATCTTACTCTGAACCGGGTTTCTGATCTGAATGTAAGTAAGCTCAGATAAGAGAAGATAAAATGTCCATGCTCGACCTCCTTCATTTAAACAAATACACATACACATTTAGCAGAGCACACATGCACATCACCACTAGGAATAAGCATAATAAGGATGTATGACTTCCATACACATCTTTAAAATCGATATGCAATTATCTGATACACTTGTAATGATGCATTCTGTATGACGATATTAACTTTTAATGACTTATTTCTAGCGTTTGCAAATGCTGTGTAACATGAATCATATTGATCCTAATCATTACCATCATTAGCAGCAATTTCATCTGAGGTCATATTATGCATTGTTCAGAATTGTATGTAATAGGCTCTGTATGTGTGTGTGTATATTTGTGCGTTTGCCATCTGCATGATTCTGCCACGATTTAATGACGGCATCCTTGCATGCGCCCTCAGTCTCTTGGTTGAATGATTATTGGAAGTGTGATGTTGCAGCGTTTGACTACGCACTGACCCAGACATACTGTATTCATCATGCACCATTTTGTCACTCCGTGTTTTAAATGTCACGGAATCTGTGGCAAATGAGGAGCAGCTAAATGGAACAACACTAGGGGTATTACTTCACGTTGCACAGGTATGGGCATGAACACCTTCTACTTCACTGCATATTCTGGAAAAAAAAGAAGAAAAAAAAAGTTAATTTAAGACCAATTACTGCCTAGTTTGCGTTGTAAAGTGCCAGACCATTACTTACAATTGATTATCTGTTTCAACTTAATTTAAGAGTTTTACCCATGAAAAAAACGAGGAAAAAAAAAAAAGTCCATTTTCACTTCATTGGTTTTCTGTCCAAGCTACTTTTCTTTGATGTTCCCTAACTCTTGCAGACGGACATACACGCATGCAGATGTGCCTGGAGACATATCCACCCACTCTCACAACACACCCGTACTTCTAAGTCCTAACGTGTGCACAAACACAAATAAATGGTAAAAAGCAGAATAGAAATTTCTGGCAAACGAAAATGAAGTATGCCTACAGCACTCTCCCGGCATCAGGAAACTCTGGGAGAACCTTTGAAACAATACGTGCTGGGTTATGCCTGAGTGCAATTATGATTATGTGTATGTTTGTGATTGCAAGTAAATGCATCAGTATGAAACAGAGGATCTGTGGTAAAAACATTTCATTTGAACATCTTCCGGATAAATCAGTCATTTCTAAACATCAGGTTGGAAAATTCACTGTGCCTGTGTATGTATACTCCAATTTTAACGAATGGAGTTGTTTGATTTTAGAGCAAACCTATTGGCAACATTATTTATAAACGGAACACAACACGGCAACCAATATCCCATCAAAGGAGCAGCTGAGGATATTTATATCGACACTGAATGGAAAATGAGGCACTTAGACGTACAAATCGTGTTGGCACATTTGCATAAAAACAAGATTAGCATACACACCAACCGGGAAAGGAAAATGTTTCCTTTGCTTCTTGTGTCTTTTTTCTTTTCTTTTGCGGGGCGGTTGAGAAACATGAGTAAACACTAACTGACTCCTTACTTACACATGCACACGTGCTAAAAATGCACACGATGAAGTATACTTCATCATAGAGAAAATGCAAATCGAAGACACTGAATTACATTTTAAGTATATTGACATAGGGATCACTTAAATAACAATGGACAAAGCCCTATCAACACCCACAACTTATGCCCGGCACACAAACCAACAATGAAAACTACATATTAACATCACTAACACACATACATCCTGTGCGAAAAGTACACAGATACAAACACTCAGGGAACGCACCCAATATGTGGTGCACATAGAAATTAATTTACATATTTGCTCAGGGGTGAGTCCACAAAAGCACTCACAATGCAACACCACACACAGGACGTTTTTGTCTCATTTGAATACCAGTTTTTAGTTACTGATATGTGCACATATGCCTAGTAAATCAGGATTAGCCTCTTCAACCCCATAGATGCTGCTTCCCATAAAAAAAAAGTTCCTCATCCACAAACTTTTAAGTAACTAATGGACCTAAAGGCCTTGTCCAATGATGGGGCTCTATACATGTAGCGTCTAAAGCCCAGTCACTACACCCCGTGCTGTGAACACTGACATTTAGACAGCAGTAGCCCCACTTTTGCTTTGAGTTATCTGTCCCCAGAGAAGTTATGGCCATGACTTTTCATTTTATAGTCTGTCCTCAAAGGTAATGCTGTCATTATTAGAATGGCCGTGCATGGAGGACATTCATGCCATCTTCCTGCGATGCACTCTCTTAGGTATCACTGGGATCAGCGAGGTTAGCCTAGAGACTACCTAACTGTCTGCCAACCAGAATAGAGGGCCATGCTTTCATTCCCTCTGGCAGGCAAGGGACAATGCAGGCTTTTCTGCAAAAAAATGTCCCTTAGACAGGCCCACGGTCAGTCCCCAATCATTGCCCTAGTCAGGCAGCCAGGACATCAGCAATCACTTATTGTGTAATATTATTGTGCAGAAAGCTGGTGGTGTCGACGGATATCATATCAGACTTGATTCCTTTGATTCTACTTAAAAGCCAGGAGGATTCACATTCCAAAAAGATCCATTTGTGATTATTTTTGTATCGCGATCAAGCTAAAGGTGTCAACATAAGCTACTAGTGGCTTGGCCCACTTAAGGTAAAGGATGGTAACAACACCAGTGATGATGTTGTTCATCTACTTTCCAAAACGCCACCCCAGATGCAATTCCTCAGGTGACAGGGAGGTGTTGCCTTATGCAAACCTTGACAGGTTCATACATGTAAAAACATACATGGCAAGAGAAACATGCAAGTGGACAGGCAATACATTGTGAAGCCAGGAGAATGCTTTGCCGTCTCCCTTCTGGTGGAGCCTTACTCTTAAAAGAGTACTGCATCGATTTGCTGACTTGCAATGGAAAGTTTAAAAAAAAATCTAAAATAAAAGGACCGTGAATATTCACTTTTTTATCCCATGCATTCATCCTTGTCAAAACCTTGCACCTACATCAACCATAATGCAACTAAATCTTCAATAGTTCAGTTAGAGATCAATGGGTATTGTGCTAGTATCGGATTAAGCAGCCTCAAACTGCTAGCTTCAGGCAAAATGAGGAGCAGGCTACAGAGATTTTAACCCCTGGATGGTTTAAACATCTTTAAACCTGTATTGCTCATCTAGTGTGGCGATAGAACTAAAAAAAACAACTTTGCCACCTTTGCTTGTCTGCAGGTTATTAAAGAATGCTAATATTGCATGAGGAGCAAGGAGGTTCACTACATCTAGATGATTCATCTGCTGCGGTACTACCAAGCAGCACAGACATTTTGACATCCTCTGGTTAGGGACTGAGCATAAGCAGTGGATTAGAGGAGGGACAGAGGCCAGGCAGGAGAAAGCCAGTGCCATACAGGATTCCAGTTCGATTGCAATCAGGACAACCAATCAAACCAGAGCAGGACAGGCAGTACTTCACAATTCCATCAAGTAAAGGCCTATACCCTGGCAATCAAACCAGAGCAGAACTCAACATTATCCAGGATGAGTAGGACACAAGTTCCCTCGGTGAACTGATCAAGCTTGATTGTGTTGTATCTGTTGGAGGAAAAAAAGGACGAGGTGCTCTTCATTGTGCTCTTGCCTTTGTGTAGCAAGTAGATATGGTCGAATACACTCACCCTGAATGGCAGAGCATGTATGCAGATGACAAAGCAATTGATTGGTTGAATATATTATGGAGCTGCCATTGCATCGAAAAGAATAACTAAATCCTCAAAGCAAAAGCTGTTGTAGCTATGCTTTCATACATATATATATATATATACATACATATATATACATATATATATATATATATATATATATATATACGTATATATATATATATATATATATATATATATATATATATACATATACGTATATATATATATACATATACATATATATATATATATATACACATACACATATATATATATATATATACACATACATATATATACATACATATATACATATATATATATATGCATATATATATATTCATATATATACATATACATAGACATACATATACATAGATATATACAAATATATACATACATATATACGTACATATATATATACATACATATACACATACATATATACATATATATACATACATATATACATATATATACATACATATATATACACATACATATATATACATATATACATATATACACATACATACATACATACATACATACATACATACATACATATATATATATATATATATATGTGAAAGAGCGATAAAGATAGCGAATCCAGGAAGTATGAACTCCTGAGCTGAGGTGTCACGTCTGTCTCCCTGTCTCGCTCAGCTGCCCAGTAGTGTGAATTGAAATGACAAAATAGCATTCTCAATCTGAAGGTTATTTTCTGCTACATCAAAGGTTAGATTATGTTTCGGATGAGCAGATCCCATGTGATGTGATGTGTGTGTGTGTGTGTGTGTGTGCGTGCGCCGCCTACTTTCCTCAAAAGTGTCATTATTTTCATGATGTCGTTAGTCATTGTTTTCTTCAGCTTTCTCATCACATTGTAAATAGATAAGTAAATGCTGAATGCGTGAGTGATTTGCTAAGCAGAGCACACATGATTTGAAGCTGCATTTAGTCCAATTTTCTAATTACAAAACAAAACCATACAAAACTGAGGTCGACAGCATATTCGTAAATGCACATGGTCATCATTTTTGCAACACTGCTCAACCTTTTTCTTTTATTTTGTCAACTTTTAATCTCTTCCTGCAATCATAAAGTCCGGATGCATATCCCGGCATGCCGTGTGGGTCGGCAGGCACAGTAGTCAACCAGTCCATTACAGATTTTGAAACAAATCTGTCAAAGTCATGGCATGTTGTGCGCCCCCATTGCATGTCTACCAATGTAAACAGCAACAAATACACTCCACATAGAAGATTGAACCCTCGCCATTCTTGCTGTGAGAAAACACAGCTTAAGCGCCACTGAATTCAGCGAATGCTGAACGGCGTTCATTGGAGAGTAAACATACCTGAGCCTGTGCTCCCCGGTTCACCCGGACAGGTAGCGGTGTTGTTGCACATGCGAGTTTCCCGCAGGGCTCCGCTGCACAGCGTCCCATAGGGAGAGGAAACACATGATCGCGTCCTCACTTGCCAGCCTTGCCCACATGTGAGAGAACACACACTCCACTGTGACCACTCCTCTGCCGCAGGGTCACCTAAAGAGCAAGACGGAGGTGGACAGAAACAGGGTAATTCTCAATGATTCCAGTTCCATGACGCTAATGTTTCTATGGCTCAGGTAGAACAAAAAAAGTTCAAGAGAAAAGGTGTTGTTAGTTGTAACCATATAGGCGCAGTTTGAACTTTAAAGGTTGGGAGTTCACAAAAAATAAATCTTTATTCAAAGGTTAATGTGTGCAACGGAGGCTTCTTTTAAATGAAAATACTGATCAGGGTATCAACAGGTGCATTTTCATATCCCGATTAATATGATGATAAATTATGAGAATCAGGCCTACCGTAGAAACCAGACTCGCTCAACAAAAAAACGACAGTAAACTAGATACAGAACAGATACAGAAATGAGCATTTCTCCAGAGATGAACCTTGCAAGCTCTAAGACAGGCAATAGCGATTGTCATTTTTTTGACATCCAAAGCTTCTATTGAGGTTTTTCAAATGAAGCTCCTTAAATTCTGTGGTCATATTTTCACCCTAAAAAAAACAAGAAAATATTAGTTTGCGTTATTATGGTTGAATAAATGTAATTCACGCTGTTAGATTGCTGCTAGACCATCAATACACGTGCCTCCCTCCCTTTGTGTGTGAAGACTTTTTGGCCACAATGGGAATTCTACTTTGGAAAGGCTAAACACAAAGAAATATGGACTGCAGGAGATTATTCTTTTTTTTATTATATAAAAACACATTGTGAATTTTGTGAATGAATACATCTATCTTTTTTGACTTTTGGACCGAGGGCTGAGAGAATTACAGAGACGAGTAGCGCCGCCTCTCTTGCGGCGTGTGTTTCAGAGTGACAGAGAGAGGGCAAGAGAAGGTGGATTATGCTATTGCATGCAATATTTCTGGAAGTTAATAATAACATTTTTTAATTTGAAATGTCAACATGAACGAAACTTCGAAGCTTGTGAACTATTTGGTGGGCCTACATTCTCTGGTGGGCTCATTGATAGATGTACCATCATGTCATCATGAGCGGGAATCAAGGCTCGTCTCGGGTTTTGCACAAACAGGTACGCTCTATTGATTCCTGTTGGCAATTCCTGCTCTTTCTTTGCTCTCTATCAACTGAAATGAAATATAAATCATTTTGGATGATTGTGACACCATTGCAATATCACTACAATAAAATAAGACAAACAAAATTGTAATCCATACAATTGTCAAGAGAAAAGCCCGGGACTGAGAGTGCACAAATGATTTGTTTAATAGACGAGGGTTTCGCTTACATTGTTCTGTGGTAGATTTTTGCAGTGTATCGTTTTGACACAGCCTGGCTTGTGATGCTATATCAATACCCAATATATGACATCCCTGCATACTATTATTCGTATGGGTGATATGTGATTTGATTCAAGCCACTTAATGTGAATACACCTTGATGATCCTGTTAGAGATTCAACAATATTAATATTCATGGGTGTTCAGACAATTTTGTGTTTTTTCAGGCAGCTGAGGAGAGAGTCCCATTGTTCCCTCTGAGATATGCCCTTGAAAGCGAAAACCAAGTGATAAGTCATCTCGCTTCGCTCTTTCCAAATTGTTTATGAGCGCTGTGTCCTTTGATAGAGGCGTCATCACATGGCAAAGAAGCAAATCTAATTAATTGCGTGTCCGTTAATCGCATTACATCTCCATTAACATGCCGTGAGTCAGGGCTTAAGCTCATCACACATGCCTGGAGGACTGGAAGAATGGGGAGAAGGGAGGAGGGGGTGAGTGAGGTTGGGGAGGCAGAGGGAAAGGACAAGACAGAGCCAGGGGTTTCCCTCGCGGTAGGGAGTCCCTCCTCCATGCAGTGGTAGAATGGAAACATGCGTGTGTAATGCACACATGACCTATCCTTGTGTGGTTGTAGCAGCCAACATGTTATATCATGTATGTATAAGTCCATTCATGTGACATCCTTCCTGTTTCATGTCATGAATAATGCCTTTTCTCTTTTCCAATGGTATTAATTATGTCATCTTTTAAAGTCACACACACACACACACACTCGTAGGTACACACTTTTAACATGTCCACGCTTGTGTATAGCCAACTACAGCTGTCCTGGATTTGAGCCATGCTCCAGAAGGTAAATGTAGAATGATTGTCTGAAGGAACTCTTTATTTTTAGTTGCACATACTGCCTGTGAACGTCAGGTTGGTGACTTCTGTTCCAGGCCGTGAACTCATGCACACATCACATTACTCACCAGTTTGTGCCTGAAACACACCTGGCTGGTCAGCTGATCGAGGTCTCTGGGTCTTCACCTTCAGATCGTCATCATCATATTGGTCTGAAATCGACGAAAGACAAGAGATTTGTCTTTTTTTCCATACATTTTGAATTGGACAGTTAAATGTATGCATTCCAGTATGAAGCCAAATGTGTAAGATGTCTAGTTTGTTTACTACATGCACTTTTGCCATGGCATACAGAAACTTGGTTTTCAAGCTGTAGTAAATACGTCCTCATCAGCATCAACACCCACTTTGCACATTCAGGGGAGTAAAAAAAAAAAACCCACGTTTTTTTAAGTACATCCAAAACACGACTCTGGAAAATAAAAATACAAACGCCTCCAATTCCTTGGCTTGCTCCTTGTAGCAGAATATTTAAAGAACACGCCGATACATTTCAGCACACAACGTGCAGAAACAGATAACAGAATGTGAAGTATGCAGTATAATCTCAGAAAATCTATTCTGCCATTAGCTTAAAGACGAAAAATAAATTGTCAATTCGAATATATCTACTAAAATGCAATGTGAATACATAAGCCAAGTAACCTATTTTTTTGTTTTTTGCTTGGTTATGAAACTGTACAAATATATATAAATATATAACATGGAGCTACACATGTAAAAGCCTGCATCTGATAAACCTTGAATAAATGGTGAGCAAATTGAACAATTGCCTACAGAGAAAGTACGGCGAAAGCAAAATCATGCAACCTATCGAAGTCGTCTTTTTTAAATCTCAATTGGTACAAACATATGGAGGCATAAGCGCAGTCTGTTCAGAATCTGTGCAAATGGATTTGTAGGCTTAGTTTCAGCAACACAAGACTTAATCAACTCCCTCGGCAGGAAAACAATCTTTGATTTAGCAGATCCTTTTCACTTGGGTACTTCTTGCCCATGGGAATCTTTTGCAGGGGTTGCATTCCCCCAGAGCAGATGAGACAAACAGCGCATCTAAGGTACATTATCTACATGGAATGTGCTTGTGTGTGTGTTTATTAGATTACAGAGTGCAAAAGTGATTGATACTGAAATTTCCTCGCATTAGCTCATATCAAGGAGTTGACCTGAGGAAGAACAACAACATAATGCATTCACAGCACATCCTCCCCTGCGTCCCAATACACACTAGCATGGATGCCGTGGAATTGTACTAAAGGTCTGTCATGCTTGCTCAATGGCCATTGAAAACAGTCCTGTAATTTGTCCTTTTACATAAACAACTCCTTGTAAGGAAAAGGCATCGTTTTTTTATTTTATTATACTAGATACTGACTGCAGCTGGCAACAGCTCTGTGTAAAATAAATGACTATTGTGTGCTTGTGTGCGTTGTTAGCTTCGCTTTGTTTTGAAAGAAACTGAAATCAGCAAACGATGATCAAATTCCCTTTCACTGTTCTTGTTTTTGGTGCCACAAAGCATAGCAGCCTATGTTCTTAGCAAAACATGAGCTGCTAACCCAGCTGATCCACCGAAGTGAGTTTGGTATAGGTTTAAATTCCGACTGCCTGCTGAAAAGATTTGTGACGAACGTGAGTGGGAAATCATTGGCAAACAAGATGCCACGGACTTCAGCAAGACGACAAAGCCGGAGGAATTGCCGGTCCCAATCTGGGAGTTTCTGAATCATTTTCTGGCAGAATTGGGCCAAATTAAGCCTTGTGAGTGGGTCTATACTCTTCGCTTCTGTGCTTCTGAGACACAGAGGTCAGTGAAGCAGGGCAGAGTAATGCCTCACATACAATGACCAGTGAGGATTACATTTCTCTCCTTATCTGTATCTCTTTCTCTCTGTTTGTCTCTCTTTCTCCCTCACTCTCCTCTAGGTCTACGCCACAAAAGAGGACTCAGATGGACACCGGTGCAGAGTCCTTCACAATCGAAGGTAAAGATCAATATGGACAAACCCTTTGAGAGTACTGACCTTTACAAACCCCACTATATTGTTTAATGTTGTGGACCGCACTTTAATGGCAACATCATCGCACACTTCATCAAATCTTCCTTTTCTCAACCCATTTCAGCTCTCTCGTCCCATCTATGGGAATAAGTTAAAGTTAATGATCTTGTGATTGACCGGTCTAATAATTTGTAGTTTTGGTGTTGGCTACCGCCTATGTACTGTTCACTGATAAAGTGTTTACAAAGCCATGTTACATCTCACAATAGTACACATGAAGTGATAATCTGTGACATTTACTTTGAAAGAAATTATTATTTGAGGACAACACTTGATTTGTTTGCCTTATCAGAACCCGACTGCTAACCATAAATCAATGCTTCTCAAACTGTTTTAACCATATCTTTGCTCAGGGATATTTTCTCCAACATAGTGTTGATAAAGTAGCATGTTGAAGGGAAAAGTCCCATGCATAACCGGCTGAGCGGCATCACTCAGCAGGCAGAGGCTTTTGTCAGCTTCCTGAACTCGATGCACAAAAGCTGATGAGATGAACACACACTAGTGCGAAGACATGAACACAGCATAGTGGACATCTAAATGCACACATCAGCTGTTACACCAAAGCTCAACTGTACCTTGATGTGGCACAGACACACACTGAGACACACGCACACATACACAATAAGTGGTAAATATGGCTGAGAAATAAACGCCATGCAGTAAAGCAGTTTTGAGCCCATTCAAAGCAGCAGGCTGGGGATTGGAGCAGAGCCAGTTAGACGCACAGGCTCCTTTGTCAGACTGAGCCGGGATTTAAGCCTGCTGGGAAGACTGTATACTGTATATGCGTGTGTGTGTTTGACAGAGGATTGCATATGGTAATATGGTAAACAGCTGTATTAAGTATCTGGCATGCACAAAACAGTGGCGCAGAAATGTTTGTTGTTGACTACTGTCAGCTCTTTCAGTGCAGCGTATATGATTGAATGCACCCTCTTAAAAACGCACACTCACAAACACACACACACACACACACACACACACAGAGCTATTTCTCAGCCGTATATCAAATCTGAGATTATAGCTCTCTGGTGCTGTCCATTTACTCCAGGGTCCATCTGGGAGAGCCCAAACTGATAGAAGCGTACCATAATGGACTTTTTATAAGCTACTGGACAGACAGACCACTCCATCTCTCTCTCTCTCTTGCCATTTTCTCACTCAGCAGCAGATATGAAGAGAGAAGTTGAATCAGGTTGGTGCAGGACAGCGTCTGCCTGACTATGGGGCCTCAAGGTCATTTGTGAGCCTTCAAAATGGATTCAGAATCTAGTTTTCTCAGCCCCACAGGCTGACTGTTTGTTTCACACACACACACACACACACACACACACACACACACACACACACACACACACGCACACACACACACGCACACACACAGAGAGAGATCAACACAAGCCCTTGTATACATCCAAACTGTCAAATTGGCTTTGTTTCATTTCACTTTCATTCTCAATCTCAAATTGCCCTTTTTTCCCCCATTTTTCTTTCTCTTATTAGATATTTTCAAACCTCCTAAGTCCCACACCGCACAGTCATTCGGCCTATCGTTCTGCCCTCCACCCCCTCACCCACTGTCTTCTATTTCAGCCGGCCTTTCTCTCAGTTCCATAACGAGATCAGAATTGTGATGGATTTACAGTCCAGCAAAGCTACACTGAAAGAGCAATCAATGCAGGGATGGCCAGACCAATTAAATCAAATAATAGACATGCAGGATTGTTGCGCAATCAGCCAGTGTAGCCAGTGTTTACAACATAGCTAGAATAATGTTAAATGGATTGATGTGAGATAAGCTTGAGCCCCTTGTGAACTTCTTGTAAAGCCAATGTTAGTGCACATCATATCTCTGCCGCAGTCGGACGCACATTGTTCAAAGTTACCCCAGTTTCCTGGCAGAAAACCTCGTGTCCTGATTTAGACATCTTATTTTCTGTCAATCCAAACAGAGAAATGTCTTTGGTGTTGACGAATCAAATCATGAAACTCCAGCAGATAAGAAAGTGGCACAGATAGCAGATCATAAGACAGAGTAGAGAGCAGCCATGCTAGCAGCTTTGTCTGGCTGCACGGTGGCGCTTTGAGCTAAATGCTACTGTGAGCATGCTAACATGGTCACAATGACAATGCTAACATGCTGATGTTAGGCAAGTACAATGCTGACCATGTTCACCATCTTAGTTTAGCCTGTTAGTATGGCAGCATGTGTTATTTAACACTAAACACAAGTACAGCGAGTGAAAAGGGATCACGGAAGATTGTACAGTTGAACCTGCCCTGTCATGGCAATCAATCCAACAGTCATTGAGGTGTTTCAATCTGGACTAAAGTGGTGAACAAACGAACAGACCAACCGACCGACCGAGCCATCCAACATGCTGCTAAAATCTAAGTGTGCTAAGGTTTAGATATGGTGTTTTAAAGGGTGGTTTCTGGAATTCCTGGAAGAATTGTATCACCCAAAGAGAAGCTAATAATCCTTATAAAACACAAATTTAAGACAAAAGAGCTAAACTCTGAAAGTGCAGCCTATTATATTTGTCACATCATCAACCTTTCCCTGCCTTTATCTTTTGTTTCACCCCTCTCCCTCTGATACAGATCTGCCAAAAATATCAGATAAAAATATCTATCAAACCCAATTTGGCATTTTATCGCGAGGCTTTTCACATGACGCAGCCCCACATAGGCCTACAGAACGACGAGTGGTATGCTGTTGCCATAGAAACACCGTCATTCTGACACGGTAAACGATCGGCGGGGATATGGGTGGGTGGTCTTACAGAGGGACGGAGGGAGGTGTATTATGAATCAGTGTCCACACTTGGTCTCTGGTTCTGCATCTGACGGAGAGGGAAATTGAGTCTGACGGTTGATCTCAACTGTGGTGAAGGGCAGCTGCTGTGCTTCTGCTATGATTCTAATAGTCCTTTGTTCTTTCTGCCTGTGTTGCTTATGTGTTATTACGCTTTAATTTTTAGCTTTATGCTTCCGTTTTTTTTTTCTTCCATTTTTACATTTAACTATGTTGAAGTCTTTGTTCTTCTATTTTTTCAAATCAATTTCCTTTCATTTGTATTTCTTTGTCTTCCTTTCTGTGATAATATATTTTTTCATGTTCTTTACATTTTTTTTATATTTTTATACACGCTGAAATGCATTGGTTTAAATTTTCTTTTACAAGCACAAACACGTATACACAGAAACTGCATTTGCAGAGGCTAAAGCAGCCCAGAGCACACTCTGGCAGGTGTTTTTCATGGATCACAAGAGAGTGGCACGAGAAGAGTCCGACCTTGGTTTTCCACTCGGTTAGAAGTGACGGAAGAAATGATACTCAGGCGCTGACTCCCGCCCTCAACCTCTCTCATGAGTATATAGAAACACTCACACACCACTTACATCTACTCTTGCAACTGCATTTTATCAGAGGGAAGGGTCAGCGCAGCAGAACAGAGGGGCAGTCTTTAGGGCCGTGCATTGCACACGGACGCTCACCCAAACTCTTGTGCTCACACATGCTACATAAAGCCACAGACATGCTTAGTTTGGCTTTGCAGTATAGCGAGGTATTGCTCCTGTCTACAGGAAGACGGGGGAGCTGAATTAAACCCACTTTCTGCTGTTTTCTTTTTCTTTAAGGCGAGACGAATGGATGAATCCATCTGAAATAAAATTATAACAGAGCAGAAAAAAGAGGTGAAAACCCCCCAAAAACGAAAAGAAAAGCTCAACGAGTCGGTGACTTAGCCAGGCACTGACAACCCCGGTGTCCAGATTTCTACATGGTTATTACCCTCTTTTCAGCTGGGAAAACTGGAAACATATTTATTGTTGTGGATGTTTCACTCTGGTCTAAATAATAAAGATGTTGCTGGAGTTTTGGCCTCTTCCAATTCTTTCCCCTATCCATTGCACCTTTGAAGTAGGCTGTGCCAGAAAACCCCACCCTGCTTTTACAAGAAACTGCTGAGCAACATGTTGGAAGCTCTCACAGTTTCTGACGTGCATCCGTGGGAAATTGTATCAATTTCAAGTAGCTGCCTGACATAATCTGCCTTTTTCATCCTTGACAACCATTGGCTCGTTCAGCCGCTTGGCAACCAGCTGACTAGGAACATCCAATCATATTCGGTGTACAGAGTGGTCATTATAACCTGACAATTTTAACCACTACTGCAGCTTCCTGCACCACCCTCACCTCCTCCCCATGTGCTACGCTTCTGGTATTGTTGATTCAGATCTAATGTTCATGCATTTGTTAATTAAGAGGAGATTCATTCTTTGAAATTGGTGCCAAGAACCGGTGGATTCTTTCTACTCCCTCAAAGAGCAGAGTCAAGAAGTCTCGCTATAACCATCTGGTATAAAGGGTTAATTCCTTGACATCGAAATATCTGAATGAATCTCCTTTGGACAGACAGCTGTCTTTGTTCAAGGGATCAGTATTTGGAACTCTTTAATCCAAGGGACTTAAACGAATCACAAGGATCATCTCAAATTTATGTTGAAAGCACTTTTGAATATGTCTGGAAAAGTTACATCCATAATTACTAGGCAGGGGGCTAGACTGAAGACATTGTTCTTCTGAAAACCTTCAGATCAGTTGTTTTAGAAGAGCGATGGGTGATCAAGTGACTTTTATTAAGAATCCAGGCCGAAATATCGTTCTAATATCAGAACATTCTTCCTTGCTGTAATTCCATCCTCTGAAAACGGTTTTCTGGCATGGAGTGCACTTTTGGCCTCTTGCGCAATACAATCTGCGATATGCCTGCCGGGTAAGGTCGAAGTTATACTGTGCTGTGAAGCATTAATCACAGAGGTCCTCATTCTCAATAACTCTCATTGATTTGGCAGAGAATATTCATATTAACAAATGTAACTCTGCCAACTTTTTTTCCTCCCCTTGGTGTGACAGAAAGAGGGATTTCACAACATGGCTGTTGCTGCAGAGGATTGCATTCTGTAAAACTGCAGTCATAACTTTTGGGCCCATTAAAGCTTTATGGCTGGTAAAAAAAGGGATGGCTAGAAATGTAGAGATTCAAACTTGTAGAGTCTCAAAACATATGCACCCGCGTGCATATGTTTTGAGTGTGTATTAATGACAGTGTGCATGCGATTCCGTGTGACGAAATACAGCATAGCTAGACATAGCAACGAGGCATCTATTCTCTTGAGAAATTTCAGCGAGACGTGAATACATTTAAATAAATGATATAATATATTCTTCAAAAAGTTTGCTCCTCCATGTCCTTTTTTTTGCTTTCGATGCCATTTAATTATGTTTGTTTTCATTTTTTTTACTAAACTGAAGAGAACAAAATAGTAACAAAAAAAATGTATTTTATTTTTCTCATCCAATTTTTGGATTTTTCACCATCTGCCATTGTGAAAGCCTTGGTTTGTTTTGGGAGGATTTGTTCTGGAGGAACAGTGTTTTGCTGTGTGATCACTTAACAAAGAACAATTAACATGCAATGATCTCTGTGATGGTAAATGGTATTGCCTCTGCCACCAAGAATCTATTTCCTCTGCAGCAATATATATCGGCTCTTTGGCTATTGGGCAACTGCTTAGAGTACACAAGCCCACAGAGCTCTGCATCTGCTCAGATCTGTGCTGTCTGCCAAGTTGAATAGGAACATGTAGTGCTTGCTGAAAAAAAATTCAAAAGTGTAGCAAGACAACCAGACCCAGGGGCTTACAGAACAAACCAAGGCGGGTGTATTGCTGGGGAACCCGTGGACTGCTTTTTCAAATTTGGTGCATTTTGGGCACACAACACGTTCAATATTTATACATTTTGAATTTACAAGCACACAGCACACTCTGTGCAGCAGCAGGGGCGGAGCATCTTGGCTCTACAGTCCAGCATGTTGTCCTCAGGTGGCCGACAGCGGCTGGCTCACTGACTGCAGTTCACAATGGATGCTGGATCGAGCTTGCTTATGCTACATGAATGCTGGACAACTTCACATCCAAACTTTTCTTCACTTCCCTGGAGTCAACGAGCACAAGCAGATAACCAATCTGCAATTTAAATTGCTTTGTGGGCTTTTTGTCAATTATTTTTGGGATACAATGAGTAAGAATATTAAGAATATTCAAAAATTGGAAGAAAGCACAGTCTAAAGTGTGAACTGGTTTGTTTGAGCTGTCTCAAAAACCTCCTCGCCTGGCTGTGTCCTACTTCCAAAACCGGGAACAATGCACTTTACAAAAGGATTGCCATGAGTCTATGCATTATACAAGTTTGGCAGAGAAATTTGTGTAAAGACAGTCTTGCAAAAAAATAGTAGAATTCAGGTAATTTAATGGCCAATAAATGGCGAGAAAACCACTCAGCAAACCACTCTGACACAATACTCAGCTTTAAAATACACTCGGGCACAAGATCAGCTTTGCCTCACAGCCTGTGTTCTACAGATTCCACTGATGGAGTTCATTTTTAGTGTAAATACAATGAGGTCAGACAATGAGGTAAAAGAATGCTGCTATCACCCACAGTCCAACAAAAACAAATGCATGAATATGATATGCTGCAGTATTTTCATGGCAAACTAGTGATTGCACGATACCAGGACGAGAATGCACGGTGTGTGACATTCATGTGTGTATTCTAATGAGTGCGCTCGCTGCTGCTGCCACACACAATAACCTGCTGGGAATTGGACAGACGCAAGCCATTTTAACTTGCCATCAACACATTGCATCATCTCATGGAAATGCTTACTAGAAGCTCCAGAAAATAAGATTCTGCCTCTCTTATCACACTGGATTCTGTGGGCCTCTCCTTTCCCCGCTTCAACATCCACCTTTTACTTATGATTGACAGACGAGTGTGTGTAACCTCATGTGAGAGTGAGCATGACAGCTTTTGGCCTGAAGAACAGGTTATCTGCTTTTGTGAGGTATTCATATTGATTAGAGCTCCTAGTTTTCTCCTTTGTTCATACTTACTACACACACAATTACCTTTGTGTTCAGTTTATTTGTTGTTCACTGGCTTCCATGTGCGACTCTACCACTTTGATTCTCTCCATGGTTTTCCTCTCTGTTCCCTCTCTTTCAGTATCCACAAGTCTTTTGTCAGGATTTCCTGCGTCAGCGGAACGTCGTGCTGCTTAATCACTTGATTACTTGTAGCCAATCGTCCCAATTGATTAACTTTGCCACATGACAGCTTTCTGGTTGACTCTCTCCTGATGGGGAGCCAAGTCATGACCAGGGGACGTCTGTGCAAAGCTCTTCCACGAAGGCCATTCGTGTCCGTGACATCTTGGAGAGATCACACATCGCAGGAACACAGGAAGATAAAAAGCATTCTGTTCAGACAGCTACATAATCCCTTCAGGGATGTTGACGCTATGGAGAAACGAAACATCTTAAAAGTCGCAGACATCTTGAAACTGACAATGATATTTTGTGTTGCCCTCCTTGAACCTAAGCTGTTTCAAGTCATCGGTTAAAGTAAATAGAGAATGTGATGCAACATTTTATCAAGCTTGTGTTTGGGGGCATAGAGGGAAGCATTTCAATCACTTGTTTCTTTCGAAAAACCTGTTCTGTTGCCACATCCACACACATTCAAGGACCACTGTTGCCTTATATCATTGCAACAGTGAGCGCAACTTCACATGAATGCTTCACACAATGCTCCGTGTCACACCAACAAGCACACACGTACAAACAACAAGCAGTCACAGGCAATATCACACTGGGTCTATCTCAAACTCCATAGATGGTATCTGCTGCGGCAGGAGATCCAATGGAAATACTAATACAAGTGGAGATGATGCATTCCCTCTCCCCCACAGGAGAGCTGTCTATAAATGTGTGCCTGTGAGTGCACATGGCTTATTTGAGGACCAATTGATTCCACGGAAAACATGATGAAGACTATTGACAGAAAGATGCAAATGAGGGAACAGAGAAAGAAAGACGGTGGAGTGCACGCTTAACTGAACTCACCTAGTGACTGAATGGCGGGCGGAGGATGTACACAGCTCAAATAGCTGCACTTATGTACTTGAAATAGTGAACGTACTGTAATGATGCTGGCATAGAATAAACACACAAAAGGACTGTCTTGAAATCATCATGTGCCATTAACATGGCTGACTAAGGGCACTTGAGTTTTTGTTCTATTATCAATGTGGTGGGATCAACTTCAAAAGCTTTGTTTTCTGGAGTGTTCGGCAGTCCAAGCACCATTACCATGGTAACGACCCCTTAAGCCAAGTGGTTGATAAGGGACGGGACAGCTGTCCGAGCAAAGTACCATGGCGTCCAGCTCTGTTAGACTTCATCAAAGCCAACAGCTGTGTGCGTGCGAGAGCTTTTTTCCCCCTCTACGAGTGATGCTGCACATTCCCGAGTGTGTGTGCCTGCGTGTGTGTGTGTGCGAGTGTGCCCAGGGAAAGGGTAATGAGTACCGCTGGGGCTTGTTTAAACAGCCAGGGTTCACTAGCAGAGAAGCGATCTAGAGCACCAACCCTCCCCGGAGCAGGGGAGGGGGGGGGGGGTGTTGATGCAGAGCAGCGCCAGTGCTTCTGAGTCTTATGTTCTCCAGCCCACATTGCATCAGGACCATGCCCCAGGCTTTAAAATCGACAGCCCGACCCCTCAGCCCGAGAGCTCCCACCACCCGCATCAGTCCAAAGGAATGGACCTGCGTCCTTTGGGTGTGAGCGGCAGAAAGTCCTATACCACATACTTTCTTCCCAAATTTTGGCATCTCGATCCAAGTTTTCGTTACTAATGAGCATCTACAGTATGCTACTATAAGCAGTGAAGTGGAAAGCAAGAGGCTCTTATTTTGTGATGTTTTTTTACTCTGAAACATTGTCCATTCCAACTAAAAATGTTCAACAACATTGATTCATTGTTGACACCTCAGCACCAAGTCGGTTATTTTTCTCAATCTAAATGAAGGTTATGCAGAAAGACACACAAGAGCAGGGGTAAAGATAAGCAAACACACACGCGCACACACAAAAAACACAGTAGCCTCATCACCTTACATTGATTTCCCGCTGGCCAAGCAACTGCTTAGACATCTTGGTGGTGACAGGTAGACCCATGAGACCTGTTAGGTGCTCTTTCTAACACACACACACACACACACACACACACACACACACACACACACACACAAACACACAGCTATCCTGCAGCATTTAGGGAACTCCCCGAAGCATTTATCGACTACCAAGAGAAAGTGGCCATTAATCTGACAAAGGCTTAAAAGCCTGTCACTGTCCGTTTGTGTGTGCGTTTATATGACATGTGAGTACATGTCACATATTTTTACATTTATAGATGAAATGTGTGCCTTTGCTTAATCATGCATAGTGTGTATTACTATTCGTTTGGAAGCATAAATAATATTTTTCTAACAATAATATGTAATATCCATGTTTAAACATCCAATTATGACATCAATCCAGATTCAAAAAAGGGAAACCTTCTCTACATGTGTTACAAGATGAATTGGGGTGTCAAAGGTCTGCCGTTTGGCCCTCATGACACCTTTTAAAAGGCAAAGTGAGCCCGTCTAACCTTCCATTCCAGCAAATTACTGTCATACTGTTACTTCTGCCAGTTCAACACCCCAGAGGCAAACCTACCGGCCTGACAGCGCAACAAGATAATGAGAGGACAGAAAGACAGAGGCAGAGGAAGAAAAAGAGAGAATGGAGGACGTACAATGACTTGAAAATGCCTGTGTATTTGGGTTCATCTCTGCATGCACTCATGCCTCCATCTATCCATCTTGGTAACAAAGAAAACACTTTTTTGTTGAGCATTAACAATCTATGCTGCGGGAACAAAATGCGTGCTGTGAGGTCAGACACGGCAAGAGAGAGCAAAGATCTGTCTTATGTCGCTGCGTTTCTCTGGCAACTTGGAGGAATTTGTCCCCGGAGCCTTGTTATTGTCAACTCAATGTTAGAGGCCATCGTGCTCTGAAGTGTCAAACATGCGGACAAACCCGTGTGCATGGACGCAATCAGCTCAAATAAGCGCTTAAGCTTATGTTCTTAGCATTTTTCACGAGCATTAAAATTGGTTCCTCATGTTGCACAGGAGCTGACGTCCTGTGTGTATGTATGTACCTAGTGTGCCTGCCTTTGCCGTGTCCTTTGTGAATGATGGCTTTGCTACAGTGCTGCGAAGAGAAACATTGGTTTGCTACGCCTTTGATTCATTGCTGGTCCGAGGAAAATTTGCATAGCAGGCGGACTCGGGGCAGATCTGGGCTCTCGTTAGCCGGGTGGCTAGATACTTCATCATTATCATCAGGCATGCGCTTCGGTTCCAGCTGCTGTGCCCTTGCTTATAATCTTCAAGCGGGCTTTGCAGAGGAGGAAAAAGAAGAAAAAAAAGAAGAAAAAAAAGCAGTAAAAGTCGAGAACAAATCAAGGATGCTCTGCCTTGTGGCAATGCAGCGTGGGTGAAGACATTCGCCACATATCAACGTGTGCTGGTTGATCACATGCAGCAGATTTCACCCATCAGCCGGTTATTCTGTCTACACAGGTACACATTTCCCCCCCCCGCCCATTTTCTTCTGTGTCAATCTCCTGACAGGCTTGCTGGAGCGCTTTCGGGGACAGTGCTCGTTATTGAGGACATGCTGACGAGAGTCGATCGATACCGACGCCCCAAACCGCAGCATCTGTCTGGGAGCTGTGCGTTTGTGTGTACATGGGCGTTGTGCGTATGGGCATCTGTGCGTGCATATCGGTTGGCGTATGAGCAAGATGTTTTGGCACGAAGGATGGACACGTGCGGATGCCGCCGACATTCATTCCATTGTGCCCTTGAGGATGTCAGCCCTCATTCCACGGGTATGTGGGTGTGTTTGTGTGCGCACGTGCGAGTGTGTGATGGATTTCAATATCAGTTGATGGGGGATTATATGGACAGCTTCCCCAGCTATTTTTCTCGATGAATATTTTACCATCATATAAACAAAATGCAATTTCAAGGCAGCTGTGCACGAGAGACAGAGAGGCCAGAGAGGACAGAGAACGACGAAGAACTTTCACAAAATTCGGATTCCAAAATATCTATCCAGCGCCACTCGAGGGAGAATTGGCTGCACGGCATAGAAGTACTTGCAGCATGGTGCGAAAGAAAAGGGAATGAGACTGAGATGGAGACTAAGAGTGTTTCTCCTTCCATGGGTCTTAAATCCACCATGGGGAACTGCTGTAGTGTGACAGTAGGCGTATAACAGCCAATGTGTCGATGAATCCAAAAGCGCGTTTATTTCCTGCAAGACCGAGGAAGCATACCTCGCTTCATGTCCCTTTACAGAACAAAAAGGCAAGCTGATATTTGACCTGTTATTTATATATGTATGGGCTCCCATGCATCATAAACTTTAATAATATTCCTAGTCAGTGCCTGGACAGGGTAGGAGCTAAATATATGGATTGTTTGTACCCTCCATTTTCTTTATTCGATGAAAGTTATCTCTATTTGCATGATAGCATGCACATCTGCTCACTGAAACATGAGGCAACAGAATTGTTGAAGATTAAATTCAATCATCACATTAGATATGCAGATTACTGTATAATAAAAAAAGACAATAAGACGCTAATGGTCGAAAACAAAAGCGTAATGGGATCATCTTTCAAAATTAAGCATAATATGTTTATCTGAAGTCCAAAAAAGGACTTTATTTTTATTTTATAAATTTTTTTATTCACTAACAACTGATACATTAAAAGAAACCAGAGGGCCAACATTTGACAACAAGCATGTCTGTCTGCGAGAGATCACTAATACCACTTGGCAGAAACACAAACAATGCCACACGCACACTTTCGATCAAGGACATCAGTGTGGAAAACACATTTGAGCACTTCTTAAGCCCATCAATCTCCCTCCCTCTCACACACACACACACACACTTGTAGTTGACCATGGTGTCTCCCCACCGGTCCATTAGACTCCCATGCAGATGATATCATCTCTAGTCAGCATGCAGGGAGGGAGGCAGTGATGAAAGGAGGGATGGGATGTTTCAAAGCACTACTGGAGACTGTCTTGAGGGGGAGAGTCATCTTGAAAGCAAAGAGCCATGGATGAGTGGAACAGAATGACAGATGCTGAAGGTAGAAAACACACACACAAGCATCCACCAACAGACACACATACGTTTATATATTCCCAACAGTGGACTATCAGACTACACCAACCACGTGAGGACCTCTGTTTTTTATCATTTTGAAAAAACAAGAATAAAATATATACTTTTTTCCATGATATTACTGCAAATGTGCTTTTTGTTTTTTCTTATGAACTTGCCAAGTAAGGACTTTCATCCTTGAGCCACGTCTCCCTATCAAAGAGGGGACCTACATGTACTGCAGTGAAACCGTCTTTACCCTCTCTGTCTTACACTCTCCCATAGTTCCCAATGTGTTTTTGCTTAACTCGAGGGGCAAGATTTCCTTGTCTTGTAATGATTTCTAAATAGGGCCTCATTGCCCAGGGATATATCTAATTACCACACACCGGCTGGTGATGCTAATGCACACTGACAAAAGGAGAGTGGGAGGCAGAGGGAGAGAGAAAGAAGCCAGTTCCAATTTGTTTTTTTTTAAGTAACTTTGACTGACCAAGGGCATGAGCGACTGTCACTCAGACGTCATTGTTACACATCTGTTTGCCGATGATGTTTCACGGGGGCATATTTCAAATATGCCAGGCTTTTGTGTTCGTCTTTGCACTGTGATGCCAGATTCCACTCGCAGTAACCATTACGTCTCACTCTCTAATTGTGTGTGTATTCAAGTCTGTGCATGCCTGTGTGTGTGTTTGTGCCTTTCTGTTTATGTATGATTATCTAGTATTTCATTGGGTGTCATCACTACTCAAGTGAGACCCAGCCTCAGGAGGAGGACCACAATTGTTGGTCACTTTATATAATGGATGATGCACTCTTCACAATAAAATCACAAACACACAGATACATACTGTGAGCACAATCATCCACACACACAGGAGACATATGCATGCACAGACACACCCGATCATGATCTGCCGTGGCCTGTGTGTGGGTGTTTGTATTCAGCACAGCTGCTTTTACAATGAATATGTGACCGCACCAGTGACCGACTCGGAACAAAACATCTTCATTATTCATGGCTGGGGGTGAAATACGAATGAACATATCTCTACAATATGTGAAACACACACAAATAAACAAGATCTCATGGTGGTGGCTTGAATGAGTGAACACATCTCTGAACGTGTGTCAATGTGTTCGTGTATGTTGGAATGTCAAATGAGGACAAGAGGATGTCAAATGTGTACATATTGTAAAGCCCTCTGAGGCAAATTTGTAATTTGTGATTTTGGGCTGTACAAAAATTAATTGAATTGAATTGAATGTGTGTATGCGAGTGTGTGTCTGGGAACCTTTCCTTCCTGTATCAGGATAAATAGCTTTGTCTATCATGTAAGGTGGTGTCTGGCTAACCAGATTCTCCTCGCGTCAAGCCACATGAACACAAATGAGTTCCCCAGAGGAGACATTTCAGATAAGTGTCCCTGTGACACTTATCGTGAAGGACATCCTACGGGAAAAGAGGAGGTGTGGGTGACAGACAGAAAGTAAGTGTGGCTATATCATGCATTCACCTTGTATTTCAACACAGAAAGAGCTCAGGACTACATTAACATAGAGGCCTATACATTGAACTCAAAAGCATTGCAGCAACAGCATAGAAATGAATATTGTCTTGATAATATGATGTAAAAGCATGCATTTACATAATGGCAGGCTATCTGTCATATCCCTCTGCTGGTAGGTATCAATAACTCCCTTCTGCCTATCTCAGAATACCTCTCCTGGTGACAATACCATCAGCTCACTTCTTGAAATGAATGGCATTAGATAACCACTGGTTGTCAACTGCTACTGGCACTTTCAGTAGCATTCTACCTCCGAGGTGACAGGTTCCACATAAACTAGATCACTGTACTGTACCAAGAGGTAATTATACTGCCGCTGTAAATCTTCTCCATGGCTCGGTAAGTCAGATCATCTTGCCCACACGCCTGCATGCGCACATGTCGTCAGAGATGCACACGTTTTATGATCTGCACGCTCACACAGGGAAGCACTGCAGAGAAACCACTGTGGGCTCAGGTGGCTAGATGTTGGCTACATCGGTCAAAATGCCGCATTTTCCACACACAGTTGCATCTGAAGAGCAGCTTGAATGCTATTCAGCTTGTTCGGAAATTATTTAGAAAAATATCTTTATCTCTAGATTCTCTCTGTCACATATTTTCTATTTTAGACCATCACAGTACAAGTCTTTAATATATTTAAATGAACAGCTCTTTAAACCAGCAAAAAACATTTACATGTGTCAGCAACCTGACGGAACAGATTGCTCAATAGATATAATGGTCAATTAAAAAGGTAAACTAAACTCCTTGTCGCATTGGGAGAAAAAAAACACAAAAACCCATCGACATCTGGCTTTTGTCATCAGTGGGAAAGGTTACCATCAACATTTTATTCCTAGGACATAATGACTGCAGTAGTCACAGGTATTTATCGGCTCCAACTCCGATCAGCAATGATGAAAACATGAGCCCTGGGTGGACAAGCTCATTGTTTCCTATGTTTCCGACGCTTTCTTTGTCTTGTCAGCCACAAATCAAGTCTGCCTTCGTCCACCCGAACATTGTTCCAAATTAGTCTGCAACGACTTTGAAGAGAGACCGAATAAGTTCAAAATAATAAGTATAAAAAAGTTCTCACTGGCCTCCGTGATGCTCGCTACTGTTTTCCAGCCCTTTCGTAATGTTGAACACACAACACAACAGAAAAGACACAGAAAGGAATACACCTTTACTGCAACGGGAAAATAGTCTATTGTCTATTGTCAGTTTTCTTCTGTTTAAATAAGTCCCTTGATGCGCGTCTGTTCGTTCTGTCATGGTAACGGTGCTTCAAGCGTCCAAAACAGCATGAAGAAAGACTTGCATCACAGCAATAATTTCTGCAATTTAACACACCAAATAAATGTGTTTGCAACGATTTGATTAAACCGTTTCGCTGAGAAGCTGCTAAAAATGTTCTTGATCATGACCATACACACTTTGAAGTAGTTTCACTGCACATGACTGTACAGGCGTTCACAAACTGCAGGCATGCAGGTACACAATGCATTCAATAGTTTTGTTACACACAGAACATTCAGATAAGAACCACTGAACATAAACACAAAAAAATGTCGACATGGTACCTTCAAATTAAACATCCATGTGATGTCTCTTCAAAAGCAATCATTTTTCATTCCGCTAATGCTGATGAGGAAGATCAACCTGTTTTAGTGTCTTGAGTAATTGTCCATCAATTGACCCGTTGCCTCCTAGTTTGTGGCTTGTTTTCCAGTCACAGACTGGATTACACTGCAGTGCACAGCTGTGCAAAGCCATGAAACAAAAAGATATTTTCAGACAGGTGAACCATCACTCACTTCCCATAAATGGTTGCCTACATCAAAAGCATTGCTCCAAACATGTCAACGCTTTAACACAAAATGTCATTGTTGCCAAAACAACAATGCAGGGGTTTTGTGTTTTAAAATCAGTGCGCAGTGTCGCATAAACATTTTTTTTTTTTTTGCTTTTATAAAACCACAGCGACAGATATTCACATAAAAATTGCAAACCTGTCACAGAGATTTGCATGCTTGGAGTTTGAAATTGCAATATTTTTGCAATCATCACACAACCGGAACTTCAGCAAACGCATACACACAAACACACATGAAAACCCAAGCCTACTGGGATTCTATCATATGACGGTTGCCGTGGGCACAGGTGCACGATGGGATGCCAGTCTATTTTCTGCAGTTAATCGATGACATGAAGCCACTGGAGCTCGACTAGGAGTGACTGGGCCAGAGAGTGATACAGACAGTATTAGTGTGTGTGTGTGTGTGTGTAGAGTGGTAATACATCTCTATACGCCATTATCATTGAATTGCTCTACGACCACTCCAATGCTGCATGAGCCTACTGAGACGCTCTCTAGCTCCGAGGCTTTTTGTCATTCATTCCTTCACACACACACAGAAATGAACACATTCTCCCACGGCGGGTAGTCACAAGGGGACAGGGGTGTTCTCTAGAGGTCAGCTAATTTGGCCCACTGGTGCCTCGACCACATCTCCCTCGCTCAATTTCCTTTTCACGTGCTCGTTCAGTCCAAACTTCCGCTCTCCTTCTAAAATATCCTGCTCACAAATCTACTCTGCCTCCACTGCCGCTCGCCTCTTAACATCATACAACTTTCATTCGGTGCAGACAGAGTGATGGACCTAATTCAGAGCCAACCTTTGGCCCTCATCCGATCCCATCTACCAGTTAACTCCTCTGAGACCTGAAAAGGGCTTTGGAGACTATGCTCTGCTGTTGTAGTGTATGCTTGTTTCTATAGTTCATCCAATATTTCTCCCCTGCTGTCGGTGATTTTGATGTTACCTTCAAGAAAAGACTAAATCATTTTACATGCACTAGTTGGGCATCTGAGGTTGTTTCTGGAGTCTGTATATACAGTCCATTAATCACTCATGTGACTTTATTTAGAAGGTTTATGGTACTATTAGGAATTCTAGTTCAATTTGGGATGTGGTAGTAAGGGCAAAGCATGAGTATTACAAGTGGAGCATATTTCAGTGTACCATTTAAACTGTTAGATATTTTGTACTGGAGTTCTAAGCTTGTTTTAATTGTCTGCACTTTTGGCTGTCTGTTTTCAAATTGTATTTTAATGTCCTTTTGTTGTGTATTCTTCTGAACTTTGTCTCGTTTTTTGATGCGTCATGTAAAGTACATTGAATTCTAATGACATGTGCTGTATATAAAGACATTGTGACATACTTGTGGATAATTTATTCATGTATCTTTCAATAGAATATGAAGACAATGTAGTCTAAGACTTTAACTGGAGAATAAATATTATCCTGTCTCAAATTTTAGCAAACGGTGTACATGTTATAAAATTGTAACTTAATCTTAAGCATCACTTTTCAAGGAACCACACTGAATCTAATTTTGTTTACGATTCTACCTTCAAGAATAAATAAAGGTATACAGCAGCTTGAAATCTCTACTTTGTGTGCAGATCGTAAAGGTAAAATAAGAAATCGTGTACATGTTTATATATAAATATGCATACATATTAAAACGAATATATGTTGTACCACACATGTTAACTCAGAATGCCTGAACTGCCAATGCACATGTATTCACAATCTAAAAAACAAAAAAGCTTCCTAGTGAGGTGTTGCCAGTCCATGATGCAACAGGATGAAGAAGTATATTTATTGGTAGGTACACACTCTAACTTTCCCTTTATTTTGATTTATGACATTTTTAATAGCATCAACAGGAAGTTGGCCTCTGTAGCGTTTCCTCTGAAATACTGCCAAGGCCAGGCAGTGTACGGTGTACCAATCTGATCTGCACAGATCTGCTGAGAAAACAGGAATGGATATAAATGGCAAGGAGTGTATATGTCTATGGATGTCTATAAGTGTGTGTGTGTGTGTGTGTGTGTGTGTGTGTGTGTGTGTGTGTGTGTGTGTGTGTGTGTGTGTAAGGGCTTTTGCTGGAGCATAAAGGGGCTCAGTGCTCTCAGGGAGAGAGCCATAGCTCATGAGCACAGAATACTAATCCTGTTGCAACCGACACCCTGGGCAGATAGTCCTCACATCCACAGTCGCAGTTTTACTTCATTCATTTCAGGAAGAAAATCACAGCTTCTGTATTGCACTGCATGCAATTACTCATTGTCATCAACAGTGGCATTTGTGCATTTTTCACTGTGTGTGCATGTGTCGTGTGCGTTGGTGGAGTTAAGGGTTATTAAAACACCTGTTTGTGCTGCACGCCAGCACAGTGTGAAAATAAACATCTCTCGCCCATGCTGCTAAAGACACACACACACAATACAAAACACACACACACACATTTGTCTCTGCTCTAATTACCAGGGAAGCAGATAGTATTCCATGAGGAAGGGATGAGCTGCCTGTGTGTGTGTGTGTGTGTGTGTGTGTGTGTGTGTTTTTAAGTGACGGACCACTGGCTCCTGCTCAATGCAACGGTGATGGGGTCCCAAGGGTCTCAGTCAAATCCCAGTCCTCTCTCTAGATTTTCCTCTCTCTCGCTATCCCCCCCTTTCCATCTTTGTTTCTCACTGTGCCTCCATTTATTTCACATTAAAAACATAATCCACACCATCTATCTGTGCTAATGAGAATCCCCAGTGATGCCAGGGTAATCCTGGAAGGTACTGCTCGGGCTGCACGGTGGTCGCCTCACAGCAAGAGGGCCCGGGGTTTGATTCCCAAGGTTGCATGTTCTCCCCGTGGCAGCGTGGGTTCTCTCATCTGTCCATTGTTTAAAGGCCAGTGTCACCGTCTCAAGCACGAGATAGCTTAGCCTGGTTTGTTGTTATTATAATCATTTAAACTTTAAATTCAAACAATGTATGCGTTAGTTACGTACTAAACATGCTGTTACTGTGTAATACAGCAAATCATACCACGATAAGGCAACATTGAAGAGCGTAAACCAACGTAGAGACTTCTTTAGAGGGAAGCTTCCACTTCCAGCCACATCTTAATGTGTCCAAGCCAACTAAGGACAGCTTGGTGGCTAGAACAGCATGATGGATGAGCCAACGCACAGAGGATGGTATCATTTCATTATGAATGATTGATGAATGATCGAGAACATGGTGTCACTGTTAACACCATATGTAAAGATATCCCTTAGACTAATTCGACATCCACGTATGTCTACAGCCCTTTATAGCTGATAACATGAGGAAACCTACAATAACACAATAAGATACATCTGATGTCTGAGTGTCATTAGTTAAGCTACTGGCGAACGGAGCGGAAGTGATGAGGTGACACAATAAGGAGGTCCTTACCATAGGTCTAAACCCTTCTGCCCCCGTGGATCTCAATCAGCAAGAAAAAGAGGGATGGGAAACATCCAACATCCATCATGGTGACATATTCACTGCTGTGCTAGCAGTATTGTGGATGTCACACATCGAGGCAGCGACACATTTATGTCAACACACAGAAGAAGGATCACTCATACGGATGGATGGATGAAGAAGGATCAAGCACAAATGATGGATCCTTCTTCATCCATCCATACTGTAGAACTGTAAATTGGAAATCTTCCAATTAGCTCGATGAAGGTAACCCTCACATGTCTTCCTGACCTTCTGAAGTGTCTCAGGTGGTGAGCATTTGTCCCTCTGCAGCGTTTGTAATATACGTAGAATGCTCAAGGGACCAATTTTGGACCTTGTTCTGATGAACCATGAATACGCTTGATGCTTTGGCTCTATACTGTACTGTGTCTCTGCTATGTGGTGATGTAACCTCTATAAGGCTGTAGTAAACAAAACAAAGAAAATGTTGTGTAGCAAGTTAATATGATTACATTTGCGAATGAACACTGAATATGAACAATAGATTAGGCTGATGGGATTGTCATTGTTCCCCTGGCAACACAGAGCTGGTTGCCAAGGTTCAGCAATCAACACAGACAGTGATGAAGTAAGAATGTGAGGAATAAGGTTAAAATAAATTGTGTATTGCTTGGAGCTCAGATTAATCTTGTATGTGCACTGGTCAATGTGCAAAACAGGCTTGACGAGCAGATTTTCTGTTTCCTGCTTATCCAACCCTCTGAAAGGGGTTTATGAACGCTTTGAGACTGCCTTTCAGGTCGGACGCCCTGATAACATTAACACCTGGAAACTTCCCCGTATAACCACAGTCTGATATGCCGGACACTGAGCGGCTCCACTGGAACATTTTGTTTAATTAAGTTTAAAAAAAAACGTGGGGCATGTGTTCAAACAGTAAGGGTAGTTTTTCTCTGGAAGTTTGGTACAAAACAAATCCACAAACCAGCTGAATTTGATGTTGCTGGCCCATTTGGACTGAAACAAAGACAACGTAGAGGCAGGAACGGGTAAGCGCAGAGATCAATGCCATGAAAATGTTACCATGATGAGGAGAAGAAAATCAGTGACAATGAGAAGGTGATACACAGCGGTAGACTTGTTTTTGTGTCAAACACATTGCATGTCAGTTATGAAGTGTGTCTGTGTTGCTGGAGGGGGCTGATGTTGATTGACAGAACCACATCTGTTTTTCTTATTCTCTTTCTAGCAGACCTGATATTCAGTCACACAATGTCTCAGGAGCTCAAACACTGAATGTGTGTGTGTGTGTGTGTGTGTGTGTGTGTGTGTGTGTGTGTGCAGGATAATATGTTGTTTCTAAGACTTGCATCATGAGCATGAGAGTGAGAAAAATGTGAAGAAATTGACCATTCAAATGTAGTGCATGGCCGTTATGCTGATCTATGTATGTATCATATTGTTTGCAATGTGGAGGGATATCGGCAGCTTGTCCAAGGAGTTTTAATTTAGAGGTTATTTAATGCTGTAGTACAGACAGATACATGAACACACCTGTGTATGCGATGCCTTCTTTGCCAAATCAAAGCAGAGATAGATAGACACTAAGTAAATAAGTAGGAAAGAAATAGCTTACTCATTTTATACGGCATAATTCAGTTTGCATTGCCCCTTAATACCCACTTTATATGGTAATAAGACAATATTTGTTAAACTGTGTTTCACATATTTGTGGTTCAAATCTGCTCAGTGTCATACAGTAATGTATTTATAGATTTGATGGACAAAGACCTAGGACCTGTACAATTTTAATATACATATTGATTGAAAATATAACGTCACAGTCCAAACTCTTTCGGGCAAATTTTTAAATTAAGAAATGAAAAAAATAATAAAAGTCACCTGATGCAACGCAAGTGTAATTCAGTCGTTGTACCGGTCATACCAATAATGAACATATTCTCAACGAGAACAAAAAAACTCATCTTAGGGCAGCGAGAACTGCTGAGGTTTTTGTCGATACAGACATTATACAATGAGCTTAGTGAAGGTCAGTCAGTATAACAGACTATTGTTCAACTCAGCCAGAATAACAATGGGAAGATATAGCGCTTTCATCCAAAGCTCTTTATAATTTGCCTCTCATTCACCCATTCACACGCACACACACTCACACACCCGGACATCTGGTGTGGGCTCCGGCCGTTAACCACAGGGACCCCCCTATGACAATAAAATAATCAATTTGGCAATCTGCTCAATCGGAGTCTGAGAAGTTTAATAATTCTAAAATTGTGGGCACATACATCTCATTGACTTTGTATGTGCAAGTGTGCTTTGTTCTAGAAGCGTGAAAGTAAAGTCTTCTTTTTTGTTCTGCATTGAAAATGAAGAGCTGCAAAGAAGGGTTGCAGAGTCAGAACGTGAGAAAAAGATTCAGCAACAAAAAAGGGGAAAAACAGAGCAAGAATTGAAGTTTTGTTTTAAAGAGTCTGACTCAGAGAGAGCGTTAGTATTTGTCTTTTAGTGGAGAAACGGGACAAGAGGAGGATAGAGGCAAAAGTCTGGCTCTCGCTCTGACGGCGCGATGTTGGGTTTACAGCTATTCTGCAACTGGCTTAAGTTAAGTATCGCCCCAACACTTGGCATCACTTTAATGAGCTCCGCTATCCGTTTGGCCTTTGTCTCAAGCAACAGTGCATCAATCCTCTTCCTCCGTCCCTCCCGTTCTCCCTCTCTGAGTAATTTAGATGATACAATCCTCCCCGCTGATGGAATCCAGAGAACGATAACCTCCCCGTCAGCAAGGTAAGACTCCCTAGAGCTCCCAGTATGTGTGCATGTGTGGTAAAGGGCTTGCAATAAGAATAACTGGGCACTAATTAGTGCTTTTCACTCTGCAAACATGCCTATCATGCACCCAAAGGAACATTATTATATCATTGTAGGAATTCATAAGACAAACTACGTCTCTCTGGATATCTACGATCACTTCTACATTAGCCTAAATTAAGTAGGTTATAGGAATTATTGTGGTGGCAGTGATAACCTAAAATGGATAAGAGAGCTTTAGTACAAGCACTTGTCCATCTCTGTATGGATAAAACACTAATCTATGTCGCTTTCAGGCACAAGCACAGATGCACACATGCATACATATTCCCATGGGTTATGTGTGCGGAGGGATTGTTTATTTTGTGCTCAATGCATTGATGTATGAATGACCATGCATGCGTGTGTGTGTGTGTGTGTCAATCTTGTTCTAACATTGTCAACAGATGGTTTCACACACAGCCACACACACACTTGTGCAGCATGGTAACTGAAGACCTCGGAGCCACACCTCTTGGCCACATGGGGTAATCTCTAAAATATAGATCAGAAGCATGAATTTCTGTAAGCCATTTACAAACCTTTTGATGGAAGGTTTAAAGGGCTCCTTTGAACTTCTTCGCTTTTTAATTACAGGCCAACAAACAAAATTCAATTAGAAAATCCTCTGTCAAGCAGAGGCATGGGACCGCCCTGAGCTGGTATCAAAAGCCAGTATAACAAGGCAAACTTGTCTTGCCCTTTGCTACTGCAAGCTGGGTACACAAGTAAACAATTGTTTATATGCGATTGACAATACGCTTATTGACCTTACTACCATGACACTTGGGTGCCAATTTGATATGTCTTACGATTTTTAATGCTGCGATTCTACAAGATTTGTGACTTGATATTTTGATTCATTGCAATTTTTTTAAAGATTGTTTGACACTAGACCAGGAGAAAAAGTTGAATCATATCAAGAAAAAAAGTTTGATATTAAGCATGTATCTCGTCAGAAATGTCCTGAAGTCAAATTCATCAGTCATTGAATTATGGAGCAATGCGTTTTTTATGGGACCTTCAAAAAACACTTGATTTTGTTTCTGTATGTACTCAGTATGTACAGCATATAACAGGCTGATTGTAAAGAAGTGTGTTTATGCTTAAAATAATCCTACCTTGTCGAACATCTCTGGGTGCTATGATGATTGCTTCATTGGAATGCAGCTCAGTGACACAGCAGTCATCAGGAACGAAAGAACCATTGCTGGAACTGTGGGGCGTCTCCGGGAGCAATGGAATAGGTGGTGCCATGATATTGTGGTTCGGACAGATACATCCTGTCTGGGTCATCCCACAACCATCTCCATCAGAAACCTCCTGGTCTCCATTGTGACCGGTGCGTAAACACTCCTCAAACCATCGGCAGAGGACGCCGCAGGTGAACTGACTGGAGTTCTCGTTGTTGATGAGTAACACCTCTACTAGTCTCAGCTCCAGCAATTCATTCAATACCTGAGGCTCATCCTCTGCTGGATGTCTCGTTAAACATATCTGGACAAAGTTCTTATCAAACTGTAGGAAGGAGTATGGTCCCTCTGAGTTGGATTGGCTGCCACAAAGATCGATGACTTCCTGATCCCTTGCAGCAGGTGTCTGTACGTGAAGGGGACAGCTTTGATTGGCCAGGTGGTGGTCAAGAGAGAGGAGCATGGGGGAGTGCGTCCGGCAGATGATAGGCTGGCGGGTGAAGCGGAGGTAGAGGGAGTACTTGGTGGGATCAGGGTTTTCCAGGGACCAGGAACAGCCCGGTGCCCTGGATGGAAAGAGCTCCCTTAGGGAGAAAGAGCCATAGAGCACCCCAGCTACAAGGCTGGAGCATGGTGAGGAGACGGGCGAGGGGGACCCTTCTACCCCGGTGCTGGGGACGCTGTGGGCAGCCCCATAGGCAGCCTCCGCCAGGGCAGAGAGAGGAGCTGGAGCGAGGGCAGACAAGGCAGCCAGGGCCCCAGCCACGGCCAGGAGGGAGGACAGCACAGACAGACACACCCCACCAGCAGTGTTCATCCTATGACATTCGTCCTGTAGGGGAAGAGAGAAGAGAGGAGGATGGGGAGAGAGGGGGCTGTAGATTAGACACATTATAAAATATCTTCAAACGCAACCTGACAAAACCAACATGACATGTACAAAAGCTGAACTTATCAATATTCCTGTTCAAGTCTAGACCAAAGAAGCATGTCTGGTTGGAAATATTTATGGGCAGATTTCTGTCTTGTATAAAATAAGCAAGTTCATGGCAGCAGTTCTCGTGACGTTGTTCTTCAAACACACACACACTGCCAAAAACAGAAACACATCCCTGCTGGGCTGGATTAAAAGGGTTGATGGCTTGGCTTTTGAGACATGCACTGTGGGGCTTGATCTACCCTTTCCTGCTGATACGTGCACACAAACACACTGACAAATGCACGCACAGACACACACACACACACCAACGCCTGCTGAGCAGCTCCCCCAAGGCTCTGGCAAACGATTACCATCACAGACACAGTAAGGGTCCTCCACCAGCCTGATTTTGTCTCACACAACACACACACACACACACACACACACTGCTGACAAAAACCCTACATACAGCATACAGTGTTTTAGTATTTTGCCTGAAACTACGACAACATTTTCATATGCCCCGAGTGACTGCTCCATCACTTTCAAGTGGTTCTGCATAAATGTAGTTTGAGGAGGATGTGTGGGAGATGGGAAATGTGCACACCACTCCACCAAAAACCTTATGGCACAATACCCAGACAACTTTTTTTTCGAAAATATCACTGTGCTGAAATCCCAAAAAATACTTTTGACTCAGAGAAACAACTTGAACTGTGATATAAGAAAGATTTCGCAAAACATAAAAAAATGACTACAGACAACCAACCACAAAACAAGAAACTCTTAGTCCCAAACACCTTTTGTCGGAGCAAACGCTTTACATTTCTTTTAGCAGCTCCTTAGCCAGCAAAGTATCTGGACTACTACTTTCAAGCTAACATGCTACCATCTTGGCGTGCCGCATAATTCAAGTCATATCATACAGATTAAATGTGCATGCATGTGTGTGGCAAATGGTGTCAGTAATACAAATTTTCCTCAGAATAATGCTGAACCCACCTATAACTCGATAGAGCATACCAAATACTCCTGTACGTGTCTGCTTGCATGTGTCTCCCTACTGCCAACCAAGGTTACTTAACGTGTGATGCAGTCTCTGCACGTGTGGGCCTTTAGAGCAAGCACTCAACTTCACTAAGGCCTAGGTTAATGAAAGCCAGAAGCAGTATGGACTTCACTGGATTCATGTAAGTCGTGAGGCTATCCAACGTTGGACACATAGTACAGGGCCTGGGTAAGAGGCCAGGAACTGTTCTTATACCTCACCATGTCAAGAGGTGACCCCACAGAGATTGGACAGTAAGAGGCACTTGGGCTCATAGGACGGTGGGGTTAATGAGAGCTAAAAGCACATGAAAGGCAGACTGAGGATTGAGGGGGATACAACGCAGGAGAGATGGTGGAGGAGAGAGCATTATTACTATTGTACTGTAATTGTAAAAACATGTGCAAAATTATACATCGTAAAAAATAAACAATCTCTTTAAGGTCTTAGGTATTCTACTGATGCTAACGCAGAGTGCTGTACAATGCTAAAAATGGTTTACTGTCTTGCTCAAGGACAATTCACCCACACAGTATTATGTTATGATGGACGGAGATTGTTTTTCTGCAGAGATTGTTTACCTTGAGGTCACATGAAGGTCGCTGTAACCACTAGTACAACCTGCTGTACATAAGAAAGAGTTGATTTGGAAGGAGCTGGAAATCAATACATTTTACAGAAGCACAGTGCTGCTAATTTGGTTGGAATGCAAAGAAAATGTGTCTCAAAGGGCAATTTGTAGGATTCAAAAAAATTTGATTTTAAAAGTGACTTGTTCCCTTTTTTTCCCCCAAAGCAAAGTGGCTGACAGCCAGTGTTGGGCAATTGATTTTCAGAATTTTATAAAACAGTACTTGCTAATTACATTTAAAAGTAATACGCTACTTTACAATAGTACTGTCTCTGTAATGCATTTCTGATGACAACTTCTGAGTTACCTTCACCAAAATAACCACATAAGTAGGCTGAGGCATGATGAAATAGAAAAGGGTAATGTCTTATGTCACACAAGAAGCTCAACTTTATTGCAGTCGATTACAGATCCAGTGGTGGACGATATAGCAGCTCTTCATCCCAGTGCTGCACATGGTTTTTCTTTCTATGACAATAATATCTTGACAACACATCACCAGTCGAACTGCTAACTGTCGTGTGATGGTCCGGCATCTTTGCTTTTCATTTTCTAGTTGGGCTTCTACCGGTTTGTTTGAAACAGTTCTTTCACTTTGAGCACCAAGCGGAGGATGCTTGCCCCCATACGTTGTATGGATGAGCTCGTCACCGCTCACTCTGACAGCTGTCGAGCGAGGAGGAGGATGTGGGGGCATGACACGATCCGTCGGAGACAATATCGTGAATGTCATCGCCTTGTCTAAGAGCTCTGTTAGACGGAGCCCAGTTCCGGGCCAATGCATGCACTCACATGCAATGGTTAGGCTACCACTTTGTATTAAAATGCAGCGCTAATATTATCAAGAGCCTTTTTCTTGCCGAAGTAGCACGGCGTGGATGAAGGAAAAAATGAATGTCAAGTAATCAGTATGCGTTATATTACTTTGTTAGTGCTACATGCACACATTAGACACATGCACCGGCACACTGAATGTACATTAGACCACACTACATACAAGCTTTGTACTGGTTGTTCCTTTCATTCATCAGGCAGTGTTTACTTTAGAAGAGGCTGGCAGTGGTGTGAGACAATAACCATAGCAACACTGTCAACTCCTGGACAAAGTCTTTTTTTTCCTTCTCTGCCTCTCCGTCGCTGTTTGGACTGGGTTATCCGACACATGATTCTCATCCGCAGATTGTTCACCAGTAAAATATGACATCAAGGGTTTTTAAAACAGCATTGGCTCCGGCTGCTGAGACACTTTGACAAATGCATGGCACAGTTGGGAAGGCTACTGTAGCATGTTGTGAAAAATGCCCAAGGACATAATGCTGTCTGGCATATGATGGGGTTACAGACTATGCCGTTTGAACATGCTCAGATTCTTTCAAACAAATATGCAATGATACGACAGCCGTACAATGTGTCACTGAACTGTTAAATCCAGGAAGTCCGTGTGAATATAATGCAATATATTCTAAAGCACAGAACAAACAGCATTTCTGGTTTATCTTTATTTTTATTTTGCAAAGAATAGAAGTTGATATTGCCATAGACCTATCAAAAGTGACGATAAATAGAATTATAGGCCAAACCATGCATAGGTAAAACCTTACGCATATTTTACGGATGAGGAGAAGTCAGAAGCGTTAAGCAAATTGTTTTGGGACAATGAACAATGAATATTCATCGACCCACAGTCTGTGCAAGAGTAGGCCCTAAAGTGCTGTCTCCATGAGGCCATTCTGTCCCACTTCACTCTCAAACAGCACTTTACTGTGGGCAACCATAAATATTCATTGGCGTTGATGTCTTCCTTCCACCTTGACATTAATGTTATCACCAAGGATAGCAAAATATGTATATTCCTCACTCCCTGTCTGTCTTTGCTCAGGGCTCTGTCTTCATTCTTTAAATGCAGTGAGGTGACAATATGACTCATCTGATTTTTGTCTTCACTGCAAAACTTAAAGAGAATAGTGCCGGGACACTACAGTTTTAAACTCATGGCACAGCACTGAAAGTATCACTGTCCCCAAATAAGAGATTATTTCACCAAATATTCATTTTACAATTATGAACGCATCAAGTTTTAATGTCTGCTATAGATGTACCCAGATGCTCGCTTGCAAAAATAAAAAAAGATGATTCTATGTTTTGTTGGTGTGACAAGAGGTTTTTTTTCCCTCTATTTAATAAGGCCAGAAGACATGCATTGCAAAAGGGTATTAAAAAATGGGAAAATGCAAACTAAGCAATGGCAACACAAAAATTGCTGTGAAGGGAAAATGTCACTTCTACTTAAAAAAGCAGAAATCTAATCTGTTAACTGATTCTGCATCCATATGCTGAATCTGGAGGTGACAGGACAAGATTTTAGTATTGGAAGCGTTCTGGCTACCGTTTCGCAGTCTCAGTAGTATTGACCAATCACGTTTTAGCAGTCTTTGGTTGAACGCAGGTAAGCTGTCCGTGTGACGAACAAAAGACGCCTAATGCATTGGCCCAAATATCTTCAAACACATTCTGACAAGACCAACATGACATGGACTAAAGAAGAACATATCAATATTCCTTTTCAAGTCTCGACCAAAGAAGCACGTCTGGTTGGATGTATTTATGGACAGATTTCTGCCTTGCCTCAGAGTATAACATAACCAAGTGTATGGCAGAAGTTCCCATGATGTTCTTCTTCAAACACACACATGCACTTCCCAGAACAGAAACCCTGCGGGAACAGTAAAATTGTAAAAGGCTCATCGAGACTAATGCTGCGTTCACACCGGTCGCGTTGATTTTTTGACGCACTGCAAAATCGCGTCCAACGTGCCGCCGGTCGTGTTCACACCAAACGCCGCAAAATCTCGTAGCGCCGGAGAGGGGGCGTGGTTTATCGTCCTGGAAGCCGTTCACCTGGCCGCCATTTCTTTCCGCTGTCAACCATGAAAGGAATAAGGACAATTGCTGCTTTGTACGTGTTGTGGAAGTCCCTCAAACATCGGAATGCCAAACGCCGTCATGTCTGGTTCATAATATTGTTCAGAGGAGCTCCGTGGATTGTATCGAGCTGTATTCACTGTGTCTAGCAAGCCACCGGTCGCTGTTTACTACAGCTGTAGGAACACAAAATAAACTGATTTGGCTGTGATTCAACGGCAATAAACCGACAAAAGGGGATTCCGAAATAACTACATAATGATGCCGATTTGTACTTGTCTTCTCCGACAAAAAGGGACTCCGAAATAACTACGTAATGATGCCGATTTGTAGGTTACTGGTCTTCTCAATGGAGCTCTGATGGATCGGTGCTAGGCTATGCCAACATCGTAGCAGCTCCACCAGCACTCAATAACGTCACGTAGACGTAAATACGGCAGCGTCTATTCATTGTTTGTACCGTATGGTTTACACACACACATGCATACACATAGTTTGGTCCGGTCTCTATTGATATGAGTTATCTTCAAGCTCTGGGTGAACACAGACGGCTACAGGATTTATTTCCTGATTCAACAACGGCAGGAAGCCAGTGATGACAGGGGGAGCAACTCCCTGGGATGGCATAAAATGCCATCCCAGAAAAACTGAAGAAAAAAAAAAAAAAAAAAAAAAAACTCAGTCTCACGGCGGTTCATGAAATAGGTACGAAATTGTATCCATTGATTTGTGTACATGAACACAACTTTTCTACTATTTTGATGTCGCTCAGCACAGCTTTCAAACGATTATGTTCAGCCAACAAAGTCACTTTGTTAGGCTTTAGGAAAAACATCACAACACAAAAAAACTTTTGGACAGACGGTCTTGATCATCGTTCTTGTGTTCTAAAGTGCTCTTTTCGTTGGATTCACCTGCCCACCATACAGTAAGTGGCCCTCTCACTGTTTATTACTTATTCACTAGCGCTGACCGTTGCATAGTCATGTGGATGCCTTGAATTCCTGTGTCCACTACGGAGAAAGGGTCCTGCCTTCCTGATCACATTCCATTATGTCAATGGTACCTGAACTACGAGGCGATTGGTGTTTTCGGGATACTTGTGCACTGGCAATCTTGCAGACCAATTGTGTATTTCATTCAACAAAAGTGTATAAGGTGCTCGTTCAAGAATGGACATCGCTCTATGGGGTAAGACTCTTCCCATGATTAGCTATTCATGAACTGAACCAAAAGTATCTTGCAGTAAACTTTCTTGTTCTGGTGTAATAGAGTGAAATAGCTTGTGGGCTTGTGAAATAGCTTGTGGGTTACCAGACTTAAATGTATCCCTGGATAGGGTGCTTCTGTTATGGGAAATGCATTTCGGGTTGGTTGCGATGAAGCATCAAGACACACCGTCTTATCTCCTTTTCCCTCATCCTCTCCGCCTCCACTCATTCGTATTGCACACATCTAAGTGCACTGTGGTAGAGAATGGTATTGTCTGGTCGTGTATTGATGTAGAGAATTTCTCTCATTTGCGGCCTTCAGAGGAGATCAGCGTGTGGTCCTTGTACGAGCACACACAAATCATTGCACACTAACTGAACCAACACACAGGCACATGCCACACCCGATTGAACGCCAACTCCATTTCATCAAAAATTCAAGACTGTATCCAGACACCAAGGAGTTTCTTTCGACTGTTGATTAAGAAGTCATGACATGTTCCTCTCTCTGCCCTCCAGCGTAACATCCTCATCTCTGCCCCTTCTCATCTTTGGTTTTGCCCTCCTTAGAAATCTTAGCTTTCCTCAAAGCCAAACTTTATTTATTTACCCACATCTACACGCATCCATTTATATTCCGTCTTTCATCTCAATCTTTTTGCCTTGAAGCAGTATCAACAACCAATGTTCAGCTAATTTAGCCCAATTGACATTTTAGAAGTATTATATTTGTCCTTTTACCAAGCTCAACCCAGCACACCATTAAGCCAGTGCTTTTAACTTTGCATATCAGTTATTCACAAAAGGCAAACAAGCTGTGAATAGAGACGGTAGTACTAAGCCCCTCTTTCACAGCAAAGGCCAATTTGTATTCTGGCTAGGGCATACGCTCCACACACACAAACACATCCCATGCACTCATAGATATTCATACATTTAGGTTAGCATAACATGTGAGCTGATGGAAGAACAAGGCGTAAATCAAAAGTGTAATTAATTACGATTAAAATAAGTGATGCATTATCAAAAGTGGTGGAGGAGTTCCCTTTAAAACCCATGTTTTAGTTGTTAAATTGTTTAGTTGTGTCATGTTAAAGGGAAAAAAAACTCAATGTCTGACACTTTAACAGTTTTCAAAACATGTGACAGAAGGTTGGGATATCAGTGTGCAGTTTGAATACAGACAAATACCAATCGGTATTGTAATATAGAGAGATTGCAGCTTCAGCAATATTAAAAGCCACAATAGACCAGAATACAATGCAAACAGTTTATATCTTTGTTGATTTGCCCTGTAAAGTACACAGCCCTCTGGAACACTTGCATGATGTATTTGTGCACATATTTTAATATGTCATATGTCATCACATGGAGATATACTTTAGTGGAGTGGAGCACCAAACTCCAGAACAAGGCAGCCAACCAACACACTACTCCGCATTAGGAAACGGTATCCTTTCATCTCATCGCCCTGTGCTATAGAGTTGTGAATGACGAGGAGTGTCAGATACTTGCGTCGTAGCAGAGACAGTGTACTCCAGAGCTGGATGCAGATAATGTAGGTGGAATACAAACAGACAAATTAGAGGAATGTAAAGGCAGGCCAACCTTAGAAGAGTGAATTACCACATTTCACGTTGACTTCATTCTAAGAGTATTTTCAACATGACATTTTTTTTTTTAATGCATCGCTTTGTGCGCCCAAGGACCTTTTTCTTTTTCATTAGCTGCTCGTGCTCTTGACTACAATGAATTGAAAGATAAGATGTAAGTGAAGAGGGAAGAGCTGAAAAATCCAATACAAAAGCCCTCCAGAATGTGGCCTTCAAGAAAGTGTAACATGGTGGAGTCAGAGAGAGAAAATATAAATTTTTTTCATGGCGTCGATGGAAAATGACTTCTAATGATAAGTGACTTCATCACTGCAATTTCCACCCATATGAGATCCATAAAATCTGCAATCAGCAGCAAAACAGAAATAGGCAATGAATACGAGCACTGATTAAACAGCACAGCAATGACCACCACTGCTGCCAACACCATTAGGAAGCTATTTTCTGGGAGATTATACAATCCAGCAGCAACCGTTAGCTTGGTGCCATATCAGCTCTGTATTATATACTGTGCAGTTCGTCTCATTACCCATACTAAATAAACAAACAGAAGAAATGAAAATGCCATCAGTAATGCAACACTGTGGTTAAAAAAAAAATCATTGACATGTCATCTCGCATTGCTCCAAGAAAATTACACCTCATTTACCAAAGGCTAATATATTTACACTTGGAGCAAAAGCATTTTTCAATATCCCCAATGGGAAAACATTCAAGCTCATTATTAGATGACCTCGTAGCCTTTAAAACCGATTCACATTGTTCAATATGCTCCAAACCTGAGTTTCAATGTTAAGCTGTGTTGCATTAACAGGGAGATATTGATAATGGCGTCTATTAAGTTCAGATGAGTGAGGAAATCATTGTTGGAGATGAGGATAAGCAAATGGTAGAACGCCATGTTGCCTTGCAGGGCAGCAGTTCAGTGGGTTCTTTTTCTTTTGTCTTTTTTTTTTTTACAAAGTAGAACAAATGTCAATTTGCACAGTGTCCCTCATGAATATGTCTTCCAAGTGCAACATTATTTGTATGGATGCTCACCAAATACCGGTACTTATTAAAAGGCTTAAGATGAAGAGGACGTTAAATTTAACCACATTGCTGAAAAACGTGGTGAAGGACTGAGTGATGAAAAACGTTTCAGTTATCTTTATTTCCCCAGAAGATAAGATTTAATAGAAGTAATAAAAAAAATTAAATAAAAAATCCACTCATCATCCATCTCTTATATCCTTTTGTGATTTGGCCTTGAGTTTACATTTCGGCACATCAACCTGATGCAAACAGAATCATGGACCAAGACACAGGTCACCTGTAAGGTGTTAAGTCTGCTACAGCACAGGAACGTGTATACAAATATACAACAACATACTGCACAGCCTACTGTCACAACTACAATTTAGTTATGACAACTTTGTGTAAAAGAGAAATTTGGACAGTAAGTAATGTAACAGAACAGGCAGCTAACATGCTTCATGCTGTGTCTGCTTCGGTCTTTATTTGTGTTAATTAACTGGTAGAGACTTTTAGCAGAACGAGGATAAACAGATGCAGAAGCATGTGTCAGGCTTGACCCTACAAACCCCAAAACACCTACTCGTCACACCCTCAACCTTGTTGTCGTGGTGGGGGAGAAAATTAAATGTCACCATATGTTGAGTGCCTGGACAGAATCTGATGCGACACATGCAAACACAGTCTAAATTCCTTTGTGTGCAGATCGCACTGGCATGTGTGCACATGTATTCATCTGCACAAATCTGCGTCCACGTCTGTGCGTGCGAGTGCATGTGTGTGTGGTGGGGGTCTAATAAGGAGTTGGATAAAGGCCTTGTAGTATTGTGGTGGGCTTCATTGTGAAACAGAGAATCACAGACTGAGGAAGAGGGTGATTGGCTTCCCTCCGCAGCATGTCCCTGCCAACAGATCAGCTTACACCAGCTTTTTCTTTTTTTTACTCAAGACAACACAGACGCATGGTATGGAGAGGAGGTAGAGGGAGGCTGAGACGGAATACTTGG
This sequence comes from Melanostigma gelatinosum, assembly GCF_949748355.1. NCBI lineage: Eukaryota > Metazoa > Chordata > Actinopteri > Perciformes > Zoarcidae > Melanostigma > Melanostigma gelatinosum. The sequence continues at coordinate 16,262,201 of NC_136650.1, read as the reverse complement.
AGGGAAACCTAGTTCCCCTCCAAGTATTCTTCCGTGAATTGTGTTACATGACAGTTGAAAAGCTTAATCTAAAAGGGGAAAACAAATATTTAAGGTCCTTACAATTACGGTTCAGTTGACGAAGAAATTGTCTTTTTTAACACCAATGTTTGCAAGATTTAATATCGGAATTCCAGTTGTCAAGTAAATAATGATTTGAAATTACTGGCCCAGAAAATACTTTAATTTTGTTGAAAAAAAAAAGATATGACCCTTAATTTTTGCCAAGATTTGCTAACAGAAGAGACCAAAACAAATGAATGGCCAGCAATGTATTTTAAACACGATTAGGATGGGAATTATTTAGACTTTGTAAATGTATGCAAGTATTTATTTTAGTCATTAGCAAACGTGTTCATTACCTTGTCAGATTAATGCAACTTTAAAGGTATTTTTAGATTTGCATAAACTTCCATTGATAGTTGGATATGGATATAACCATAAAAAAAAACCAGTCAAAATTAAAAAGAAAATTGAAATCCATGCCGATGCTTTTCATTTCCAATGCATTTAACGATGAATCCACAATATTTGTGTCATCAGAAAGAACAATAACAAATGTATTGATCAAAGGGCTCCTGCGTACAATAAAACCAATCAATGGAGTCTTCCAATTCCTCTGCAACAGCGTTGGAAGGGAATATTGCAAGTTAATGATTCCTATTCAAGGAAAAATATGTGCAGCTATTGATTCCCACTGATGTAAAATAGGACACCTGTGCATTACTGCTCAGATTTCCCTGCTGTAAACCTGATCCTGAATTTGATTTGGGACTAAATATTAAAGAAGTACCATACACCAATTTATTGCCAAGTCTTTAAAGAGGTTTTTAAGTTTCAAAAGTCATTGATGGAGCACAGAGTGCGCTGCGTGAAGAGACATTCATTAAAAAAAGACAATATGTCACACAAAGCAATGTTGTACTTAATGTAATCGTGGCCGCGGGATGAGGGATAAAAAACAGCCAAAGCTAAATTTATTGTCCGTGTCAACAAACGTTTCAGCTGAAGGGAAAATGGAGTGAAAAAGACAAGATGGTGTGTGAGCCTGTGTGTATGCATGTTTGACAGGTTATGTACTGTGCAGGACCGCGTCTACTCCTGTGTCTGTGTCAAGGTGTGAGAACTGATGGAGGATCCATCCATCAGGCAGACATTTTTTCCCAAAATGTCTCTGAATGAAGGAAACCTGTTTATGCGCAGTGTGTTTGGATTGTGTGTGTGTACGTGGGATTGTGTATCTGGATGTAAAGCCTATATGTGCATGTTAATCAGACCACATAGTGAGGCCAGTGTTGCAGCTACTCGCATGCCATAACACATGCACACACTTACGGTCCTGTAGACATCGACGAATATTCTAAAAAGTGCACGCATGTATTCAATGAATATATGAATAATAAATGCCATGAGAGCATGATGCTAAAAAGCCCATGCTTTGCACCAGAAGTAACGTGAATCACAGTTTGCTAAACCTTTACAGATTTTTCTTTCACAATGCATGGGTGGGGGAACAACTTGTTAGTACGTTAGGACTAAAAAGACACCAAGGCTGATCAGTGACTCAAAACAATTAACAAGGAATATTATCCTGAACTGTCCTGCTATGAAGCAGTCAAACTTTATTAACGCGTTTCTGTGAATCTATTTGTGTGCGATTGTGGAGGTGGTTGCTGTTATCTCCCAATCTTTTCTCTTCACATAACATATCTTCCTTCTCTAGCTGCAGTAGAGCAGATCAAGCTCTCCCTCTCTCTTTGAAGTGTTGCCAGGCAGGGTATTTGTTTCATTATCTCCTCTCCCACTCTATTTCCTCTCCTTGTTTTTAGGGCTCACTATCAAGGGGAGGACAGGAGTCAAGGCAAGGAAAAGCTGACGCTGCAGGTACACGCCAACAACTGTGGACTGTGCGTTTGTGTGTTGTTCACATCTTTATGTGGGCGATATGACCTCACAAGGCTGGAAAGATGGGAACTCTTGCAGTGTGTTTTCCTCTACTACAGGCTTTTTTGCAGGTTATATTGTTTACTTGGGTCTTATAGTCAAAGGATGAATGTCATATTAAAATTGTGTGTGTGTGTGTATTAATCCCTTGCACATATAAATGTGTCACACGCATACCGGTGGGGCTCAGACACAGTCTAACATGGTGGTAGGTGGGGGGTAGATATTGAATTGGCAAACACAAGATCATCTACTGAGTATTCATCATGTCAGCAAGAAATACACCGGAACATGAGTCTACCCAGAACCTGCAGCTGTGTATGTGTGCGCTTTTTCCTCAGCTGGAGGTTCAGGGGTTAAAGTTGTACGTGTCTCCAGTGAAGCTGTGTCGCCTACAGGGTCACAGAGGAGAGCTGACCTTTCACACACAGCTATTGGCCAGGTGCAAGATGTGTCTGGATGGTGCAGTATTGCAGTTGCACTTCAGTCTCTGGTAAATGCACCCATTTTAGCTCGAATACAATGTACATTCATACATAAGCATTTATTTAAGTTAAATTGATTTTTGCATACGTTTGCGGATGTTTTTTTTTATTTTCTGGCTGGAGCTTGTATCTACGTTTTATCTTACCTTTAAATTATATTGGATTAAATTAAAAGTCCACAGACATGTTCAATTACATAGCTTAACGCGACATTATTATTAGAGGCATGGAGGCAAAAATACATGATCTGCATTCCAATGTGGAACATACTGTATATATCTGACCATGAAGTTTACACGTGATGAATTGGGCTTGAAAGGCTCAGTCTGGATTTCATCATGGAACATGACAAACAACTTGTGCACTTTAATTTAATTAGTTATAAAAAATACAGAAGTACAAATGCATTTGGATGATCTACTGACAAACAATTCAGAGGGAATTGTTCTTTCATGTCCTTCCAGATGACATATAAAGCAGAAAAAATATTTAAAAAAATTTACAGCAAAGTCAACAAGGCGGTTTAGTACAAGATTGGCTATTATAAGCAAAATGTCACGGTAATTGTTCAATCACAGCTATGTTTAACTGGTGTTTGAGTGCTATTGTCGTGGAAAGGTGCATCTAAAGAAAAACCAATGAATCACACTTTCAACGCTGAGTGTGTAATGGAGAGTAGGTCGGCTGTTTTTCCTTGAAAATGGAAAAGCTCCACAGTTTTTTTGGTGCCTGAAGTGCCATTTTACTCAATAAACACATACTCAACAGGACAGCCTCAAAAGATTCAAAACACTCGTCCATGTGGCATTTTAGCAACACACTGACATTAAATCCATAGTCATACAGACAAATGTTAACGCAAGCCATCAACATGGCTATACAAATTTTTCTATGCAAGTTCTAAGTCTATGAAGGAAGCTGCTGCGTTACACTGCTGCTGAATCACAGAGGTATGGTAAAAATAGAAGCACAAGTGGCATTCATAAACATCAGTAGACTATGTACCTTACTAAAAACAAATGCATGTCCAGTAGATGTGGATTATACAACCACTTTGAGCAGATTGCTGCATACATTGCAGCTGTTTTTTATTTGAATAAGGTGTATTTTACGACGCTTTTTGTCTTTTTACCAGTTGTTGGTTGGCTCACTTTTATTCTTTTGTATGATGTGTTCGGCTAACCGTTGACCGATCTTCCGTGTTTGAATTCCTATCTGACAACTTCAAACAGATTGTCTGCATTCCTCGCCACTGTTTTTTGTTGAAAATGTTATACGTCTTATAATTAAATATTGTATTATCTAGAACGTACCATTACTAACAGCCACTTGGCGTTTTCAAATATAGAAACATGACTTTAATGCAAGAAGGATTGCAGAAACCAGCATTTTTAGAAAACATAATTTATTGTGGCTGCCATGCTGTTCTAAAAGAGTTACTCAAAAGACGTCATATCAAGACACATGCAGTATGGTCCACCAGTACTCCCGTATTTAATTCATATCTTCAAGGTTTCAATTTTTTAGTTTTGTTAAAGTGAAGAGCCCTGACAATGTGATGTAAATGAGGGCCCATTCAAATATTTCAAACTTGACAAATCATGGCCGTCAGGGCAAAATGTTATTGCAATTTAGGGTTTCATGTTTTCACATTCAGTGAAGGATTCCGTGCTCCCATGTCGATTGAGGAAATAGCCGTAGGGTTTACGATATCTGTTCAAAACAAATTAACAAAATGAAAACAGCTCCTGACAAGCTGACATTTTGGGGTTATGTGGTTTTTACAAGAATGATGTGCAAAGTCTCCCATATCGAGGCAAACATCAGGTATTAATGTGCATGTCTAAAAACATACATGTAGAATTTGGGTTGAATTGTCTTGTAAGTGATTCCACTATGACACAAAATCTCCCCTAGAATTTTGATGATCAGACCATATTCAACACAATAGTAACGTCTCAGTCAGTGTAACATCTTTTCACAAAGACGGCACTCAGCAGCTCTACTTATGTCGGCACATGTTGCATCCATCCTGGACTAATTTACCACTACTGACTCGGTCCCTATCTCTTTCGTTATCACCCATCCAGCCCATATCTCCCCTCCCTGAACACAGCTCACCTCAACTTCTCCTCCTTTTTCCCTTATTGCTCCCCTGTTCATCATCCTCTCAAAATCTGACAGCTGCCTTAAGGAAGAGGGGGGGAAAAACACCCTCCCGTGTCTCCCTCCAGCCGTCCCTCCCGGGTAGGGCTGACTATACCTCTTCTGTATTAATACAGAGCTGTCTTTCACAGGTATATATTTTGTGTCTGCTTCGCTTCTTCCTCTCGCCTCGTGCACTGTCAGATATATAGAGAGAGTGATGGTGAATAGAAATGGAAAGTAAAGTAAAAAGAAAGAGTAAGAAAGGGAAAAAGGAAGAGGAAGCAGAACAGGGAGGGGAAAATAATGTCCTGACGTGCGATGAGGTAAAACAAAAATGTTCTCTGTTGGGAAACAGACATGTGAGGAGAAAGGAAAGATGGAACACCTTCTCTGAATGCTGTTTTCTCTGAAGCACACGTTTGTGAAAGTGTGCATTCGTGTAGAAAGTACATGTTTGTGTGTATGCTGGCGTTAACATTGGCACATTGATATTAAAAGAAGGTGCTGGAATTCTCCAAACAACTTAAACATATGAATGCTGACTATGATGAGCAAACCCCCTCCTGAGGATCTGGGGGTGGCCCACCAATCCATATTACACATCCATATCTAACGCAGCGCTTTGAGCTAAATGCCAACATCAGTGTGCTGGCATGCTCAAACCGACAATGCAAAAGTGCTGATGTTAAGCGGGTAAAATTATTTCCATGTTCAAAATCTTGGTTGAGAGTGATTGTGCGCATTTGCTAATTAGAACTTAAGGCTGATGTGAAATTCATTAGTTGTACCAGTAGTGTATTTGGTCGCAAACTTAAGGATTGGACACCAAAAAAAAGTTAAAGGATCACCAAAGTTGTTGTGATATGTTCTGAAGAGAAGATAAATGTCTGTGAAAAACTTCATGACGATCCATCTGATAGCTGGATGTCAAATATCAACCTCACAGAGGAAATGTTAGAGGATCACCAAAGTCAATGTACCAAATTTAGTGCCAATCCATCAGACAGATGAGATATTTCACAGGGTTACTAAGACCATTGACCTGCTGTTGGCGCTCGAGGAAAAGCCAGGTGATCGCCAATGTGATTAGGATTCAACCTCTAGGAACCATGCATGTCTGTACATAATTTCATGGCAATCTATCAAACGGTTTCTAAGATATTTTAGTTTGGATCAAAGTGGCGGACCGGCCGGCAGAGGGACATTGTAATCCCCAGAGCCACGTCGTGAGCGTTGTTAATATCAGATACTGTTGTAGTAAAAGCTAGATTATTAAAAGATTTGGCATCAATGATATCGAAATCAATGAAATAATAAATATAAAGGAAAGATAAGATATGAAAACCACAATATCGATGGAATATACGGACAATGTTTGAGTATTATTTCTGGTGAAGAGAGGCATCAATACGTATGGATATTTGTTTTGAAGAAAAAGGGAAATTGCCCTGCCAAACCACTTATGCTGCGTTTGGTGTTCAATCAAGCGAGGACTATTGAAATGCAAATGCTAATGACGGTGGCAGAGGACGATCATTCTCACGCAGACAGAATCTGTGTCTGGATATTTTAGCACAAAGAAATTAAATAACCCCCATAGATTTGACACCGTGTGGCAGTGAGGACGCATTAATCGCCGACATGTTCCGAATCAGCAAGAAACTGTCCAGACAGTGTCTGATTCGCCTCAGTATAATGGAACAGGATGCAACAGTAGGGCAGACCATCCTTGAAGACACATTTTAAGCAAGGCTAGAGCTGTCATCTGAGGTTCAAAGTCAGACAGAATTGTTGATGTCAGTTAAATAAATAATAAAACGTATGTGCCTAAAGCAAAATATAAAGTACTTCAAGTTAAATTGCTGCCTTGCAGCAGATTTAAGAACCGTGATTTCATACTGTAGCAGTCTACTAACCACTGCTTTCACATGTTTTTTTTTCCATCTCTCAAACTGCAAATTACACATTCTAAACATCGCTATCGACCATGTGGAATGCAGCGATATGCTAATTACCATGAGATTGACTCTAACAACACACTAATTGAGACACGCTTGAGAAGAATGCATCACATTGAACATCAAGTTATTCATGAGCAGTAAAAAGAAGTTGTGCACAGACCTCATCTGTGGTGCAATTAAATACGCCTCGACGTCTGAATAATGGCATTGCATTCAAAATATGTGTTTTCAAAAAGTTGAAAAAGAGCAACTATGGACACTTAGAATAGGACAATGTGGCAACTTCTTGCATTAATAGGATGGTTTGACGTGTGCCTATCAAATCTCAGATTTTCAGGTTCTTTAACATACCACCGAGGAAAAAATGACACAGATCTCCCTGCAATAAAGCTTAGCTAATGTCATGGATAATCTCAGGTCTCTGCACGGTTATTTTCACATTGGAGTGAATAAACTGTAATGAGAGTCTGAAAGGTAGAAAGTCAATCTAAACACTAATAGCATGCTTTAGAAAATGGCACACTCTTCTTAAGAGGCCAGAGCAGTGCCCATTTTATATTTAACGAGGCAATGAATGCATTTCTAAATGTCTGTGACAGCGGAAACGTTCTTCTGTCACTTTCAAGGTTTTCCAGTGCTTTTAAAATTATAACACGGTCTCATCCGTACAGGTGTAAAATAGGCTTGTAGCAAGTAGTACACAGAAAAAGTGAATGTCACTTAATTACCATGCTCCAACTCTGTATGTTCTAGAGTCTGCCACTAAAACTAAGTTTGTCATTAGTAAGGTTGTCAAGAGCACATACATCGCCAGTAAACTAACATCAGTTACTACTGCACCAAGGCTGAACCGCTAATGTAGAAAACAAAACACAGATGATAAACCAATGTGAAAGCTTTTCTTTCATGAATCCAAATCAAAGACAGCGATTGGTAAAGGAAATTGCGACCCACTATCGGAGGTGAGAGGCCACTGCAGTAGGAGTAGGAGTAGAAAAAGAGGGTGATATAGAATTGGTTTAGCAGGGAAGATGGGCAGAAAAATAAAAATATAAAATGTGGGCAGACGGGGCAGAAAAAAAAGGAGTAGCAGAAGGAAGGTGGGGAAAAAAATAAAAGAGGGAGATACGATGAGAGAGAGAGAGTGTGGTGTGTTGAAGGACACAGGTCTGAGAGGCGGGAAGCAAGGGGAGAGATAGTGAGATAGAGAGAAGGAGCAAGGGTGGGGATGAGAGGGAGAGAGGGCGGATTAAGCAGAGGGAGGGTGGATGCGGTCTGCCTTCTCTCCTTTAGGCCAGAACTTTATCTCCAGCCGCAGACTGGCAGCAGCGCGCCAGAGAGGCCCGCCGACGACCCAGCGTGATTCAGGAGGCAGGCAGAGTGTATGAACACAAACACACACGGATCGCTAGGCGCTGATAGCACGAGCACACACACACACACACACACACACACACACACACGAGGGAACACGCTCATTCAACACCAGATTCAAAAGAGGGCCCGCAAACACAATCCAAGTGTTGATGGAGTTATGTTGTGCAAGCAGAAAAAAATACAAATGGACAAAGATATTTGCACACACACGCACACAGGTGTTTTATATTCATAGTGACTGCATTCCTGGTGGTGATGCAGTTTTGAAAAAGCAGCAGCCAAGGCTACATACAGAAACAATACCAATCAAATAATAAATATATCCCTCCATCATCTGTTGACTTCATTATTTCATGATTAGGGTTAAACGGTAAGCATCCCCGCAAGACTTAAAGCAACAGGATGAGGAGAATAAAAATGATTTATCGTGTTGCCATGGCATCTCGCTTGTAAACCTTCACAATAACGCTGATGTTTACATAAAGGATTACATCTTTGAACACTTTTAGTACAGCTTTTTGCAGGTGATGTACACATTTCAAGGATATTTTATCAATTCTATTATGAAATATAGTCGGGAAGGCAATAACAGGTAACTTCAATGAAATGTATGCCGTTTCTAACACCAAGACATCTTTTGACCTGCAAATCAGTACAAAACATTTGCTGGTTGTAAAAATGTGACAAATCTACTGCTTTCAGGGTACATTGAAAACAAACAATAAGAGATTATGGCAATCAAAAAAACCTGAGACGAGTTTGTTTCCTTGCACACACTGTCAGTAGAGTTGCTTTAATTCTGTCCACTGTACTATAATATAAAGATCAGTGTGATGAACGCACTCCTCCCAGGAAGTCATACCTTAAACAGTCTTCATTTTAACAGCCCTGAGAATGACCCCCTGTGGTAAAAGCCAAAAGACTCGTCTGAGGTTCACGAGTTGCCAGGTCGGCATCAATACCCCCCCGCCCTCAGTCCATTGAGTTATATTCATTGGCTTGGAGGGCTCTCTTCACTGTGGCAGGCAGCCCGTCGATACCACACACTGGTCGAAGCGGGTGGCTAATCCAGCAGCCAATCAATGATGAGATAAAGAGGTGCTGACTGGTGGGCCGGGGCTGCAGAAAGCAAATGGCTTTTTCTTCCATTTTATTTAATCTTTCAACAACACAGCTAAGACGGACGAAATGCTGCAGGTGAATGACGTGACCACAGCGGTGCAGCAAGGTGTCTTTTCTCGTTGATGATGGATGAAGAGGGGAGGCAACGTTAGAATGAGAACTTAGCATACTTCATGAAGTGTTCATTAGCGCTGCGGACGACGAGCTGAACATTTTGTCAACCGATGCAACCCTTTAGCCGCGAGCCAAGTGACCCGGTGTTGTCAGCTCTTTGTCAGTTCTTTTGCTCACCATATATCCTGAGTCAGCATTGGCCAGAGTGCAGAAGTGTGTGTGTGTGTGTGTGTCATCATAAAGAGAATGAGTGGAAATTACAGCAATGCTGAGCAGAGCAATCTATGACAGGTCGGCTACAGTCGAGTTTGGGGCCAAGTCTAGACACACACACACACACACACAGTTGTGTTCTTATGACTTTTGGGGACATTACTTTGTATTGATTTCATGGGTCAGGGTTAGCCGAATCCATACCCTCATCCACAGTGGTTTACACTATGGGGACATGCATTCTGTGCCCATAAGGAAGGAGAATCTTCACAATATGACTATGTAGACAGATTAACGTCCCCAAGAGACTAGTAAAATACGCCGAACACCCCCCCCACACACTCAAAAAATTGACATTTTCAAACAATCTCTCCTGTTATCATCTTGCCCCCCCCCCCCCCCATTTGTCGACTTTGAAAACATTTTTGCGCATGTGTAAACAAACATCTTCTGCATCATTTCTGGCATACCATCTGCTCCTGTTCTTCTTTTTGGAACAAACTTCTCTTGACTCCAATAACCTGTAAATGCACTGTGTTTTTCTCTGTCACTTAAATTGTACAATCATCGCTCCATTTCTTGTAACAACCCTTTACTTGACTCCGTGGCAATTTAGTCCCTGTGGCTTCGAGAGAGGCACTCATTTTTATTCATTATTTCGTTCCTTTTCAGACAACATAACCTTTCAGAATTGCAATGAAAATGGCCGCGCTTATGCCTGAATCTCAGATTGCACCCCGGACACACAAATCAATCTCACTTCTGTCACCGACAGTTGTTCGTACAGAGTCAAGGACTTGGGATGGATTCATCTCTTTGGCCTTGCCCCTGCAGCCCACATGGAGCAGTGTATATAGCAGCAGAGATGGGAGAGCCAAGGACATGACAGTCGTTTTTCTTCACTTTCTGTTGCTCGTTTCTCCGCCATGCTCATTTATTTTTTTGTGCGTGCATGCATGTGTACACAAACACAGGTGCACAGTACAACGTGACACACGGTTTAAACAGTGAGATTTTTTTTGCTCTTGTACAAACCATTTCTAAAGCTCCTCTACAGCACGCTTAACGCTGCTGAAATATACAGCAAAGCTCTACAACTCTCACAAATCACCAGAAAGTAATCACCAAAAATATTTAATGCTGTGTCGTATACCGGCGCTAATGAATTCCTCGCTTACCGAAGCAGCTTGTCTGATGGTCATTCAGTGCCAGACTTGGATTACAATATAATGCTCAGGGCGAACCACTGCCAGTCAAGTTGTGTGGGAAGCAGTGAGGAGGGCTGTCAGGAGGACAGCAGGAGAAAACAACAAGGCAGGTTTGAAGGCTGAGAAAAAGAGGAGTGGCGCTGCGAACTCAAACTCAGCTCAGGGCTGTATGCGTAGGCTTGGACAATCTTTTGGGGATATTTAGATAAGTCGGAATCAGTGCCCAAATTTGATCTATGACAGTGAAAGCAGTGAGCGGATGTCTTTATTAGCTTGAGGCTAAAGCTGCACAGTCAGGAAGGAGGCCACTTAGCAATTGTTGTGAGGCAAGTAGCTTGACTGATTGTGGTTGCTTAAAATGCTGCAGGCGGTAATGTGCACAATTGACCCATAAATAGTTGTTTGTTTCTCTCAGTTGATGCAACGCCATTCAACCCCAAGCCAGTTGCTGGAGCTTTAACTTGACGCTGCAAACCGTTCAGGTAGTTCTGTCAGTGAAAATAAATCTAGAGAGATTTCTGGGAATAGATTTGCACATTTCTGACTTTTACTGGCTCCTATCAGATCAAATCTGGTGTGTAATCACTGAGTCTTATACTTAAACATTTAAGTATTTTGGTAATTTTGCGATATCATTATTTTATCACAGTAGCTATGTTTCTAGCCGTTGTTTGGTCTACATTTTACCAAAAATCGAGCACATTCATTTTACGTAACTCTTTTTTGTTTTTCCCGCTGGTGGCTTTTTTCCCCTACATATATAAATACATGTTCGCAGATGGATGCTGTTGCTTCTGTTCCAACAATATCCCAAGTTCAGCAGTCGTTAGTCCCATCTCCCCTCTCTTACTCTCCCTCTCTCCCTGCTCTGGGCCGGTCCCAGCGGGCTCGACCCCTACCGCAACAGCTGCCCGTCATCAGTCCATGAGGGCACCAGGCTAATAGACTTACCCCACTATTTTCCCGTAAAACAAATGGCCTGACCGTGGTTCCCCCTGAGAGGAAGGCCATGTCATAATCGATGCCGCTTCTCGCATATATCACTCCCTCCCCTCCCCTGCCTTAGTGTCGCAGTTGAATTGATACACTCACATGCACACGGGGGAAAACACTGGTCTTGAATACAATCACTTAAAGCCTGTATACAACTGCCTCCATACCCATGAGTAGGAGTCAAACTAATTATAAACTGCCAAATACCCATATATGCTAATTAACTTTGCCCACTTTTCCCAAATCACGAATCACCATGCAAGCTGACTTTGGGCTCCATGTCAGTCTTTCCCTCTTTCGGTCTGTCTTGCTTCCCTTTGTGATATAGGACTATTCTTCAGTGGCAAAATCGGGAAAAAGCGGAGAACGCAAAATCAAATCCAATTACAGGCGTGATGAACCACATGTGTCCCACTGGCAATGAGCCTGGCCAGGTTCCCCAAAAAAACAACAGCAGCTTAACAACCAGCCTGATTGAAATGGCAGGCCTTCAAACAACATCCACTCCCATTGGAGCAGAGCGAAACAAACCTCTCTCCCATTGGGCTTCCAGTAATGGGCAGAGCAGAGCGTATATTAGAAAGTTGAGGAGAGGAGTGTTTCCCATACTAATGCAGACTCCCTGCTTCACGGTTTGGCCTGAGGTTCATCAATGGCGGATACGTATTACTTCCGCATGTGAACTTTTGCTCTTTCTCTAATTAGAAACATTCAGCGGTGGAAAGTACATTGACTCAAGACACATTTGGTTTTTTTTGCGACCACAAGAGGGAAATATTAACTTTTCACATCTTAATAAAATGTAAGCTCATTAAATTAGTATAGATTAAAGTGATTCCCAGCCTTTTAACTACTAGCCCTATTTTTAGGCCTCTGCTCGAAAATTGCATACCCATACTCAAGAGAGTCCAGAACTCTAACTACAAGGTCTATTTTAATAATTTTGATGGTCTAATACAGGTAACACTTGTGAGTTATGAACTCTTACAAAAAAAGTATTTTTATCATGTTAGAGATGTCTGATACCCTTTGGAGTAAAGAGGTTTTATAAGGGGAATCTATTGCTTGGAAACTATCGTTTTTGTCCACAGGGACCCAGAAAATCAACACAATGTTTAAGTTTCTCGCACCTTTGAATACGATTTGTAATGCATGACTTGATATAGTGTCTAAGTACGTCCATCACTGTAACATTTCAGAAAGCATTACTGCATGTATCACCTCAAAATTAAGAGATTTTTTTTATTTTCATCAAGCAATCAAACCCTTTAACAACATACTCAATGGTCGAGGAAACCAGGCCATGGCTCATGATCAAGAGTTGATTGTGAAAAGTGTGTTTCCTAACAGTAAAAGGGCGGCCGTGACGGAGAAGAATCTGCTCATTCCACATTTAGCTCATCTTAAAACAATTTTGTAACCTTATTACTTCAGGGGGTCTGTTCGTCGGAGTATTGAGTGCATGTGTGCGGAGCACTTCAGGAGACACTGTGCAAACTCACGAGGGGTGTGGGGAAAGCTTGCTTCCTTAATTTAATTGGCAATTATATTAGTGCCTCGGCTCTTCTGAGTACAACACAGCAACCAAGTCAAAATAATCACAGGCTCAAACTTAATGTGTAAATACTCCCAGAGGGACAGGACACACTTGCATAGACACGGAAACTGAACACAAACACACTGGCACACACACAAACACGAGAAAAAAAGGGGGATCATGGCAAATACTAAAAAGAGAAAAAGGAGAAATGTGAAAAATAGGAATAAAGTGACATGCACACGATATAAAAGAAAGTGTCGCCAGTCCAAAGTTTTTTTTACCTCTGTCATTTTTTGATGTGATGCCAAAGAAAGAGGCAAAAGCATAGAGAGTATGACAAGAGAGAGCACCATAGGGCGATAGAAAAGGAAGACAACAAAGGAAATGGAAATAAGCTATGGAGGAAATGTACAATATATTAATAACCCATGAGGATCCAGAGTTTGTGTGTGAGTACATTCATATAATGCTCAGCTCCCTCCATGCCCAGGGAAGGATAAAGAGAGTGAAACACTGTATTTATAATTCATAGCCAACGTTGTGAAAAGAGAGGACAAGCGAATGACAGGTGAGCTCAACTCTCGCCTGCCTTTCGGGAATTCAAAAACGGCCCTGTCCAAGATAAAGGACTGAAGAAGTTCTTTTTTTCTTTCTTTGTTTTTTAACAAAACAGGCTGTCAGCGTTAAAATACAAAAAAAAAAGTGTACCTCAAGGTCAGGGAAGACATGTGGATGAAAAAGGAGTGAGATTGTGAAATCTAAACTTCTAAACTGCGAAAGCCTGTTCAAACTTCGGGTCGCTGTGCAGCAACTCCTTCAAAAGGGAGCAGTCAGAGACGCAGGCAGGTATGGCTGGCAGGCAGACTTATTAAATACATACCAAGTGGGTCAGACATTATTAAAAGAAAGTTCAAACCAAATGCTCCCTTGAGAATGCCAAAAAGAAGACAAGATAAAAGGAAAATAGGTATTTTGTGAGAGAGGGCAGGCACACAATAATGGCACCTGAAGCAAACTGATTAGATGTCATGAAGCATTAAAGGGAGATGTAAACAAAAAAGAAGGTAAAAATAAAAGGAACTTTATGTGCGGGTGACATTTTTCCAGATGGAAAATGACATCAGCCTTTTTGTCATTGTCATTTCATCCCCCGACATGGTTCTTTAAGCATGAGAAAAGAGAGAAGGGGAGGGTAGAGGTCACTGGCTTTCTTGCCAATTTGGCTTTATTAGCAGGGGAAAGGAGAGAGAGGAAGGGGGAGAGAGAAAGGAGGAAGGGGGAGAGCGAGGGAGTTCTCGGAATTAAAAGGAAGCTATTGATGTCTCTTGCTCCCAGGCCCTCTTTTTACCCGACTTCTAATTTAACATTTCACACACAGCACACAGAGAAAATAAATTAGAGGGGCAGAGAGAGGAGAGAGTGCTGGAAAGGGAGAGAGAGAGAGAGAGAATAGACTGTATGCGCGGAGAAGAAGGGGAAAAGTGGAGGTGAAGGAATGGTGGGAAGCGAAAAGAAAAGATGTTGCAGATAAAGCTGAAGGAAGAAATGTGAGAAGCAACGAGGAAAGAGGGGAATCATCTTTTATCAAGGCGTCCTTATCGGTGAAAAGATTGGGGAGCAGCCCAATTAAATCAGCTTTTTCTCGAAAGAGAATTCATCAACCAGAGGGCTCTTTTAACTATACCCACCTGCGCCCACACACACACACACACACACACACGTGTTTTCTCATGTCTCGCATGCACACACAGGTTTATGACCATTGCAAATCCCCAGCCCAGGCAGATAGCAGTGACTGCAAGACAGAGAAGGGTAATTTCATCCACTGTAGGATGAGTGAATGCTGATAAGGCCTGGCTGTCTTCTCCTTTTGTCATCTGTCCTCACTTCCCCTCATTCGTCCTCATCTCCACTCCTTGACTCGACCCCTTTTAATCTCATCCTCTCCCTCCCCCTCGTCTCCCTTCTTTAAATGCTTTAGAATGTCCGATCTTTCCATCGGCACCATTCGCCCGGACTCTGTGCCACTCAGCCTTCAATGTACATGTACAAGACTTTACAACATTAACAGGTGAGATAACCAGTAACAGGTGACTCCTCAAACAAAAAGGCAGTATGTTTGTGAAAACTGAGGTTTTTTTGGGTTGAAGGAAGGTGATGGGGAGAATGAGACATGGGGGAGAAAGAAGGAGCTTATGAGAGCAAAGATGTCAACTGATCCTCTGGCTGTGGATTGAATAAATGCATTATTGTGCGAGAGGATTACACTTCAGTGCTGCAGTACCCCCGTCCCCGCCACCAAATGGAAAACGCATTGTGACGGAGCCGCATGATATCAGTACAAAATGGAAAACCAACAGCTTAGAGTGATACGATCAGTTATTATTATTTCAATTTGGTTTTTGGGGCGGGGGGGGGGGGGGGGGGGGGGGGGGCTGGTGTTTGTTCTTAAGTAAAATGCCGACTTTATTTCACAGTGAGAGATAAAGGTGTACCACGCAGCATCCCACCAAAGCTTTTATGTCCTCTCACCTTTTCTCCGCTCCTCTTCATCACTTTCCAATCCCCGATATTCACTCCTTTTTCTCTATTCCTTTTCATCTCAATCCCTGCCTTTAACCCAGGCTAGGCGGGACCTATCAGCATAAAATGCTCTCTGAACGCCAACTGTCAAGTTCCCTCCTCCTCCTCCTCCTCCTCCTCCTCCTCCTCCTCCTCCTCCTCCTCCTCCTCCTCCTCCTCCTCCTCCTCCTCCTCCTCCTCCTCCTCCTCCTCCTCCTCCTCCTCCTCCTCCTCCTCCTCCTCCTCCTCCTCCTCCTCCTCCTCCTCCTCCTCCTCCTCCTCCTCCTCCTCCTCCTCCTCCTCCTCCTCCTCCTCCTCCTCCTCCTCCTCTCGCTCTTGTGCTCAGTTCACCTCTGAGAGGCAGCAGAAGCTTTTTGTACTTCACCTTCATGTCAGCTTGGCTTTTAATCAGACTTCTACGGTCGGGCTCGTCGCTGGGAGAAAGCCTCTGCTAGTGTAATTTGGAGTAATGCTCCCACTTACTCTGTGCTTTTATGTTTTTGAAAAACAACTTTAGTGATTTACCCAATCACAGACCAAATCAAAAATGATTCAACACATACTTATACATACAGTATATTCTACAAAACTGCAACATAAATACAGCTATTGTGGTCAGATTCATACAGCCAGCCCCTTGTATCCTGTCTCTCTGATGCATAGTGGATACACAGGGGGTTGTGGAGAAGACGGCATGCAGAAGTGAAAGCTGACCAATACCAAACTTTAAACTAACTTCAACTAAGTGCTTGTGCTGTGACTTTTTTTCACCCTACGTGTCCACTTGACTTTTCACTTTCTCACTCTTGCCAACTTGTAAAAACGTTTCTTCTTTTTCTCCACATTGTGACATAACGCTTTGATGAATTGCCTAAAAGCGGATTGTACGATGCGATGATCGATCAATCACCCAAGCTCAATCACATGTTGGTGCGATTGTATCATGTGGTCAATGTTCACAATAACATTTAAGCCAATATTATGATATGACCCCAGCCCTAATCTAGAGCTTTATTAAGGGACTATTTCTTTGGTATAGATTCATGAAGTCATTTAGAGTAATAGACAATGTGGATAAGCACCGTTATTACAGACAAGGCTCCCATGATCCTGATTAGTTTCAGAGATACAAACAACACAGCACATTTCATCACCCTTATCTTTCTAAGATTGTAATACATCTCGAACTGTCTCACCGTCTTGAGCTGAACTGTTAATAGCCGCAGAGACCTGTGCTAAGAGCAGGTTCATAACATTAAATATTCCTACAAATGTGGGCAGAAGCCAACACACAAGCTGGCATCGCACACTCACAGACCAATGAACGACCAGATGAAAAGAGAAGACGGGCACATTCGGCTCATTCATTTCAGGTCAGATGAGAGCTAGAGGAGAGTTTGTCTGCGGAGGAAACGTAACAGCTGGACCGTGTGTTTTATGTGTGAATGTGTGAGCGTGGTTGTGTGTGTGTGTGTGTGCAATCCTCATTCCTCTCATGCATGCTCTTAAGCGGCGTTCACAGTGACCTATTTTCTGTTAATTTCACTTTCCTCTGACTTATAAACTGTGACCATCATCACACTTGTGCTGTACGACATCAATCATGGGATGGAAGCTGTGTTTTAGATTCTGCTTTCTGGTCTTTGTGTCGGGTGGTCAGTGGTGATGTATCAGTAATGAGACCTTAATGTTTCCAGGTGGAAACGACCAGCTGCCTCAGACTCCCGCCATGAAGGCCAGCCATATTTCCCACCAGCCTCCACTCTCAGCCTTCCACCACCTCATAGCTGATTGAATGCCCAGGAGATATTTTCGGGCATGGAAAAAGGTGCACGTGCCACATCAAAACCTCCTGCCTCCCATAAGGTGTGACGTTTTACATAACCACAACTTGTACACACACACACACACATAAATGCATGCATGCACATGGAAGTATACAAATTATATTTACAACATGAATGCTCCTTCCCAGCTGTGACATTGATAGCTCTGTTAACTAGGGGTGTAACAATACGCGTATTCGTATTGAACCGTTCGGTACGAGGCTCACGGTTCGGTACGCATGACGAACCGAATACGTTTGAATAAAAAACAAAACTTCTTTTTTTTTTTTTAAACCTTTATTTAACAAGGTAGTCCCATTGAGATTAAAAATCTCTTTTGCAAGATGTAAGTAACAATACAAGATGTATGCAAGATGTAAGTAACAATACTACATAACATTAAGGAGCAGTTTTTGTTTTTTATGCTTATGTGTTGGCGTATACCTGAAAAAGCAAATGACGGTCTTATGAGATTATATGAAGCAGTGGCTCAGAAAATAAAAAAATTAAAAACACATCAGTAAACAAGTAGCACTGCACAGATGTTACACTCCACTGTTTACATTCTCCACCACAGTTCCCAGAAGGCAAATTGGTTGAAGGAATCAGTGGCACTAATTTGATGAATAAGCGCCAGTCGCCTGAACCAAAGCAGAACACTTAGACTTATTTTATTTGTCACATATTGGTATTTGGTTAAATTGTATTCACAATGACCATGTGTTCAGGGCGTGTAAAATCTCACAACTCAGACACAGAAGCTGTACAAGCCACTGTTTTGGTAACCTGTCACTCAGACATTTTGGCGGCAAGAGGTAGTCAGAACAAATCTGAACTGAATCGCTGCAACTCTTTGCTTCACGCTCAGCTGGCATTGGTAACGAGTGAAAACAATGACGGGTGTTCAGTAAAAGTTGCATGGTCATGGTGAAAAGACAATATGAGCTGTTTTTGAAAGTTTGCTTAAATTAGGTAAGATTGTGAAGCTGCCAAACTGGACCAAAAATAAAGAGTTGGAGACTTTGAAGTTGAAATATGTGAAAGTCCTCTTAACAGATGAAAGCTTCATATCCTTTTGAGTTAAATGCCTCGTCTACGGCCTTATTTCAGAGACAGAAATAGAAATGTTATATTTAACTTTCAAAGATGAATCTAATGAAGACCTTGAGAAGCTGCGTAATGAAAAGTAAATATGGTATACCACAGACCAGCCTGATACTACTATCTGCTGCAGTTGAATGTGAGGAAACAAACCGCCTGCGAGTCAATTCATATGGAGCCCGGGGCAGTGAAAGCCCAGCCATATACATTGCGCTGTCACAGGGTTTTCAATGGCAGAAAGCCACCTTTCCACTCAGACTCCCCACTCATAGACAGCAACAATCTGCCAGTGAGGAAATGAGGTTCCACTACAAAAATACACTCAAAACACCACAGCAGATTTATTGCGTTTTCACATGAAACTGTATACCCACAGACGCACACATTCAGTGTTAAGCGGCAATAAACCACTGAACCGGTTGAAAAGGCAGTTTGGCAAGGCTTCCATGCCATCGCTGAAAAGAGTAGTAAAGGAAATGCCCCGTCTGCCACTTCCTCCATTCATCAATCCACCGAGCCCTGTCCTCACCCAGACTAATGGAGGACGGATGGGACAGAGCAGACAGACATGCTGTGATTCATACAGTTCCACTGAATACCCAGCTCTGTAAATTGAATTATATTGAGGATTACGAATGCACAGTCACAACGATGGCAAGGGATAAGGATATTCGGAGGACAGGTATAGGGACGAAAGCTAAACCAGTGCCACGGTATAATGAGTAGCTAAGCTTTGGTGCACTCATCCTCTTGAAAATGTTTTTGACTGTAAGCCTTGAAGTCAAAGTGGGCTGTGATTGGCTGCTCTACTAAGTCCACTGAGCAAATTAGGCTGATAGGGATTATTCATCGAACAGATGGGGGGAATTATAAATATTCATCTCTATTTTTACATAGAGGGGACCTGGTGTGTGTTGTCACGCATTTCTGAACTACAAATGTTCCCAAGGCTTGTTATTCCTGTGGACTCACTGGCCTAATGTAAGCAAATATCAACTAACTATTCCAATGTGGTATGCAATTGGAAAATGGACTACAAATTAAGGGGGAAAGGGTCAAATGAGACAGCAAGAAGACAAATGGGGGGGGGAAGTTGACAGGAGGCTGGGATTTCACAGAAAAACACCCTCGACATACTTGGGCTAAATATTGTATTGGCACAACGCTGTGGGTCTGGGTGCAAATGGCCCAATTGGTTCAAGGAGAATATGAAAAACGGAGAGAATGTGATAAAAGAAGAGGAGGATGTTGAATAAATGAAAGGCCGGGAACCGATGAATAGGATGTGACAGGGCCGATTTGTAAACGCAGAGTCAGGGATAAATGGAAAAATTAGCCGAGCTATTCACAGGATCTGACTCAGAACAAAATACTGCAGTCACGGCTTGCACACACAAATTGCGTACACTCTCGCACACAGAGAGCCTTTACAAGTCCTAATGCAATCCAACAACAGCGAGTGCAGCACACAAAAAAGACAGGTCAAAAAGCAGGCATTTTTTGGGGGAAAAAAAACCACCACTCAAATAATATACTTGACCACAGAGACTAAAGATCATCATTCGTATGCTTATTGACAGCACTCACAAAAAGGCACAGCTGCAACACCTTCAGGTAAAAGCCAACCTTTATGGTAATTTACCAAACCCAGAATTGTGTTTAAGAGTCAGTGACATTGATTTTGAGACAGACAGCCATGTGTCATGTGCCATCAATACTACTTCAGCACAGCAGATAATAGGTAAAAGTGAATAAATTGCATGTATCACATAAAACCGTAGTTTAAAACATGAGATCCCCCAACTCCTCAATGACCACTCAACCAAGTGTTTCAGTGAAACCATCGGCAAGTTAGCAAGCGTGCACCTTTGCCCCATCTTCACAGACTAGGAGTCCTGTAGAGGACTTAGGCTTTGGTCAGAGAGAAGACAGAGGTAGGCCAGATCCATGACTGATATTCCTTTATTCCTGAGAATGCATGTCTCTTACAGCCCTGTGTTGCTTGTGAGCAGACAGGTAAATGTGCAGAGAGAAACCAAGGCAATCAATAAACAGGGTTTTCATATTAATGCACATCAGGGTTGGAGAATAAAAGTGATGAAAAGAGACAGATATGTAGTCTGTCATACATATCTATGTTTATTCCTAAAAAGAGTGTTGCCTGTCAGAAAGGGAACACAGTGCAAGCCATTAAAATTCCAGCCCTTTCAGAGGGAGAGGACACCTGCTTTGCACAGCAGATACATTGTATCATATAGATTGAGTTGCTATTGTAACGCCAGTATTTTTGTGTCCATAACCGACAAAGAGGAATGCAGACATCGATGATCCAGCGCTAAAACTCCTGCTGCATTTGTTTCCCATCATCGCTCACAGCAGTATCTCAACACGAAAAAAAGCAAGATTAAAACCCAATGTGTGGCAAAAACATCCAATGACATCCTGCTGGGGTATGGAGCTTGCATATTTGCAATGGAACATATGGTTGGATCACACGTCTTGGTCACATTTTTGTCTCTCTGCCTTTGAAACCAGGTAAAAAAAAAAAAAAAGACTCAATTTATAACAAACAGATGATTGATCCACCAGATGCTGAAATCACCGAGAGTGGAAGGAATGGATGTGGAGCAATGATGGGTTTGAAAAGATGTGAGCGGAGAATGGAGTGTGTTTTTTTATGTTAATTCCCTTTCAGGTGAATAGAAAGCTACACAGACAACCAAATCTCATTATGCTAGGCTGTCATACTCTTTCTGTCTCCTCTCTTCCAGATGAGTTGGTTTCATCCTCCCCTTTTCTCTCGCCATCTCTGTTTTTGGATGTTTCTCTCCTCACTCTCCCTTTCCCCGCATTCCATATCAAATTTCTGGCTTTAAATAACTCGTTTCTGCATGGATGGACTGAAATCATATCCAAGGTGACACATCGCAGATTCGCCTTCCGGAATTAATTTCCATGACCGAACATAGAATGCTTTAATGAGTTTTTATAGCATATTGATAACACTGCCGAAGCATTTAGTGTACATTGTGCGCTGGTCTTTCATGACAGCTACTTTCTGCGTGGAAGTTTTCTATAACTAGAGTACTAGAGCATATTATCTGCGATAACTTTTGGCCAAATTGAATTCGATAGAACAAGATAGGCTCTGGCATGTTAGCCCATAATAGGTACAGGCAGCTGAAACTCAGTATTCAGGATAAAGCTACAAGCTGAGGTTTCAAGTTCCCATGGTGCTTAGGGAATAGCAATTAGCTTTAGCTGCCTCTTTATTCAGTCCTTTCACAGAAAGAAAAAAATAATAATTGTGAGCCCTGAGAATAAGAGATTAACTGGAGAGCAAATGTCTAAAGCGACATAATAATTGTTATATGAATTATTACCCATCTTTAATGCCAAAAACATTCATGGTGTGAATTCATACTGTTCTTTTTCTAAAGTACTGTATAAAAAAAAGAAAAATATAAGTGTACTGCCACGCTAGTGGCTCTGGGAGGCTTTACTTAGGCACAATGGTGCTTTGAGCTAACTGCTAATGTCAGCGTGCAAATGCCCTCATAATTGACCCGTCACTAAGCCCCGTTCATAACGTCAGTCTTTAGTCATGCAAGTCGTTTGTGTCCTTAGTCACGTGAGTAGCTTGACTTGACTTGTTTTAGCTCGCTAGTCGCTTGAGTTGTATGTGACTCTGTAGAGACTTGAGTCATTAGTAAGTCAAGTTAACACCAACCAAGCTCTTTTCCTAAATTATAACTCGGTGTTTTTCAGCTGAGACTGATGGGAATGCCCTTTTGTTTTTGCAAGCTTAGAGTTATGCACAAACTGAAATTTTGACCTGATGATGGCGTTGGGGGAACACCATATACAACAAGTGATCATGAGGGGAAAATAAATGCCTGGACTAAAATTTTTTGTCAATCCATAAAGTTGATATTGAGTTTGAACTTTGACCTGTTGACGGCTTTCCAGGAAAACTTAAGAGAATTCCTTCCTCTGGGTAGCATGCAAATTTATACGTATTACATTGGCAATCCATCCAGTCGGTGTCATAAAAAAACATAAATGTCAACCTCATGGTGACACTGAAGGAAATTTCAGGTGATTACCAAAGTCGGTAGGCTTTAAAGAGTTGTTAAGAGATGTCAGTCTGACCAACGTGATGGACCAGCAGATGGAATCACCACCCCTTGAGCCATGCCACCAGCATCGGCCTTGTGATAACAGAATGGTGGTCATTACCAATTTTTGGTTTCATGCACTACAATGTCATTGGCAATACTTTGCACTGAATATGAAACATCAGTTTCCGTGATACTGTAGCACAAATATGTGCGCTAAAATGAAAGGGACCGACATGTAGAAAGCACTACAGTGTGGCCGCTGGCTCCACACTGAGGACTTGCAACACTTTTCACCCCCAGGCAGTGCGGACTCTCCAAGAGGAGAGGGATTAGTAAGGGGACGGATTAAAGGCACATCCCTCCCTTCAGAGGCTCATCAAACATGTACCCTCTCATCTTTCTTATGCCTCCATCCTTCTCTCTTACTCTGTTTATTCAATCAGGACAAGCTGTTAACCGACATCGACTGACATTGGTTGAAAACGCTTCAGTCGGTTTGTGTTCACTTGCATACTAACTGGCACAAGGACGTTGGAGTATTAAAACAATGCACTATAATTGAATTAACAGTATAGGGATATGCTTATCCGTGAGGCTGTTAATCTTTCTGCTAAAACCGAACAGCATTTTGCAAAGACCAGTTTCTCTGCAAACCTACTTTAAACTTCAAGCACATGGGTGTTGACAGAAAGCAAACAAGGAGGTTCAAAGGCATTACAAAGGATGTGAAGACAATATATTACAGAAAGCCTCCACAGCTCAAAGCTCATTTCAATTCTATGCTGTGTGTGTAATAGCTTTTCCTTGCTAAGCAGGAGCTGACTTACTGTACATTAGTGATGTATGTTTAAAGAGGAACCGAGGACAATTCATTCGTTAACAATTAGCAATAAGCAGGGGTGGAAATTGGATAGAACACACCCCTGAGTATAGAGAGAACAATTTAAGGGGGAACTTTTTAATGAGATGCTTTTCTTACTTTGAATGCTGAAAGAAAGCACTGCATACACTCCTTCAGAAAGCGTGCCCCGGGATTATGCTGGTCGAATTTTGGCTTCTTGGCAACTTGTTGATAGTTTTTACTAGAACTGGTCTTTCACAAGAACTGACCAAGAATGCACTTTTATGGATTACAAAATATCAATTGGCCAAAACAAAAGTAGTTAAATATCAAAGTAGAAGTTGCGGAATTACTACTTTCAACATTCCACACAGTTATAACTGCATTCATCAATTGTTGGCCACCTGGGGGAAGACAAAACATCCAAACAAGGAATCGACCCGTAACCGTCATAACTTCAAAATCATATTTCAGGCAAGTCTGTTATCTGAAGATGTTTCTGGCCACCAAATACTCCTTTTAGTTCCAGTTTGGTCCCCGCCAACTAAAATATCTGATTGTTGTATCTACCCGGTGCTATATGATGGTCACAAAATAAATAACCGTGTCCAGCATTTAGCACTGGTTGTATTGGAACTTTTTTTTCTGGAAAACATTGCGGCCGATGAATTAAGCTTTTAAGTCTCAAATAGTAAATATTAACCAGCACAGTTAGAAGAGTTTCAAAGCTATGTAGAACTGCAAAGTTGGATGCTACTCTGCTACTACTATTAATGTAGCTCTACAATCAAGCCCTCTCCCATTACACAGAGCAACTTCTTTCCAATATCAAAAATAGCCATTAATGCAGGCTTAAGGGTCTCTCCCCAATGAGCCATCCTTTCGAAACAGAATTTCTAAAACATAAACAAATATATATATATATATAAATCTCATGAGAGTCTGGCCTTTAAGAGGGACTGAAATATTGTTTGAGTTAGGAGCCTAATGGTTTTGAATCATGACACGGTCATATCTTCTGCATGGTAAATATCCATCTCACCATAACCATATTCTCATCCCATTCACATGTGACTGGTCATGCAATTCTATAGGGCAATGAAGATGGAGAGTGGAACAGCAGCGCCACATTGAAGGTCGGACAATATATCAGTTGGAGCTGCCTGGAGAGTTCTCATGGGTATCTTGAATATTCTGCATTATGTTCACTGCAGGGAAGTCTTATAGATAGGCACATATAATATAGCGATTGAGCACTACGGAGCTAAGCGGAAATGTTTCTTCTTTCATTTTACTCAAAATCACCAAACAGATTAATCCTCTGGTTAGCCACTAAATCCCAAAACAGGTGTGGCAAAGAGAAGATCCATTTATACTCGGGCCAACGACACGGTCATCAAAGGACTACTGTGCTAATCAAATATGAAAGACATAAATAAAAGTAGCTTTAGCCTCCTATGAATACCAATAAGGTGCAGTGTTACAGAATTGCTTATTTTTCTATTTTTCTGCCCCGAACACAAAACCCTCGACTGTGATCTGCTATGTTGGCACTGACATGAGGTGGTATTATTAGTGCCATGATATTAAGTCATCTCAATTCTGGGAGGAGGCCATGAGTGACAGCTCTAAAACCGTCGCTAATGCTAATTCCTGCGCTGCTCGTAAAAACATTCATCTGTAATAATGACACAAAGGCCTTCTGTTGAGGAGAGGGGTTACTTCCTGTCCCCTTAAAACTCCTGACAGCCCCACTCTACTCACAAAAGTCACTATTTTAAATTTGATCTGCAAAATCAAAGAAAGAAAGAAAGAAACGTAAAAAGACATTTAGAAAAGTAACAATGTGACACGTAAAGGACTGTATCAGTGTTGTTGTGCATCCGTGTGTGACCCCATGGGTAAATATCAATTAAGGGTGTCTTTCTTCCTCTCCTTATAAAATACACTGAGCTCAGAAACAAGGAAACATTCAAAACTAGCCGAACGAAAGAAAACAAAACAAAAAAAGAGCTATCAGTAATGGAGGTCATTGGTGGCTAGCATCCACGCTTATAGTTAAACAAAAAGAAAATCGCAAAATGGATTTGCAGTGTCTACTTGTGTCTCTGCGTGTGCCCGTGTGCGAACATTTGGCTGAAGATATTTCTCACAGTGCAATTCACTGGTCCAGTGAGACATTTCCATTTTCAACTGAAGGGTTTTGTTATTCAGAGACTCTGGCGTGTGTGTGTGTGTGTGTGTGTGTATGTGTGTATGTGTGTGTGTGTGCATGGCACCGAGTGAATAAGAGATTTAAAGAGAGAGCTTCAAACTGCAGTGAAATGAGTCAGAAGGGGGGATTAGCGAGGGGTTATAAGCCTGTTGTAGGAGTTAGGGCCTTTTTAGCTGAAGATCAGACAGACGGCAGCACTGCAGCCAAATCAGACGCAGTGTTCTTCCCACACTCCGCTTCTTCTTATCATTGTTGCAGTACAATAACTGCTGCACATGCCCTTGGTTAGAGTGCCAGACTCAACTCAAAGAGGATAAAAGGCTGTGCTTTAATTGTTGAGCAGCAACAATTGAAGCACATTCAAATGGAAAAGGAAAAAGAAAAAGAATTCATGTGGTGACAATATCAAAGTGAAAGGTATAATTTGCATTAAACAAACCACAAATCATAGTAACAAAACCCTGTGGACTGTGTCTATGTGTTGTTTATACACGTGACTGACATACAATCATTCACAATCATTAACCGGGACATGTGTCTAGCACGTAATTGACGGGGTAAATTACAGTGTTGTCAGTGCTTATTCATGTTTAAAGCCCTGCGTAGAATATGAGAAATACATAATCAATCTGCCTTGTTCCTCCATTAGCTCACACAAGCAAGATCCAGTTGGTTGCGTCTCATGTACCGACAAACACACACACACACGCTGTCATGCATGCATTCCCATGTGTAAATATACATAAATGCATACCACATCTCACACCTCCTGTTTCAGTTTGTAAGCGAAATGATGCAGCTATGACAGATGAAAGCAGTGCCAATTATAGCCCTCAAACACTGTGCATGTCTTCAGGTCTAGAGCCGAATGACTGAAGTACCCACTGTGAGATTGGCCTTTTCCCTCCAATTACGCTTAGTTGTTTTAGACATCTGCCAAAAAAAAAAAAAAAGTAGTTGCCGAAATACATATTTCACCCTGCATTAGAGCTTGCCTGGTTGCCAAGATGATTTGCTTGTGGAGTGTTCGGGTTTATGGTGGTTATAAGGAATTAAAGTCGGCTAAAACAGTCAGGGCCTCGTCACAAAGTGGACACTAAAATTGGTTGATTGTGAATTTGGTCTTAGATTCTAATCAAGAGCAATGTTATTCCCTGTGATCACAAGATGAACCTAGTCAGGTGTGAAAACCATAGTTATCACATTCTCGTCACTTTGACTTGAACATGGGGACGGTTTAAAGATAAGCCTTCACCTTCTGAGATGGAGAAGGTTACAATTTGGGAAAAGTTATAATCATGGCTGTGCAAATGACAGGAACATGATGGTGCATTTTCTGTTGAAATGCACACGCATATGATGGAACATCCTGCGAGGAAGCAAACGGGGATGGTGATGAGAGATCATTACACTACAACAGCAAAAGAAGAGAGGGACACTTATGCACACAGATAGAAAAAAAACACCCACACACACACACACACACCTTTAAAGAGTGTATAGAGATGAGATTTGGCTGTCATCCATTGGAAGATATTACAGTCATAATTCATTACTCGCTGGCCCGGGTTGAACTCGGATTTTACTGGCAGGAATGAATAATAAAATAAAAAATTGTGACTTTCATACAGCAAAGAAGCTATACAGTAAAATAAATGGTGGATATATATTGGAAAAAAAGTAAAATGATATGATACGATGGAGAAACTGTTGTGATAAAAACGTAGAGATAATGAGAAATTGATCGGAACAAGCGGAGAGTCTCCTGACCTACATGGAAATACACACTTGAACCCAACGGTCAGGAGGTTGACAAATATACAGTTTGAAAACTTTAAGTTATAAAGGTGATTAAAAGGAGACAATTTAAACTGATAACTGTATGTATATATATATATATATATATATATATATATATATATATAAATCATCCCTCCCCCACACCTTGCGTCCTCTTTTCAGATTAGCTCAGGAACACATGCATACTCTTGGGTACTTGAACAGCAAGTCCACACAAACGCACACACCTACAAAATGGTTAGGCCAACGGTTAACTGCT
This sequence comes from Melanostigma gelatinosum, assembly GCF_949748355.1. Lineage (NCBI taxonomy): Eukaryota > Metazoa > Chordata > Actinopteri > Perciformes > Zoarcidae > Melanostigma > Melanostigma gelatinosum. The sequence continues at coordinate 16,234,332 of NC_136650.1, read as the reverse complement.
GTATGCCTTGATTAGCTAGAGCCATGTGTTTTTTACACTTCAGCCTTCAATAAAAAAAAGGATTAGGCTCTCATTGAACACTGTTTAAGTCCAAAGGTTTACAGTTTTGTTTTTAATGATTACATGTCGGGAGTAATTCCAACGGATGGGCTTAGGATAACTGCTACTAATACAAGCCGCACACTCCTTTAACTCTACATAATCTCCTCCTGTTTACAGTAACCAAGGCTCATATGACACATTGACACCAGAAACTAAACACATTGTTCACACATGGCTGTCCTTTGTCGCCAAAGTGTGATTAGTATTTGGTTCTTGACAGTCAAGGGTCCTTAAGAGTTAGTGGCCATATGTATAAAATGTATGCATCTCATTAAATTGACATTTTCTGCTTTCAGGGTGGGGCCATTGCCCTGATGAATCTGATCTCCACCACCCAAGAATGCCAGGAGGAACCCCCAAAAAGGGTGCCATTTACCGACGACAAAAAAGGATCCATCACAACAATTTTTATCATAACGATAACTGACATTTATGAATCATTATACACTGGGGATAAGAGTAGCAATCTGTTCCCATGAATGGAGGCTACAAATCTGTTTAATGTGTGCTCTCTTTAAACTCTTATGAGAGGGTGTTAATCAAAGTTCCGATCAAGCAAAGGGGATGCGTTTGTCAGCCTATCAGGACTCAGCCTTGATCGGGTTCATGCTTCAGTCATGTCATTAGTTCCCTTCGAAGACCCTCAGACGACTACAAGTCTGAGACGGGGAACATGAATGCCAACAAAGATTAATAAAAAAAAATAAAAAGTAGAATGGATGAGTGGGATAAAAAAAAAGAAATCTCTTCAGCACCACGCCTCCAGAATTGGTGAGCATTTCAGGGCTTCTCATGAATACATGATTGAATCCAAAAAAGCAAGCACTGAGTCACTCAAAATGTGAAGTTAGGAAACACAAGGGGGTGAGGGAGAGCTTTGTGGCAGAGCTGGAAGAAGAGAGGGGGAGAGAAAGTGACAGATATTAGGAACTGGCTCGTGGGTCTCTTGATGGAGATGGTTTCTGCATGCACGTATCCTTTGGAATTAGAGCAGAACTCACTCTCAAACCAGTGTGTTCAACATCAAAGTCTCTTGTTAAAATGCCCATTTGTTATGAATGTCCCCCGTTGGATCTGATCTCATTTACGAAATGATGTTTTTGTGCAACTCGCACGTCTTGTAAAACAAATTCGTAACATTCACAAAGCAGCGAGGCTGTCCATAATTAGGAAAGCAGCGGTATTTGCTTCCGTGGAAAAGTGTCCATCTGTTGGGGATACTGAAGATGGAGGGTCATTGAATATCTCAATTTTACAATGAAATGAATATCACACAGTCCAGTATATATACTCTAAAGTGATAATATCATGAAGTACCTCAGCTCCAATTGAGTCATGTTGTACTTCCTCAACAGGGCTGGTGTGCTTATCTGTAAATTAAAGTAGTTGATAGTGTGTTAGACCAGGGGTGTCAAACTCATTTCCACTCTGGGCCACATCAGCATCACGGTCGCCCTCAAAGGGCCGGTAAGACTGTATATCTAACTTCTCCCTAACATATTGTTAAATAACTCTCTCTGCATTTGATTATATCAATGAAAAATGATATTTAAACACATTTCTGTTATTATAACAAATCATTTTAATTGAGGGTTAAGAAACCCACATTACTCTATCAAAGATCAAACTATTAAAGAAAATATCAAAGACAAATGTCATCAAACACAAGTTATTACATGAACTTTGTTCAAAGCTATTTTTGTCACCTCTCTGCATCACTAATGTTCCTCCCTGTCGTCGTCCCGTGCATGGCTCTCCTCACTGAGAGTCAGGTCTGATAAACATGGCTAGATGCTCTGTATCCGTGTTGTCTGTGCTTTCATCAACAGTTAATATGTGTTCAATGGTCCAAAAATGACACAAAATGACACAGTCTAGGGTCCCCTTAAAAGGAGACCCTCGGCACAAAGTTAATTAAGAATACAAGTACCTGCTCGTCTCTTAGCGAGCTGTGTTGTTAGATTGCTGCTAGTTCATCAACTCGGTCTGCGATGGTGTTTCTTCACAAACTGACATTTGTAAAAGTCTGTATCTGGTCGGAGCTCTGCTCACATACCTTTAGCATGCAGTGGGCTGTAGCTGTGTAAATATATTCTGCTGTGATTGCAGTCTGCCTTTTAATTCTTGGACAATTTGATGTTTTTCTTGGAGGCTAAATTTAGCTCCGTGTTTGGTGTCAAAATGCCGACGTCGTGAATTGTATTCCTTCATCACCGACACGCCTCATAACACAGCAGACAGACCCGTTTTTCTCCTTGAAGCACAAACATGTATTCGCTTTTCCATCTTTCATTACATTTTCTTGCCTCTGCATCAATTTTTCTCTTCGTGGACATTTTGGGATTATTCGTCGATCTTTTTCAATCGTTTGAAAACCTCTTTTCGGGCTGTTGCCTCTCCTGTCCACCTGTTGTGATAGTTTTAATGTCGGTACACAGACAACATGCTATCTCATAATTTCAACTTTCTATCTCATAATTTCGACCATGGGGATACTTTTATTTTCAAGTCTAACTTTTAATTATTTTTCCAAAATAAAAAAAAAAATATTTTTTTTTTTCTTTTTTTTTTGCTGGCGGATTCGCGGGCCACATAAAATGACGTGGCGGGCCGGATTCGGCCCGCGGGCCTTGAGTTTGACACCTGTGTGTTAGACCCGTATATAAATGTGGTTCAAATCCTATGGAGCTTAAAGCTATGATGAGAAGCTTATGGGATTCTTGCCTCCACTAAATCTATTTTCCAAAGTCATCCCAAATGATTAGTGCTGCTATAAAGGCTTTGCCGGGTATTTATGACATGGCAAATTTACAAAATATGAATCGCTATAAAGGGCCTGCTCCTGGAAGATGAAGCTGTTCAGCACTAAACCTATAGGATTTCCTCACGGTGTAAAGACACGGAAGACATCGCATGAAGTGTACAGACACACCCTGCCTGCTAATGCTGTGGGCATATATTGTAGAAACTGCTGAGGACTGACCGCACTGCATTGCACTCAATCTGTGGTCTTGGTTCTCCCTTAAGGCAAGGTTAAATGGCTGTAAATACTATTGAGAGCAGGAGAGTGCAGGTCTGATCACATTAATCATTGTGTAAGTGCGTATGGGTGTGAATGTGTTTTTTCGTGTGCGGTTCTCACTGTGGATTTGCCTGTGTGAGCGTGCATGCATGCACCCAATGCAGGTCTGAAATGACGGCAGGAACAAGAGACGACTGGCAATATTAACCCCTTCACTGGGTTGAATGGAGCAGGCAATTACAACCAGTCATATGGCTGTCACATTGCCAGAGGGAGATGGCTCTTATATACACACAGACATTCGCGCACACAAGGAGTATCGGATCGTTTTCTCTCATTAAAAGCATAATAATAAATAGCTTTGTGTTCCATTATACCTAACTGTAATAAGATTGTATTAACTGACTTAATTGCTGATGTCTCGTCAGCGATATTGCTGGAAAGAAGGCAGATGGGGCAATGGGCATGAGCAGTTAGACAGATTTAAAACCAATTTATTTGGAGGGGAAAACTAAGACACACAGTAACGGCAAGTTATTTCATCTTTACCCATTTTAGTTACTTCCAAAGAAAGTATTTTATGGCTAAACTGTTGCATCACAAATTTGTCTCAGACACAGAATGACAATATAGACCTATTGCAAATATATATATATATATATATATATATATATATTTTTTGCCGGGTATTTATGACATGGCAAATTTACAAAATATATATACACACAGTATATTGTATTACATTACATTTATAATTTTAATTTCGTTTTTTATATTTTTGTTATGTAAAATCATTGGTGAAAAAATATAAAAAATGACTATATTTCTGTCTGAAATGTTGTGATGTAGAAGTACATGTCCTTTTACACGCACATCTCTGAAAGGTTTTTCCTGCAACATCTTTTCTCTGTTTGCAGCAGCCAAGAATGTTGCTTCTCCTCTTCACTCCTGTTTTTGTCCTACAAACACTCCGGCCACACCGGCGCTCTATTTCAGGGTGTTAAGCTGCTGAGCACGGCCAAACGTGTTACAGTATATCTGATCGAATCGATAGCCGTTTCTCTCTTACACACTTTTCCTTCACTTCCTCCTCGCTTCTTACTGCGGTTATAGCTATGACGGGATGATTGGAAGGTGATGCAACCACCGGGTCTGTCTTGTCTGTGTGAGATAGATAGATTAGCAGTGTGGGGGCGGTAAGATCAGTGAGAGGGCTTTGCCGTGTTGCACCGCAATAAGGTGTTAGCAGATCCATCAGTGTAGCGCGCTTACTGGAAGCCAACCCAAGCTTTCTCGCTCATGATCCCATGTAACCCCTTCATCTCGCCTTCCCTTCACATCCCCCATTAACACACCTGGGGGGGGGGGGGAATAAGAGAACAGATTGAGATGGCTTGTAATAACCACAAACATACCGCTGCATGTCAGACATTTTCCATTGTTTGACTCCACCAGTTTTGTCTGTCAGATGCCCATATTTCTCCAAAGTGTCTACACTCGCTCCTCTGTTCTTCCCGCATTGTCTCTTTGCTTTCCATTATTCCCTGTGCCACACTTGAAGCTCCAGTGTGCAACGTTTATTTGCGTCTCCCATGAGAGCTTCATCTTGTTTTCTGTTCATTGAGTCTGTCCTCACTCACCCTCAATGATTATATCTTCCTCTTTCGGTGCGGAGGAAGGATTATTATCATCAGGATGCAGAGGTTCCCTGTATACAGAATGATTCCGTTAGTTGTTTTGTGACCAGAGGAGGTCAGTCTGCTGCATCTCTGTTCAGATGGCTTTGTTTTTCCTCTTTTTCTACCGTATTGCTGCCTGCTTTCTTCTTCTCTGTTTTGATGCCTTTGTGCTCGCTCAGGTCCTGTTAGTTTAGGAAAAATGTGAGGAGCCACAGTATCTCATTAGTACAGTGGGTCCCATCACAGTAGACTGAGCAAACACACATATGCACACACACTCAACTCAGCCATTTATTCACGACTGAGCCAGCAGGCCAACTTTGTTTGAGCTGTGTGCGTCCTTTGTTTTTTGCTCTTTTATTAACATCTAAAGCCTCTCCCCGCACTATGTCTTCACACACCTCTGTGTGTAGCTGTCCATTGTTATCACCCTTCCCCATGTTTGTCCCCTTCTAGAGCTCATCCATACGCTCTACACTCACTTAAAAGGCTGTGTTCCCTCTCTGAAGCTTGCTTATATTAAAGTTGTTTTTCCCCTTCCTTTGTACCTGGCATAAAATATTTTTTATGCTTCAAATGTTCACTTTGCAGACCTACTGCTATGGCTGCATTGAGACGGCTGTCTTTGAAAATGTCTTTGTCTTTGTTTTTTGTGTTTGGTTTTGAAAGTTTTGTGGAGGCCTGCAAGCACAGGCTCGTCACGTCTCTCACTGGCTTCACAATTATTCACTTCCATGTGAGGGCTGGTTGACTAACAATGAGGTATCTTTCTTTTTTTACACACACACACACATTAATGAGATCATTGTTTCCCTTCAGTTGACAGGGTAGCCTATATGGAAAATTCAACTCATTAACTCAACAAAAAATGTTTAATTTGATTAAAAAAATATTGCCACATCCTTGTGTTGAGGAGGGAAAAAAACAGCCAAATGAGTTTACAAATTGGTTTGATGTTGGCATTTACAATATTTACAAGAACTGGCTAATTGCCCATCAACATGAATCAGTAGTTCTTACAACTTAGAGTGCTGGACAACTGGTTAGCAAGCGAGCAGAGAAAGTTGAAATTGTTAACTAAAAGGAGGACAAATGAATAAGCAGCTGAAATAGTTAACGAGCCAAAAGTAATTGGCAAAAGTAAGAGATTAACTATTTAAATACAGTCAACTAGAAGTAACAACTAAGAAGATGCAATGCCAGCTAAAAGTAATTGGTTCAGAGGTGTATAGTTTATACAACTTAGTATTGTTGTGTAGAGATATCATACCCAGCTGAAATGGTTAACTAGCTCAATGTAACACAGTTGGAATAGTTAACCAGCTAACAGTGATGGATTAAAAAATTAGAAAGTAATGGGTGGACGGTTGAAACATCTACTTCTTCCACACCATGTGCAAACTCAATCAAATCAACCTATGCATTTACAATTCATTAATATGAAAATAAACACTTTGATGTTGAGTGTGGTTAATAGTGCTATACTATTGAATTCATAATTCATGAGAACATATTTCGTACATGACAGAATTACAGAATTAGAGAACCATTCAAGTGCTGACTAGATTCGTCCTTTTCCAGATATTCCCAAGTGATAGCGAGAGATTGGCAGCATCCAATTACATTCCGAGGTTGGCCTGTTCCTTGAAGGTGCTGGGGTGCTATTCCACCAAAAGCACTGTTCTGAAACTCTTGAGTCTCTAGCGGGCTAGATTTAGCATCACCGGCTAAATTGGGTCCGGGAGAAAGGTGCTGATGGTGTGGTGAGAGGAGATTGGGCTGCTATGATACCGGAACCGCAAGGGGAATTAAAACGCTGTCAGGCTGCAAGCAATAAAACCTATCAAAGCATCACCGGGGATTTTCTGCTTCACTTGAGCACGTATAGAGAGAGTCATATGGTACTAATGGCTGATTTTAATGTTCATGTGTAGTGACCGGCTGTGAGTGCACCAAAAAGCTCCATATGTATCCAAGAAGAGATCGTATTTGGGATTATGCTGGTAAATCAGCGTGATCCGTACACACAAATACGGTTAAAACACCTTACTGTCAAGTTTGACAGATGGATCCATCTTGTTTAAACTATATTTTGTGTGTATTTACATTTCCACCCTGTCCTTTTAAGATCACAGTCATCATATTTACTTCTCAATTAAAATCAGAGGGTTAAACTCAGTGCGAGTCCCAAAGAGCAAGAAAAATGACACAGCAACAGGGAGCCACTCTGGAGAAAAGCACAGCTCAGGAAATATTCTTGGATAAGGGCCTCAGCTGAGCTGTAATTGTAATAGGACAAGATTTCATGTGTCACAATGTTTCAAGCTGTGTTTATGTAGTCAGTGTCGCAGCATGGAGAGGGAAGCACGGCGTGCGTGTGACTATGCACACAGCGCTTAGGCTCAGGAGAAAAGTTCTAGTTCAACAGAGAAAGAAAGATGCATGCAGTTATGTTCCTGCGGAGTTAGGGTCCCACTGTGGGATGTTATCCGTTCGCTGTGTCAACCCTGATCTTTTTTTCTCTTTTGAATGAACACGGTTAACATCAGTGGGACGATGCAACGTTAAATCAGAGTGGCAACGTCTGCTGCTCTGGTTAAAAATATATGTATGCGCAGTCGAAAATGATTAGAAAAACAGGTGGAGGATCGCACACAAGCAACAAAGGAAAACCTCAAAGTACAACTTGATCAAAGAAAAACAAAAAAACAAAAAGATTAAGCCCAACAACAACAAATGTAGTCAGTTTTTTATTTCGTAAGGGAGCCAATACCATCGTCACGTTTCAGGGCAGAGTTCTTAAACTGAGAGTATTCCAATCCTCCACACACATGCAAACATGTTACCTCTAATCGTGCCGTTTAAGAAGATGCTTTATGATCGTGCATCGGGGCGTCGCTGGAGATAATTTGTTCAAAAAGATCAGCGCTGGGACAATCACCCTGTGCTTTTCTAATTCCCAGAATAGCGAACTCTTTCTGTAAGACCCTGAGGCAACTCATTACAATTTGAGCAGAGGAACGGCAACTGATTTAACAACTCAAATTGCACTGTATGGCTGTGTTAGTTTGAAGCGGGCACTGGCAACATATGGCCAAGCAGTACGTCATAAAGCTTTAGCTTAACACTTGGCCAACAAACAATTCGGTCTTTTACAGCCTCTATTTACTACAAACCAAACCACTTCCATGTCAGCAGAACACACTCGTGGGAGTGGTTTCAGCAGAAGCTATATGTGATGAAACAAATCAAAGCGCACACTATCATATCTCACTTTCTATAAACCACATGACCCACAGATTGGGATGTCATTATGGCTTATTAGATCTTTTAGAGCGCTTTGTGAGAACACATGCTGTAATATGGTCACAGAAATCATGCCCGCCACTCAACGTACATACGCATTTGGTTGCTGTGTATTTTGTAAATGCATTACTATTATGATTTGTGCTATATCTGCACATTTTGACACCATACTTTCACATATCCAGTGGCATATGTACCCCTGAAACAACAAAGATGTGCCTATTATGGTTTAGTTGAGGTTATAGGAAAAGGTTGACAACTAAAATTACGGCTTTTTTTTTTGTGAGAACCAAATAATTGATCTATTTATACACATCCATCTCAATCCACCTCCTAAAATGGATTTATTTTTTGCAAGCGGTGGTACCCATACACAGCACGTACACAGTAGAGATAAACCGTATTGATGGAGAGCACACACTTGGACCATTGTGGCGATGCCTTCACACACACTGTGTGTGTCAGAGGGGTATTAGTCCATCGGGGCCCTGTACCCTCTGACTCCAAGTTTAATTACATCGCTAGCCTGCGCAGTAGTCTCATCTCATCTACCTTTCTAATTGCTGGGATGTTAGTAGGAGGGCCAGATGATGACACAGCCTTTGGTCGCAATGTTTAGTGGGGAGACGTAAATGAACCAAGGCATCTGTGAAGGGACCACCGGCCGGCTCCAAAAGCCCTGTATGCCTCTGTGGTATTTCCATGGAAATAAGAGCCGTGTTATTACCTGCAGTAACTCATTTTTAGACGTTTAAAGCTGCAAGGCATAACCTGATTTGCTTTGCAGCTTTTTTGTTTTTTTTCAACCTTGTTTTCCATGTCCATACATTTGCTCAGTTACCCTTGAGATGGTAAATAATTAACCCTAGAACCACAAAGGACCTAATGAATGATCATTTGGCCACATGGTGCTTTAATTAAAGTTTAAAGTTGTACTTCTTTAAAGTTTTACATACCATACCGTCCATAATCATTTACATAAACCTTGGCAAACACATCCTCAGGAATGCACTTGCTTCAGAATAACCAACAATGCTTTTTGGACATGGGCCTATTATTAGGAAGTCCTGATATTGTGACACCAAAAGCAGATCAAATTTGACCGATGACGCCATAACACCGGGATAAATATACTCTCCATAAAATGCCATTCAATTTGGCACACATAATCCCGTGGGTTTGTGAACAGAATGAAATAGCAGCAATTCCTCCCATCGCTCAAAACATTTTTGTATTTACTCCCTTCCCAGCTGCAGAAAACCTGCTCCTTTCCTGCTCTATAGCAAATGTGATCAATGCCCCTCACTTGTATTATACAGCACAGAGCAGGATTTAAAGGTGGCGTAAAAGCATGCAAAGTATGGAAAGATGGAAACGGAAGCACACAGGTCCAGATTTGCTGCATGTAAGCAAAAGCGGAGAAAAAGACGTGTCAACTCAGGGTGAAAATGTTTCAACTCAAGAGCATTTCCAAAGTTGTTCATGACTCCACTTGATGAATGAACAGAGACAACGGTCCAAAGGGAAATAAGAGAAACAAACTGGAGCTTTTTGTGTCTTCTGAAATCAGTTCATCTGAACTGTCCCAAACTCAGTCACACATCACAAACGCTGTCACTTTGTGTCGTTAAAGCAAACATCTGTGCTGCCATGCAGTGAGTGGACACATACACGTGCTATTAGTGGTTCAAGGGACACAGACTGCAAATTCACAGGAGAAATCAAATGCACTTAGAGGGGAGGCGAGAGAGAGAACCAACAACCCCACTTTCAGAAAAGGCAACTCGACATGAAATCACATCTCTCCACACGCTGCTACTCTGGAACACTCATATACGCTGCCAGGTATGGATATTGAAGTTCTGGTGAAGTAAATGGAAGTTATACTTTGTGCATTAGTTTGCTCCCCTCTGAGCTTGAGATTCAGAGTTAGCGCAGCATTGGCAACAAAGAATGCAATCTAACGCTTAAATGTGCTAGATAGTCCAGTAGATGTTGATACCATTCAATTCATCCAAAAATGTATTTAAATAAAATCTGTTTTATCGACTCTTTCATTTAAACAGTTGAAACCAAATGAGCAACATGAAATATGATTTGTAAGCCATCTTAGTTTGAAGTAAAACATCTGTACTTTTCTCTGCTAAACCTAAAAGTAGCCAAATGTGTTTTGGGATTAAATGCTTAGTAACTATTAATCTCCTGTAGCAAACAATGAAATGCTTGTTTTAACTGCCCATCGTGAGTCTGTCACCGTGATGCTAGATTAGTGGAATCGTCTTTAAACAGGATGCAGCCATTTGACCTATACCTTAAGCCTCCTTCGCTCCATAAATGAGTCTGTTTAACAGTTTCAAGAATTACTTCGATAATATATGGAGACTTCTATCCACTGTGGAGAGCCACATTTGCATTCAGTCTAAAGCTATTACAGTAGAACCTCTCTCTCACTTGTTCTCTCCCTCTCCCTCCTCTCACATTCCAAAGAAATCAGGAATTAGACATTGAAGAATGCATAATAGCCTCAGGTTGCAAACAAATCACGAAGACACACAATCAATCTCTATTAATCCCGAGCCCTACATTTTTAAGATATACAGAAAACATGATTATACGCTACAGTATCACCATGTCTCTATGGCAACTCTGCATATGTACACACCTGCCACACTGTGCGTCTACCATGCGTGCCTCTGGACTGGGATCCCACCTGTCCACTTCCTTTCATCTAAAACACACATGCCGCAGCTTTGACAACACACTGGACCTGGTGAGGTTCTCTAAAACCACACACAGAGGCATGGATGAGCGCACAAGCGGCAACGTTCACACATAGAGGACACCGACTCACACAGAACTAATGAAACATGAAACCTGGCAGCACATACAAATCACAGCATGCTACCCCTGAATGCTCGGCGGATGTTTCGTAACCTCATTCAAACAGACAGGCACAGCAGATCCAAGGAAGACATTTGATGTACAGCAGTAGTCTATGGAGTCGACGGAGGCCTTATTCAACTTAATTGCTCCAAACAGCATGCCTTATACCCATTAACCTCCTCTGAATAATGCTACTGTAATACTTTTTTTTTTTTAATAAACCTTTTAATATAGGAGCCCACTAAATCACTTGGATGCACAAGACATTTTATTTATCAAGTCGGCACTTGCAACACTGGGCAAACGCACAAACACACACACACACACACACACACACACGCACCCATCAGATCCTGTTAGATCCCACCACAAAGGAGTCCAGGCTGTTTCCATCTGCTTCCGCAGAGCACAGTATTCCACTTGTTGGCCTGCGAACACAAAGCATCCTCTGCTATAAGGAACCGTAATAGAGGGGGGGGGGGGGGACTCTGCGGAAGACGAGGCCAGTAGGCGAAGGCAGATGAGTCTGTGAGCGAGGAGTGAAGCAGTGGAACTAGCCGCCTACTTGTGCGTGAGCTGCAAAGGACAGCAACTGCATGCGTGTTTCTGTGGAAATCTTCCATTACATAAATAAGGGTAAGAAAAATAGATAAGAAGGTGTTTTGGAGTGTGTGCATAGTAATGTTATGGAATCTGCAAGAATATAGAGACAAACAAGAGCAGAAAGCGACATAGAGATGGGATGGAAAATAAAAAGGTGGGACTACAAGTTCAATAAGTTGCTGAGAAGCAACCAAAGAAGAAGCATTCAATAAACAAGTTGGCTTGCGGGCCCTCCTGTACTGCACTTTAAAAAAAAAAAAAAAGATTTAGAGCCTCTGAATCAATACAATCTGCCAGCTCTTGCTCGTTCTCCATCCCCAAAGGCCACACATTATGAAAAACATTCCATAAAAGGCAAATATTACTTTTGCAACGCAGTCTGTTACCAGACAGGAATACGCTCAAACGCACACAAGCACACAGCGCCACACACACCAAGTAACAACCTCAAATTGCTCCGTCATTGCCCAGTAAAAACTCCACGTTCATCTTTGCACAAAGAGAGTTATTAACACAGAAACAAATTGAATTAACTGTTCTCTACGGTTGTAATGTGGCAGTTTCTTATCCCTCGCACGATCAATCAGAGATGTGAATCATCTCTGCAATTCTAGGCATTTCATTTGTTTTCTCCCCCTCATCCTCCTGCAACTGCAGCCTATTTATTTCCCAAGGAGGCCCATCCTTTCACTGTTCTTGCCAAAAGGCTTAATTAATTGTAGCGAGCGAGTCTATAGGGCCGTGTTTTTTCTTTCCCCTTGTTCTTCCTTTAGTCTTAGCCTCGCCCAAGCCCAGTCATGCTTATAGAGTGCCCGGAAAAACAAAATGGCACTGCAAATATTGACAGTCACCCGGGGCCGCGCCAAATGAATGTCGCCCCAGTGACGGAGGCATCTGTGACTCCAAATGGAGCATGGCAGAGTATAAGAAGCAGGAGGGCACAAAATATGACGCTGTGGAGAAGAGAAAAGAAAAGTAGACACTTGCCATTAGAAAAGCATTCACGTCTAATCCCTTACACTTCTTTTTTTAATTCTACTATGCAACTTCTGCTGCTGGATTCATCTCAACACGTACATTTTTGTTTTCCCTCATTGGCCCTTGCTAAGCTGTAGGCCATGGCCAGTGACGGTTGATGTGCAGAGAGCTGACCAGAACATTTCTTAGACGTCTTCAGCCTTGTTGTTGGTGAATACTACTGGAACAGGTTGACCCGACCACACTGAAAGAAGAAAATAGCCGTACCCTACTTAAAATAAGACATCAATCAGTTCTGTGTACGACCGGATAATCATATCTGGTCACAGACTATTTTAAAACAAACAAGAAAAGCTGTTGCCGATACCATATTGCATTTAAACAGCATGCAAGCAAACAAGTGCCACTATCATTTTGCCGACTGTATTTTATCCCTACCGCTGTGTGTGTGTGTGTGTGTGGGGGGGGGGGGGGGGGTAATGACTGCTTTTGCACATTTGCCCGTCAGACTTGCTTGAGCAGAAGTGTGATGGAAAAAATGGAGAGATATAGGTGAGAGAGAGGTTTGTGTATGTATGTATATATGAGAGCGAGAGCGAGCGAGAGAGAGAAGCATTAGTGCATGGGCAGATGTTATTAGTATCACATTTACAGGCCTTATAAAACTGCCACATCACTGGGTGGTCTTCATCTCCAGGTGATATGTGTCACACCGTTACTTGTGTTGCATTTCCAGCACCTGCTCAGATGATCATTCAATGATGGCGCAATCGTTACATGCAGTCTCATATCTCGATCTCATTTAACCTTCCTGCTGTGCCACGGTCACAATTGACACATTCACAACTTTATTATTTTTCCTTCATCTAATTGCCATGAGGTTTCCCTCAATGTCATGGTTATATAAAACTCCAAGAGAGGAGTTTTCACAACCAGTTACAGCCAAGCATCAAAAAGTACAACCCTTTAGGGCTGAGTAAACAAAACATTGCCAATACAACATGACACCTTCCTACACTGATCAGCTCTTTCACTTCATGTTTGCAGCAACATACGAGGCTTCACCATCTTGCCAACATGTCATTCTGTGGGAGCGCCACAATAAGCAAGCATCTGACTGAAACTGTGAATGAGGCACTTGATCTCATTGAGAAAATCTTTCCTGGAATCACGGAGAGCTCCCCGTACGGAAGCTCTTGCTAAAAGGAGCAAGAGAGATCTCTGGAGATGTCCTCGACCATGTTGTCGAGGGACATACAAACCCAGAGCGGAGGGTTTTGCTTCCAGAACAACTCCAGCCGAAAAAGAAAACCTAAACAAAAAGGGTGGCAGATTCAGAGATCCTCAGAGAAGAGAAGAAAATGCTATCCTGCGCCACAGAGGCAGGGAGATCTTTTTCAAGCAACATGGCATCACCACTACATTTGGCAAACCATGTCCATGAACTCTCACACACTCACTCTTGTAGCCGTAGAACTGAACTAAATATTCAACAGGCTGAATGAGGATGTTTGTTTTCCACCATAATACTTTACAGATACTGGACAACATTCATACGGAATAAATGTTCATGATTTTCTTTATCAATAAATCACATTGGTCAGTTTCGACCATAAAATACAATACACGTACATCAGATGTCAACCTGATGTATACACTTTGGAATATTCAAGGTTTAATATATAGTCGACCAGTCAGTAACAGTCACTTTGTTCAAATATTTTTTAAATAACAGAATAAGTACATTTCTTCACTATCCCTAATATCTGGCCATATCGTTTGGATTTGATTAGGTTTACAGTCATCAGTCAATGAGATTATGTTTCCACAGTATTGATATCATATAAATGATCATAGCATAGAGTATATAGCATTGAATGGAGTTTTGTTTGTGGTACTCATACTAATTAAATACATATTTAAAAATTAAAAAATTAACACCGCCTTACTGTGGATAACCCACAGAGCATGCTGTAAACAATAACTCAGAGATTTGTTTTTTAAAGCATGTTGCAACTGATTTCAAATGTAATTTTGTCACTGCCGCTGTCCAGGGTGCTGAATTCTCACATTCACACCGTTGGTCAGGAGTCCGACTGCAGGGACTGATTTTGACTGAAGCAAAACTTTTCTTGAGCCAGAAATAACATGTGTGGTGTTTGGTTTCTTTAAAAAAAAATAGTTTTTTTTACACTGGCCAAATAAAACCAAAAGATACCACTTGAGGATTTTTTTTTATTTATAAAAATGGGTGTAAAGGATTTGATGCAGTTTTTATGATCAAGATTAAAGCAGGAAAATGAATTAGAGCAGTTGTAATGGTTTAAAACTAAATGAAATAACTAAGTTTGTTTTATAAAAAGTAATGAGTCTCTTGTGTTTTCTACTGGAACAGAAGGGTTACAAATATGTATCACACACCACAGGGAGGTTAACATGATTTGCATGGCTAATTATTGGGTGGCAAGTTGTGGCACGTACTGTAAAGTAACCAAAATGATTCCAAAGAGATATTTTTCTTCACCAAGGGCAGAAAAGGATCAGTACTTTGTCTGGAAGCCGTGCTAATATATATATTTTTAAAAGAAAAGCACTAGTGCAGCATTGAGAACTGATATTCTCTGCAGCTCATTGGGTCACTGCTTCAAATGTTCTCAGAATGTTCAAAATACAGATGCCCTGAATGGATTCTATGAGCAGGGTTGGAAGTTTGGGTTGCAAATGATGCTATTAGACTCAGAGACTTTGCAACAGCTTCAACCAATGCCCCTGGCCACTCTTTGTCCTCCACACAGCAGGGTTAAAAAAAAAAGGAGCTTTCTCACACATCCAACTCATCAGCCATCATCCGCGGTTTGTTCATCTCTGCTAAAAGGGGACACGGCCCTGCCGGCTCCATTAGTTCTGACAGCAGCCCGGAGAAATAAAACAAACAAGGTTATTCACTGCGTTTAAAAAAAGCAGAGGTGATGTTATTATTCACTGCTCACATTCAGGGTGGAGGCAGGCACACAGTACAAAGAGGTCTCCAAAATAAAGTCTGAGTGCCGTTAACTTTGTTCTGTGGTCATAATGAGTAGTTTACTAACGCTTTTGTTTCCTAAAAGTCAATTTCTTGATCACTGGACTTCCTATTCAGAATATGAGTAATGCTGCTGGCTAAATCTGACCTGTTAATCCAAATCCTCAACGGTGCCAAGAACCAAAGACAGCCACTGCTCATGAATCAGTGTCCCTGTTAAATAGCATATACACCAGTTCACCCGCGGGCTGCTGTAGTAAAGTCTGGCTCGACTCAGTGGTGGAATAAGTAAAATATCGTCGGACATTGTTCAACATGCCACAGATGGCTACTTGGGGAATAAAATAATCGAGGTCGCATACTGCCATGTGTGTAACACTCCATTATTTAAAGAGGGTTTGATAGTGCAGTGGGATTTTGTTTTGAGATGCGTGCAGGGAGAGTGTGCGCGCGCGCACACACACACACACACACACACACACACACACTGCGTGCTCAACAGATGGGTAGAAACAAGAGACGGAGAGAGGTTGCTCGGAGGCTCCTTTGCACTCCCGTTGTCGCGTCCTGGTTGTCATTCCCGTTCAGCGTCACCGGAGCCACCTGCTCGCTACCAGGGGTTAGACGAGGCCAGCGTCTGAGGAAACCGTTTCCACAGACTCGATAAGAAAACGCGTCATTCTACTGAATATAACACGGTGCAGATCTGGGGGGGATGTATGCTACAAAGAAGCGGCACTGCGGCAGACGCACGCCACAGTCAGAGGCGGCCACAAATTAATCGGACCTTCGCTCAGTGCGTGATCAGGTATAGCTTTCAAAGGGCTTTCTGTTGAGTGGCGAGATGCCAGTACGGATGCAATTCAATTCCCCCTCCCCTTTCAATCCCGAGTGCACGCTCACTGGCGTCTTCGGTACATCCTGGCTCTTTAGCATTCAACGGGAGAAGGGACCCACTCACCCGGGCGCACAGTTCGCACATGCGGGAAGAAACATCGGTTTTAGCCCTGAATCATGCCCGGCCATCAGGGGCACTGTAAAGGAAGCGCCGGTGGACGAGCTGTGATTTAGAAATGGTATTCTAAACCCAAAATGGCATCGTGGAAAACCCCCATGATAGGGGAGAACACAACATCATTGTGCGTGCGTGTGCATGTATGCGAGTGTATGTTGGGAGGGTGGAGTACGTGAGCACGTGAGTGCATTGAGAGAGGCAAGTCAGTATGGAAGGTGGAAATAAAAGTGTCTGTGCAGGCTGTGCGCGCACAATGTCCTGTGTGTGCGTGGGTGTGTGCGTGGTTCATTTGGCCACTGCGCAAAGTTACAGGTCTGCCAGCGGCTTCGGAGGCAATCATACAGCTCCCTGAATCCCACGAGGGGTTCAGCACTCAGAAGGCTGCTGCTGTCCACATGTGCTCAACTAATGGGCTGTAATTCAACTGCTGAGATGTATTTGAGGATTGTTTTTCTATTACCGGTACTTCCGTTTAGGTTCACTCATCACACATCCCCGCGAACAACTGCCGATACACGTCAGTCGAGAATGAGGGTCCAGTTTCCCCTTTTTAAAACTATATGAGTCATTAAAACCGGACTGCACTTAAACACACCGATCTTAACACACGGATGGCAAGAATCGAATCAATGAATACGTTGGCAGACTGCAAAGCATTCTGAGTACTACAGGGCGCAACGAAACAATCCAGTTGAGTTGAATAGATAAGATACATTACCTGATCGCTGTCAGCAGTAGTTATTTGATGCGACGGCTATTCCCCGATCGGTTCCGTGGATACAAATTAAGTTTACCATCCATGGCACGTCTCAGATGGAGAGGGAGACTATCATTCATTCACCCTCGCTGCTGCGCGGATTCTTCTCCCCACAAATGTTCTCTGCGAGGCATCCCACTTCTGCGCCTCCGAAACAGACCGAAAATAATAATAAGTGTAAAAAAATAAATGAATGAAAACAAGGAAGGCTCGCTAAGGACATGAGATCATAAAGTAGCCACAGATCAAACGAAAGAAGGGAAAAGGGCAATTCAAAAATGAAAAGAAGAGTAAACGTCGCTTTAGTATATGTCCAGTTTTGTTCGAAAAATAAATCCACGTCATATAATCTCCATGGTTTTGCGCATATGGGCACGCTGTATATTCCAATGCAATGAGAGGAGAGCTCGCTCACAGGCAGCAGCGCCGCAGCAGCAGGGGCTGAGTGGGATAACGGCTTTTTCTTCTACTGGTGCCCGGTACTCCAAGTCCAAGGAAGCTCTTCATTTGAAGTAGAGGTTGAGGGAAAAGGAAAATCAATTAAAAAAAATGAATTATACTCCGTCCACTGCCCCTATTCTCTCCACTGGCATGTCAGATGGTGAGATGCGTCTGTGGCTCTCGCCTGCTCTGGCATTTGGGATAGGTATCCACAGGCAGCGGCTCACAGTCAGGCATCTGGCTCCCCTGCAGTCGCTTCAAGAGCGGAGAACAGAGATGCGCGATCTCGCTGCCCTCCGCCGGGGATCAGTCGAGCGCGTTCACGACAACAACCTTCCACCCTCCCGCCCACCGCTTGGAGTGACGTCAGCACGCGCAGTTTCCAAATACAGCAAGTGCACGTGCAAAGTTGTAATGACATTCGCTTCTACTTATTCCACGTATTTGTAACAGGGGTCACATTTCCCCGTTTGTTTGGCAGTAGTCTATATTAACAAGCTACCTCTGCTTTAGTTTAAAGGAGCACGACTGTTAGTCCAATGAAGCAAAAACATCTTTACCTCTCTGTAACTTTATGCAACCGCTTCCATAGTCAAGCGTTGACTTATTTGTCATGCAAGTTCCACATTGAGTAACACCACTTGCAAAGTTATTTATCCCAAAAAAAAAAAAATTCCTAAACCAAACCAAGTAGTTTTGTTGCTAATCAACGCAGGGTCTTGTGGCGCACTGATCACTTGTGTTGCTGGACATTCGTAGGACAAATAACAAAATACGTTTTTGTAAGTTATCATACGAACCTTCTCACCCGAATATGTTGCCTTGTTAGCTCGTCTGGCCCTCTGCCAGAATTATTCCAACATGTAGAAGAGGTTTCCATGGCTACACATGTCGTAGTTGTATCCCAGGCATCCTCAATACAGTAGACGATGAGATTAGATTTTGAGGAATGCTTGCAGCATATATTTGCATATGGATGAGTAAAAGTGGTGGGACATTCGTCAGCTGAAGTGCTTCTTTGGAAGGCTTGGAGGTGGAGGAGCTGTAGTGGTGCAGCTCTTCTAGTGTAGACAGATTATCAAACGTCCATATATACATCCATCATCTGTTTTGCAGTCTTCTCACAGTTCTGTCACTAATCATCCATTTTTCAGGCAAAATGAAACCACTCTTAAACTGCTAAACTGAATTTCAAGACTTTACCCTCATAACTAGACACACCACAGGGAATGAAAGTGTTTGCATACAATGAAGTTTAATGAACAGTCAATAATTGCATTGGCAGTCGAACACAGAGGACGACAGACAAACAGTGTGTGAAAGTGTAGGCCGCCCTGAATCTCTGAAGACAAAAGTGGACAGTATTACATTCAAAAGGCAAAATTTGAAAATTTCTCATGGGCTCAGTGAACACATGCAGCGGCAGACGACAGAGAAAATAGAGGCTATCAGGGGACTGTGTCTGCTAGATTACAGCGAGTCAGAGCCGTGTATGAACTATGAAACTCACAAGTACTGCAAGTTCAACATTTGCCTGTAAAGTCGATTTTTTTGTCACTATTTTATGTTCGGAAATATGCTACTTACCTGCTGCAGTGGTTGGAGATTTTCATCAGTATATTGAGTCGATGCATTGTACATACATAATGTTGTATTCACACTAAATGGCACTGCACTATCTGAAATGTCTGGACAGAATGCATGTGTTTTGGTGTCTGTACTCCGTGTAAGATTATAAAAGAGGAACTAGGGATCTTCCTTCATGTACGATTGTCAAAAGATCTGCCTGATAATGTGCCTCTACAGCTCTTGTAATCGACTTCCTGTGAACATTTTGCTATTCGCCTGAGAGAATTCTGAAGAAAATCTAATTTGTGGCTTTCCAAATTGGACCAAATGAAAGCACAAAGAAGATCAAAAGGGAGACCGTCTGTGACTGTAGTAATCATGCTCATTTATTAGCATTAAAATATGCCGTCACAACTAATAATGTGCCTACAAATATTGATGAAAGATTCTCCACTCGCCACCCTTAATTCACTTACTGACTATCTGAAATCCCTCTTTAAAATGTAAAATTCCCAATAAATAATTGGAAAATAGTAAGTCTGATAAGGTTAACTATTCTAGTAGAAGGCACGCTACAGATATTGTTCAGACGTCCGTCTCCTCGCCATACTAAATGTCCAGGATGGTATGCAGACATCACTCAAACACGACATCCTCACATCTTCATACATCAACTAGTTGGCAAGACAACACCTCAGAATAACAGCATCGCTAGAAAGGGAGATGTTTCATCCACTACAACAGCCTATTTTTGCAAAAATCTTTGGCAGGGAAAGAACAATCACATTGTCAGGCCTATCAATGTTTCCCCCGTGCTGTTACAATGGGGATGCTTGGCAGGTGCTTCAAGCATGTAGCGCTGCATTGTAGGAAGTCCATCCACAGCTAGATGCTGGATGTGTTCGAGTAGGCCTTGCACAAAGTATTTTTAATTTGACACATTCACTCATACGGGACACTTTTTAAATATAGGACGTATTAAGAGTGCTCCTCGTGGACTTATTACATTGGACTCATGCTGTTGAATTTACTTGTTTAGTATTAAGCCTATTATACCCGTATTATTGCATTATACATCCACTGTCCCTGTCTTCTTAGAGAACTTGGACTGACTTGACAACCATTACTGTTGAGTAAAGCCCACTAAGACATTGGATTATCTGTAATATTTAGCTATGGAAATAAAAGACTATTCTCATCATCCTTCCTGGTTGTGCCAGCTACCTCGTGTGACCTTGTTACTCAAAATAAACAGGGAAAAGGTGACACAGAGTGACATAATGAAAGTTAGATGATGGAAAGGAATGCAGAGTATGTCTAGTTTGTTGCAATTTCAGCACCATGGACAGCTCATCGAAGCTTAGAGATCATAGTTTTAGTGACACACACAGCAAAACACACAAATAGCACTCGCACACAAAGCCATTGGAAGATTTTTAGCGCCATGGAGAGCTCTATCAGTAGCTCACAGGGACATGGAAGGTGATTTGGAGCCTATTTACACACAAGTGGGCATAAATAGACAGACAGAACGACAGTCACACACACACTATAACTGATATAGCCAGTTTGAGGACAGCACATAGCTTCTTTGTGAAATATATTTATGAGATTCTATTTTATTAAACATTTATTGAGCCATCAAAGCTCTTTTGCACAAATTTAGCATCTATTTTCTCATGGTTGATAAGCAGCTGACTTCTTCTATGTGCATACATATGTCATGACTTTGACAATAAGCCAAACCTTGATTATTGTCAAACATTCATCAGCACTTAAGAAAGAATCAGTTTTGTTCTGAGTTTCAGTAATCATGATTGTAAGGAAACTACCTCATCTGCATTGCACTTCATCAAAAACAATTCCACAACGATGGACCTGCAGCTCTGGTGGCCATGCTTCAGGAAGCAGCTAGGTCAAGCTCTGTATTGTCCCTGCCGCTGCATAACACTGTAGATGTACCATGTACGTATACACATCAGCACAAGTCAATGGGGCCCCTTGACCTGATTAGCAGACATCTGCTGTAGCCAGAGGGAGTGTTCCGGTACAAGACACTAAAATAAGAACTAAAAGAAGAAATCATCAAAGCAGGATTACAGCATCAAGGAGTGAATGATGAGGATAGAGTGTGACGATCATCACTTCGCTGTATACTGCATTTACTGTATACCTACATGTTTATGGGTGCTGGATATCCATTTGTCCAAATGAGTACATTTTATTACCACTTCCCTCATTTGTTGCAATATAGTTAACCAAACCAAAAAGCCTAGCTTGTATTTTGCTGCTATCATTCAATAAATTAAGTATTAATATGACAATAAGCATTTTCTTTGGACTTAGTGTGATGTTAGTAGTGACATTAAATAAAAAAAGACAAATAAATATGATCAAAAGAACTGTAATTTCCTACTCTGTAATTTTCCTTGTCGGAAAATTGTATTTCCCCCAAAGCAGTTTATTTTTACTCGAGTTGTACATTTTTCCTGCAGGATGCCTGCAACTGCTTAAATGTCCGTACTTGCCTTTATGATTCATTCTCTCCTTTCCTGATCCCTCTTTTGGGTAATGTATTTGGGTAAAATAAACTTGCCTAATCTCTTTGAAGTTTGCCAATGCATCAAGGTTTGATAAAAAAAAATAGCAATAGCTTGTTTGTGTCTAATGCTCAGCCTACTGCATCCTCTGTAAGGGGGGAGCTTGGTAAAAGCAGTGGCCCATGACGCTAACTAGAGTTCCTCCCTGATCAAATGTGACAATTATGATCGTGCTCCTTGGTACAAAACCTCCCTCTGACTCCTTCATTCCTGACTCCCTCTGACTCCCTCATTCCTTCGTCCTCTCTGCTAATGCCAGCTCTTCTTTCCATCCTTTAGATTCCTGCCCTTTTCATAAACATGCAACTCTATTTATTCTGTTTGTGTGCTCATATACCCTTCTCATCTCTCTTTAACTAATTCAGTCTTAGATTCTACCTCCATCATTCTTCAATCTAAAATACCTTCATCCCAAACATGTATGCTTCAAATTTGCATACACATGCCCACATGCTAAAGAGCAAACATCGGGCATAATGTCTACCATGTTCACCGTCATAGTTTTGCCTGTAAGCATGCTAATATTTGCTCGTCATTACTAAACAAAGTGGAGTTGAGGCTGATGTGAGGCTCATTAGTTATGCTGGTATTTTGTAAGTGAAATTCTGACCTACTAACTGGCAGTAGAAGAGGCTCAGAGAACTGCCGAGGCATTGCAATTCATCCAGAGAGGGAGCATGAATGTGTGTACGAAATTCCATTGCATTCCATAAAATATTTCACTCAAAACCACACATTTGAAACTAATGGCAGCGCTAGAGGACAAATCAGGGATCGGCAGAGTCATTAAGGACTCATCGTCATATTTCAACAAATGCATGACTGAAATCCAGCTACAGTCTTACTATGCCTCTTCATCGAAGCCTTTTCTTCTTCTCATCTTGAACATTGCAGGGTTGGCTGCAGTCATGATGGTGAACCAACAAAGTCCGGCTCATCAGGAAACATCCAGGTTCCATTCCCTCCATGCTATAAATCACACTCATCCGGGGTAACATGTAGTGAGTGGTGCATTTCCACATACCCACACACAGCCGACATCACCTTCAGCTCCGGTGGTCAATTTGAGATTATCTGAGGGAGAGAAGCCTTTTCTTTATCTGACAGAGACAGATCACAGGATGACCACGCCCCCCCCCCCCCCTCGGCCCACCCACAGTATAACTTGTCTGTGGTCATCTCAGTCCCTCTAGCCCTTTCCTCTCGCTCCTCTTCGTAGACATCCATCACCTCTCCCTGGCCTTCTTCTCATATATCTCCTCTGGTCCCTCCATCTTATCTCTCCGTCTGCGCCGTTCATCCCATCCCTCCAGCCCCCTGCCCATACATTTAAGAGCAGCTGAGGCACACAGCAGACCACACGCCATTGCCCCATACATCATGACTGACTGTAGGCCAAACAGGTCCAGAAAAAAAAAAAAGCTATGATTTAGGTCTGCCTTGCTTCCGACCTGTGGCACCCCATCTGGTTTTTAGATCTAAAAACCTGTGATATACGTAATGTTGTTCAGACTATTAAAGCTAACTTCTGATCTGTTATTCAGCATGGCTCAGAGCTGATTGTATAACTTAGATTTTTCCCCAATGAGAAGAACAATCAATCAAGACAAATATTTTTTTGGGAAGAAACATGAACTGAGAGTAATTTATGTTTAGTCAATTTCACCTCTAACAACAGAATGCATGTAGAGAGTAGTGTCCCATGTTAGATTTGTTTCAGATTTCCTGGGGTCTTGAGTGAATTGCGGCCCAGTGACGATTGATAGTGTAATAAAGTGACTCTACATGTATACTTTACCAACTGAAACAATTGTTTTATTTGCCTTTTAAACTCCAACGATCCCATAAAGAAGAGAAAATCTACGAAGAGAAAGTAAAATTCCGTCAATGCTCGTCAAAATATTCCTGCATCTTGATAGTGGCGTGTACCTGTGACCACTCTCCTGGCCAGACATGATCCTAATTGAGCGTTTACGTGCATAAAATACGATGCTTTTGTTGCGCTCCATCACCATAAGGTGGGCTGAGCGAGGTGATGAATAAAAGTTGGCGTGACAGAAGTGATGACAGTTAGCAATTTCACGCCAGCAGAAAACACCCATCACCATTAGAGAGCTACACTGGCTGAATAATTGCTGCTATTTCCATCATTTTGACAATTCCAAAAGGGAATCAAGATGAGGGAGAGATTGCTTGGTCTACCTGGATTGAGAGAGTTGGACTTTAAAGAGGGGGGTAAATGACAGACGCTGGATATATGAGAGCTCGTGTTAAATGACTAATACTGCGGTTGAGTGAGGAAGTCTCATTTAGTGTAAACAATACTTTAGAGCAGAAAGATGTTCAAAGGCTAAAAGAGAGATTTCTGGACAACAAAGACTGGTTCAGGTATCACCAAAAAATGACCCGATTTGCATTGCCCAAATTTACTCACATCTGTCTCAGTCTTCTACCAGCTCCTTTGCTCCCTCCCCCCTCCATTTCCCCCTTCGTTCCCTCTTTGCTGTACTCGCCGTTTGGCCTCAAGACATGTCTTCTGTGGGCTTTTAACGAAATGGGATCTGTGCTGAGGCCATTGTTGAGAGCTGGGCCATGGCATAGACAGCACGCTCTAATAAGCACCGCAAACACTGAAAGGTAAGGACCGTAGCTCTTAGTCCCACGTCTGTTTGGGATTGTTTGCGTGAGAGTGAACACAAGTAAGACGGAAGAGATGGGAATGCAGAAGTAATTATCAATGATGTTACATACACAAGTGTTTTTTCAATGCATCCCACTGCACAAACATGACTCTTTGTTATTAGGTTGCATAATGAGTACTGTGTATGGTACATGATCATTTTGCCGGCATAAAATAACACAACTTATCAAGCTGCATGCACTGTTCTTAAAAGAAACTTCAATTTTGGCTCCGTTTTAGCATGCAACAGTCCAGCCATAATTCATACATGTGGAATCTTTGTGGAGTCACAGCATGTGCTCAGTGACACGGAAAAAAACAAAACATACTGCACACACTGAATGCAATCCATAATCAGTGGATCACGGAATAAAAAAAAATATATATGTGGCATGTTTTGTTGGGCAGACGTATGAATTCGATGAGGATAGCATACTGTCGGAACAAGATTATGCACAAGGAAAAAGAAGAAGACAACCAGTCCAAACAGCCCCGGCACATCGTTGACTGCAGAAAAAATGAAATATTTACAAACTACTTCTCTTTTTTTCCCCACTGGAAAGCAGTTTTTAGCCTGAAAGGCTTCAAAAGGTCACTTGCTGCCTGTCTTTTGGCTATTTCTCCTGCTTGAAGTTAAGACCCCACAGTAAAAGAGTCTCTAAACCGAGACCATACCAGAGTGTGACATGCGTTGTAGTCAGAGACGTACATCTAACCTTGTCTAACAGTGTGGGTAGCATTACTCAGGTTTCATTCCAAATGTAGCGCAAATTTTAACCAAATTTTCCAGAAAATCTGCACAAAAGCAAAGCAAATGAATGCCCGATTCCATCCTTTACTGTCGAAAATGAGCCCATAGAGATTAACAGCTGGTGGAAATTATTAGCCAGTATAGGGTCCCATTAAATTATTGCAGAAGTTGAGGGCACAGCAACATGACGTAATTAAAAGAGCACCTGTCAAACCTCAAACAGTGGAAAACAAGCAAAACAAAAGCCATTATAGAAATGTGTCTTTTCTGTTTGTTTGACATATTGGACCTGAGAAACGTAGGAAAATAATGTTTTCCTTCACAGGACTTGGTCATTGACATGATTGTTTTTTTTTTAAGTTGGTGCCTTTAAATACTGCAATGGAATCAGAAAAGGAAGCATTGATTTAAAAAAAATAGAAAATAAAAGTTGAGTACAGCATTGTGTGTGAAAAAACCTTCAAGCCTGTGCGTCATGACAAAACATCATTTAAAGAGCAAATACTCTCCAAGTAACATCCTTGAGGAGTGTCCTTTCGAAATTCAATCATGTTTTTGAGCCCAGGGTTGTGCTTTTTCTTTTTTCTGGGTGTTACAAAAAGCAAAAAAACGCCTTACAAGTCAGTGACCTGAAACACGCTGGCTACCACCAATACAGAGTTACACACCAGTGTGCATGAGCACCCTCAGTCTGCTGTTATTACCAATGCACATGTGAAAATAATGCATCTCTCCAGTAAAAATCACAGATCCCAACTGTACAACACTAAAATGCAAAACACAGTCATACGTCCCGACTTCATTTCCATCATGCAGATGGATCCATCATTTTACACAATCATATTAGATCAGTCAACTACGTCATGACTTCCGTGGACCCATTTACTTCGGCTTGCATAGTTTGTAAACAACTTCTCAAGATGCTAAACTTGAAACTTTTTACCGTGTTTAAATTGAATTTATTTTTGATATGTGCTCTCCTTTTCCATGAGAGAAACCAACCCTGTGATGTTGCTTTTCAATGAGCAGCGCTGCACCAGTTTCCCTCAGTCACACACATTTTTGTACACTTGTTTATGTGATAAAAGCATCAGTTTTGTGACATAAAGTGGGGTTTTATGATTTTCCATCATGTATTTATCAGCCTTGTGCAAGGCCGCTGATGCAGCAGTGGCAACCTTTTTATTCACTCCCAAAAACAAGGAGATTATTTTGTATTTAATACTTACAAATGTCAGGAAACGGAAAAACAAACATGAATCTTTTCACTGAAGCATGTGTTGCTGACTGCAGTATTTCTGTTGATATGTACGCAATGGCAAAATAAAGTAAAAAACAGCTGAGTAGACTAAAGATATGAAATGAAAATGAATGGAAAAGCAGTTGCAGGTCCACTCAACCTTTTAAAGCTTAACTTTAATGGCAGTAAATATGTGCTGTTCTGAACATTATCACAGTGAAGGATGAACTCCCAGTCGAGCTTCAGCTACTTGAAGAGTCTGCACCAGGCCGCACTGACTGTTGCAGATTTTGTGGTTTGCCGACGCCTCAATCAAGAGTCTGACTCAAGTTATCTTCACGTTTCCTGTAAATCATTTATAAGTGTCCTCATTTCAATCATTTAAATTCAAACTACAATACATCGTGTTTGTTCTTAATGGTCAATCCAATGTCTAACTTGTGTGGTTGACTTGAGTTGTGTTCGCTTCGCTTAAATCTCTTCATGGCTTCAGCAATAATTGACCAAAAACTGCAGTCAGCAGAGATTTGATGTTTTGGAGGACTTTGCTTAGCATGCTTTTCACTGGCATGTCCAGAGACTCGTGGATGTGTTCATATGAGCAAACATTGCATCGGTTACACGCTCCTGGAGATTCCTGCTCTACAACATCAGGAGGATTCGCCCCTTCCTCACTGACGAGACGGCGCAGGTGCTCATCCAGGCTCTTGTCATCTCCCGCCTGGACTACTGCAACTCTCTACTTGCCGGAGTCCTGGCGTCGGCCATCAGACCTCTGGAGCTTGTCCAGAAAGCTGCAGCT
Source organism: Melanostigma gelatinosum (assembly GCF_949748355.1). Classification (NCBI taxonomy): domain Eukaryota; kingdom Metazoa; phylum Chordata; class Actinopteri; order Perciformes; family Zoarcidae; genus Melanostigma; species Melanostigma gelatinosum. Next base: position 16,206,882 of record NC_136650.1, on the reverse strand, counting down.
CGCCTGGTTTTCAAATCGCCACAAGTCCTCCCACACAACTTCCCTTCGCCGTTCTCTACACAGGCTCCCTGTAAGAGCCCGCATCCAGTTTAAGACTCTGGTGCCTACAGCAAATGCATCTGGCCCCTGGTGTTAGGCAGTGATTTCCTCTTCTCCATCTCCCTGTCTGGATGGCAGTTTGCTCAGTTGGATATGCTATCTGGCTAATGTATGATTGATTGTTGGAATAAGAGACACTCCACTGCCCATGACTTTCCTCCCTCTCAACACAGTTAATGGGCCATCCAAAGGCAGGTGCAGCTCTGTGGCTGCATGTACGCATGCATGCGTGTGTGTAAGTATGAGTTTGTGTGCATTTTAGGCCTATTGCAAGACGTTGATGTATATGCATGCCATTGGCGCCTATCGGTGTATTCATGTAAGCGGGTGTTCCCCTGATTCAGAATGTATCCGTGTGTTTCATTATAAACGGGAGTCACAGTGTCTGGTTACGGCTGAGCGAAACGAAGCAGAATGAAAAACGTGTTTAGCGTGGAATGTGATTGAATCAAACAGCCCACGTATTGCATTAGCCCACCATCGGCCCATACCAGCCAACCCCTTCTCATAACCTCTACTTCCACCCGTGCACGCACTCCACATGCACCTCTCTCCGTCCTTGAAGCGCCGGACATGCAGTCCATCAAAGGTCTTTCCCTCAGCGAGTGTGCCGTCACAAATTACTTAAGTATTCGCCTTCCTCCATCCATCTCGGCTCCACACCCTCTCCCCCCCTCCCATCTGAACCCCTATTATATGTTTTCTATAATCCTCCCTTCCATCCTCACAATAAACACTGAGGTCAGTGCAACGCTAAGTGCTTCCTGGCAATCATCATCGGTTTAGTGGTGGAATGTATGCGTGTGATTTTGTGCGTGTGGACTTGGTGGGAAGGAAGACAAGCAGGGTTCTGTTCAGATGGCCTCCTAATCATTTATCTCTCTTTTACAAAGGCGCATCATATGTAACTTACAATGGATTATCTAAGTAATATATAAATGAGCTGATTTTGTTGTTGCTGAATCTTGGCCCTCTACCTTTTGCATTTGTGCCCTCCCTCTCCCCCTCTCCCCCTCGTCTTGCTCCTCTTCAGACAATTATGTAATGCTGTTAACAAAAGCATGCCGCTTCGCCATGGTGGTGGAAGGGGAGAAGGTTGGGAGAATAGAGGCAAAGTGAGGGAGAAAGGGAGGAGATGAGCGGAATTTCAACGAGCTGTCCTTGATGACTGACCGGAGTAGCGTCATGGTAACACTGCCGTTCTGTTGTAGGGTAGTCCAGGCATCCAGAGTGCACGAGGGTTTGTGTTTGACGCGAGCGAGGAAGAGCGTGGGAACTTAGCATTTCATTCAAGTTTGAATTAGTTAAGGGAGGCTTCCTAAATCATGTGTTCAGATGATTAAGATATTCCGCCCACTTGCCTCCCCCACCATTTCTCTCTTTTCATTTCCCGACATTGCACATAAAACGCTCTTCCCCCGACACGTGCTAATCATATGTTTCTACGACAACAGCACTCAGATGGAAATGAAAGCATCAACCTTGCCGCATATAATTTAACTTTACCTTCTTCATTATGGTCCATAATCTAAACCACACACTCAAGGCTTCCTTTCATCTAATCACATTCATCCGATGCATCCAATCAGAGCAAGCATGCATCTCTGCCGCCCTATCTGTTGCGTGGATGACGCGTCACAAAGTTTCCTTTGGACATAAATTGCAATAAAGATTCATCATTGGCACCATTTACTGAACAATAATGTGATGCTTCTCATGTCACAGTAAAACAGACGTAAATCAACGAAGCAGGTAAAATGTCTGACATTGGCGTTGACCATCCTGCTAACCCAGTCTTGCATCTCTCAGTGGGCCCACTATCAACGCCCCTCTGGGAGCGAATGGGAGTACCACCTATTCGATTTATGAGGCCCCATTACCCTTTTATTACAGTAAGTAACAATGAATAATTGTGTGCATTCAGGACATTGGGTTGGTGAGAACAGTATTAGCTTCACCTCATATATCATTAGACAAATACTAGTGGTGGCGACAGAGAGGAACGAGGACAATATTGGGGAAATACCTTTGTTTGTAATTGTTTAACCCCCAAGTGAATATGACCACGAACCATGGCATAGCGGCACAAAGGCCTGGCACAGAAACATATGTGCATGCAGATATACCTTTGCCGCCAACACATGCAGATATGTATACTTAAATTACTCTCGCAGACAGTTGTTGGAGGAATTGCTTATTAAAAAAGTGCAATTAATCACAGCTTTGCACTAGTCACCTGGGCAATGGAAAACCAGTTTGCACAGAGAGCAGTGGGAAGTGTGCTCCAGCGGTCTCTCTAAACGGCGCTAATATAACATGCAGCACTGTAAACGCCACCGCTTGGTTGTTTGTCAAACGAATCCCTGCTGCACGCAAATACCTGGCATTAGATGCTGACAGGACTGCGAGCACTAATAAATAACCTCGCTCTGATGTTTCCTTTCGCCGATCCACTTCTGGCCACATCGCTTTGCATTTCGCAACTCGCAAATGTGCTCCCATAGCTAATGTATTTATAACATATTCTCTGCCAGGGCGCTTCTTTTCAATTTTCCTTCATGACACCAATGCTGGTCAAACCACCACATTTCAGACGAATAACAATAAGATTTACTGTGCACAGTAAAAACTGAAATTCCCATACCAGATGCTCCCTAAGGGGTGTGAGCAGGTTGGATGATGAACACTGGTGAAACTACACTTCCCAGGGGGCAGAGCTTCATTGCCAGCGCTCCTTCTGGGGGGTAATAAACTTCCATTGATCCGGTGACAGCCCTGATTAAAATCAATCCGGAGTCCATTGTGTTGCAGTGTAGCAGACTGCAGGGACTGTCAAATGAGGAGAGATGGTGTTTTGGAGTGTGTATGTGTTTGATGGGGGGGGGGGGGGGGGGGTGTCAAGTTGTGTCTCAGTAAAACAATGCCCATCTAATGAGCCTTTCCCTATTGTCCATGTCTTTGACAGCCTTGTACCGTTTACCTTCTTTTTATTTTACCTCTATCTCACAGTGAGTCAACCAAATGTCAACTGCCATGTGAGCGTTTCTTTTCCCCGGTGTAATGATTTACAGATGGAATGACAATTTACATCAACAAATCAGCCTTCGTTTCCTGCATCATAGGAGCAAATTACGATTGGTTGTTTGTTATGAACACAGAGAAATTCAGACATGCTTTTCACTTCGTACACATCAGCTAAGGCTTGGTCACTTTCAAGCCCAGTGTGTGGTTTATCGGACTGACAAAAACAAACGCGTATAGCATTCATATAAAACCAAAGGCAGCTGCTCTCCACTTAGTAAAGTAAGCAAGTGCATGGCAATCGAGGTTAGACCTCTTGTTCTCCAGGAAATGCGAAACTAAACAGGGCTAAGATGCCAGTGAACATCATACTTCCACTCAAAAAGTGACAAGAACTCCAATAGGATGCCAATGTTACCGTCTCTGCTGCATAGTTGCTAATATATCAGGAACAGCTTGACAAGCTTTAAACTTTATTTAAAACAGGTAAGAGAAAAAACATGGGGGTAGCGTAGGTTTCGATTAATTGTTCAGTGTCGGAATTCACCCGTTGATGGCATCCCCACAACACTAAACGGATGCATATGTCTGATCGTGCCGGATCATTCTTTATTCATAAGTCACACTAATAGTTTTTAAGGAGCGGGGGAGTTTCAGCTGTTCGGGAACAGCCTCACTCAAGTCTCTACTTAGTAGGCTTCAGATGCATTCAATTATAGTCACACTACGTCCTGCATTTTAATTGAGTGCAATAACGTTTTTGAAATGAGTTCAACGTAAATATTTCTGCCCCGCAATTAGGGTGCAGAACAGATAACATGACTAAAATCACAACCAGAAACACAACCTGCAAACAGACAAATTACACAGTTTGGAATGTATCGGCTTACTGAAAAACTAAAACTGATGTTAAACAAACAGTCCTATATATCCTGTACACTCGGAGGTACAATCGATGTGTAAACACACAAAGTTGGGCACATGACGAAAGCAAGACAGCCACAATAAATGTCACCGAGTGCAACAAGCTGTGAAACACGGTATACATGATGCGAATATGACGATCGTCCGCCACAAATTAGGTAATGCGACACCGTCAACGGTACAAGCCATTTTGATGTGTTCATCATGTGAAATGATTGGCGTGAACATGCAGGACACTAAATCCTCTGGTAAGGCAATTTGATTAGTTAAGATCATGATGATGTTGGGTTTGCAGCTTGTTGCACTTTCCGGGTGCCCAAAGAATTAAATAATGCAGGTTTATACCTTGAATGCCAATGTAGCCTTCAAGGGAGTCAACCTTATTAAAATAAAAAGCCTTGCTCAGGTCAAGCAGTAATAATGTATAGATTGGAAGATCAATAACTAGCACCTAATAATAAGGTCTGACTTCTGTAAGTGAAAACATAAAAGGGAGGTGCGGGCAAGTGAAATGCCTGTGAATATATAGCTTTGGCATGTGTAGTGGGGAACGCTCCTCAGAGAAGAGTGTGCTGTGAACGCAGCCCTCAGGCTAGGCTCCTCCCCCCAATTAGTGCCAGCATTTATAAGGCACCTGTGGCCCTGGCCTCACTCCTTGGCCCCTGTTCTGGTGGTTCACCTGCTGCTGTTTTGCTGCCTCCATTTTGTCTGATTATTTTTGCCTCTTTTTATTGTTTTGCTTTGCATGTTTTGGCTGGTTTTCCTTTGTTCTGCATGTCTTCGTAATTTTAGTGATTTTTATTGAATTCTTTCAAATAAATGTTTATTTTACGAAACGCGTCTGTCCAAATACCGGTCGTGAATCTGTGTGCCCTTAATAAATTGTCAAGTAATATATTAGGGTTGTTTAAGTTTATATTTCCCGGGGTGTCGCCAGGTGCGTTGTTGGTCCCCTTTAATTTCCCCTCCCCCTTAAGGCCTCGCTACACATGTAACTAAACAGAGAACTCAGTTGAGGGCGTTCTATAACACTGCTGCGAGATGCAGTTAGAGCAACTTGTTGCAGGGGCTAACACAATTACAGCTACTTGTCAAGCTGTGGCTGACACTGCAAGCTGCTGCTATTAAGCATGTGCTGCTAGAGATTGGGTTTTGGCTTGGGGCACCGGTCATTGATGTGAGCTAGCAGATCCACAGTAAATAGTTCTCGTGCTCCCAGATTACAAGACTAATGGTGCAACATGTGCACCCTATTATCGGTCGTGCATGTCCGACGGGTTTGGGAACAACGCTGACATGGAAATGCATCCAATCTGTGTATGTGGAGCATGCCTGCACATGATCAAGCTAAGCTGATGGAGAGACTTGAGTTGGCTAGGCTAGTGCCATGGAAGTGCAAGTATGAGCATCTATTATTTAAGACATAATTATGCAGTGGGCCGCTTTGTCAGCCAGTCAATCAGAACCCAGCTTTTCATTAGGCTGCCTGTCATTGCACTGCGCTGGAGGCATGCCTTTCACACACACAACACGCGCTCGCCACATGCACACATGCCAGTGAGGACAAACAGACGCACAGGCACACACACTATTCTCTCTGCCAATGTGTCATCACAAAAACAAGAGGAAGCATCAAGACGGAAGTGGGATGACTATTGCTCCTTCCTCTCATTTCCCTACTCTTTCGTCCAACAGGCCCCCCACTGAGACTCAATTTAAATGTCAAATGAGTCCGATATGATTATGGTAGAGTGAAATCTAAAAAAGGCAGAGTGAAATGGGTGGGGTGAGGGGGGTTGGATATTAAGGGGTGCTGATGAGAGGGGGGGAGTGAGCAGCCCTTGGATACAGAGCAGCCGGGCACCTCTAGACTGTACACAATGCATCTTCCTTCATTGCGCTCGATATTGACGGTAATTTGACCTCGTTTAGTGTAAACCTGCCAGCATTAATATACCATAATGGATTTAAGTGAAAGAATATTTTATTATGCTCTATAAGAAAAAAGCATGACAGTTAAATAATTAACTTGCATTTACTTTTGGATAAGTCCTGCCGTCATATGTACAAGTATGCATGCATGCCTACGTTACTGTATGTATGACTCTTCACTGAGTCTCACTAGTTGCCTGTAAATAGAGCATAAGTTACTCTCAAATTTGAATGAGTCATGTCCAGAGCTAAGTCCTGCAAGTTTCCAATCAAGGGAACAAGAAGTGTTTAAGACTTCCCCAGTCAAGCACACTACCTGGATGAAATGGATAACCGGATAAGTTAATGAAGTTGATGACTGTTTTGTCCCATAAAACTGCCTCAGGGTGCTTTCACCCCCAACATGTTTGGTTCGGTTAAAACAAACTCAGGCCAATTTGATTGTTCTGGGGTCTCAAGCAGACACTGGTCCAATCAGATTTCATGAACGCATACATGTGGCATGATTTCAAAAGCTATAAACTACACCAAAAAACACCATCCATTGATCGTGAAACATTTTCAGGAGACAATTTATTGAACTGTATCTGTATGTATATATTTATGCAAATGAACACTTATGTCCCACCTGTAAATGTGAAGTAATTTATCAAATACAAATGCTGAGCTTTTTTGGTTCCAGTTTGGCATCTGATATGTCAACCAAACATATCCGAAATAAAAACAGGGCTTTATAGGTTTGCATATGCCCTAGCGCAATACATTGTGTCCCCAGGGACTCTCTATAGAACATAGATTGATATAGCAATAAAGTGATTTAATAATATGCAGAAAAGAGAGGTTGGATATCAGAAGATGGGCTATCATACAGTTTAACTTCCCAATGTTCTGACAGCAAAATAATGGAGACATATAGCAGGAACTCCTGCTCTTGTTGGTATGACAGTAGGAGAGATCTCATGAATACGCACGTTTTCATCTTGTACATGCGTGTTTGTGTGCATCTGAATGTTTGCTCTCCTTGAGACCAAGATGTCTCATTTCCAAAATGTGACGATTAGTGAGGATGGGAGGATGAGGGGTACATACTGTAGACCTTGGGATCAACGATATCTGCTTCCACTCCACTCCAGAGAGGAGCGGTGCACAGTAATGATGTTGACTCAAAATCGGAGTCTATGTGCACACTTCCTTGTCACTTGGCCCAGAGAGGGACGTTTCATTTTGAGGAATGTGTAAATAAGCAGGGGAGTGAAAGGGGGCAACAGTGAGATCTAAAGTACACACAGGCCGTCAGAAAATGATTGAACTGTGTTGTCTAATTGGTGCCCGATATGTTTGGGAGCAAACATGAGTAAAGAGACCAGTTAGCTAAGCTTCGTAACAGTTAAGACAGTCACAGAGGGGCTCGCGGTATTTAATTGGCCCACTGAATCTAGAAGTACCATTACAGATGTATCTTAGCCTATTTTTTTTTTATTTCAAGGGAATTTAGGTGTTTGTAAAAAGAACGACGTCTTCATGAAACACTGTTAATTGACTACGATATTTACGTCACAGCCGAAACATCCTTTGTCCGTTGCACCAGTGAAGGTATTTCCCCGACTCCCCCTCTAACTTGGAAGCAGAGCAAATGAACAATGAGTTATACATCTTTGGCTGTTTAACAGTTATTCAAATTGTCAACAGATTTATTGAATCAGTGGAAGACGGGGCCAGCAACACATGAGCTGCTTGCCTGCAGGTATGTGTGGATGCTAATCACGAGTGTATTTAGAAAACAGAGAAAAGCGGCTTCATTAGCCAAGATGTTTAACAAACAGAGTGGGAGAGGAGGACGGCACACTCGGAGAGAATAGTAGAAGAAAAGGAAGAGGAGACAGTGTAATAGTGCCAAGAGAAAAAGGGGGAGGTGGATTTAATTCCTTGACGGGTGTTTAACATTTGAAGTGCTGTTAAAAAAAGAGAGATTACAAAGTAAATGCATTTTATACAGATACCTAAGAACACTTACTTCTTCTTCCTGTTGGGGGCCAGAGAACTAACACAAAAAGTGAATACTAAAACTCCCTATAGATGTGAGAGGAACTGCAGAGGTGGGTGACAATTCTCTGTGCTTGCGTCACTACAAGGAACTTCACATTACACATTCTCATTTGATCAATTGTAAAAGTCTCTCTAATGGGATTCAGAGCATTTATATAGCAACAAACAACTATTTACACGGTAAAGATATAGTGGAGTAATGTCTACCCGAGCAGAGAATGAAGTCACTCTCCCTCTCCGTGGATGTTGTAATCTGAAGTTGTCTCAGCTTTGTTTACATGGCCGGGCTGGCCGTGCGTGTATGTTAATGCTCTCAAGTCTATTTGTTTTTCCCCACTGGCTAGTTAAATAGGTGCCACTCTGAACTGCGCACATACGGCGGTTCCAACTGATATCGCTTACCCGACCAACACCGTCGTCACGGAAGTATAACACCCACTCAGGTTCCCCCTCCTCCTCCGTTGCCTTTGTTGGCAATGTTCGTGCTGTCAGCATTGTCAGCTGCTAGCCAGCTAAGCCATCTCCACGTGGAGGCAATATACTCCTAATTAATTTTAAAAGTGCGGCACGGCCGGCGGCAGACCTGAAATCCCCAAGGAGCGGAGGAGGAAATGCCGGGGCTGCAGAGCCGGTAGGAGACGATGTTTAAGGAAGAGGAGATACAGACCTTATCTCCCCTCCATCATAACGAGTCACGTAAGAGCTCTGGTGAACAAGACGGACAACTGAACATCACTCACAAAGAGCGAGAGTTTAATCCGCGAGAGCTCTGACATGGCTGCATGACAACACACCAGACTCTATTGTGAGTTCAGCCAGCTTCCATTTGGTGCGGCCGGACAGGAGTTGCGAAAGCAGCAGGAGTTTTGCGTGAACAACAGATGGTGCAACACTGGACACATTACAGTGAAAGAATGTGTGTGTAGCCCGGATATTAAACTGTTAGCAGTATGTCTCCAGCCATACTACTTGCCCAGGGAGCTGTCCCAGGCCATTATGATAGTTATTTACATTTCTCCCTTGGCTAATGCGTTGCGGGTTGCTGACGTCATCAACTCTGTGACAGCGAGGCTTCAAGACTAGGAAAAATAAAACACTGGACCTGCTGTATGCTAATGCTAAGGAAGCTCCTTCCTCTCTATAAACCTGCAGTCTTTCAACCCATCTTCAACCGGAGCCTCATGGTCATGCCCGTCCTGTGGAAGACATCATGCCTGGGTCCTGTCCCCAAGAAAACGCAACCAAACACCCTCAGTGACTACAGACCAGTGGCTTTGACTTCACATGTTATGAAGTCACTGGAGAGGCTCATCCTGAAGTACCTCCATGCATTACTCAAACTATCCCTGGAACCTCTGCAGTTGGTTACCAGTCCCTCATTGGAGTGGAAGACGCCATCATCTTTCTGCGGCACAGAGCTTGTACTCGCCTGGAAGAGACAGGCAGCACTGTGAGAGTCATGTTCTTTGAGTTTTCCCCCTGCTTTTAACACTATAAGACCTTCCTGTTCACACTACACCTCAGACTTCAGATACTGCTCAGGGTCCTGCCACCTGCAGAGGTTTTTGGATAACTCTGCCATTGTGGGCTGTATCACTAGGGGACAGGAGGCTCAGTACAGGAGTCTGGTGGACAGTTGTGTTGAGTGGTGTGAATTGAATCACATGCAACTCTACATCATAATGATAAAAGAGCTTGTCGACGATTTTTTTGGAGGCAAAGGAGCCCTCTGAAACCAGTCAGCATCAGGTGAACAGAAGTGGACATCGTTGAGGATTATAAATACCTGGGCGTCCACATACAATGAGATTGACTGGACTAAAAACACAGAGGCTCTGTCCAAGAAAGTTCAGAGCTGCCTGTATTTCCTCAGCAGACTTGGATTCTTTAATGTATGCAAAAGCCTGCTGCAGATACTTTATCACGTGGTGGTGGCCAGCGAAATCTTCTACCCTGTAGTGCGCCGGGCCAGCAGGTTGAAAGCAGCGGACGCCAATAGACTCGATAAGCTCACCCGGAAATCTAATTCTGTCCTGGGAGTCGAACTGGAGTCTGTGGTGGAGGTGTCAGAGAGGAAGATGTTGAGGAAACTAAACTCAGCATTCTGGACAATACCTCTAACCCCCTGCATGCCACACTGAAGACACTTCAGAGCACCTTCAGCTGTAGACCACCGAGGTGCACCAGAGAATACACATTAAACAATATAAGCCCTCCCCTTTCTGCAGGAAGGACAGCTGAGAAATCGAGCACTCATTTGCAATATTTCTTCTTTCAACATCAAGCAATATCACATTTCAACTTGTACAATGTTATTTTCATTAATCTATGTGCAATATACATTTCTCCAAATGTTTCAATGTCATTGACGATATCTCTTTCAATATTACTTTTCTATTTATACAATGTGTAAATAGAAATTGAGTAGAACATTTGCCACAAATGTAGGCATGATTAGGGAAGACGGGAAAGGATGTCTTTCATATACAAGATGAAACACTGAAAATGTATACCCTCACTGCAAAACATGCCGACACCTGCCTTGTAGCTTATTGAAGTTATTATGTTGCCCTCACATATATTTCCCATCAAGTTGTCTCCACTCGTCACTCTGGGAGATGCCAGCCGACTGTGTTTTTGCCCTTGGTTTGGATTAACGGGGTGGTTTGATTTGCCAAGAACCTCCAACTTGTCAGGAACAATTCCATTTTAAGACACAAAAGGTTTTGTTTTATGGATAATGTCACCTTCCGTTTTCTTGGAATACTTTATTAAAGCGTCCTGCTTGCCTGACTGTGTCTGCTAGTTTGGTTTGTTTGTGTTGAGACATAGTAAATACTGGTCTTTCTTCTTTTGCGATGCAAAAATGTTCTTATTGAGGCAACGAAGCGAGGGAAACCCGATCAACGTGTATTAAAGAGAAATAGTAATGCATCAGCAGCGAGGAAAGGGGCCTTGACTGCCTTTTTATCTGATCATGCTTTTGATCTGATGTGTCACAAGATGACGCACCGTTGACCATTACCTCTCTCTACTGCAGCACTCGAAAGCTCACTCGCTGTTTTCAGCCTACATGCAGCCACACACAAGCTGGTGTTCCGCAGTTCGTCGTGCCATTTGCCGAGACCACTTGGACCAGCCTCCAACCTGTCGAACACAAAGCCGAGATAAGAGGGACGCAAGCGTCCTGCCAATCTTTGTGTTTCTCCAAGCAAAAAGTCAACAATACGAGGTGACTTGGGTAGTGGCTCTAAACGAAATACCTCTCCTCCATCAGTCCGTCTGGCCTCTGATCCCCTTTGATGTCATGTCATTCCATTAAAGCTCTGAAAGGATCTGGGCACCATATCTTCCACCTGCTCTACTGCAGTCATGAAAACGCAGATGATAAACAACACACTGATCGTCTTGCCACAGGGTGTGTAGGTGTGTACAAGTGAAATCTAGATTATAATACACAGGTCTTTGTGGACAGTTGCCGTGTATGTGTGTGTGCGTGTGTAAATGCGTGTACTGTTGCAGGTACGCGGCTTGTCGACAGTCCTGGCAGCGTGCAGCGTGCCTTGAGTGACGTGCGGTATTAAAAGCGTCGGAGTTGGGTGACATAACTGTGATAAGGAGCCAGTGAGAGTCATCCTCATTAATAAACATCAATCCTGCTTGGCTTACAAGGTTCTTGCCCTGGGCGACACCCTGCATGCAAACAACAAATGCAAAAAAGGAGAAAACAAAAGTTTTCCTGTGCTTTTCAGCAGGAGGTAATTTGATGTCCTGTTTTGCCTGGATCTGATGAACACTGAAGCAATTCCTTATTTTGACACTGCTACATGAAACAGAGCAGATTAAGCCGAGTTAGAGGTGCATGTGTGCGCTTTTAGGGGGTCTTAAATGGAAGTCTAGTCATCTGTTAAGTATTATAGGATTAGAAATAGTTTGGATGCCAACTGCAGATGGTGCTGAAACTGATTTGTGTCTTGTCTCTCGCATTCACTCGCTTCCATCAAAACACACACACACAGAGCAGGAGGGAGAGTGGTATATCAGTGTGTCTGTGTGCTTATCTGTTGTCCATAGAGTACTAAATGGAAGCACTGTGACTCGTGATTTCTGGCTGACTGGCTGTCAGTCTATTGAAAATAGCTGCATGGATTCAGCAGTTCTCCAGATACAGGTGTGTAAGAGAGAGTGTGTGTTCATATGCGTCTCATACGGTGTGTCAAAACACATTTTCTCTCTCGCCAATGTCTGATTGCAGTTCCTTATTCCATAGTGTGGATGTACACACACACACACACACACACACACACACACACACAGGCTGTGTGTGTGTGTGCTGCATACAAGTGTATGCAGCACACATGTTACTGAGATAACAGGAGCTCTCATCCAGGGACAATGTAGGGTACAAAAGCATGGGTTACTCATTCAACATATCGTGTGCATGCAGGTGTGCTGCATGCCTTGGGTTGCGGTGGAGATTGCACCATGAATGTATAGCTACTCCCAAGGACAGCGGTAAAAGCAGATTGAGATTCTTGCTTGTTTTGCTTAAATTTCAAACGAGGTTCTGCATTTGACCCCTGAATCTTTTGCTTTGCTTTTCCTACATTTTGCAGAGTTTCCCCTAATCACCTCTCAATGTTTTATGATACAATAAATACATAAAATACAGATCCTCTATTTGTTTCTGTCTCTTACTCTTAGATAAGCTATAATGATATGTTTTATCCCAATTGGTTTAGAGTGATGGAAGCTCAATGCACAAAATTACCAGCATCTTCATAAACTGGGCGCTTTGCCATTTTGCCATTTAATCATGTATTTTTCCACAACCAAAACATAGAACTTTTGTGTGCTCGCTGTACCGTTCACTCCTCCAAAGATGGAAAAAAGAAACAAAATAGTTGCTGCTGAAATTAGTAACATGTTAAATGGACAATCTCTACAGTGTTGGCAGGTTTAGATATAATCTGACATGGACCTGTGTACATGAACTTCTTTTTTAATTCCATTGTTCGGTGTTGTAAACTGTGTAGTCATATTGATCTTGCAAATAGAGGTGCTCTTGCTGAATTCCAAACAAATTGAAACACCTTTTTTTTCATATACTCATTTTGTCTGGTGAAGAATCGATCATTTTGGAAAGCGTGTCCCCTACTTTGTCAGAAGCAAATGATTGGCTTGCCTATCGATCATGGAAATGTGGAATGGTCATGAAAAAAAGAGGAGAAATGCTGGTACTTGGAAAAAAATAAATAAAAAACCAAGTGCCCATCAAACTGGTTTCCCACCTCAAGGAACTCTGTTCATCTTTGGAGACTGGGAGCTCGGTTCTCTCTATTCATGACTCACTGCTAATCTTCTCATCTCCAAAAGTCCTGCAGCATTTCCTCCATCCTCTAACACCTATAATTCTCAAATGATTCAGATACGCCTTTCAGCAGCCGGCCATTTAGCGACTTGTGTCGCACTAATTATCATCCGGTTTCCAAGTACAACTTCCTCAGTTCAGAGGCCATGCTGGATCCAGTCGAGATGATGAGTCACTGGCTAAGAGGCTGGCACCAATGTGGGTCATGTCCTGCGGTTGGATAATTTGCATGAGGAAACCAGCAGGATTTGGCTTTAAACTATCAGGGTCAGTGGAGTAATAGTGAGATTCAGTCTTCTTTTTAAACAACGTGGAGTCCTGAACACTTGTTTAAGACTGTTTTAAGAGACATAATGTGAGCACTTTGCTTTATGTACTCTGCTCATGCTCAACATGTCGCTCGCAATCAGCAGTATTGGATCAGCGCTGGCCATACTCTACCCCTTCTTGGAGGGTATTAGAAACTGCATATTCCCCTACCATTGCTCTTTTATCCTTTCGTCACATCAACTGCGACCCACTGTTTCTATTCTTCAGTTTTACTTACGTCAGAAGCACAACTGATGACATAAACCGGCATTTCATACAAGCACAATATCAATGTGTTGTCCATACATAGAAAGGAAGAAATAACATTTAGCAAATAATTAAAATGCTAAATATTAACTCGAGAAAATAGTTGTAAATTGACTAACAGGGTGAGACCTCCTACTTACACTCTGGACACTATGAAGAGGATGTTGCAAAAAAAATCATAAAGAAATGCTTACTTTAGGGAACAAGGTATTATACTGTAAACACTGCAGCCATGATATGCCGGTGATTCTATGTCAAACTCATGACATTGCTGTGTCATCAGTTCTGAACCCTCAGCATGAGAGAGCTTACAAGGCTTAGGTGTGTGAGGTCCATTCAAAATATAAATATATATATAAATAAATAAATAAATATATATATATATATAAAAAAAATATATATATATAAAATATATATATAAAAAATATATATATATAAAAAAATATATATATATATATATATATATATATATATATCTATCATGTAAATTTAAAAAAAGGCCACTGACAAAATGATGAGATTCTGTGTGTTTTACGATCACTTCACAACGTGTAGTGTCAGGTTTCTTTCTCGACTGTTAAAAGGAGATGCTTCATGTTCCCATTAAAAAGAACAGACCATGTAATGGAGGTACCTTAAGTTGACATGGTGAGCATGCTCGCAAAGAGTTACATATTTACACATCCAGCAGACACAAAGCAACATTAGCATTCATTCGGAGACATGACTTTGACCATTAAGTCCAAAATTCGGCCTCCAACTCCTGAGGGAAATATCTGGCTCTCTAGCTGCGAAATGTTTCATTCACTGTGTAGCTAGTCGCTGACTTTGTTTATCAGAGTTTTTTTTCTCTTTACGCAACTGCCTACTGTGTCCACTGATGAGTGAGAGACTAAACCAATTTAAAACAAGGAGCTGCACGTATAAGAGCTGAGGGGAACTGCAGAGTCCGGTGACTTTGTCACAAGGAACACCTTCTACGTTGCACATAATAAACTGAGCCATGAACAGCATAGACATATTGGAGCCACTTATATTTTTGCTTTGTTCCTGGGCTTGACATGATGCCTCTTTGTAACATCATTCATCTTTTTTTTTTATTGCACTCTAAAGTGAACCATCCCACACTGATTTTATGCAATATATCTCAAGTGCACTGCATTTGAAGTGTGTATCTGAAGTGAAACGATTAGCATCCTAACACATCCTCTTCCTGTGCTGCTGGTGCCGGGTAGGCTAAATATTTAATATACGCATTTGTATTACACCATTACAATTACTGTGTAATTACTTTTGCATCGTGGTTTTAAGAGGAATGCGGCCACTGTGTTCCAGAATGCCAGAATCTTTATAAAAAAATATTTTTTCTCAAACTAATATTAACAGGCATTCAACATGCTTCTACAAACACACATGACGAAGACTAACAGCCTCCATGTCTCTGTATTTGACCTTATTGCAACTCATATACCATCTCCATAAACTAGATAGGGGCGGATATGGCAGTGACATAACAGATATGCGATGGATGATGCTATCGCAATAAAGGTGGTGTTGATTTATTTGGCAGTTACAGTTGTTCTTGTTAAAGGTCTCTACTGTGGGACCATCTATTTCCATCTAGTTGGTAACCAGGGCTTCAACCGATCTGGATGTCGGATTTTATGATCCGTTTTTCTAAAATAGAGTGCCTTGAGGTTTTCTTGCTATTTTTGAAAGCAATACATTATTGAAAGTAGACAAAACATGTTTATCAAAAGCTCTGGATCTTGTCACTCGATCTCAGCATGTTGAACAGGAAATTTTGAGCACAGGACGAAGTGCACATCTCCCACAGGGACACCGCTCACAGGTGGAGGCTGGGATGGTGCTGAGAGAAAAAGGGAAATTCATGCCGGGGAGAACGATAGCATCAGCAGAGTGGAGTAGTTAAGGACAAGGGCAGTCAGACCATGAGACTCGCAGGGAGAAAACATCACCAAACACCATGTTTCATTCTAGTTGCCTACCGCAACAGTCATGAAGTCGCTGTGTTAGCAAGGTATCCACAGCAACAGACACTTCAGGATAATAACAAAATAAACATCACCTGTGAAATGTAGTTATTTTGACTTTCAACAACCACCTTATGTAGTATAATTGACAAGTTGAATTGGTCACATTGTATGCACAGCATGATGAGTCTGCCAATGTCAATTCAGCACATATAAAAAGGTAGACTGTACTCAAATACAGTTGGAAATGTAAGATCTATCCACAACAAACATGGAGGCTGGCCAACCATTCTACAGCAGGATGACCAGTCAGTCAACCGACTTCTACTTTTCCAGATGGTCAGTCGACCCCTGCTGGCATTGTAAATCTTTACTGATCAAGCAGACCAAAACCTCAGGTGGATTTAGACATTGTAAGACTTTGTCTTGCTTTACGATGTGCTATTGGTCCCAGTCCTTTGACTTTGCCCCGTGCAATCCTGTCATAGTCCTTGTGATTAGCGCACAACCACATCAGTGTCACTCAAAACTAAAATAGAGGTGTCGACGTGTTCATGATGTGACTCACGATAATGAAACAGGTTTCAATGCTCCAAGACACTGAGTCAAACGCCTTTAATTGGGCCAAATCTAGGAACCTTAGTTGAATCTATGTAGGCTTCTCCGTGTTAGAAATGCCTGGCAGTCATATGTTGGATTCATTTTCCTTTCAAATAACGAAATTACTTCCAAGAGTGTTGCTCCTGTTCTGATCTCTGCAACTTTCATCATTGCAGTAAAGGTTCATGCTCTTGTTCAAATAAACCAAAAAAAACTTCACTTTCCACTGCTCCTACGTTTACCAGTTCCAGTCTTTGGCCTCAGCTCTCCACTCCAAAAACAGCAACGTCTTAGAAATTAGATTTTTCTCAGACTTGCCGTCCTTTAGCGTCTTAACTGAACTTAATTGAAGTGTTTGCCATTCATACAAATCTATCAACAGTCTTCTTGACAGCAAAATAAGTATGATTTCCTGAATTTGGATCCTGGGTACTTTTTATTTTTCTTCTAAATAGCCGTCATGAAACTGCAACTGTGGGAAGTTAAGTCAACAAGTTTCAAACTACATGTAGCGGCTTTATGATATATTTTTTTTCCGGAAGACAAAACAAAATGCTCACGCACATCCAAACACCATTGTAGGAAGCTGCAGGACTAAAATAAAATAAATTCCTAATTAGCAGCTTCCTCAGTGAATGAACGTGTGTGTGAATAGGTAAACGTTGACTTTAGTGTGTAGCCCTTTGAGAGGTGGGAAGACTAGACATAAACTATATAAATGCAATTTACCATTATCAAGCGAGCTATAGTTAAAAAAAAAAAAAAAACATTTGATATATTTTAGGAAAAGAGCTCAATTTTACACTTAATAAAAGCAAGAATGACTCGACACACGCTTCTGAAACCGCACCGGCCTCCCACCCCTGCTGTCTGCTTGCACTTCACTGACCTGTATCGAGCAATGCAGTCGAAACAGAGACAAGCAAGCAATCAGAGAACAAACCGTCTTCATTCAAAGTGATCACGACTGATACCACCTGCTGCTTTGTCCCTTGCCGTAGAATAAGGCTTTTTAGGCTGTTTATCTGATTTTTAGGCTGTTTATTTGAAATGCCTCGCAGCAACCCTTTGTTCACTCGAAGCGCAGCCCTCCATTGCTGAGGAGTTGGAGATACGAGTGGGCGGGTGCGAGATGGGGATTTTTTGATCTGTTTACACGGTGGAGCCTGGGGAGTGAGTTTTGAAGGTTAGAAATTTGAGCACATGGCAAAGTAGTTGTTGAGTCATTGGCATGCATCATTAACCTTTTCAACCCAATAGATACATTGTCATTTTGTGCTCAGGGGCAGTTAAACAAACTCCCTGGTGGGAGTTTTCTTTATACATTTCTCGTCTCCCCTCTTAATGTGTGTCCTCTGTCCCTGGCCTAGTGTCACCCTTGTTATTGCAGAGACGTGACACCAAGGGGCTTGTTTATCCTGGTGTGGTTGGCTACTCATGAGTGACTAAACGCCAGATGCGAGTGTAATTAGGACTGAATACAAACCTGATTACTCACCACTATATGATTATTCCTGTATGCATCCGTTAGTGCGGCTTAATGGGGGGCACTCATGTGCTCACGTGTGCATATCTGCCAACACAGACTTAACTGCACAAAGAGCAAAAGGAGCGTCTTTCACTTTGCTTTTTAACTGTCTTTTTGTTCACACAGTGTGCTTGCGTGAGTATACATCAGTCTGACAAAGTGTCTGTATGCGTGTGGATGAAAGACCCGGTAAGACAAATAGAAAGAGACAGACAGTGAACAGGAAAATGGAGTTACTCACGTCTTGCCTGTTTGCTTGCATTTGTTTGTCTCCTTCCTGTCTGTATGTAGCCCACACAGCAGGAGGAGCTCATTAGTGGCAGTTGTTGGTGATGGAGCAGACAGGAAAGGCGAGATAATGTGCAACAGTTGCACAATAGGTTTCCGACAACTTGCCTCAAAGGTCCCTGTAAATCTTTGCTGTGTGACACAAGGTTATTAGTTCTAAGCCCCTTTTCAGGTCTGCCTGATGGAACAGTATTGGGTCAGGCACTGGTGATGAATGTAGCCTACTTTTAGCGGCCTGTGCACTCTTTTTCTTTGATGCATTTGCCATGACTCTTCCACCCCGGTTGCTTAAATAAAGTCTGTCTAATTATGTTTGTTTGATTTTAAGTTATTATTGGTCAGGAAGTGCATCCAACAGCACTGTAATTCACTACCTGCAGACTCCATTTCCCAGGGCACACTAAAAACTGAACTCACTGGCAACGAACCAACGGGAGATAAATCAACTGGTTTGCTTTCACCATGGTCACAAGGCAATATAATTCGCTTTCCTTTTTTTCCAATACTCCCAGGTATAAAAACTACTGAAGAAAATATGTGAATTAATACTCTGTCCTAAAATATGTAAATATATAGATACACCAACTGGGCTGGGGAGTTTGCGTGATGCTTATTTTTACTGGGAGAGCTTTATGAGTCGTTATGTCTAAAAGTATAAGACAGCGGAGCGACCACAATGTAGTTTACTCTGCTCTGCAGACAACAAAAGAACCAGCCCAGTGTTTTTCCTCTCTGCTCAGTAAAAGGCTTTGACTTCCTTTTATATCCTGCCTTAGTCAACCACTTCTCTCACACATGCTGCGATTCCTTTGGCAAGTGGAGCTATGTGTATGTTTTATCCATGTGTGGGCTGTGGCCACACATGGTGCACTGTGGCCAAGATGGTGTGTGTGTGTGTGTGTCTCCATGTTCCTGCAGGGCATGCTGGCACTGGCTTAAACAGGTGGGTGTTACAGTGTGTGTCAGAGGAAGAGAGATCAATCTGCCTTTACCTCTTTCATTGTTTAATGTTAGAGCCAGTTACTATTCCCCTCGTTCATTGATCAGACCTAAATCTGAGGAATATGATATATGACAAATAAATAAAACATTGTGCCAAAGGAACACATTTACCTGGAATCATGTATTAGTAAAAGCAGGATGAGCACATGGTGACTGCCATGGTCATTTATAAGCTAGCAGCTGCTCTATAGGGATGTAATATTGCAGTTGGCTAAGTTCATACCAAGCAACTCTTGAGCTATAAATGGAAAATACCATTCATTAAAAAGTCTATCCACTTTCTATTTAAATTAGTATCCTCACCATCTGGGTCTGGCGAAAGAGGTCAGTGCATTTTATACTGAGTCCTGGGAGTGCATTGGTACTAATTTGTATCACACTGAATATGTTAACATGCAAACTAATATTTCACTATTATACCAAATTTGACAATGTTAACAGCATATTCCGTTTCGATACTCTGAATGTAGCATCTCAGATTAAGACGTGTGGGATTCGTAGATATTGTTCAGGTTTTAGGAGCATCCTTTGGACAAGGCAAACAGCGCATTTGTAATCTCAGTTGGTGTTTTTAGCGCAGTTTGCGACTTTCAGCCGCTTGCCCGTTTACGGCCATCTCCGTGCTCATCACGGTACCAGTTGCAAGGCGGGGTTGGAGATACAGGTCCAAAAGCCAAGCCCACATTTCCGGTCGGAAGGAGAAACTTGCATACTTTGAAAGATTATGAAAGCTTCGGTCATCACCAGGTTTTTGGATATGCAAAAATATTGCAACCCCGTCATCAGGATGTTTTTAATTAATTGCAGTATACGCAAGTTGCATGTAAACAAGAATAGTAGTGGAATATTAATTCCCATTTATCATGCAAACAGCTTAGTAGGAATATTGTCTTTTTCAGAATAACAAAGAACAATATGTATTCACTTTAGCAACCACAAGCTCTTATCTATACATACAGTATCTGGGTTGATTTATATCCACATACAAAAATAACTAAGAAGAATGACCTCAGTGTTGGTTGCTGCTGGGCTTTGTCATATTCAGACTCAGACCTCACTCTGGTTAGTCAGCTTCATTATAACAAATACCTGATCATATAAATTGCACTTACCT